>NC_139906.1:9242076-10442076 GCF_905171665.1 Trachurus trachurus
TAATGTCCTCCATGGAGAGTTGCAATGGATTTAAACAAAAACAAAATACTCCTTTTATACTTGTTTTTTAACAAAACTGTGACTTCCTGTCACCAGCGGGAGACAACGAGCTTCTTCTGCACGTCTCTCATGCGTCTTTTTTGTTCTTCTCTCCCCATCTCCCCGAGTGACGTCAGAATGACGTGGAGCTTCGGGGGAGATTCACTCATGGAAGACGTTCAAGTTTAGGTTTTGTGGTTTGGCATGTCTGATGCAAACACTCTCACTCCCCCTTACATCAGTTAATAACCTCCTCCTTATACGGCCGGGCTCAGATCTCTAACTCTTCTCTCTAAACAGCCAGAGCGTGTCAGATGATTTTATCTGAGGCAACCATAACAAGAAACATTTAATACAGATGCAGATTCTATTTCTTTCTATTAGCGTTCACATGTTCAACAAAAAAAGCATTAGATGCAGTTGCAATGCTTTCCACAGACATTTGTCTACAGTCAAAACAATGGTTTGTTAGTTTGCAGTTTAAAAGAATTAGACTTAGATAATTGAGCTTAATAAGAAGACATTTCCCATTTACTCTAGTGTTACATTAGCTCCTTCCAACAAGAATCAATCAAAATCCTCCTGTAGCCTCACTGCCTCCTGTCACCGTCGTCTCTCTAAAGAGACTTCTTCCTGCAGGCAGATAAGACACACTGACGATGAGCGTGGCCGTCACACATAATCATGATCAGATCTGTAAATGCAAACACTGGCTCTGCAGATAAATGGCACACTGAATGCAGAGTTTCCATTATATACATGTATACTGTCCATCAATCAGCTATACTGCTTATCCGTGCACGGTCATGTGTGAGCGTTGGAGCCACTTCTGCTGATATAGAGCCGACACATAGAGACACACAATCTCACACACTCATATTCACACCAACGGATGATTTCAGGTTGCCAGTTAACCTAACTACATGTCTTCGGATGGTGGGAAGAAGCAGGTGAACATGTTAAAGAACATGTAAACGTACAGGATGTAACTTCAAGGCGATAAAGTGGCTTCGCTTTCACAACGATATCCAGCGGAAAAGAAACACACATATTTCTAATTACAGTTTTTTTTCCAGACAGAAGCAGCTGTTACAGGTGTTTCATTGCTGAGAGCCTTTGAGTCAGTGTATACGTAGGTTGTTAGGGGATAAAAAGGTGAAACTAATTCAATCTTAGCTGAATAGGTACAGAGGGATTCGTCCATTACACCTCCTTTCATTTACTCACTCATTGCTCATTGCGTCTCCTTCTTTCAGAGGGCTGAATCCATTTAAATGTCAAGAAACCATTTTCCTCTTGAACCTTTCTTTGATTCTTTTCCCCCTCATTGCACCACCATATGCGTGTGCATGTGTTTGTAGTTATATTTGTGCATTTTCTAGCCTTTGCTACTTTCCTTCCCACCCCCCACTCTTTCCTTGGCTTCACGCTCAATCAACCACTTTGTGCGACTGTGTGAAACAGTGTATTTACTGTACATGAGCACATGTGTGTGAGAGGAAGGAAAGGTTGGGTTTATGCAGTGTAGATGTAATGGAGGGCACCTGGTGAAACCAGCCTTAGAAAATAACAGATTACTCTGATATAGATCACGACAAGTACATGAACTGGACTCTGTGAACTGGAAAACGACCAGTATACATGTATGTATACTACTGCTTCCTGAGGCAAATTCATCCTGAACAAAGACGATGTGAAGGAGCAAAGGTGAATAAGGTTCTTGATCTTTGATGCAAAATAATTTATTATCGTGTTTTTCTCTTCGTGACATTGATCTGCTGTTAATCTAACTAATCCAATTGGGTCAATACAGTAGCACTCATGCCTTAACTTGGTACAATTTGACAGGATATTCATGATTGAGCTATGTTATGCTGCTACTCTACTACATTTGAAAGAGAAATATTCTTCTTACTAGATTTATTTACCCGATTTTGTTCCAAGATCATACTAGATGGAGATTTTAACCAATGGATAATTAAATAAGCTTTAAAATGAAATACACTGTTGATAATTAAACCAGGTATTTCCAACCTTTTGCCTCTAACAGACTTGGGATTTTATGTGAATGAACTGTAGATAAACTGTATGACTATGATTATATTCGCTAATTTTAAATACATTGTGTTTTTTTTAAATGCATTGCTAACAGGAATACAGCACTTAATGATTTGAAGATATAAGCCATACCAAACAAATAAGAATATATAGAATTTCTGGTAGATCGGATGAGCATACAATGAAAACAAGTGCCAGAATAGAGCATGTTAAGATCTAACTCGTCAACTGTTATGTGCTTTTTTTTAGAAATGACAGTGGAAAATAACCTTTTATATTCAAGTCTCCAACACAGAGAAACAACTCTCTCTATCTGATCAAGTGCTGAAGATTTCCCCACCCCTCTACATCGGCGCAGCAGCCAGCTCCGTGTCAGCAGCAGGACGTGGCTGTGGCGTGCTGGTCACCGGTGCTGAGTCTGACCACACAAAGGAGAGCAGGGGGAAAAAAGCAAATGGCAGAGCTATTCACAGGCCTGGAAACCATACAATAACCCTCACTGTCTTTTTTTTTTTTACCGGCTGCTCGCTCTTTGCCATTTTCCTTTACAAACTTGTGAGGGGAGAAAATAAAAAAATAAAAAACTCTCTTGTTGCTTTCTTTCCTCCCATTGACATTTCCTCTCAATCTACAGATTCAGTAGCTCACTTCGCCCCCCCCCCCCCCCCCCCCCCCCACTCCCCTTCCCCTCTTTCAATCACTCCCTCCTCTTCCTCCCTCCTCTTCCTCCCTCCTCTTCCTCCTCTTGTTGGCTGATTTAAGTTTAGCAGTGGCACACTATTCCAGTTGGCAGCGCCGGCCTCTCTTCCTGCCACTTACACGCAAACTCCAAATCCATCCCACTTCCCCTCCAGTTTTCAAATGAATTTTTCACTGGCATGAAGTGAAGAGTCCTATTCACCTCCTCTCTTCACCAGCTCTGTTTTGTGCTTTATTGGCGTGATTCAATGACAATAACTCTTTCACTTTCTCCTCCCTCTACCCCCTCTTACTCTCTCTCACTCTCTCATACACACACAAACACACACTCACACTCATTTCTTTCTCTCTCTCTGTCGATTCAAATAGCTTTTTTGGCACCTCAACATTACACTTGCAAGCACTTTAATACTGGCTGACCTGAGCGTGTAAACCTCAATAAACCAAGTCAATTAAAATATATCGCCATGATGAAAACATCTTGTTCTTTTGTCTCCCTTCACTTTTGTCCTTCTACTTTCCCCTTTGTTCTTCCATTGCTTGCTCTCAACTTTTTTAATCTTTATACTTTCCTTCTGTTTTCCTGAGGTAGCGTTTAAATGTTTCACAAGGCTTAATTCAAAGAACTGAAAATTGAAATAACAGGTTGCAAGGAGTTATTCAAAAGGATTAAATATTTTTTGTCTTGGCCTCATTCAAGGTTAAACAGGTATGAAATTGCAAGAATTAACTTTTGAGAAACCTGGCGAAACCCTGATCACTGAACAAATAGATGAGACGAATAATAAAGACGAAACCATCACAGAGAAAAACACTCAAGAAGAAAAGCCTCACCATCCAATTCAAAGACTTAACATGAGTTCAGTTTGTTAAAGCGCTTGCCAGTTCTCAGTCCCACTTTGCACTGTTAGCGAGAATGAGAAGAGAGAGGGGTCGGATTGTTGCCACGGCAACATGTGGTCAGCGTGGCTCGGTTTCCAAGGCACTTCCATGCTGGCTCTGCTGCCAGTTCGTCTTAAATGGCTATAGCCTACATATGCCCGGGGGCCAGGACAAGAGGACATTCAGAAATACAGACGAGGAGAAAGGTGGAGAGATGCCGAGGAACACATTTCTCCTTCTTTAAATGTTTCCTTTTCCTAAAACTGCAGTTATTCTGTTTTTCTAATCTTCTTTTAATTACAAAATCTACAATTTCATCAATTACAAGAAGCTTATATGCATTAATACAATGTTACTGATTCAATGTGGTCTGCAATGGACTTCATTTTTTAGCTATGCCGCCATTTATGTCAAAAACCTCAGGGTTTTTAAGTAAAACATGAACATACTCAGATCTACTCCTTGCACATGCGACCTATAAAAGAGACCCTTCAAGGTTTGATGAGATTAGGTAGCCTATAATTTAGACCGGGTTCAGTTCAGGCTGAGTGGACCTGTGAAAAAACCCTGGTGAGAAACAGAAATTCATTTCCTCACCGCATTGACTGACGAAGCGTGAGGTGAAGTTGGACCAATATACTGGTTTTCTATCACAGCGATGAATACATTAACTTTTTATTAAAAAATCATAGCGGGTCGCCCGTGTCGGTAACGTCAGCTTTATTTAATTACATCTATTGATCGCTGCACTTTAAACCCGTGAGGGCAACATTTAAAGTGAGTGAATATGAGATTTTTTCTTTATGGATTTTACTCTTCCTGCAAGAATCTACAGATTTTTTATTTTTTATTTGATCATTTACTTGTTTTTACTTCTAAATATTTCATACCATGGAAGTAGTTTAATGTAAAAACACCTCCAAGTGCAGATAGTCACCATGTATAACACTAATGCAGTACAGATACAACATGAGTTCGATCTGTATGTCTAATATAGTGTAAAATATAAGCAGATGTCCACATATGGCCAATGGATCCAAACAAGTGACCTTGTGACCTGTGTCCTTATACGGTTGTGTGTACATAGATGGATTTATACAGCTGCCAGTGCAACAACCCTGAGGTTCAGGGCCCAGAGTGAACAGTCAGAGAAGATAAACAGTCACATCTCTGTCTGTCCTCCTCTCCTTCCCGTGTGCTGACAGCTGCTGGTTGGGTTCATCAGTCAATATATAAAATGATGCAAAAGCACAAAGACAGAGAATAAATTCTCGAGGCCTTTCTTTTCTCTAAATGGATTAATATTGATTTATCTAAAAGCATAGGTGTTAATTAGTCAGGATGTGTATGGGCATCTGTTTAATTTTAATGAAGTAAAGATTTCCTATTCACAGACTCACAATATTTAGTGTTTCATTCAATATTTTGTTCTTGTCAGTTTGGTAAATCAACAGGAGCATTATTCTGCGAAAGTGTGTGACTTAAAGCTTGTGAATATCTGTTGTGAATGACATTTAAAAAAGGCTTCACATAAAGGGAATGATAAGAAGACAAAAACTGCTTTTCAGACTCAGCCTCTGGGATTTAACACATCTCCATCTTTATCTTTCCTCTGATCATCAGTCACTTCATCTCTCTCTCTGACGCTCCAGGGTCTAATCTTAGTCCCGGGGACGGATAGTTCTGGGGTCAGGGATTTGTTCTGTGTGTGACAGAAATGTTGTCCGAGTGTTTTCAGCTCTTTGATGTTGTCAGACGAGGTGAAATGTATCTCTTCCTCTGCGGAAGCATAGCTGATCGGCCATTCTTGTCACACAGTCAACACACACACACACACTAATGCCCACACAAAAACACAAACACACAGAGAAAGTCCTCATATGTGTGTTTAGGTGTGAAAGCACCTAAACACAGAGTTCCTGTTCTGGGGTGAACCTCTGTGTGAGCATATGTGTGTTTTCTGCTTTCTGTCTCACACACACACACGCACGCACACACGCACACGCACACGCACACGCACACTTTATTATCTGGAAGACAGGAATGAAATCTGACACAAAAGGCATGCCAGACATTTGGCAGCGGGGAGTCATAAATGCGCACACACACATTACTTCATTTTCCGGACATAGAAACAGAAAACCGACCTGTACACACACTCTTTGAAGAGCAAGGCCTAACATCCTGCAGCACGCACGCACGCACACACAAACACACACGCACACACATACACACAATCCTTAATAAATCACTGTGGATCATGTAGCCGCAATGACAAGAGAGAGAGAAAAATAAAAGAGAGGGCGACGGAAACGATAAGACCGACACGGTGAAATCTATATCCACAGCTCGTCTGCATCACAGCAGCATCATGGGAAAAATCTCAACAGCAGTTTATAACCTTCTGGCTTTTTTAAAGGGAAGGAAAGGGAAAAACAATGAAGTGCCAAAGCCAATGAGTGACAAAGAGGACAGAAAGAGGACGACAGCAGCGGTGCAGGGACGAGTGGACATGGAGGGACTGTGGCTCTGGTGAACAGAGGTTAACATGCTCAAACCGTAGCCTGGGGCAACCACCTGGCTGGCGGAGGGGTCGGACACAGGTCAGCTAATGCAGGTATAGGGGTTGGTACTGTACATGTACATAAGCACCTGGTGTTTGTGTTCATTTAGTGTGTCGTCCACATGGAGGGAAATTATATTAAGCAGTAAAACAGATATGATTCAATAAGAGCGGGTCTGGGCTATGTACTTGTACATATAAACAGCTATTGACTGACAGCTGGAAGATGCTTTTTCTACATGTGCCAGATTTGGTCCAGATGTGGATGTAGCATCATCCCAGTCGTGCTGTATATATGAGCCAGATCTGGGCCACGGTAAGAGCTGGATTTCTTTTGCTATTTGGGAAAAGTTCTGCAACTTCACAGCAATCAATCAAAACTTTTTTTTTTTTTTTTTTTTTTCCGCTATAATGGAGAAAAGTTTCCCTCCTCAAGAGTCTGGTTGGGGAAAACAGCCAACTAAACATCAAAACGCCACACTAATCCCTTCGCATGATGAAGAGCAGGGGGGTAAAACTTAATTGAGAATTCATAATAAAGTCATTCGTCTGGCCCTGCATGACTGAATCAATATGCAGGATTGTGATTAACACGCTGCCAAAGCTGGCATGCAAAACACCAAAAGCCTTATCTGTCTATTTATCTCTGATGTGGAGGGAGGGAGGGAGGGAGGGAGGGAGGGAGGGAGAGACGGAGGAAGATGAGAAGAGACATTTTAGCGATTTACCGGGTCTGGAGTAATCATCACCCCTCTGCGATGTTGACGGAGCACTTCAATAGAAACCAGAGGTGCTGGGTGGATGACAGCAGGTCTGTCATTGTCAAGCGGAAAACTCCCCTCGCAGATGAAACATCAAACCCGTGCGCCGTGGTTGTGTGATACATGAAGCTTACACCCGGGTCACGACCTGCTCTGGATCCACTGGCACACATTTTAAGATATCAAAGTCTGTTATCACTTCCAGGCATCAGGAAGGACGAGCATGAGCAGAATATGAACCTGCTCCTTTCTTCATCTCTATTTCAAGACACCACAGGGTGGAGAGGAAGAAGTGCTGGGAGAGCAGGTTCTGACTGAGATCTGAACCTACAGATGATAAATCTGTTAAATAACGTCGTAATTGAAACAATTGTCTCAATCTGATTAACTGGGAAACGACGCCTCGGTTCGTTAAATCAAACCCAACTGAGGCTGAAATGTAAAAACTCAACTTGCTGCCCAGAAACAGCTCGTCCATCAACTCTGAATCCTCAGTGCGCCGATAATAACAGGGTGAATTTAATGTCCGGCTGCCCTTTTACGGGCCGGAAATGGAGAAAAGGAATGAAATGGAAAACAATCACTTTGGTGGCAGTCATGCAGATTGCATTTCTCCCTGTGATAAAACACCCTGAGAAACGACCGATCCTACAGTGTCATTATCTTCAGACGGATTTCGTCTTAGAGAGAAGAAAGTCTTGCTTTTCCATCCCTCTCTCTCTCTCTTTCTCTTTCTCTCTCTGGTCCGCACATCATCTTCACTTTCACGTTGTCTTGTCCTTTTCCATCTTCTATAAACAACCTCTCCCTAACACACCTCGTCTTGTTTCTTCTTTTACAAATCAACATCAAACGGCGAGCGCTCGGCGTCACACAAACGGTATTTTCAGCGGTAGTCTGAAGTCCAGCAGAGAAAATTATGACGGCCTCTTCAAAGCGCCGCAATGAATGTCATCGTCATAGCAACAGCATTCAATGAAACCAAACAAATCTCAAAAAAAAAGGCAGAGAAAAAGGAAGAGAGAAAAAACAGATCTTGCAACGCAAACAGACGCTAAACCAAAGTGTCCAGCATCGTACGTCCTTTGGCTCCATCCATCCATCCCGACCTCACTCAGCTCCTACTGTAGTTTCTCTCAACACACAAATTCATGTTGCACTGCCTGATCCAACAGACGGCCTCTACAGTTGGTTTGTCCCAGATGGTTCAGGAACCCGTTCTGTCTTCTTTTCTATTTTCTAGTTTGAGTGACGTCTCAAATATCAACACTCAGGTGCTGTTGTCCTCCTGCCATGTATGAAAATAACTCCTTACAAACTGTGCAGCAGTGAAATCGGTCACATTATGTTTGATGCTAATTAGCAAGAGAGTGTAGGCTACAGTGTGTGTCCATTATCATCCTGTTGAATATTTATACAAGCAACAACTATTTCTCTTTTGAGGTTTTTGTACTATTTCTCCAGAGTAAAACTAAAAGTTACAGTAAATTCATTCCTTAAACACATATCAATAAAAATAGAGACTTAAAAAAAAAAGCTTCAGCCTGAATCAGATGAGCTGAGAGTTAGAAATGTTACAACCAAACCAATTCAACAGAATCTATTACACAATCCAGCCAATCTGTTGTCTAAAATTCAATATATGCAACATCAGATAAGTACAGGGTTCCTACACATTTGAAATTTCCAAATTCCATACTTTTTCCAGACTTCCCGGTAAAAAAATTCAAATTATTTGTAATATTTGAGTAAATAGATGTGCATAATATAAAAAAAAGCATGCAATTTAATGCAATCGTTTGTTTTCATTAAAACACCAAATAATGTCCTGGAGATTGTAGCTAGGTACAATAGCGCATACAAAATAATTAACCCAAATAACTTCAGATGAGACCAAACCCAGATAAATATTAAGATTATTATTATTTCCATACAATAGTTTCCATTTTCCATACTTTTCCAGGCCTGGAAATGTATAAAATCAAATCCCATACTTTTCCATACTTTCCATACTTGCAACCCTGTAAGTAAAAGGAAGTAAGCCATAGATACGATTATTAATAATATTAACAATACAACACCGCCTTTTCATTTAACCTTTGTCAGTTTTGTCAACATGGCACATCATAGAATGGAAATAGATGAATAAACCGAACACAGGAGTCAAGTGTTGGTCATGTTCATCGACATATTTACAGCAGACAACACCTTTACTCTCTCTCAGCACATGAACACGTCTCTGGGGAGCGAATACTGTTTTGACCAGTGTCAGTGATGAAACATTGACTGATAGTCGGTGTTTGACTCGTCTCACCTGCTCATTAGTCCGAGGACAAGGGTCAGAGTGTGTGTGTTTGTGTGTGTGTGTCTGGATAGTCAAATATATGCATTCAGTATAGCCTATGTCTTTGAATTGCGTGTGTACAGTATGATGTGTATGCATATTTGCATGTACTGTGTGTCCAAACTTCAATAGTTATTGAATGTGTGTGTGTGTGCGCATGTGTGTATATATGTGTGTGTGTCCTTTTTACTCATGCATCACTGTTTCTGAAGACTGCTTGCTCAGCACATGAATAGTCAATAAAAATAAGAGTGAATTTCAGCGCGAGGTTTCGTCTTCAGCCTCGTCACTAAATGTCAGTGGTGACAGGCGGCTCTGTGCTGCAGCTGCCGGGGCTAACAGATTAACTCTGGTATTGATCAGGATACTCTTTCTCCTTTTATTGATTACACCGGCTGGGCTGTCCGTCCCAGACTGACCATTCTAATAAATTAAAGTATAAAATATATATATTGGATGGAGTCAGTCCTGCTCTTAAAGCTAATTTGCAAGCGTCTGGTGCGTCACACAGAATCTTAAATAAGAGCTGTAAACGAAGAACAAACTTTCTTGCGACTTGATTTTCTGTCCACTCTCTGGTGAGAGCCATGGAAACCAGCGGAGAAGACCCAATGAGAAGCCGCGATTCTGGTCCCTTACTCAAGGGCACTTCAACTGCTGACACACACACATACACACACACAGAAAATTAAACCCAGGTCAGTGCATATTGCTTTTTCATGTGCACTCACTCAACTGAGATTTAACTTTAAGAACAAACCGAATATAGAGGTTATAATTTTTTCACTGTACTGTCGTTGCACTGACTGTTGAGTGTTGCATTACAAATGAAGAAAACACATTAGAAAGCCTTGATGCTAAGTGCAAGCTTAACTTAAATGACGCCAAAATAAAAACTGGGTGACCCAGTTCTTTATAGGATAATGCCAAATGCAAATGGAGTAAATGTGCTTCTTGCTGTAGTTTCTACCACTTTTGCCATTTTATAAATTACACATGTAAGATTCGATGTCAAGCCTTTCCTTCAGAACTTCAATGAATTATTATGAATTATTTCCTCGGGGGTGTCTGGGTTCCTGCTGTCCTGGCGTTCTGACTTTGTGGGACATTTTCACACCACAACAAGAAGGAAACTTGTCAGCACAACTACACACACACACACACACACACTTTGCATCACTCCACGTCTCACTCTTGGAATAAATAACATCATCATTACGTGACAGTGATGGGCGCATGTTGTGACAAAGCCCTTCCTTCCTTCCTGATGTCACCGGACACCTGTCAATCACAGCCCAACGTCAACCTGCCGAAAAGGTCACACTCTCCCATACGAACGTACACACATACACACATACTCACACATACACACGCTGGCGATTCGAGGGCCCACTGTCTCGCACTATAACACTCTACTGAAGAAAAGAGTGACACACGATCCAAACTGTCAATGCTAACATGCTAATTACACGTAATGTGACACATCCAGCTCAGCATGTTTCATAGAAGTCCAGACTCAAGAGTTTTGAAATGTGCATGTCTCAGCTGATTGAAAGAGAAAGTGGTGAACGACATGAAATGTTGAACCTGAAGTACCTTGGAAACAGTCTTGCATGTCAGCGCCACATGCTCAAATGAATTCTGACATTTACTTTTGGATGAACGTGTGTTAAGTTTATATTAATAACTTTGTCTTACAGAATATTGAAATAGTCAAATATTGAAATCTATGACAATGCACAGAGGAGAGACTGAGACAGAGGCTGTGATTATGTGTAGGATGTATGTACAGTACACTGTAATTATGCAATGTGTGTGTGTGTGTGTGTGTGTGAGACAGAAGCAGAGAGATTCAGTGTGTCTGACCTTGCCTGTACAGTAAACAACTCGTGACTTGGCAACTTCCCTTCTCCAAGTAACATACACACATGCACACGCACATCCGCACACACGCACATACACACCTCCTACTGTACTGCCGTTCTTGTTTATTGTGTGTTTAGCCTAGAAACACTCACGCTGGGAGATAACAGGAGTTAGATCATGTCACACTAAGGCGGGCAGACCTGGGAACAGTGTTTAGATGCAGTAACCACTTGCGGCCACACTCGTGTTTTCGTGTTGTTTTTAAAAAGTGCTCCTCAGAAAAACAAACAAGAAGCCACATCTCACCACATATTTATCCTCATCCTTCTTTGGGCGATCGACCAAACCGAGCGTCACAGTCAGCGCTCTGCGGCGGTGAGAGAGACACACTCGTCTCTCTGCTGAACTTCAGCTAAACTCCTGTTTCGTTGCCTCTTGTTTATATGATCACTCACACTGTTTAGATAGAAACTGATTTACCATTTAATTCTCATTTTTCATGTTTTTCGTCAAATGTTTTTCCTTGTCAGATAAGCTAAAGGGACATAGTGACATGACTGTGCTCATGGAGGCTACAGAATAAACATTAACTCTGATTATTGGTTGATTATAGACTACTGATTACAGGTGGGAGGGCAACAACTAAGATGTATTTCCCATGTAGTGTCAAATATTGACTTTACCTTCACTAATGGGTCAATGTCAGGGGTGGAAAGAGTACCAAAAAAATCTACTCAAGTAAAAGTACAGTTACCTTGATGAAATTTTACTCAAGTAAAAGTAAAAGTACTGGTGTAAAAATCTACTCAAGTAAAAGTAAAAAGTAGTTCATTTAAAATTTACTCAGAGTAAAAGTTACTTAGTTACTTTTTTTTTTTTTTTTTTGGGGGGGGGGGGGGGGGGGGGGGGGGGCTATAATGGCCAGAGATTGGCCTAACATTCTCTGTGCATGTCTCTGTGTTCCAAATTTGTCCCTTCTCCATCGATACACTGGTCTCCACCATCTTTTAGCTCCTGTGGCACCAACTTGATTCTGACCTTCTGACACTGCAGCTGTCCAGAGCCAATCAGATGGACAGTTACAGTTACTGGCACTAAGGTTGTCACGATCATGATCATGATACTAACATTTTCAACTCAATATCGATATTAATGAAAATATTCGATACTCAATACCATTTTCAATACGGATAATAAAAAAAAAAGAAAAATCTCTCTCTCCCTCTTTCACTCACACACACCTGCTTTTTTTTACTGTCTTTCCTGTCTGCTCTCAAGGAGGAGGAGGAGGAGGAGGAGGAGGAGGAGGGGGTTTACTGTAGGTTCTCTCTCTCTTGCCTCTTTACTGTAACTGCTCTGAAGCAGTGGGCTGCTTGTCTGTTCCTTTGAGCATGGCCATGGATCTGACTGGGCTCCTACATTTAACTCAACGGACTGCCGGTCCGGCCTTCAGCCCCGGTGTGTCTGGCAGGGTCACCGTAAACGTAGCCGAGTAGATGGACATGCCTGATAACGTTGTCTTTAATCATTAACGTCAGCTTTTAACCGCTAGCTGCGGCTAATGGCTAATATTAAGATGACAACATAGCGACGAGCCCTGTTATGCACTAACTCACGTACTGTAGCGGTGAGGGGGAAAGAGGTGTGTACCTGCTGCTGCTGTGTGCGTCTGTGAAGGGAGAGAGAGAGAGAGAGAGAGAGAGGCGGCAGCAGCGTAGCTACTTTTGACAACCCACACAGAGTTATATATTTTTTACTTTGTAACTTAAGCTATTTAAAATGTAACTAAGTAAATTTCTTCCAACAATATGTACTCAAGTAAAAGTAAAAGTACTGATTTTAAAAATTACTCAAAAAAGTACAAGTACACAAAAAAGCTACTTAATTACAGTAACTTGAGTAAATGTAACTAGTTACTTTCCACCCCTGGTCAATGTGCTATTGATGGTTAATTAGCTTAATGCTACTGATTGTAGCATTCGTATTCACTGACATTTCTGAATCAGGCCGACTGCTAATGCACTAAGAGATATGATGTAAAACACAATTGCACACTGTGATTTGATCAAATGACATGGGCACAATGTAAAACAATAACACAAACTGCATCCAAAACATACAATCAATATGTGTAAAAAGTAACTGCATAATGCACTCAAACAATGAATGAGTTTCTACTGTTGGACTGCAGGCACTGGCAGCTGCTACAGCTGCAAACCCTGATTTGTGCAAGTGTGTGTGTGTAACCAATCTGTCTTTGCGTATGTGTGCACAGTATAATGTAGGTCACCAGCACCAGTGCATTAGAAATGCATGTATATAAAACTAGTATCAAATGATCTAAGTAATGCATCTGTGTGCACTGTTTAGCTGCATGTGTCTGTGGTGTACCTTGGTGTGTATATAACCGTGTGTATTTGAGTGTGTCAGTGTGTGTGCGTGTCAGTGTGTGCTCGTGCAACCAACTGAGAAATTGTTTCCTCTTTGGTCTGTTTCATTAGCGACTCCATAATTATCACCCCATCTGCTCCTGCAGTTCAACTCTTCTCTTCCACTTTCTCTCTCGTTTCACTCGCTAAGTAAAAAGATTCCTTAACACAGCCGAGAGGATTTGTCAGTAACGTGCAAATTAATACTAAACCACTGCCCAAAGTGTTTCCATGTTAATATAAATGTATTAAAACAACTAAAAAAAACACCCTCTTTAGTCTGATGGCGACTTGCTGACTTGTGGGTTGTAGGTAAAGTGATGTTTATTATGGTCTTGGCAGCCAGAAAATGAAGAGTTCAATATGTGTTAAATAATGGCGTTTTTTGTTGTTTATCTTTCATTAACCACCCACTCCCTTTCCTCCCACTACCACCACCACTACCACCACCCCGCTGCTCTAATAAAACACTTCTTTTTAATAACTCTCACTCTTTGTTCTAATTTTAAGAAAATCTCACAAAAACCTGTTTTTGCACTTTAAAAATCGCTCTCCACTGATATTATTATGGCATGATACGACTCGATAAAGGGAGACGTGTGTAGGTTTCATCATGGAAACCAAACCACAGAGGATTATTAACACGGCGTTGCTTTCCTTCAGCTGTAGCGTTTTAGCATCTTTCAGCTCATTAATTTCGGTTTACAGCTCACAGCTTTACTGTGGTGATTCATCCTCAGCGCTCGCAGCCTTGTATCCAGCCACACCTGTTTTCATCCCACAACTTAACTACTAGCTGGTGAACCTTAGTGGAGAAAGTCCAGATATTTCCCTCAGGGGTTTGTGTGGAGACTTCACAATATTTCTTGAAGCAGAGCAGATATTGGAGTTACATTCATCAGGTGCACAGACACATTACTCCAAATTAATGCTCTGGGTCTACTGGGTGTGTAATTATTAGGCAACTATTTGTTGGCCATGTCAACTTTATAAGATGGTAATACATCACTGTTGTGTTTGCTGCTTGTTGCACTGCGACCAAGGGGCCACCAATGTGTTACAGTAACACAGATTTGCTGATGTTGGTTTTATTTTGTCATTTCATCAAAAGATGAAAAAGAAAATACGGATGTGACCACGAACAAACACAGTAAAGATTTAAATAAGAGATTTAAACGTTCATATGTCAGGGAGGATAAATACTTTGCAGAGGAAAAAGTCTGCGGAATAAGTATTTCCATTCAGCTTTGTCAAAATGTATCAGTTGGAAGGAAACCAGAGAACACGGGGAACTGAGAACGGAGTCAGATGGAGAGACAGAGAAACACGAGCTCGCTGCTTTGGTATTCTGTGTAGGTTGAGGCGAACAGGTGGATTCCCAGTGGGGAGAGCGCCGCTCAGCATCTCCATCCTCAGACCAGTCAGACACCGAGGGGGTTTGAAAAATTCACAACGCAATGATGCTGCTAATTGGCTGGAAAATTACATTTGGAGCAAAGTGTCAGGCCTGCTGTGCAGAGGACGCATTGGATGGTGCGAAAAGTGCATGCGTGTGTGCGAGCATATGAAGACAGTCTTTATGAACACGGTGTGAGCATCGTGGAGCTGTTTATAGTACGAGTCTATCGGTGCATGTGCAGATACAGACATGTTCTCACTCGTTCTGCGTTTACCGTTGATGCAAACTGATGCATCCTGGGAGTTTCAGACACTAAAACAGTGGAATAAACACACAGACCTGAATCGATAATAAAAATCGCTGCTAATATGATATCGAGGATGAAATCATTGAGAGATGCCAGGACGAAGCCCTGAGCTATAATGTTACAGCAAACTGACTGCTGCGACTGTAGCATTGGACTCAGTGACCACACACTAACACACGCACGCACACACACACTATAATGGCATTGTTTTCCAGGCAGCAAGGCACCGGTGACATCAAACATCTCAGAATAGAAGTGCTGAGGTTTCAGAGGTGCAACCTTAGAGGAGATTTTGGAGCAGAGTAATGGACCTTTGTGGTTTTGCTGTTGTAGATATGAGTCACTGTAACTGTAATCCTCCCAACATTTCTCTGTTGGATTTTGACAAACTGTACAACATCTAGGGGGTGAACAGAGGGGCAACGTACAATAATTTAATATCATCTGTGATTTTCCATCATTTTGTCATGTTTTTCCTGCTACAGATTTCCATCCAGATGTGATCGGTCCTGAAGTAAATTGCCTAAATATGACACAAACCCTTTTATTTAATGGAATTACATCACTCACATTTAGATATCTGTATACACATTAAATATTTTTTGATTATTTAGGATTTGTCAGAGCTTCCAGGTTAATCAAAGGGCTTAATTTCCTAAACGTCATAGTTTTTCATTGCACTGCATCTCAGCTTTCAATACAGGATGCATGTAAACGTCTATACTAATGCAACAGAGCGCCATTTTACCTTAAATATAGCTGCCAGTCAAGACAAGTTAAAGGCTTGCTGCTCAATACGCTACAGGATTAAGCACTGTTGGTCAGCTCAGGCCGGGCTGCAGGCAAAAAAAACCCTCCACAGATTGTGTGGCGACAATCGATGCAGTGTTACAGTATGTGACCCTGGCTGCTCAGGCTTTAATGGTGAAGGATCAATGGTCTCCAGTCTGAACTTACTGGATCATACAAGACCTGTGGGATTTACACACACACACACACGCACGCACGCACAGACACACACACGGTCCTTGTTTCTAAGGGCCTATTGGATTTCTTCATTCTCTTGAAGAAACCGTCACTCAGAGCCAAGATGGCCGCCTGCCTCTCCCTCAGGACCTTGCCAATTGCAGGCTATTGCAGGCTGGCACACACGCACGGCACGCATAAACACACAATCAGTGAATATGGGGCACATCATGTAAATTGTGGAGAGATCAGAGCGATCCTCCAAGAGTTTGATTTGCAAATGAGACATTTTTTCACTGAACACGCTGATGACATTTTTCCAATTTTCCCTCTGACGCCAGTTAAGTTAATTATCATTTCGAGAGCCTGTAAGATTCAAAATAATCTCAAACGCGCATGTTGTTCTTTGTGCTCAAACGACTGTCAAGTAATATGAGAACGATAAGACCTTTCAACCGATTAAAAAAAAAACGGCAATGAAAGCCAGTAGTCGATGCTGTTTGGAATAAAACCTCTCATGTTTTCAAGGCAGTTTGGGCATAAAAACATTTTTTTTAACAGAATCCTCTGCAGAATAAGAAACAGGATTTCTTTTGAGACACAATTTGAAAAGTGTCTGTCGAGGCTGTGTCTCGAACTGTCCGCGTTTGAACAGCGAGTTCTGGATAAACTCGGGGTGTTGTACAAACAGAGAGAGGTCTACCATTTTTCCACTGTGACCCCAGCTGGGTGTGACCTTTGATAAACAGCAGCCAGTATTTACACCACTGTAAGACTGATGGTCTCTGCTTTCTCTGACATTTACAGAGCTGGAGTTTAGGTTGCTTTGGGGCGAGGCAGACACGCAGCAGACGGATGGATGGACGGAAAGAGAAAGAAAGAGAGTTTAACACCGATATTAGTTGTTTTTCCCTTTTTCCAACTCACTCATTAATTTGCTGCTTTAATGCCTGCCTCATGATAATTTGTCAACGTGGCCGGATATCAGGTACTAATTAGACAGCCTTAATTAAAAACAAACAGGACAAACCACCTATTAAAGATCAACAAGCCGCTATTGAGGAGTCATTTCATTTTTCCAGGCCAAGCACAATAAAAACCACACAACAGGGTGCGGAGCTGAAACTGGATGGTGAAAATGTTTTTGATTATTCTCACATAGATATAACACATAACAGGATTTACATATTTATATAATAATTCAGTATGTTGTATCCATCCATCTTATATTCCAGCCTCCTATGTTTGGCCCTGGCTGACTGACAGATTTTCTTCATGGACGATAAAGTTGATTTGAGTTGAATCCTTGGGTCAGTGAGCTGTGTTTGACATTAATGACACTTCATGGTTAGTTAATGCTGCTGCAACATGACTGAACGCAACGTCACACTGAGACTTAAAGCCGTCGCTAAGGGCTTCAGGTCACCCGAAGTTCAGATTTTGCTCATTTGCTTCAGGTTTCTTTTTAAAGCCAAAAACTCAGTTAAACAAACCTTTTTCATCATGACTCCACTCTGCCACTCTGACAGCGCTTGTTAATATATTCATATTCAGGCTGTGAAGCGTGGAGGTAAAATTGAGGTAAAAGGGACAAATTTGACCCCGAATTAGAATCAAATTGCTTTGAGTTTTGGCTGCTGTGATACAGGGACGAAATATCTCAGGAGCATCTGTATTGACTGAGGCAGTAGAGTGTAAAAGTGGAGTTTGTGTCCCCTCAGGCAGAGGGAGGGAGGGAGGGAGGAGGGGGCTGCAGGGAAGGCCAGGCTCCCACTAGTGTAAATAACTTTTAACTTTAATTTCACCTCTCATTACCTTGGTAGGAATTATCCCAATCACAAATAAATGTTGACTGACATCAGAGGTCACAAACTCAGCGTAATTACCCAACCCCCCACCAACCTCCCTTCCCCTCCGCTCCGCCGCTCCGCCGCTCCCTCCAACCTCCCCTCGCTCCCGTACACAGTGTAGACAATTCAATTCAAACAGTGAATTAGCCGCAGACAAGATCTGATTAAACAGGAGCGCTGTGGCCTAACATGTCTCTGCAGCGGGATTTGATTGATGCAGGATTATAAATTCTAATCACTTAGTCAATATGAAGAAATGTGATCTGCTGTGAATATTCCAGGAGAGGCTGATTTCTTGTTGTGCATTTTAATACAGCTACGCTCAACTACACACACACACACACACAGATGGAGGGAGGAGAGACGACAGACTGTGTGACAGGACAGTGAGTGGACGTATACAGGGAGACATCGACAGAGAGGAGACAGACTGAATGGGGTAAAGAGAGGTCTGTTACTGTGATGGATGGATAAATGAAATCACTTGCTGCGTTATTGATCCTCTGACTGGCTGCACGGTTGCCTGTCTGCTGCATGTTACTGTATGTGCAAAACCATTCGTTCCTATTGCAGATATAACATAACATAACATCTGTAGCTCTGTAATTTCATAAAACAGCTGGAAACTGCAATCTTTAGCAATTGCAAATCTGTTGGGGGGCTATTCTGTATTACTGATTACAAAACAGTTGGTGCTGTATGTGCTGTAGGATCAGCTCAACATAAACTGCAGTGTACAGTATTGTACTCATACAGCTCAGATGAACCAGAGTTTACACAGACAATATTGCTGTATCATCAACCACTGTTGGTTTTGATCTTTTCATGGGATTTGTAACAAAAACAAAAAAGAAACACTAGAAATGCCAGACTTCTGCTTCAAGTTGTGATCCGGTTACAGCGCACATAATCTAATGCAGAAGTTTCTTTATCACATTTGTTTCCAAAGAGCTGGAGAAAAAGGCGAATTTCATTTCATTTCATTGGACATCTTAACTGATTTTTTGTGCCAGCGGAGAGGAGAAGATGACGAAGATGAGGAGAAGGCGCAGAAATGAGAAACTGTTCGTCACTGCCTGTTTCAGTTTTTTTCACTCCTCCTCTGTCTTGTTACAGTCTCTCTTTATCCGCTCTGCTCCTCTTGTCTTTCCTCATGTTTGTGCCTCACTAAAATGAGTGAGTTTTATAATGCTACTTGGGATGTTTTTTAAGAGCCTGGAAAGAAATAATAATAATACAAAAAAAATCATACACTCAGAGAGGAGCGCGTGAACCCTTCTCCTCCTCCTCCAAGCCAGTTTCATTTTTCTTAAGGAGCTGGGAACTGCTGATTAAAAGCCGCAGAGTTGGACGGAGTCTTAAAGGAGCCTGGTTTTGGAGGACAGATGGTCAAGGCAAAAGCAAAAATCTGTGATCTAATCTGACAGAGAAAATGAGACTGGGCGAAAGGGACAGAAAGCGCAGAGAGAGAGAGGGGAGATAACTCAGTGAGCGGGGAGGCACGGGCTGAGGAAAAATTAGTTGAGACAAAAATGCTGTTAGAAGAAGAAGACAAGAGAAAAGAGGTATAATCTAGACCATTACAGCATCCGTGGAGACTGAGTTGAAGATCCTTCTGTCACTCATCTCCCATGCACACAAACTCAAGTCAGGAATTCCAGTTTTCCAGTTTTGTTGCTCCATATAATCTTTAATGTGCAGGTTCACTGTTGTAGAAGCATTAAAACAACGTTGGCTTCTCTCTGCAGTAGCAACACAGTGGACATCAGTGCTCTTCATGTAATTGGTTGGATGCTTCATGTAGATGCTACCAGCTATAATCTGCATTTTAATTCAACCACTGTGTGTTTTTTTTTTTTTTAATTCATAAGATAAAGTTGGAACAAGGAGGCGACTCGGAAGAATACAATAACAAAATTACAAAACGATACCTCTGGCTGTTGTAGCGGTGGAGATGGTTTGGCTCACAAATATAGGATGTACGTTTTTTGTGTGTGAGTGTGTTGCATTCTCACATTGCTATCCCTGAAAAATATTCAGCCATTACATCTGCTCATTGTCACTGTGATTATGCTAACAGGAGCTCTGCCTGCGAGCACATTTAAATATTTGTACGCACATGTACGTGAGCGTGTGTGCGTGCTCCTGAATTCCACTCCAGCATTAAACTCCGGTTGTATCTATCTTCTTTCTTTTTTGCTGTGTTTCAGTAGTTTTTTTTTTTTTTTTGTTCCAAGCATCCTAAAGGAAAATTTTAACCCCAATCTGTCGTAGCAGATCCGGCACAGGTTTTTCCACAGAGAGCGGCTTCTGAAGCAGCAGCAGCAGCAGAAGTGAAGCTCTCCTCTGCGTGCAGCTGCAGCAGAGCCTCAGCAGGCTTACAGTACTGTAGCTCACAGGCTGTTTGATGTCGTCCTCTGCATCTGACACAACTCTGTGTTTACATAATGCTGAAAAAGGAAAGGCTTTGGGCCCGTAGATTATACCTATAGATTTAAATGTCTCTTGGCATGTTTAATATATGAGATATACGTCCTTTACTGACACATAATTTAGAAATTAATGTACTTACTCATTCGTGATGACACCAATGCTGCCCTACAAAGGCAAAAGACCTTAACTCACCAGAGTGTAAAACTGAGAAAAATGACTTTAAAGTTATTTTGGTGTCCTGCCAAATTAGTTGTAGGTAGAACACTGAAAATTTGGCATTTTACTATTAATAAATGAAGTTATTTATCCACCAAAAAAAATTAATCTTAAACTTGACCTTTGACCCTTATTCGGAAGTTACTGTATTCTGCCTTTGCATTATCCAAAGAACAATAGTGGATCATGCAAAGGCAAAAGACCTTAACTTCTATTTTAATAACAGAATATACTTTTGTTTTGTCAGTATGTTTGATGACACTGTTTAAGTTTTCTAGAATTGATGAATAAAATACTAATACATTTTCCTGAATAAAATGGGAAATAAATGGCCACAGATGATGAATGAATGAATGAATGGATGGATGAATGAGTTAATCCAAACTCATATGAAACAATTTGTACCCCATGTTCATTATTTTTGTGACATTAAATGCAGGTGCAACTTGTAGATTCATAGATTTTATACCAGTTTATAATTCATAATTACAATAATTATATAGGCCTAATAAAAATAAATAATGTTTTCCATGCCAAACAATGGCCACACCCACTGATATTTTTTTTTCTGGCCAACACAGCCTATGACATCGACATGACTGTTTTTATTTTTCTTGACATTTCAAGACATCAGATAGGAGTTGTTATTACTTCCAAAAGCTAGAGGGCAACATCTTCGTTACTAAGCCACACTAATTGTTGTAATAAGACAGAGTTCAGAGACAGATGACATGGAAAGTAAGTATCTGTAAACAACAGATTGTTTTGGGCTAATGCTGAAAACTCGTGGTGGATTTAAAAAATGGATTGTCAACAATCATGTCTTCTCAGTGGATATTTGTATGCCATGGATTTTGACCAGGTTTTAAGACAAGGTAGGCTGCAATCTAAATTCCAGCTCGCTGCTGAGTTGTGTGTGTGTGTGTGTGTGTGTGCGTGAGTGTAGGTGTGTGTGCACGTCCCCAACCCACTCGCGAGTCGCGTTGTTTGTTTTCTGTCAGTGGGCTGTCAGCATTAGGCAGGCAGGAGGCTAACTAGCCTGTGTGGCACGAGAAAACTATTCAGTATTCAGACTTTGATTTACGATCTCTTGCAGCTGGCAAGCCAGCTGTTGCTTATTCACTTATAATTTGCGGATCATATAGGAGCAGTTGTGTTTTGTTTGTCAAATAGCCTAGCTAGCTAGCTAGCTAACAAGGCTACCGGCCCCGGCATCCTTACTGAAGGTGTGTGAGACGTCCTTCAATTCCATAATACACAGGCATACCGTAACTACAAGCGCGGTAAATAACTTCATTTTGGTGCTTTGAAAAACAAAGGCAGACTACCGTAACTCCGCCGTAACTCATCGGAACCATGATCGGAACGTTCCATTAGTGCCGCAAAACAAAGGCAGAGTACCTTAACTGATGTTACGGGTTTCTGCCTTGGTTTTCCCTTGACTTTTAGAAGTTACGGCAAAGACAACATCTTATTTTTTCCAAAAAACAACAAAATTGACCCATAATATTTGTTCACATGATAAAACTGATGCTTATTGTCCCAAAAATGACAATAACTCATTTTCGCCAAAAATTGAGTTACGGTCTTTTGCCTTTGCACGGCAGAATAGGGATACGTACTGGAACAGACTGTCATCCCTGCTGGATTTCGTGTTGTGTTTTGATAGTGAAAGCGAAGTCATGCAAAACTTCTGACGACAGACACACAACCAAACTGTTGTGATTCTCTGAGAGTTGTGGCTCCAAAGTTGCAAAGAAAAAGAAAAAAAACGTGTGCACATATTTGATGAGCTTTACAGTGAATATCAGCTATTTATTTATTTAAATGTTTATTTAACAGGGACAATACATACAACATTGCCACAAAAAATGGGAATATATGATGCATATAAGACATCTAGCTTCAGCTCACTTGCACTCTTTGTCCCTGGTCAGGCTTTAGAATAGGATAAAATATACTGAATACAATAAAATTTCAGATTAAAACACAAGTTAAATTTAGCATTTAGCTGCTTGAACCAATGTTTAACTTTAACACTAAACCTCTTTAGTTCAGTTTGGGATTTAATTTCTGATGGTAAAGAATTCCATAGGTGTTTATCTACCTTGCACTGAGAGGGATGATTGGCGCCAAATGTTGTCCTGCATCTTTGAATTTTACAGTTTTGCTTGGTTATGATCTTTGTCATTGTCTTACAGTTGTCTGTCTTATTTAAATTCTGAGACATTGCTTGTGGGATCAAATGTGAAATCAATGTATCTGCTGCTAGAATGAATAGATAGATGAAAAAAACTCCCAGTAACGGACCAACCAAGTCTGGTTCTCGCCCGTCAGCAGCCAGAGTTTATCAACTGGCTTTTTTCAGACCAGAGGAAACGATCTGTCAACTGAGGTTTAGACAGTGAAAACACCAACACAAGGAGATTCCTGCAACTTACTGTAACCGACCCCTCCCACCCCCAAAAACCAGGCTGGAGACGCTGGACTGAGGAAAGTGCCACTGGAAAAACTGTGTTTATATGAGTGAGTGAGTGAGTGAGTGTGCATGTGTGTGTGTTTAAATGTGTCCTTACACATTTTCCATCTATAAATGACTGTGTGTGTCTGTGTCTGTATCCTTTTACACTTTCTGTTCACAAAAGTCATAAAGAGGTTAAAAATAGTCCTGTGTGTGTGTGTGTCTGTCTGTGTGTGTGTGTTACAGTAACAGTCAACATCTGTCATGTTAAAACTCACTTAGCCTAAACATGGAAACTTTTCACTCCCCCGTGTGTGTATGGTGTGTACTTATGTGTGTGTGTCCCTCATATGGAAACACTTAACATGTTACAAGCAGTGTCTTGCACAAACGCACACACACATATACACACACACATGGAAAGAGGGAGAAGAAGACAGCTAATTTTCACATGTGGTTTATTTTTATGTGATTTAGGAAGGGATTCCCCATCTCTCTCTCTGTTTCTTTTCTCCTTCTCTCTCTCTCTCTCTCTCTCTCTCTGTGCGTGTCTCTCCACCAGCTCCCCCCTCCTCCCCCCTCCCTCCTCCCTTCCTGCCTCCCTCTCTCTTTCACTTCCTTCTCATTTGGTCTAATTCACTTATAACAGGGACAGCAGTGGAAAACAGATCATCCAATTTTATCTAACCCCATTCATAAATTAGTGTCCATCCATCCATCCATCCATCCATCCATCCATCCATCCATCCATCCTATACATCCAGTTACCACAAAGCAACATCATCCTCTTCTATTATTCACAAAGACAAGACAAGACGAAAAGAAAGAAAAAAGACAAGATGACAGACAAGATGGAAAAAGGAGCCTCAGATGTGTGAGTTTGTGTGTGTGTCTGTTCAAAATGGCTTTCACAATGTACACACATGTACAAAGAAACACACACACGCACGCACAGAACACACACAGACTCAGGTTTGTGTTAATATAAGAGAGTAAATTTAAAGGCAATGTCCATGCCTTGAGGACAAATTACACACACACACAGCTAACACCTTGTCTCACCTGGCCAAACACCTTCATGATAAGAGTGTTTTCGTTTCATTATTTCACGACTGTGTTTATCTTAATTTTAAAGTTAACTGTGCAGAGACAGACAGAGACTCTGCCGCAGTGAGGAGCTGCAGCAGCCTGAGCATGCAGCTCGTGTCATAAAGCATTGACTCTGAGTGTGTGTCTGTGTGTGATTGTGTGTAGCTGCATCTGCTCATAGGCATGTATTAGTGTGTGTGTGAATGTGTGTGTGGTGATATAATATTAATGCTCCCTGATGGAGTGTTGCACCAGTTCCACATCAAAGCAGAGCAGAGTGGAGGAACAGCCACAGACAAGCTCCTTAAACAGCAACAAAACACTGAAGGGACGGCCTGTGTGTGTGTGTGTGTGTGTGTGTCTGAGCGTGCACGTGCGTTATTTATTCCTGTAATTGCATGAATACATATTCTTAATTTTGTATGACTTATTGATTAAGACTGGATTCACTCCCATACAAGTCCAATCATAACATTCATTTGCACTGCGATGTTTTGTGAACATGGAAAACATTTGTGTTATTGTGAATGAATGCTATTTAGCTCCATCATCCTTCACAACCATCTGCTTCACATCAACTAGTTTTAGTGCTACAGTTTAACTATAAAGGTGGCAGGTTAGAGCTGATACAAAGAAAAAAATGTTTAAACTAAACATGGAGTTTCTCCAAAAGCTGTGAACCAAAGTAAAAGTAGAGTTTGTGATATCACATCAGGGGAGTGATGTGCTCCACTGGCACTGAGTCTGTGTACGGTACGCATCAGGACGGCTCTGTTACTCCACTACAATGACTTGCTCCATTTACTGTGACTTTGGGCCTGTGCACATACACTTAACATTGTGTGTGTGTGTGTGTGTGTGTGTGTGTGTGTGTGTGTGTGTGTGTGTGTGTGTGTGTGTGTGTGTGTGTGTGTGTGTGTGTGTGTAGGCTAGTGTGGCAGGTTGTTCTGCAGTGAGAGCCTGAAGTCATGGAAAATATGCAGCTAGTTTACACTGCTTCTCTAAACAATGAGAAACTGACAAAAAGTGAGTGAGGCATTCAGAGTGTGTGTGTGTGTGGGAGAGTGAGGAAGAAGGAGAGAAAGACCGTGTGTGTGTGTGCGTGTGTGTGTGTGTGTGTGTGTGAGTCAGAGGAAGAGAAGGAGAAAGGAGAGTGATGAAGAGGAAAACATCTTTTTATCGGCTCCGTCTGCCCTTCCTTGGCTGGAAAATCATATTTCCGTTTGTGTGTGTGTGTGTGTGTGTGTGTGTGTGTGTGTGTGTCTCTGTGTGTGATTGTATGTGTGTGTAAGGCCCGTGTTAGTCAGCAAAAAGAGCACAAGTTGTGTTTTAATGTTTCTACATGTGTAAAAGCCCGTGTGAGACTCTAAAACACAAACATCTTGGTGGTTCAACACTGCAAAACTCATTTCCAACGCTTCCATCCGAGTGACTGCAGTGTCGATTTAACTACACATCTGCACACAGCTGTAACACACACAATACACTGTCACAGCAGTGTAATGATATAAGGAACGATGAAAAGCCCGATCACGAAATGAAACTAAGCTTGTGCTGCACTGAGCTGAGAAACCTGAGCCACACTGATTCTATCCTGAACGAGGGAGA
Source organism: Trachurus trachurus (assembly GCF_905171665.1). Lineage (NCBI taxonomy): Eukaryota > Metazoa > Chordata > Actinopteri > Carangiformes > Carangidae > Trachurus > Trachurus trachurus. The sequence goes on from NC_139906.1 coordinate 9,268,047, forward strand.
GATGAGAGAAAGAGAGAGGATGATGAGAAGCGTGTCGGCTCAGTTAGAGGCCGAGCAGAGCCGCCAATCAACCCTCTGAACAGCCACCCACACACCCACCCACACACACACAGCTACACAAACACCCACACAAAAAGCTGCACATGACAAAAGAAAACTCCACCATTATACACATAAAGAAGGATCTAGATCAACACAGGAGTGTTTTCTGCTCCAACAACGCTCTGGTGAAGGTTTGGGTGAAAGGACGATGTTTGGGTTAAAAGGTGTTAGCTATAAGTTTAATTCCTCCCGGCCAGTAAGTGTCGCACTCACACTCGCCCGCTCTTGCCGGTTGCCAGGTACGCCTATAGGGAGCGGCTAGTAGCTAAAGCTAATCTAATGCTAACCGTACTTAAAGCAGAAGTAAGCGATCCGGTCGTTTTGGCTAACTTCTTGTCAGCCGATGGAGTTAGCAGTCCCCGCCCTCGTCCCTACGTCACCACATTCACACACATCCCTTGGCTGCACACACAGAGAGGACCGCCCCTTTATGCCGTTCTCTCTCCTCATTGGATAAAGGTTGTAGGATACAAGGAAAGTTTTCTCCTCGGCTTACAGCAGAGCAGAGGGACTGACAGACCCGTGTTTCGGACCAAACACTCTATATAAGTGAATGCTGTCGGAAGATATAACTATTTAAGACTTATATTAACACAGCCTACTGGCTGACTGTTAGTTAGCATTAGCACAATGCCATTTTCTCCACAGAGCTATTATGATCAACGTAATAATGCTGTTGGCGCAGAGATCATTTCATGCCGACGTTGCCAACGTAACCAGATGTAAATATGGACCCGTCAAAATTTATAAAAACAATTATTTATATAGGCTACTATTAAAAAAATCTGTAAAATTAATACTTTTATTGTGCAGCCAGGTTTTATGGATGTAATATTTTTGAAAAAATGATCATTTTGATGAAAAAGTTGTAGCTGTAACCTTTAAACTCTGTAAAGGTCAGAGGAACCTTCATCATCTCTGTAATCCACAGTTATTGGTGGTTGTCATTATTAAAGGACGCAGAAACAGGAAGAAAACATTGCTCTCTCTGGTTGTCGTCTAATTCATCCACACCGACCTTCTCTCCTCTCTCTGCTGAAAAAAACAACAAACAAAAAACCCCCGTCATACTATTTCCTTCTTCGCTCCCGACAGACAGGAGTTATAATTCCTCATGGGTGCAAGAGGTCACTTCGATGTAAACATGTGTCATATTTTTTGGGGGGGAGATTTTCATGGGAAAACTGACGTTGTCGTTTTTCTTTGGAAGGACAGCCTCCTCATCCATAGCCTGAGCCGTAGAGCCACTTCGATGAACCCTTTGCTCTCTCCAGAAATTGATTGATTTTAAGGCTCAAATTGGAAATGGAGGGAATAAATTCTTCCTCCCGCTCCTCTTTCGTCTTCTCGTATCCTGAAGGACCCATCTGGGGCCCGTTCGGCTTCTTCAACCCCCCCCCCCCCCCCCCCCCCCCCCCGTCTGCATGAACAGCCCCTCACTGACAACAGCTGCCAATCATCCTGCCAGGCCATTGGCCAATTAGGACGGGGTTGCCATGGTTACCGGCACGCACTCACGCTCCCGTTTCTCACCTCCGACGGTGTACGCCTACTCACGGCATGGAGAGAGAGAGATGGAGGGAGAGAGATGGAGGGAGCGATGGGATGAAATGAAAAAGCATGTGACAGCAGCAGAGCGAGGTTTGAGTCCTGCAGTAAAACGTAGGAGAGCAAAGGCCGAACTCCAGAGGCTCCGCCGCCGCCGCTGCCGCCACGCAGATGAATTACGTGCACATAGAGAGAAAGAACTGGAAGTGCACTTATTTGTTATTTATCGGACACGTTTAACAAGTGCAAGCTGCAACAGGATTGTGTGACTGCGGCTGTGTATCACAACCATTAACTAGTTTTTCTTGGAAACGTCAGGCAGGAGGAGCAGGGCGGTGTCACTGCTGCTGGCCAGATTTGGGCAAGTTTTACTTCTGAGGAACTCTGAGCCAAAACTCCCTCAGTAACAGGATATCTATTTCTACAAGCCAGCATGAGAAATCAAAACGTGTGAGTCACAGTAATAGTAGATAAGTAACTTTACCACCCCTAGATCACAGATGATGTTTTTGTTTTCCCAGTAATAAAATAAAAAAAAGTAAATTAACACAACATTATATTGTGTTACAGCTGCATTGTGTCATTTTTTTTCTAGTTGTTGTGTTGCATTGTTCAAGTAAGGTGTGGCAGTCATTGTATTGATGGAGACATGTAACTGAAGTCTGGGCAGAGCACACTGTTGCATGAACAGACACACACACACACACACACACACACACACACACAGTTAAACACACTCTGGGCGCATCTGCACCACAGGGCATGCACATAATCTGCAGTGTGTTGATTGTATGTGCAAGGGTTCAAACACACGCACACACAGGCACACACACGCACACACACACTCACATCCCACATAAAAACGCTGCCTCGAAGCAACGATCAATAAAATGCTTCTTAAATTCCTCAGCATCTCAGAGAGAGAAGGAGAGAGAGATCTTGTCTGACATTCCTCGCTCATCCAATCTATGTGAGATGAAGTTAAGATATTCAAGACAGAAGGGAGGAGATGAGATAGCAAGAGAGTGATGGGGGTGAGGGTGGGGGGGCAACAGTCGGTTTTGAGGTGAAAAAGAAAGAAGCCAGAGGGAGAGAAAAAGAGAGAGAGAGGGGGAGAGCAGAATCAACACATTTTTGAAGCTTTGAGAAAAAAGGAGCAGGGGAGGGGGATGCAGAGGGACGGCAGGATCAAACTGTGTTACTCATGGCACTAAGGAAGGAGGGAAGGATGTGAAGGAAGGATGGGAAGAGAGGACGGTAGCGAGGGGACGGCGAGATCTGACCGAGGTATCTGAGGTCCTGAAGGAACGTGGGAGGGGAAAGGAAAAAGAGAGACGGAGCAAGATGGTAATGAGGAGGACGGGGAAGGGAGAGAGGAAGGAACGGAGATGGGAGAGTGGAACAACGAGCAACAAAAGACAGAAAAAAAAATTAAGTCGTAAAAAAATGAGCTGTAGGGAAAAAAAATGAGGACAGAGCAAAAGATGAGATGAGACCGAACAGACGAAGGGGAGGCAACAAAAAAAAGGCAGAAGGGGGTGAGGACCGCAGGATAAAAAGGAGAGAAATATAAGAAAGGATAGGTGGGATACAGGAAATTTAAAAAAAAAAAAAAGGGAAAAGGGAGAGGGTGATAAAGGCTGAGATTTCCAAGATGTGCAGGAAAGAGTGCAGGAGTGAGGGAGAGCGAAGCATGTGCAGATCAATAGTGATTAAGTTGGAGGAGAGCAAAGAAGGAATCCAGAGAGGATATAAGCTGACACACACATCAGTGGGAGATACCATCTTAAACGCTGCTGTGGGGGTGTCAGAAGGGGAAGGGGCCGGGGGGGCGGCACATTACTCCTCAGCCCATTTAAGAGATAGCCATCGATGGAGACGTGCACTGGGCTGAGACATCAGTCGCTCCACAGGCACAAAAACCACAAACTCTTCTGCCTCGGTAATTTGGTAAATTGACTTGTTTCATGAAGAGAGTTTATTTTTTTGGTTTGTTGAGGAAACTACTTTGAATAATTGCATAATTGCAAAAATGAGATTTAAGTTTCAGGGATGTAGCTAAATAATAATAATATTTATTATCTAACACACTTATTTGTAGATATATACAAGAGTGGTGTTGTTCTTCACCTGAAATGTTCCCTTCTTATGATGACTTTTCAAATTATGCCCTAAAAATGATGTTGTAAATAAGATATTTAATCTAAAATAGTGGATACCAGTTGCTTTTTCCACATCTGTGAAGCTTTAATAGCAGCAGGACAAAGCAAAAACAATCTCACGCCCAGGGCTTCGCACCTTCAGAGGCTCTGAAATCAATGGATTTTGGTAAATCAATTAAAAGCAGATTTACTAGGGACCTTTTTTTCACCTGAGCTGTATTTTCCAAAGTTATCCTCTGTATTCTTGTCTTACAGAGAGGCTCTTTGTCAGAAGTGTTGCCTGAAGACTTTCACATTATTTCCACTGCACTCTCATGGTTCTGAATAAATCTGTGTTTAAGTCAGGACACAACAGAAACTGTTTTACCCTTCGGAAAACCCTCAACCCTCAATTTATTGATCTTCCATCACGCTTCAGCACCTCGGGTTTGGTTTGGCTTGGTTTTTCTGACAAAATCATAACAAATCATTGTGTAATATCATTTCTGTGGAACACAACACGTCACACTTTGTCAGGAACAGAAGTATTAAGTATTATTTCCATTGCTATCAATCACCTAGACTTCACATTTCTTCTGTAATCTATGAATCAAAGACTCTCCATCCATACCAATATGTAGCCTATGATTTATACTTTACAGCTGGTTGTGAGCATTAGGTCATTTTATCTGAATCCAACATGAATTTTCTACATCGAAAACATATTGAAAAGAGCCATTTCTGGAGCTTTGTATATTCTGCATTAACAGTAAGCACCGATAAGTGAGCCATCAAACCTCATTATCTTTCAACTCTGACTTCATTTTACTTCATTTCTGAACTGCACATACTGTACTGTACTTAAAGTCACTCTCTGTAGGAAAAAAAAAATCTTAATAACCTTAAATCCACTACACCTCAGACAGCTTTCATCAGTGCATGCGATGGGAATAAAGCTGCGTTCAACTGATCAAAGCAACATAAATCTCTGTAATAAACAGAACTCCAGCTGTTTCACACACTAATTTCCCCCCGGTGCGTTATTACTGTTACAGAGGTCGGCTCTCAGTCTTCCTGCCACTTCCTACGTCTGACTGTATCTGAGATTGAAGGCAGACACCGCCGCATGCAATATTCAACAGGAGGGAACCGGGATTAAAATCTATATTCTAGAGATGAAAGAGCTGGAGAAACGGCCCGCGAGGAAAAATAGGAGTGACAGACAGAGACGAAATAAGCAGGTAATGATAAATCACTCGATCCTAAAGATGATCCACACATACCCTCGAAGCACGTCATCTCACTCTCTCTCTCTCACACATATACAATATATATACACTGTATGCTGTATACACCAGTTCAAAAATACACCTAGTGAAACATTCATTATACTCACTACAGATCCCACAGATCTCTGTCTGTACCATCCATCATGCAAACCATGAATCAGTGGCACATTTTCAAGATGGATGTGTCAAAGTGCTGCTAAAGACACTGCAATAGTCGATGCTGCCAGATGGAAAAGGGCTCTAAATAATGGCTGCATACAGTAAAAGAGAAAAAAAGAAGAGATGTTACAGTACATGTGTTTATTTTATTTTTTTTAGGTGGTCATGACTTTTTGGAAAACATGAATCCTCTCATTAAAGCCTCTGGTTGAAAGAAGGTTAATCACACGCCCCTCCGCGTGTTTCTGTCATACTGGTTTTAAAATAGAAGCTGTTACAAACCAATCATGGACCTAATTGGACATGGTGTGATTCAGGATGCGCGCACACACACACACACACACACACTCACTCCACACACACACAGAAATGGGCACTCTCATATGCTCACACACTTATCTATTAAAAAATTACCCGGCAATCAAGACATTGTACCCATTTATCCACGTGCTCTGCTTTCCAAAAGTAGCTTCCAACCTCATTTAACATACGCTCACTCTCACTCTCTCTTTGGCTCTCTCCCCCTGTCTGTCTCTCTTTCTAACACACACATACACACACATACACACACATACACACACACACAAGACAGTTGAGCTACTTTGTGGCTAATTGGTTCTCCATCGATTGCTCTGATTGGTCACTAAATTAAACCTTTCAGTTTTTAGTGCACAGCACAGGTGCATGGCAATTTGTCACGCTACACACAAACACACACACACACAAACACACACACATACAGTTAAAGTGCCATAAAACTGTGCAGTGCCTCTCTTGGTTTTGATCTAACAGGCTCTGAATGGTGAAACGACTCAGCCACAGCGATTCAGGGAGGAATAAACAGTCGCTTTAACACGCACACGTCTGTAACTTAACGCTCACCTCTAGAATAATGTGAAAATGTGACTGAATCAACTGACACTGCATAAGACGCAGACACATTGTGAATATCCCGCTGGCCCTGAAGATACCACATGAACTCAACAGCGTGTTTTTTTACCCACAGTGCACTGTGGCTGTGTGACAAGTCAACGCTGGAGATAGGGTTACGCAAATAGTCCCTAATAAACCCTTTCTTCAACTTCAACACACTGTACTCTTACACCACATACACAAATGCAGGTTCAAACCCGCCGGCCTCCAAATGCCACCACCACCACACATCAGCACACACTAACACACACACACTTACACACCACCGTGGATATAAAATATGAATTTGCAGAGTGGCAGATGAATAAAAGATGACAGTGGAGGCGGTGTGGAGGGACCTGCGCTGTCACGCATTACTAAAATCAAACCTTAGCCGGGATTTCCTCTTTTTCTCTCCGTGTTTATGGGGGAAGTGTCAGAGCGCAGCCGGGCCGGGCAGCGCTACGGTTTTCCTCTGAGGGTTCTCAGTCTATCTTTAGTCTCCAGCCGTCTGCTCCAGTCTGCTCTGCTCTGACAGGTAGCGATGCTGCACGTCCAGCTGATCAGAACTTAAGGATCTCCCAACGCCCGAAGGCTCCTTGTACCAACACGCTGTTTGTGCCTGTTTCATCCGTTCAAACCACTGTGGAGAAGTTTACTCACATTGTCCTAATTTAAAAGCAGTAGCTCAACATTACGCTCAAATGTGCATATTCAGTCTCTTACTCTCTTGCTGAGAGTTAAATTACATGATCAATATCACTCTTATGAAGCTGCAGCTTGCTGTTGGTTATCATAGTTTAGCACAAAGGCTGGAAACAGAGGGAAACAGTCTGACTGGCCCTTTAACAAATTCCACCAGCATCTCTATAACAATCTAGTTTAGTTTTAGCTTAGTTTAGTTGTACATTACATAGACACCATTGCCCATAAAGTTGGAAAAATTTAGTTTCACTGCACATTCCCCTTTTATTCCTATGTAACATCAGTAATCACCTTTGAGTCGGTGCAGTGGTTACATACTGAGTCTCAGTTACCCAGGTAAAATGAATTCATGCTTGTGGACAGGATGCCACAATTGTTAGGGAGGATTTTGTGGTGATGCCGATGAAGAAGAAGAAGAAGTACCAGAGTCCTGTATGTCTTATGCTGAAGGAGTTTATTTAGGCTCGGCCGAGGAGAATTGAGGTGGCCTCACGCACTTACAGAACCCTACTGTATGTTGTGATGACGACTCTTCGGCATCACCACAAATTCCTCCCTAACAACAATGTCTTAACGCACTGATCCGTGTCGGGGGTAGGCACACTCAATATCAGTGTGACATTTGAAAGAGCAATATTGGACTTTCTTATGCATGAAATCCCACAATCCCATTGTTCAATACCCCATATTTAGTTTACGCCTGAATACACAATTTGTAAATTGTCACGGTGATATGTTTTGAAGAAACCGATCAATAAAGTTTTTAAGTAGATATACACATTGTCACAAATGGGAAAAATGGGGATGGTGTATTGATTCAGGGAAGTCCGACAGTATGGAAGATCAAGGTCCTTTGAATGTCTTGTATTGTAAGACCTCTGTTTTTTCAGGTGGAACAGCAGCAGACGTTTGTTGTGTTTGTTCTCCAGAGGGAATCTGGAAATATCTTGACGACTAGTAGCAGGTTAAAGAAAATGACCCGGTCAGTGCGGAGTCACAAGTAACACAGCAGATTTTGAGCTTACAGAATTATTGTCCTCAGCATCGTCAGATCAGAGCGTAATCCTGCGCCGCACCGTCTAAACCCCCCTGACTCTGTTATATCAGGAAAAAAAATAAGACGTTGACAAAAAAACCAACAGATCCTTCATTCCCAGGCTGCTTGTGAACGTAGAAGGAGATTAAGAGAGTTCACATCTGGCAGACAGAGAGAGATGAAGGTGAAGGGAGGAAGACAGATTACATCACAGAGAGCGACAGACGAGGAAACTTACTAATAAACCAAATAACTCGCAGAGATTTCTCAACAGTTCAAACTGCACCACTACTGCTGACACTGTTCCTGAGTGAAGACGTTGTTGACAATGGAAATGGATGGAGCAGTGGAGCGACAGAGGAAAAGATGACTTAAATTGAGGGAGAAGTTGAGAGAGGATCAGATCAGGTTGACAGTCTTAGTGTTTTTCATGTGTATGGACCCATCTGGTCCAGAGAGAGAAGCTCCAGGCTGATCTGAGTTTTAATGATCAAGCACGGGACACTCTGACCCCGGACACATCCCATCCCAGTGCTTATGGTTCAAACGAGTTCAACAAATATAAACCTGCAGAGTAAAGGTTATTTTTAATGTAATATCTTCTGCTTTAAGTAGAGATATTCTTCACATGCTGAATTATGTATTTTATCTCTTGATGTCCTAATGGGGGGGGGGGGGGGGGCGCTCCTGTCTCATACTCCACTGTTAAAACCTTAGCGATGGCTGCATGTGTGTGCGTGCGTGTGTGCGAGTGTGAGCGAGCAGCCTTTCAGTGGAAACATTAATGACCGCACTAATGTACGTTTATTATGCAAAGACAATTAAGTGTTCGTAGCTGAGTGAATGGATGACTTGATTTGAATGAATAAGTGACTTAAAGTGCGGTAGACCGGACTGGGAGGAGAAGAGTGAATGGATAACAACTTAACTACAGTAAGTGAATAAAAGGAGTGAATGAGTGAGGGAATAAAGAGGTGAATGAATCCATGAAGGTATATGGAGAATGATGAATGATGAAGCATCAGGTGAGTGAATTATAACTATAAATAAGTGAATAGATAGTTATTACATAAACCTCATACTGAGTGGACAGTGTTACCAAATGTTTCAACAGCAGGGGGTGGGTAGTGAGTGAGTGAGTGAGTGAAGACTGACACCCACACAACGTCACCAAAATCACAACTGACTCAATACTGTTTGATTATTTGCCTCATTACAGTATGTGTCTGCATTGTTGTGACTCATGATATACTGTCAGGCTCTGGGACAAACTGAAAGCAACAGACAAAAATAACTCTCATTAAAAATAATCAGTGAAAAGAGGCGACGTGTTCTAGTGCTGCTTTACTGTAGCATCAAGAATAATCAAGAAGAAAATATGTTTTCTTTCACTTCTCAGACATTTAGTCACCGATTCATTCTGTTATTCTGATGCGAATCAGTTAAACCAGAAAGAATCTGAGATAACTATTGATTAACTTATTAACAAGGCTCCAATGACTACGCAATTTCATTTACAGAGGAAACATGAGAGAGTTTTCCAGTTTGCAGATGAAATTCAGTCTTTTTCAATTAATTATGTGGGTGTAAAAGTTCTTGGGAACTATAAATCACAATATCTCAGGCGCATCCTGTAAAAAACGCAGGCTGGGATCAATAGAAAAAGAAAAAGAAGAAGAGCAATAAGAAAAAGAACAAGAATTGCATTGTAGAGGCAGATGTAGCTGATTGGCTGGTTTATTTTGGCCACGTCTTTGGATGCAGATGCCGTACATGTGATTCAGCAGGCAGAAGATACACGACGAGCAGGTTTCTTATTTTGTAGGACACAGGGCGGTGACAAGCAGCAGTCACAGGAGAGAAGTCAGACAAATTAATGGTGAGGGCAGCCTGTAGCACAGCTGGAGCGAAGCTGCAGGCTCCATGTGTGTGTGTGTGTGCACATGTGTCTAACAAGTGTGACGGGTCAGCCCCTTCTCAGAGTGTGAGGTTTAAAACGGGTATCGCAGAGACATGCACGCATACACACAGCTACGCTACACTAATACAGACACACACACACAGCCTCTCATCCTCACTGTTGAGCTGCAGTGATCCCATACTGCTATGCTGCACAAATAGGGTTGTTCCCACCAATCACATCTCCTGCCTCCATCTCCTTCTTATTCCCCCCCTCCCATTCGAACATCTCAAACATTCAATCCAGTTTATAACAATGTGGTTCCAGTATTTCTGGCATCACTCTTATTAGTGATGGGAACATTGTGCTCACCAAGTTCAGTGCATCTGAGAACAAGGAGACATCGCTAGAGAGAAGTCAGACGGAGCAAGAAACACCATCGGTCATGAGATCAGACATTATACTGTAGCCACTTTTATTTATTAAGCCATTTCAGGTTTGCTCTCTCTCAGTTTTACCTCCTACCTCTGATTTAGATTAGTAAATATGTCTTGTTTACAACGTGTCTGAACTCAGCCAGCACCTTGGGGAGCATAATGTTATCATAACTAATAGAAATTATTGCCAGAGAGACGTGAGAACAAGACTCAATTTGTACCTAAATGAATTTAAATCTGCTGTTCTTAGGGGAACGTTAAAAAAGAAAAAAAGAGGGGAAAAAAAGGAAAGAGCATGAGAACAAATGGAGCGAGTGTATATTTCTGTGTAGTAGAGGAGTTACAGTGGGGCCAGAGAGTATAGAGAATGGAAACTGCGGGCCCCTTATGTCACTGTATGTGTGCATGTTTAGTTTGCACTGCAGCCTACACAAACATGTTCTCCAGTCCAGACTCAGTTATTTATGTCCGACGTGCACAAACACACACACACACACACACGTAGACTGGATCTGTAGTCTTTCAAGCTATTCAATTACACAAATTGCTTTGCTTCAGCCACGGTCCGTTAACTTTTCCTACAGGGAAATGACATATGTTTGCAAACATGCCAAGCACTGTACGAACACACACACACACACACACACACATACATACAGAAGGCAGCTGGTCCACTGACCTCCGTTATGGCATGACCTCACATAATAGCCACTCTCACACACTTGTAAGACTTTATTTGATGCCAATATGCATAACGACAACAGCGCCAACCAGATTATGCTCCGATGTTTTTCCCTTTTTAGCCGTGGTGCTGTCAGTTTTCCACTGGATGGATCGTAGCGAGCAGATCCAAACAAGACATCAGCCTGATCGTCATTATCAGACCATCTGCAACTTAGCCTTGTTTTTGCAACAGGGCCACGGGAGCTCATCATGCTTTACTTATAGTGTTCAGAAACAGAGCCAGAAGAGGGTTTTGTGTACTTACTTTAGCTTTAACCTGGATTGCACTATACAGCTAAACAGTCCTCATTAAGCCTTGTTAAGGCCTGGTTCTCTCTGCACGAACAAAGAGAGAAAAAGGCAGAGAGGGCAAATGCTTATTTACTGGCCCTGATTTCGCAGTAACGCCACAGAACGGAGCTCGTTAATGTCTCGGTTTCCCAAAGCAACTAGCCAGTGATAACTCATTGTCGTTTAATCTCCTCCTCTCTCATCTCCTTCCTTGCCACCATATGGGTAAGTAACAACTCTTCTGTCTTTGTCAGCAGAGCACCACACACATACACATACAGTATACACACTCACACATGCACAAATAGTTGCTGCATCCCATCCCCTGACAGTCTGATGAGATGTCTTATGATGTGTGAGTAGAGAGAGATGGAGGGGAGAAGGAGAAGAAGAAGAAGAGGAAAAACAGCACACTAATCACTCCATCGCTGTGGGGATTAACAGTGGGTAAGACGCACACACATACATACACACACATACACACTCACTCACTCACACGGCTCCCCTGCTCCTCTCCACCTGCCACAGTTCAAGGGTGAGCTGATATCCTGTAGAAATGTGTGTGCGTGTTTTATTGCATGTGTGTATCTTTCATTACATAAACATACAAATATGAGAAAACAGTTTATATTTCATTTACGTATGTGTAAGATGCAAGCACCTCAAGCGTTTTTTGTAATCCTGCTATGTCTCTTGGCTGATGTTGCTTTGACGGAGAGAGAGAGGGTTTTACACAGAGAGAAAGAGAGGGGGGAGTGGGAGGAAAGGGGGGGGGGGGGGGGGGTGGTGAGAGAGGGTGAGGTAGAGACTCGCAGAAATGTCAGAGATTAGCAGAACCATGTCGAGAGCTCTGCGAGTGCTGATTCAACAAAAAGATAGAAAGTTGGTGAGTTTAAGGAGAAGCTGCAGAAATGGAGGTTGAAAGAGAGAAAAGGGCAGAACAAAAGAGAGGGATGAGAGCGGAGAAGGATAAAGAAAAGTACGGAGGAAACGGCTTCTTTTAAATTCAACTCCAGTGCTGGGAAAAAAAACAAAAAAAAACCCATCCCGTTCCTGAACCACAGAGTCAGAATTAGCATAAACCTAAACGATGCTGAATCAAATCTACAGGAGGCACAGAAATATAAAGACTTTTCTGTCTTACATGAACTCCTGTTACAAAATATGCAAATGTTTTCCTAGAGACGGCATCATGAGGCTTTGTGCTTTCAAATAATTTATAGTTTGTACAGGCTGAGTGAAGATTCAACAAGATGCCAACCTAAATACAGTGGCATTCCCCCTCCCAGCCTATATTAAGGCTGTTTTTAATGAGTTGCTTAATGATAAACAATCAATTATTAACAGAATATTAGAATAGAAATAAAACACAGAGTATAAAAGTCAAGCAAATTGTCTTTTAAAACCTGTTCAGGCAATATTTGAGTGAATGGAGCTGATGCTGCTGTCTGGGCTCAGTGGAATCACTGCAGACACCGATTTGGCAAAGGCCAGATGAATATTTGGAGCAAAGACAAATTGAAAAAGGTCACTGTATCCCATAAGAGCTCTTATGATTTGTCATCTTCACTTTCACTTTCAGTGCAAGCAAAATGTGCTCATTCATTCGGCGGCAGCTGAGATTCATTTCCCCCGTTAGGGATTTATCTTTGCCATTTGAGTGGCGTGCCAGTGCATTAGCAGACACAGTATACGGCCAATTTGTTCACCTATTTTACTTAAAACATGTCGGTGATTAAATTATATGACCTTGCCTGATGTCAAAGTAGTAAATTTTGCATCCAAGTACATTATGTATTTACTGCTCCTTGAAGTTATTGTGCCTTTGACCTCGAGCCTGTGCAGACCACAGGTAGTGCTAAATTCACTTTGCCACATTAAAAGATCCTGAGATTTTTTTTTTTTTTTGTACTGTGATTAAAGATAACGACTAGAGAAAAGCCAGAAGTCTCTCTGTTGATGAAGTGAACACACTTTGCCTGCACTCTGGTGCGTTTGTTTAGCGAAACATGCCTCAATATAGATCAGATCAGTGTGGTGAGTGCAGTGGAAACATGCAAAAGTATTGGATTACTTACCACATCTATTATAAGAAGCATTTTCACCACATTAGAGGTTTCATAGCTATCACAGATGTTCTGAGCGAAGCCTCACAGAGAGTCCTACACACTGCAGTACAAGTGAGTCAGTATTGAGCTATTTGTTTGCTGCGGATCCTGGAGAGATCTTCCCCCCTTGTTAGCCTTGAGCTTCTACTTAAAAAAAAAAAAAAGAGGCCCAGCTGCAGCAGGTAGCGCATTATGTAAGCTGGTGGTGTTGGGATATGATTAGCAATCATAAAGTTAAACTGGTGCAGAGAGAGAGAGAGAGAGAGAGAGGGGGAATGAGGGAGAGAGAAAGAGCAATGGCCAGAGGAGAGGAACAGGATGGAAGGGAAGCTATATGTGAGAGGAAATAAGGTTTTGGTAGATCTTGTACCACTGAGACCCAAACAAGGATGGGAGCATCTAAGCAGAGAGTGAAAAAAAAAACTAAATTTGCCGCAGTGAACCTCAATAAACAGAACATAATCCAGTCAAATAAGCTCAATAATATCCTGCTCTGGACCAGAACAGCAGAGAGTCTCACTAGAACCAGATCTACAGCCAAAAAAGAAAAAGAAAAAAGAAAAAGAATAAAAATCTCCCTTGTTACCGTTTACATTTCATATGACTCATTTATGGATTCACAAGACTTTAGCCCCCAGATTAGTCTGCACGGTCTGCAACTCAGTGGTTCTCTGTGGTCACAGTCTGCTAATTACATTTAGATGAGCGTCACACACAGACACATGAAAAGAGAAAGGCACAGTGAGACTGAGACTTATACACACACACACACACAAACATACATACACACACACACACAGACATGAAGACACAATAAATGATTCTACAGCTCACCTGAGACCAGAGTAATAATAAATTAATCTGCAGTTAATGTGTGTATGTGTGTGATTGTGAGCACACTGGGGCCCGTTAAGTAGGTCAGACATCACACTATTTAATAAACATCTCAATGAGTATTCCTTTTTTTCCCCCCACTTTTCCACAGTTCACAGTCTTTCGATGGGATGTAGAGACACACACACACACACATTTGAACATCTGAACATTAGCGTTGTGCTGAGCTCTGTCATTCTTTTCATTGAGAGCTGCCATTAGCTGCGTTGTAGTTGTGTGTTCTTGCATGAATTTGCATGTTGTAAAAAATGTGTGTATGTCTGTGTGCGCATCTGGTAAACACCCACTGCCACCCTGAGAATTAACATATTAGAGGTCAAATCCACAATACACTAAGGAAGCTGGAGGGTGTGTGTGTGTGTGTGTGTTTGTTTGTGTGTCTACTTCCCCCTCTAACCCCTCCTGTGCTACTCAATGTGCTCTAAAGATTCAAACCTGCAGGAAACGCTGTGTGTGTGTGCATGTGTGTGAGTGTGCGTGAGAACAGGGTGCTTGCTCCCTGGTTGATGATACCTCTATTGCATCAGACATACACACATGCATGCCACACACAAACAGCACACACATGCAGCACATTGTGAGCCACAGACATAAAGACTCGTTTCCCAGAGGAATTCCTACCAGCTGTTGTGGAAAACGTTGTTTTGAAGTGACGACATGGTGTTTCAGTCTGTTATTAGGTGGTTAGCTTGTGGCTAACAGTAGCTTTTGGTTTCCCTGAAGAATGCTGGCAATGCTATTAACAGTTATCAAACTGTTAATTGTAGCAAAATGGACTGTGATGGATTGTGTGCTTTGGAGAATACAAGCAAACTAATGGAAAAAGGTAATCAAATATTCAAATATAGGTGAAAATCAACATTTTGAAAGAAGAGTTATAAACAAGACAATTTCCAACTCCCATTTCATGTCATCCTTTATCCAAAAATGTGCTCATGGATCCAGTCACACACCCACACCCACGCACACACACTCTCAGACATCGCCGTAGGTAGATGCTATTAATACATGGCTGAACCAGGACAGTGGAAGTGGGGAACGGAAGCAGGCCGGTATCCACTGGGAAACAGATCGCTGCCCCCGTTTTAACCAGAATACTGCTGGGAATATCAGCGGGAATGACCGGCGGGAATTAGGAACGGGAAGACCGCTCACTCCCTGAGAAAATCTGTGACCTAGACATCCCAGACAAGGTATATTTTCACTCCAGTCACCGACGTGACACTTTGAGCTTCGGTATCTCACATGCTTCAGGTCAAACATCCACAACCAACAACCTCAGGACTGATCAGTGAATATTCTGCTTTAATAAAACGACATAAAAGATGAAAGTAAAGAGGGAAGAACGGAGACACTTGTGAAAAAATGAAACAATAAAGTTGCGGTGAGGATGAACTGCAGCAGACGGAACAAAGTCGACACAGATTGAGAGAACTGGAAAAGACGACGTGCACAAGAAAATATGTTGTACGGTTAGAAAGGGAGACGTTTGAACTGGAGAAGGAGACAGGATGGGCTTTTGAGAGTGAGGAATGTGAGTGAGGGGAAGGATGGACTTCATTAAGTGCGACACAAAACACACCTGTTGCCCTGCTCTTGTTGTCTCCCAGTGTGCGTAAGCGTGTGTGTGTGTGTGACTGTGTGTGTTATGACAGATGTCGTACCATGCTGCTTCCCAGCAGAGGACGGGCTTAAAGTTCATTAGTAAGGCCTCTTGACATTCAGCCTCTGATACAAGACACTTCTAAAACACCGAGGACTGCTGGTAGAATAATAAATACAAACTGGATAGCTGTGCTCATAACCCCTGATTGGCCAAGGCGTGATTCAAGCCGCCTTAAAAGACCCAGCGAGTCTACAGCTTGTTCTCATTTTCATGTTTAAATGTCAATGTGTTAGAAAACGGAAAATAACAGTACTGTTAACATCTTATCACCACAACACACTCAAAGATACAATTCATTTGAGGCATCTGGATGCTCAGTGGACTGTAGTGCGGTGCTACAGTACCACCAACAAAAAGTTCAAAGCCAGAGAGTGTTGAACTCTCTGTTCACACTTGCTGAAAATTGCTGAGCAAATTCGACTCTATAGTGATATGAGTTAAAAGGACCCCGGGGACACGCAGAGACAAAGCCGGAGTCACAGACACAGAGCTATTTGTATTTAATGCTACCCTATGAACTCCATTGTGTTTAATAGGAGCAGAGTGTAATTCATTCTGTAACCACCTGAGAAACCAGACGGGACCTCCTGCCTCTGCATTATAATGAAGTGAAACCCATAAGTCCATTCATCCAGTCCATTAGCGGTGCGGCCCGGTGTCCTGGGATATGAACTCATTAAAAACAGTGGAGGAGGAGAACCTCCTCCAGCCTTTATTGGTACCTTCTTCTGTTTCCACATGTAGCCAAACAGCAGAACCGTTTGCCGTTTAGGAAAAAGCTCAACTGAACGGTAGAACTTCCTGCTGCCTCATTAGCAGGACACCCTGCTGTCTCTACAGAGCCTACTGAGTAGTAGAGCCTCCATAGTCAACCTGGACATTAGACATCTCAACTGGGTCTAGTTCAAGTTGGGTTTGACAGTCGAACCTTTGGCTGTTTCCATAGAACCTAATAAAAAGTCGAACCTCTTTAACCTACGTACTTTGTCTACATGGACAAGTTGAGTCCATGCAATCTTCTAAAACATCATCAAGAACAACATCTTGTCTCTGTATTTTCTACAAAACATCTGAACCTCTATTAAAGCAGATATCAGTGGAATGTTTTTGTTAATATAAGTCCTAAATAGTCCTATTTTCCGTCAGCAATCACTTACATGAAGTATTTCAGCCTAAACACGAGTCTCTCCGTCACTCTGCTCTGCTGTAACCCGAGGAGAAAATTTTCCTTGTGGGATACAAGTGTTATCCAATGAGGAGAGAGAACGGCATGAAGGGCTGTGTGTGCAGCCAAGGGATGCGCGTGAATGTGGTGACGTAGCACGAGGACCAATTGATGCCTGACAAGGGCGGGGGCTGCTAACTCATGGTGCGTTCAAAGAAACTCGTACTTTGTGTTTTTCCTTCCTGTGAAGTCATACCAGTTCGATCTGGTACGAGTTCACGGGTCGGAAGTTACGAGTGGCCGTTATAGGGAACTTTCACAGACAACAGGATGGTAAAAACACGAGCTACGGGTTACCTGGAACGCTACCAAGTCGTAGTTGTGACTTGAAGCTGTAACTTACGGTTTCAAAAGCCTGCCTTGAACGCAGCATTAGCCGAAACGGCCGTGAAGCTGATATCTGCTTTAATCTTTGTGAGTCTACGAAACATTATAACCTCCAACTCACTCTGTAACATGAGAACCTCTTGCTGTTTCTTGAGTGAACCAAATATTTGAACCTCTATTAGTCTATGTGAGTCCACCTAACATCAGAAACTCTAGTTGTCTCTCAGTCTACCAAACACAAGAACCATGTTGTCTCTGTAGAGTCTGCCAAATCTCCCTCTGCTGTTCCTGTCAAGTCCACTGAACATTAGAACTTCCTATTGTCTCTGTATAGTCTACTGAACATTACTGTACATCCTTCTGCTGTTTCTGTGGAGTCTACCAAACATTGGATCCTCTTCTTTTCTTGAGACTAAAAATTAGAAGAACCTTGTTGTTTCCATTGACTCTACTGGACATTAGATCCATCTGCTGTCTCCATAGAGTCTCCTACAATAACACAACCTCCCTATTGTCTCCATAGCATTTACTAAACAGAAGCAGCCGTTTATATCCAGAGAGCCCACTGAGATATACTTTTCTACATTCACTCAGGCGATTCAGACTGGGGAGGGTTGAACAACATACAGAAAATTGTGTTGAAAAGTCCCCAGTTGTGACAATTACCGAAGCTTTCCTCTGTTCTTTTGTGTTTCTTTACTCCATCTCTTGTCTGGATCTAATCACCTCTGTGCAGCCATGTTCCTTTGTATCCACTCTTGTTGCATCCACAACAATTCACCTCCATTCGGCTTTATTGTGTTAGATATTCAGCTCCTGCGTTTGGGTCCATTTCATTCTCCGGTGAGTGAACAACAGGGCACAACAAGATGCGTGTTTGCTGCTCTCTCTCATCTGACAGTCAGGCGGCGGTGAGTGCAGCAGAGAGCCCGGGCCCTTCATTGATTTCCACTTTAGCTCCACTTCATACATCCAGGATAGTTGAAGAGGTGAACGAGGAGTTTTACTGACACCAGGTACAAGCGGGGAGATGTTACAGGGACAGCATCCTCCAACTATAGGAAATAGCTAAATTACCTCCGGTCACATATCAGTGAATATGTGAGGGCTGAATTAGGCTCTGAAAGACAATTGATGATATGCTATGCTACACAGAAAGGCTAGGTTACAGAACACAATACGCAAGTTTAAGTATGATATGATTAGAGATTAGCTTCGTTGACCCAGGAGGATAAGATCATCAGTCCTGCGACTTTCATCTCAATTGATGCTCCTTCAAGATGGAGATGGGTTTTTGGAGCATGAGGATGATAGATGAGAACTGGACGGTTTAAAGCAACCTCTGAGGCTCAATATCCATTTTGAAAACCTCTAATCATATGGATCCACAAAGCATACTTTCATTTTGGGCTTCATTTGAATACATTAGCTGCCATTAGGGGCGAAGAAAGAGGACAGAGGGAGAGTCTGTCTGCCTTTGTGTGTGTGTGTGTGTGTGTGTGTGTGTGTGTGTGTGAGGACAGTGAGTAATGTGGAGCAGTGCGCTGGGCCTGCTGCCGTCTCCGATAACCAATGATGGAGGGGAGACCTGATCAATAGCAGCACACAAACACACACACACACAAGTAGAGCTAAAACTTTTTTCACTTTTGCTCTCCATTCTGACACACACAGAGATACAGTCGCACACATACACACATAAACACACACACATACACACTGACCCCTGCAACTTTGTCTTTTTTTGAAAGCTTGGGAATGGAAACATTCCTGTGACAGAGTCCCCAGAGAGAGGAGGATGGGGAGAGGGAAGGAGGGAGGGAGAGATGGGAGTCTAACACCATAAACCATGGTCTTTGCTCAGAGGCACTGCAGCAGCTATAGGGCCACATCTACTTCTTTACTGCCAACACGTCCCCATCCATCCACATCCAGTTACCTCATATTTGTCACCTTCTCTTCTGTCACTTAATATCGTTATATTCCACTCTTTCATTTTCTGTATTTTTTCTTTTCATGTCTGCACCAGTCTTAAAATAGAGCTGGTCTGGTCTGGAAACTGCTAGCATGCTAACACACACACACACACACACACACGCACACACTCAGAAAGAGCCAGTGGAAATGAGGAGGAACACACTGAGGCCTTCTTGTGTTTTCTGTGGCACCGCTAACACAATAATAATAAGTCTTGCTAATTAAATACCTACATGAGCTTGCGGTGTGTGTGGTTGTGTGTGTGTGTGTGTCTGTGTGCGAGCATGTGTGAGGAAGTGAGCATGTGTTTTATGAGCGTCTTTTGTCAGTGAAGGTATTGAGGGGAGTGAAAGGTGTAGGCTACTTCCTCTGTTCAGGGAGACATAAATCTACTGGAGCTGCTACTGAAACACAAAGCAAATGATTGAATGCATAGATAAATGAGCGGATGGTGGGAGGAAGAGGAGGAGAGAAAGAGATAAAGGATGAAGCGGGGGGGGGGGGGGGGAGGGGGAAGAATGAAGACATTTGAGCTGGGAGCTTATGCTGAAGTTTAGATTCATTATTCACTTTTCTGGATAGAACAGGAATCCTTTAAATTAAGTGTAAATTAAACTCTTTAATCTCTGAGTTGAAAATAATTCTACAGAAAATTATACAGCAGTTTGCAGAAATGAAACCTGCTCAGTGTTGGTTCAAATAAAGTGCAAAAATCCTGCAGTTACTATATAGCAACACTGAAGATACAATATGAGTTTTTACCCATACATGAAACATTAGTGACACATTTGTGAAAATCCAAATACAGATGTTTCACTTTTTTGAGAATTTATTGAAGCATCATTGCACCTACAGTACTGTTGTGCAATAAATGATAACACATGATGATAACAGTTGCATTTACAGCTTCTGTGCTCACATTTAGAGCTACTGTTTATTGCTGCGTTCAAGACAACTTGGAAGTACGTACAGTAACCGAGAAGTCTGAACTACAACTCGGCATCACGCTGCAGGATAACTTGGAGGAGAACAAACATGGAAGTTTGGCATATTGTGGCTGAACACGAAAAATATATGCAGCAGCAGTTCATGCTTATTTTGGAAGCAGATGAAGATGCGTGAAAACATCTACAAAAAACTTTTGTTATAATTCAATTCTTAACATTAACGTTGAGGGCCGAATGTCCGACCTGTAATTTCCAAGTTTGACGCTGTTCAATTCATTTTTCACAACTCGGAGCTAGTTTTTTCTGAGTTGCCTTGAACGCAGCTTGATATTCCTGATTAAATATGACACCAAAGTTTCATAGCCAACCCTTCAATGACATTTTATTATCATCCAGCTGTGAATCATTTGTTTTGTCCTGTCCTGCAGAGAGTGTGTGTGTTATTCATGTCCAATCCATTTTATTGGTATCATAAGGTTTTATGTGATTCTTGTGCTTCCATGGAAAACTCCATGCACAGCGACAGGCGCATCGATAACGCAGCAGTCGACTGAACGGGCAATTTGAAAACGAGATATTTTAAGATACTGGTCGAGCCGTTCGGTAGCTGGTCCTGGATCTGCGCAGTCAACTGTAAGGTGTCTAACAAGGGCTCGTCTCACATCAGCGGTTATCACTGACCTCTTTCTCTTCCTCGCTTTCCCTCTCCCTCTCTCTTTCTCCGAGGGTCAGTGGTTTCTATTGATCATAAAGTATGACGCACCGTTGGACTCCAAGGAAACCTTAACCATGAAGAGCACACACACACACACAAGTACACACCAGAGCCCGATGAGCAGAAAAACGGGAATACAGTGCATTTATGTATACCAACAAACACACACGTACACATACAGTGAAACGACTGATGTCATTTGGAGTTTCCAGAGATGCACACAAAGCCAAATCCAACACAGCAGACTGGGAGAAATGATTTCAGACGCTGGTAATCACAGCTTTAATTACATATTCTGCTCTCTCTCCCTTTTCCTCCTCTCTCTCTCTCTCTTTCTCTCTCTCCCTCACTCTTCCTTCACCCCTCCCTCCCTTTAGATCCGTCTCTTCTTGGCTTCGGTTTATGGCCAGACGTTTGTCACTTTGCCATCCTCCTTATGGCTTCCTCTCTCCCTCTCTCTGTGTGAAGCAATGGAAACGGGATTTTTCTGCTAGGTCTTTCTTTCCACTTCTTTTTCATTTGCTCATTCCACCTCTCTTTCTCTCTCACTCGCTTCCCTGCATCCTTGTTCTCCTCCTCCTCCTCCTCCTCCTCTAACACTTCCGTGCTTCATTTATTAAAAAAACATGTTTGTGTATAGCATAATGTGCAAGCCCATGCAACTGCATCCAAATGTCAACTGCATCCACTGGGGATGTGTTAGCCTGAAGGATTGAGGAGCTTGTGACTGCAAGGTCGTGGGTTCGATTCCACCCTGACCGGCAGGATTAATTCTGGGTGGGGAAAAAGTGAAAGAGCAGCACTCATCCAAACCCTCCTCAACACCACTGTGGTGCCCTGCAGCTCCAGTGGAGCTGCTCGGTGGCAGATCACATCAGGCCGTGGCTGTGTGAGTGTGATCAGGGCGTTGCTCTAAAACAGAGGTTGCCTCTCAGTGAAACTACCCTGAATAAATCAAGGTTGAAAATAAATATATAAATGCCACAATGGGGGCAAGTGTACAGTACATTTTGTTTGTGTGCATATGCATTTTAGTACACAAAGTATAAGTAAATGAACGCACATACATAGCCTCTAAGGATAAAACAGTTTTCAATTATTAATGCCACAGAGCTGTACAGCCTTACCACACACACACAGACGCAGTGTGCAGTGTATATTACACCACTGTATATATTAAGTGCAGAATGTATTAATTGCATACTAAATAGATGACACCTCCACTCTGCAGTGGTTGTGCAAATCAGATATGCAACACTGCAGCACTGAAGCTTCAAGTTCCACATGTTTTTTTTCTTCTTTTCAAAGTGACAAACATCAAATGAATGTAAATGGAATCTCGTCTTTTTTTCTCGTCTGATCTGGACACGGTCCAAATGCGGTCCTGCGGTAAATCAGCTGCATATCTGATCAGTGAGGTGGAATTCCTGCGGTTTTTTTGTTTTTTTTTCAAATGCCTTACCAAGCAGACAATGACTCAAGCTGCCAGTGGTGGGGTTAGCATGCACAAAACATGTATTCATATTTGGGCACACGTCTCCAAATCAGAGGAAACTAGAGAAGACAAATCAGATTTATGGGTAGAATTTGCTCCACATGGGGTTTGGATCCTGCTGACAAGGCCAAAAACATTATCTACTGACACATCTTACTTTTGTGTGAATGTGTGTGAACATGTGTGTGCGTGTTTTGTCCCCGATGCCAGCCCATTAAATACACTGACGACAACAGAGACTGATCAGAGAGTTGGCCCATCCATATGTGACTGAATCTTAAGCACTGCAGTCCAAGCTCTTTGGAAAATAGAGACAAGCACAAGGAGAGGAGGCTGGCAGTGTGTGTGTGTGTGTGTGTGTGTGTGTGTGTGTGTGTGTGTGTGGGCTGGTCATGAAAAGTTCGGTTTCACTGTACCCTTGGAAGCAGAGGAGGCAGGAAGCGAGTGTGTAATGGAGGGAGGCTTGGAAGTGACACAGAGAAGAGACACACGACGCAGAGCAAAAGACTCGGGCCTTTAACGTCTTTCCTGTCAATGTGTCAGAGCCAGAGAAGGACTGAAACACACCTCGACCACCGGAGCAGATAGACAGACGCCTTCGAATACTGTTGCTCTGACTTCCCAAACAGCGGGGACTGTAACACACACACACACACAGATCTGTGTCTAAACAGCAGGACATGGCCAGTGTCTGCCTGTCCCTGTTTGTTCTCTGTGTGACATACAACAGACAGAAGGGCAACTGCGGGCCAGTCTACGATAGTGTGTGTGTGTGTGTGTGTGTGTGTGTGCGCGCGTGTGTGTCTAAACCATTTACAGCCCTACATTACCTGCTGTCTGGCTGTCACATCCTGTCCAGCTTGTGAGTATATCTAAGCAATTATAAACAGAGTGAGAGACACAGAGACAGAGCTGAAATGTTGAGGTTGAACCTGTTTGTCCGAATAGTCAAATATTGAAAACATGGAACAAAAAAAAAAGGAAAAAGCATCAGTGTGTGCAGGGAAAATGTATTATTGCCACCCTGCTTGAGGAATATAAACACCCAGTACAAACTATAATACATTTGCATTGCATATTGCCTATCAAACACTGTTTTAGTGCTAAGATTAGTAACTATTTATTTTCCATTTCCAGTTTCCATTGCTGGATACTGTCAGCAGGCCCTGCAGAGGAGTCTCTGTCCTCAACCACTTGCTCTTCCTCCTCTTCATTCACTTTTTTTTTTTTTTTTTTTTTTGAAACACCATGTTGGTCGTTTCATCTTTTGTTGATGCGGTGGTTTGTATTGTATTGTTACTCCCACTTGCTCACAGAGTGGTGCAGGCTTGTTTTTGAATCAGATATACAAAAATATAAAAATAAAGGATAACATGGGAGAGACTCCCACGAAGCACCTACATTGATCCATGGGGGGCAGTAGTGCAGGTGACGCATGAATATTTGATTAAAATAAACTGTCAGAAGGGAATTACAGTATAGGCTATGCACATGTTTTAATATCGCTTAGGTTTCCAAGACTTGTTTCATTTTTTTAACACATGCACATGGTAAAATCTGACGATATCCATGTGCCACTGATGGTCACCACTTCACAGTCAACAGTTAAACTGCAGCTGTGTCACACTCAAGGGAGGTCTGGTCACAGGTCATGTGGCCTATTTCTTTTTTCCCTCTAAACTGGCTCAATATCACAAAATCTGCTGCATGCGAGCCAGTTGACTCTTTTATGGATTTAGACCTTGGTGATTCATCTGTGGTCAGTTTATTTGGGGTAAATGTCCAGACTCAGTTTTCCCAAAGACTACATACACCATCATAGGTTGTTGTGTCCTTTTAAGCAGAGGGCTCCCGAAATGGGACACAGCAGCAGCAGCAGTACTAGGCTGCTGGCGTCATCCCTTGGGGTCGCAACATAATGAATATGTGGTTGCTCATCTGAAAACTAAAAATATTAACTATATTTGCTTTGTTTTGAATGGTATTAAAAACAACTTTCTACATTTTACCCCTACATGGTAAGTCCTGTCCCTTGTTTTCCAGATTAAGCATTTAGTTAGTATCATTTAACACCAGTGCATTTCCTTCCAAAAGACATTGCAAAACTAATTCATCTGTATATTTTTAAATCATGCATTGTTTACATTCATGCTTTCAGTCCTCTTCTTCTCTGCATTTGTTGGTGCATTGCTAAGTTTGTGGGTGCACTACTGCCGCCGCCTGTCGGTTAGCGATTTAGCATTAAGCTAGCACCGTAAAGAGCTTGCAGACGTTACTCCACTACTACAATACTTGTCAAAAACTTCATTTTACGGGGTTATATTAGCATGGTGGGCCAACATTGTGTGCTTCAATATACAATTTCTGACAGCCATATAGTATTCAAAAAATTAGGTGGCTTCATGTCGGAGGATTTATGCAGCCTACTCTTCACTGAATATCACAGCACAAAGTGTAAAGAAGGATAAGAGAGAAACAGAGAAAGTTCAAAGAGATCACACGAGAAGAGCTGAGACTGATGAAAGACTTAAAGTACGCCTGCGAGAAACTTAAAATGAGGGTGAAAGTGTGATAGAGGAGGACATATGAGAGTGAGATAATGAAAAGGGAGGAGAGCCTGAGGCCTTTCTCTCTCTCTCTCTCTGTATCTCTTTCCCACTCTCTCGTCCTCTGCAGCATCATGGGAGTCAGTGTGCTACATTAGAAACAGGATCAGCTGATAGCCTACATCCAGCGCTGGCCTGTCTGTGTCACTATAAAATCCTGCTGCTGAGCCCTGCGACCTCAAAGCAACAATCCAACAGAACGTATTTCACAAATATAAACAAGGGAGTTAAACAACCTGATGGGTGACAGAACAGCTGAGGAGATACATACATTTGTGTTTTTGTGAGCATTAATGGCAAAGAGTGAAACAGGGATGGACATTTTAGCACCTTTTAGCTCTTTGTTGCTTCACTACACTCATCAGCCTCATCTCCAGCCACAGCATGGAGGATTTCTTTAAGTGGAAAGCTCTAATAAACCCTCTGTAAGCCACCTACACAGCTCCAAAGGACAGACAAGGTGCTGGAAACTAGCTAGTGATGGTAGCAGGGCACTTAGCCAGTTGCCCCCTGGAGGTTTATAGGTTTAAGATTTGATTTCAGGTTTAGCCTAAAGCTGTAAATATAATACAATATATAGTTGTATATATACTGTACATTTGAGGCCTCGAGGAATTCATCAAAAATGTAATGCAAAAGCAATGTCCTCTCAACACAAGTTACAATAAACGTGTCTGTGTTTGAGCAAAAGAAGCATGATGCAGCCATGAGAGCACTTCTCACTGTCAATAGGAGGGAAGTCATAGATCACACACACACACACACACACACACACACACACACACACACACACACACACACACACACACACACACACACACACACACACACACACACACACACACACACACACACACACACACACACACACACACACACACACGCACGCACGCACGCACACACTCCTCGGGGGCCAGTCCTCTCTGACAGTCCGTTCTTCCAATCATGGCTCACCAGGGAGATGCTTGTCACCACGGAGACAGGCAGCAGGGCCACCAGGGCATTGTGGGATAGCTCAGTCCTCCAACATATAGACAACCTGCCATTGCTGATAGATGGGAGTGGATTTATTTGCCTCTCTCGCCACATTGCACTGTTTTCTTCTTCCTTCTTTTACTGGCTGCCTCTCTCTTCTGTATCTGGGCTGATATCATTAATTTAAATATCATATCAAATTCCTCATGTTGGCCTGTTATCAAGTCATCTGAAAAGCTGACGTGAACCAAGCTGTAGTTACATTTTGTTTATTGATTTTTTTTTTTTTTAATGTCCAACTATCCAAGTTTCCCTCATAATTATGTAATAGGTGTGGCCAGTTTTTCTGCCTAACATTAAAAGTATTTCATTAGCCTGCATTTCCATGGAGAGTTATTGCTATGTTGAAGGTTTTGTACCTTGGCAAGGAGAAAAGAAAAACTGTTTTTTTTCCCACTCTCAGTTTTGTTTGAAAAATTAGGCTTTTAAAATGATTTTGAACAGTGGATCAAACATTGAATGCCAGAAGCTTTCCCTTGGTTTTCTCTTGTCATCCCTCCATCATCAAGTCTATTTATTACCCATTTATTATCGGTAACCTCCCTTTAACCTGCACGAGGAACAAAATTCTCATTCCTCTTAATCAGATGAACTGCCCCCAGCTAACTTTCCACAGTGAGGGTCAGCATCAGTCACCATCCGTCTCATTACAGACCTGCAATTAGCCTTAATAAACTTACAGACACCCCCTCGTTCCTCTTCATACAGGAAGCGCAGGGGGAGGACGAACACTAAAGCTAGAGGTATGTTTGACCTTTAGATGGGAAAGATTTTCTAGTTCAATACATTTCAGTCTCTTGTGATTATTTTGTAGGGGAAAAAATTAAGTAGTGGTTTATGTCAAGAAACGTTCCACCAGTTAAAGCAGAAGTAAGCGATCCGGTCGTTTTGGCTAATGCTGCGTTCCAGGCAGGCTTTTGAAACCGTAAATTACAGCCTCAAGTCACAACGTACGACTTTGTTGCGTTTCCGGCAACCCACTCGTGTTTTTCCGACCTGTTTTACCGGTGAAAGTCACTATAACGGCCACTCGTAACTTCCGACCCGTGAACTCGTATCGAACTGGTACGACTTCACAGGTCGGAAAAACACGAGTTACGGGCTGCCTTGAATGCACCATAACAGTCCTCGTCCCTACGTCACCGCATTCAGGCGCATCCCTTGGCTGCACACACAGCCCTGCATGCCGTTCTCTCTCCTCATTGGATAAAAACTGTAGGATACGAGAAAAGTTTTCTCCTCGGCTCAGAGCAGAGCAGAGGGACTGGGAGACCCGTGTTTCGGTCCAAACACTCTATAGAAGTGATTGCTGTCGGAAGATATAACTATTTAAGACTTATATTAACGCAAAAATATCGCTCACTTCTGCTTTAAGTCAATGATTATTAATTATTAATCATAATTAGGGGTTTAGCCTGGAAAAAGACTACAGTACAGTCACCTGTCATTTTTTCTCTAGAGAGAAAAGGGTCTCATTTTTAGCCTCTGGAGGAAAAAGTGTCTACTCAAAACCCTTCGGATTTTTGTCCCCATAAAATCAATCTTTGGCTTCCCGTCTCCTACTCCTGCTTAGTCTCCAGAGAAGTAGCTTCAACTTTCTCCTGGATGGTCCAGAGCAAGACGATCTTCGGTCTCTAAAAAGCTATATTTACTGTAGAGTCTCACACTGACTATATATGGTCCATAGTGTATATAGCACTGATCCATGTCTGCAGGTTTTATGATGCACAAATTGCCTCTTGAAACAGAGGAAAATGTGAAATCTCAGGAGATAAAGTCTTTAGTTTGTATTCTCCAGAGAGTCTCATATTAAGCTTCGTTTGTTTGGTTTTACAATGATGCTTACGGAAAAAAAAAAAGAAAAGAAAAAAAATCATGACATGAAACTACGTAATCTGTTTTGAAAACAAGTGATTACCGTCCCTCCCCAGTGGCGGATCATTTCTGGTTTATTTAAAGAAAGTGAAGACTCCACACACTGAATATCGTGTTGAGATAAATCAGTGTGTGCTGCCTCCAGACTCAGACTCAGACTCCTGCTGCAACAGTCCTCGGCTCCCTGCAGGGGTCGGACACCCAGCTGTAGGACCACACGCGTCACACACAGGGGTCGAATGATAAACAGTCCGCCTTAAACCCGGGTCCAGTTCCTTTGGAAGCTGCACACACACACACACACAACAGCAGCTTATGACAG
Source organism: Trachurus trachurus (assembly GCF_905171665.1). NCBI lineage: Eukaryota > Metazoa > Chordata > Actinopteri > Carangiformes > Carangidae > Trachurus > Trachurus trachurus. The sequence continues at coordinate 9,296,482 of NC_139906.1, forward strand.
CTCGGTGATATACGAGGACACGGAGGTAGAGCCCACACACACACACACATACATACACAAACACACGCGCATCTAAATCCCTCCGCGGAATCACCGCCATCACATTCCAGGTCGGGAAAAGATGTGAGGGAATTCCAACTGGGAATTCCCGAATTATACTCTTATTCCCGGGATCGCGGGAGAACTCGTCGGGGTCGGATCCCCCAGGACCTTTAGCTGACAGGAGGAATTATGGATAATTTATGTTCTGCATAATATTAGCAGATGCATTTACATATACAGGATAATTACCTTCCATGACATAAACAAACACATTGTATGCACATCATCACACATCTGTGTTCTCTCTCTCTCTCCCTCTCTCTCACACACACACACGCGCACACACACACACACTGCATGTCAGGTCAGTGTGTAAACCGGGGAGTATATTGTATGTAGAAAATGTTTACTTCCACTGAATTTAAACTAGTTGGTGACAGAAAGCTAAATAGTCACAGACAGTATCTCTCTCTGTTGCCATCTTTTTTATTTTAATACACACACACACACACACAGATGTATCTGCAAGGTTTTGTACACTTTGCTGTTTGAAGACCAGCTTGAGGGCAACAGAGATGACAGCAAAATACTGTCAGTGCCACATCATAACACGCAAGTCTATGGCCAAAAGGTCTTGAAGTGCCACATAGACTATAATCACTTCTGTGTATGTGCATGTGTGAGTGTGTTGTTCCTTGTTATTTTTTCCCCATTACATTACATTTTCTTGCCGAGGGTTAGATAAAAAAAGATCGATACCACTTGTTTGTTAAAGACAGGCATAACAGTGTTATTCTACTGCTCCTGGACAAGGAATATTCACTGAGTTAGAGGTGTATTTTTTCTCATTTTGACAGAACCAGGTGAGCTGTTTGTCTTTATGCTAAACTAAGCTAAGCTAACTGTCTACTTGATTAATCTTCACAGATACCAAACAAAAAAGGATTTCATTCTCCTGGGCTGCTTGAACGAATACTGTATATTTCCATTTTCCAAAATATTGTCTTATGATACTATGATCAAGTTTTTTTTAGTAGCCACACCTCATTTTTTCTCTAATTTATGGGTAAGAACCTCAGATCGGCTCCAAGAGAAACCATTGCCAGGTCAGATCTCCTTCTAAGGTGTCATTCACCTGGGAAGGGAAGGGCCAAAAACAGCTAATTACAATCCTGCTACTGTAATTCAAGATTTTGTCAAAGTCATTAAAATGTTGTCTGTCAGCACAGGATATGCCAAGTATTTGACAGCACTGGGCCTCTCACCTCTAAGGCCTCCACTCTGACCTGGAAAGACAGACCAATAATCTAAGGGGAGGAGACGGAAACTCACTGAACCTTTTCCACAAGTTGATGACCATCCCAGTAATGTTGGCATCAGGTGTGTGACGCTTTTCAAAGTTGAAACTATTTGAGCGTCTCCATGTTGCAGGTCAGACTATGTGGGCTCGTTCTTCTATCCATTGAAAAGGAGAACGATAACCAGGAGTTTTATCACTAACAAGGCAAAAGAAATGATTTTTACTTAATCCATTTATGTGTATGGTAAGTCTAATTTGTTTGAGTTACAGTTCAGTGCACACCACAGTGGACTGAGCCGTATATGGCCTGACCAGTATGAAAAATAATACACTGTGATGAAATGTAGACCTGGAAGGATCGAACTGCAAACACTCCAGCTATTGTTGAGCTGCCATTTTTACATCGAAATGTCAAAACAATGACAGATGAGATGTCTGTCATCAGTGGGAATAAAGCCAATAGAACAGAATAGATTCAACAAAAATGATCAGTGTGCACAGTGTACACATCATCCTGTATTATTCTAGCTCACTGCTTCAACATGCATTGCTTACAGGCTGGAGAAAATCTAGAAAAGATTTATGCATGTGACTAACTGTCTGAATAAAGATGCTAATGACTGAATTAAATCCCGGTCATAGACCTGAAAGCTGATTTTATCTTTTTTTTTTTCCTTTTCAAAGTTAATAAATAGGAAACAGTCAAAGCTGCAGCTACAGTACGTACGTGCATGACTCTGCTGGCAAAGATTAGTTGTGTACTGTAGTAGGGTAGATATGTGTGTGTGTGTAGTTGTGATTCATGTACATGCATGTCAATGAGCAGAGAGCCTTCACCATCAAAGTTTGCATTGGGTCCTCCCCCCCCCCCGCTACAGTGCTGTCTGTCAGCTCCAAGAGGAACAGGAAGGAAGGGTGCAAAGGAAGCAGTCGTACAGTGTAAGGCTTATCACAGTGATCCACATCTGTTGAGTCAGAGTGTAAGTGAGGTCACTGGCACAAATCCAATGATTTCCTCTGCTGCTTTGACCCCTCGCCAGCGCTAAAACACAAACACATCGTCGCTCAGCTATTATCTCACTTCCATCTCTTCATTGGTGCAGTTTATTCGATTGGGAGCTTATTCCAAGACAATCTTGTCCATTTTTTTTTCCAATTTCTTTTTTTTTTTTTTTTTAGGATGAAGACGTACAGTAGGTTGCTTGGCGCCCGCAGCTGCCAGATTGTGTTGTTGTGTGCAGTGGGAGAGCGAGAAGAGAGAGGAGAGAGACCGGAATCTGAGTCATGCATGGCTGCTGGTAATTTGGAAAAAAAAAACATGTCCTGCACACCTACATGCCTTTGTAACATGCACAGAAGAAAAAAAAAAAGGTTTAAAGAACAAGACCGCCCCTGTACCGTTTCCTGACTTGTTTTTCCTATTCAGTCAAAAGTTAAAATGTGATTGATGAGCCTGTAGCTACACGAGCCAAGATGTTTATGGGTGACTGTAAAGTTTGGAGGAAGGACACGGGGAAGATAAAAACGAGCGCCGCGACTGATCCGCGTTGTGTTTTTGTCCGAGCCAGTGACGAAGCATCAGCTCCAGACACTGTCTCTGTCTGGCAAACTGGGACATCTAGATTACATGGAAAATTCATCTGGTGGCATGACAAGGTTTTTCCACTGTCGAGGAATATTGCCTCTTAAAACCACAATCTTCAAGTGATGTACAGCACGCTTTCTGCCAAATGGCTGATGGCTTCTACTCAAACACACAAAAGGATTTGATGGTATTTTTGTTAAAGTCTTTCCCACTTCATCATCATCCATTTGTCTCAAGGATGAAATTACAAATAAAATTCTGCAACAGCGCAACTGCAGCTCATTTCACCTTTAACTGCGTTCATGGTTACATATCTGGGACCTGGAACAACACACTGTACCTTATACCACAGGGAGTTGGGAGGGAGTACAGAGCACAATTGTGAACTTAGGCTTTAAATCTGAAAAAAGGTAATAATAATACAACACAACAGTGAAGAAATCACAGATTTTGGCTCCCTGCAGCTTTAAAGATGTCTAAGCTGCTTCCTCCTCCTCCTCCTCCTCATCTAAATCCCCCATGACTGAAGTGGATTTAATAGGTGAAATCAATCAAAGATCAGAGCCCGTATTCTCCTGATCAGCCCGTTTCATTGAGGGGAGCACGTGGATGTAACATATTTGCAGCTTTGAACACTACACAGAGACGGAGGGAGAGAAAGAGATGAAAAAGAGAGACAGATGAATCGGTATCAGATCTCTGTAAGCCAGGGATTCTGCACACTGGAGCTGGTACAGATTAGTTTACACTGCAGCTGCTGCAGCAAGAGAGAGAGAGAGTGTGTGCGTGCATGTGTGTGTGTGTGTGTGTGTGTGTGTATTCTCCACAGTCAAGCAATGCACTTAACCAGGGAGCATGGTACTTGTTGTGTGCGCTTTCTCACCATGCAGCAAGCAGTGCAGCTATCAGAGGAGCAGGGATTGTGTGCATGTGTGTACTGTATGTGTGTGTGTGTGAAACTGTGACTGCTATCAGATACATCCCAGCTTAGCTCCAGGCAAAGGCTCACTCTCTTGCATCAAATCCATTGCAGTGATCCGGGCCACTAAGCGCCACAAATCAGTTTAACTTCCACTTGGTTATCACAGCTCTCGACTCACACCTCACCGTTCCGTCGTCACACACCCAACTTCACGCTGCGCCGCGGCGTCGTTCACTCGAATCGGAACACCTTTCTGGATTTGTCTAAAATCTCAAAGCTTCCTTGCGATGTTGTTGTGCAATGATGTGTGGATGATCACAAATGGAAATGCTAACACTGAGAATACAGATGCCTCAGCATATAGGGTTCATAAAATATGCAAATACCTTATCCAGCAGAAATTCAGAACATCCAGCTTTGCATTATAAAAATGCAGCACATTATTCCTCCAATACTTTCATCCCAAAAAAATATCACTTTCAGTTCCTGCAGTTCTTGCAAAGAAATTTAAAAAATGTTTCACACTGAATATTTAGATATGACCTCCACATAAGCAGGTTCACTATTCAAACCAATATTCAAGCTAAAATAATTAAGTGAAGATTCAGTGGATATTCTCTGGAAAAATCTTCTGCATAAGTGAGACAAATTTAAACGAATGAGGTTTAACTGAATTATTCATTAGAGGAAAAAAAAATAGTTCACTGTCACAATGTTGAAATTGTTAGTAATACTAATTGCTCCATATAGGATGTTGTATCTTATTTTTTTTCCCTTTTTGCCTCTCTTTCCACTAGCCTACCACTCATTAGCGCTGCGTGCGTTTCTCCGCTGCTCTCATTAACTGAATATTCCCTCAGCAGCCCGAGTGCAATGAGAGACAAAGAGGTTTGGTTCGATGAGTGCGATGAGAGGAAAAGCTGAAAGCACAGTGCTGAATTTATTAAAAAATTAAAATAAACAAACTGAATGCACAAGAGGAGGATCCTCTCATCGTGCAGCATCTTAACTCAAGGACGAGTTGGACGTCGCTGCCGGGGACAACTCCAGGCCTCATGCTGCTGGACACTGAAGCTCCTTCAGTATTATAGGGAGACTAATTACAAAAGGGAGCACCTCACCAACAGTGTTTGACAACCCACCGGCCCACATCGCCTCTTCATTTGAGGATTTGATCTGGCAACTTTCCAAATATCAATCCACTTCTCTAAGTCTGAAGGCCACATTTACTTTTCCACTTAACGCACCAATCAAATGCGAAAATACAAAGACTGATTCAAATAGAAAATGCCTTTTTTTTTTTTTTTTAAATTTGCTGTATATCACCAGGAAAAACAAACGTGTTGACTGATTTCTATCTTCCTAACTACCCTCTGTTAAGTGCTAACAAGTGGCCAGCAGTAATGTATTCCCCCTCACGTACTCACACACTACAACAACAACCCCTCTGCACTTGTGTGTTAACTCTGCAACCCAAACACTGGACTCCTTACATCATCGACCACATCTGCACCAGTATTAGTCCAATGTGGCCAAACATAGCCTCATCCTTTTTTGGGAAAGTTCCCCTTGTTGCTAACTGACCAAAACTATGCTGGCTATGTTAACGTGTTGTAAACAGAAAATGGTCACACAGGGCTGCATGAAGGGCTGTGGGGTGGAGGGGCAGTTGAGGGAAAGGAAAAAAGAGAAACACTGTCAGATACAGTCTGCAGCGGTGCTTCTAGATATCCCATGACCCCGATGACTCGAAGATCTTTCGTAGACACAGTTGGGAAGGGGGGGGGGGACGTCCAAAAGCAGACAGAGCAGGATGCCAGCGAAGAGCTCTGATCCATCAGCTATAATGTGTGATTATATTGCAGCAGACTTATTGGTGCTGCTGGATCTCACCACCAGCTGACGTCTCTGTTTATCCCCGAGAAAGAAAGAGAGACGAAGCAAGGGGGGATGAGGGGGGGGATAAGCAAATATAAAACACTTAAACTGAGTCACTCCTCTATCAGGACAGAATAAAAATGAGGCGTAACTGAGCAACAATTTGGAAGTGTTAGCGGTGGTTTCATCTCTGTCTCTCCATCTCCTCTGGGTTTTCAGGGGTTGATTCCTAAATAGGCCAAAAACATTGAGGGTCAAGGAAACAAGTTTGTACAATTTGTCATTTAGTGACTTTCACTTTGTCTGTTTTTCATCACTGTTATGACCTTTAAAGGTGTTGGCAAAGCATCTCTGCAATACTCTTTAGTATATTGCACAAAAACTACATCAGTACTGTATATAGTCAGATGCTAACATGCTTGTGTTGTGTTCACAGTCTCAGTTTGGCTTCTCTTATCTGTAAAACAAAAATAACCTGCATTAGGTTTTCTTAAAAGATTGTCACTGTTTGGACATGAGCATGCTTTATCTTGAGCAAATAGGAAACTTCGAGGGTCTGAGGAAGGGAGGGTGAGAGATTGAGGAGTGATGGTGGGGATGAAAAGGAAGAAGGAGAACGGTTTGGTTTGATCTACAGAGTAATGCTCTGCTGTGGCCCGGTGGCTCAGTTGAAGTGTTGAATGTTTGTACCTCTGCTTCCCTCGCTGTGCGGTTTCTCTTTGTCCTTAGTGTAAAGTTTTCCTCCTTCTCTCTCTTCTCCATTCATTTCCTTTATCAGAACACTTTTTTCTCTACATCCATTGATTTCTCTCTCTCTCTTCCCCCCTCTACTTCTCTCTCTCTCTCTCTCTCTCTCTCTCTGTCAGTGCGGTACAATAAGCGACAGAGAAAAAGAAGTAGAAAGAAAGAGAGGCCCAGCCGAGCGTAAAATGGTCAGAGCTTTTACTACAACTGGCAGCAAAAGACCGCATACTGCACCAGCCATCGCCGCGGTTACCCACAGCAACACTGCACTAATAGAGCAGCACGCTGAGAAAAAAAAAGAAGCAAAAAAAGAGGAAAATAAAACGAACAAGCGAAGTTTGTGTGTTCTGCATTCGGAAAAGGTGTTAATGGGCAAACGGCAAACATGCATGAACTTACACTTCACGTCTTCCTGGTTTAGTGATGAATTCAAACCTGTTTTTTTTTTGTTTTTTTTACCTCACTCTTCTTACACCACAGCTCAGTCTTTATCAGCATCTGAGGACCTGACCCTTCTCAACCTAAATGGTGCTGCCAAAACTGAGTCCTGCACCTGACCTGACCCAAAGTAATATTTTACTGTAGTTATTTCCTTTAGAAAAAATAAAAAAAATATACATGGCTGCTGTAGAGACTCTGAAAGTTTTCTCATGACATTATAACATCTCATAATAATAATCCATCATTTATCTCAGTTTATCCCAAACTTAACGTCATACTTTCCCTCCCAAGTATTGGCCCGAATAAACACGACTGACAAGTCTTGAGTCTTGTGTTTTTTTCCTATTGAACTTGACAGTTTAAATCATGACACTGAACAAAACCAGCCAGGTGATCACACAGGTCGTATTGTTCCCACAGTGAAGAAGGCCTTTCCTGGATCACACAGAAATTCATGTTCATGCGTAACAACAACACACACACAAAAACAAAAACCAAACACATGTCCCCATAGTCTCAACTTGAGTCGAGCATCAGATTTCAGGTAGCACAACTCTTAACAAGCAGTTTAATACATTCAATTGAAATAATCCAGCACATAAACAACAATGACACATCTGTTTCCCTTGACCTGCCAATTTCATGCACACACACTTGGCAGTCTTCCTGCCTCTCTGGTGCCTCTGTGACTAACGTGGAGGATAAATAACCCGGTGAGATTCAGTTCCAATATCACAGGCCCCGCTCGCCAAAAATTAACATCAGCATAACAGTATTAGCCTGCTCATAGTCATCCATTAAAACTACTTAGGGCAGACAGGCAGACAGGCCAGGGAATACACCAGCGCTCTTATTAAAGCGCTTCCCCTTGTAGATAAGCACCGAGAGCAAAGAGCCGCACCGCAGATGAGGAGATGCCACAGGTTTGAATCTGGCTCTCGTCTCGTCCGCCTCATCTTCGTCGTCAAATTGCCCTCAATTGACCGTGTGCAGGAGATGAGCAATTAGTTTGACCTGGTTAATTGTGGTGATGCAGTGGAGTAGAATTACAGCACACGAAGAGGGAGTGGAAAAAACTGGGTGCAGAGTTAACCTTTTCACTTAAGGACAAGTGAGAGGGTTTAAGGCGTCACAGAGAAATATCCCTTAATATGAGGACAGCGTAACCTCATGTGCAGAAGCCTCAGAGGTTTAACATCACTGATTCTGGTCCCATAACATGAAGCAAAGCAGAATCAATCCTCCAGTCACAGCACGTCTCAACTTTCCACGTTGTTTAAGCGAATAATCCTTTAAGACTCGCATCTCCTGATAAAGCTTTATCTATTAGCTTTTCACAATAAAAGCCTTGACTGTAAACACAGCACTGACATGCAGCATGTGTTTGTATGAGCAAACGCAGCCCGACCGGCCCTTTTGTCCTCGCTTTGAAAACCTGCCAGAGATTTATACCCACTGCTTTGTTCTCTGCAGTCCAGTCTTCCTCTCTGTGAGTCTTAGCGAGCAGCGTTCACAGCTCCCAGCTACAAAGTCAGATGTCAGAAATAAAGAGGGGGAAATCAATCTCTAGCTGGTTCAACTGCCCATACTTGTTTCAGAGGGGGCTGGATTCCCAAACAGTGCAGAGGAATTGTAACCCGAGCTGTCACTGACAAATGGGTGGGGCTGCATAATGGGATAACCCTCTCTCTCTCTGGTCCAGCAGCTGAATGGGGCTGAATGGGGCCGGATGGCAGAGCTAGTGTGAATAGGAGCGGTGACACGGCCTGTGAAATCAGTAAACCTCGCCTTGGCCAGAGGTCGTCTCGCATAGCAGGACCCCTCTCTCCACAGCAGTGGGTCAACGCTGCAGAACGCTCTGGCCGCACCATTATCGTCCTGCTATCGGGAGGGGGGGAAAACATTCTTGCTTGTTTTTATCACTTTAAAACCCTGACGCTAAACGCAGGATATGTGGCCTTGTAAAATAGAGTCAGTGGGAAGTGTGATTAAAGTTTCCTGCAGACAAAACACATAAAACGTATGTCTGATGGTGCAGTTCAAATGTTCTTCAGTGTGTAGGTTGTTAGCTCGAAGGATGTTGTTTCCCGTAGCGATAATGAGACTATGCCATAGGGTGACAGTCAACAAGTTATAAGGAAAATTACCCCCCTCACATTACCTCCAAATCAAAGAGCAATGGGAGACGTACCGCGACATCTATTCCTTTGAATCTTTTTTTTTTTTTTTTTACTCATAATAGCTTCCAGGTCTTGTATTTGGAAAGACAAACAGCATTAACTTCCAAAGAAGTGCCGGACCATTTCTGGGGAGAGCTTTCATGAAATGCGTAACATTGTCGTATTGTGTTCTGTGATGAGTTACGGCCCGAGTGCGCTGTGATTGATATCAAAAAGCCGTGGAGTGGGTGCATCAAGTAGCTGTTCAGCAGCAAACGCGCGCAGTCAGTTTATTACTGCAAAATGAGCCGTGGCCTCTCGTTCGCGCTGATAGATCAAAATCGGTAAATACAAACACTTAACATAATCAGAGGACACATCTGGTGGTAATCAGATCAAATAACGAGGAAATATATAGTTTCCCGCCCATCTGGTCTCTAAATTTATATATTCCTCTCCTCTACATCTATCTCTCTCTCTCTCTCCACCGCAGACCACCCTCTGTCTCCCTCTCATGTCTTTTATCACTCCACTCAGTCTGTCTCTTTCTCCCTCCTTCTCTCCATCCCAGCAGTTGCCAAGGCGATGGTGTTTTGTGGAGGCAGCCGGTTAGGGCTCATTTGTCAAACTACTGACCTGCCCTCCCTTCTCCTCTCTTCTCTTATTTCTCTCACTCTCTCTTCCCCCTCTTTTCTGTTATTCACTGTAGTAAAAAAAAAGTAAAGAAAGAAGACGCAGCAGCAGAAGTCTGAATAGGCTAATTTTCATGCTTGTATTTCCCAAACAGCGACATTGTACAGCTGAAAATGGCATATTTCAGTGTTGTCCAGTTCTCTCATTATGTTTATGGGATTGCCGGTGAAGGTTGAATTAATCTGTTTTGTTTGGGCAATAGGCCGGCACCAATTTTATTGCTGTATACAGTGAATAAACAAAACTACTTCTGGGATTGCATAACGATCTTGACAAGGGGGATTTCAGAACATTGATTGCGCGCTCCGTAATAAGACACATTCTGGCGGCGTGCCCAACATAAAGTCTGACTTTTGTGGAAAGTGGGGTGAGAAAATGCCCGAACATGATGTCAGTGTCAGAGACTCCTCCCTTCTGATTGGCTCACAAACTTGTTGTTGCTCCAGAGAGAAGCCTGAGAAACTACAGTGAGGTGTTTTTTTAGTTTTTTAAACCTAGATTATATGGATATAAATACATCAAAAGAGTGTAAAATAAAGGACCTTTAACCTACTGATCCCAGAACATCTGTCAAGCTCTTACCGGGAAATGTTGCTCGATTACTAAGAGGGTAAATAATCAGAATTACAGCTGATTTGTTTTCTATTCAAATGATAAGTGAATCGTTTATGCGCTGAGGAGCATTCAGTTGCTTTCACACTCAGTCAAATACATGCACACCGACACATGCACACGCACACACACAGTGACAGGTGTGCGAGTCCTGCCAAGAGAAGTGTTATTACCATGTACTCTGTAACACGAGAACACAACCCTCACACCTCGTACAGCACCGCCTGCATGTGCAATATCTTACAGTTTGCGGCGCCGCTCGGTGCCACAGATGAATTTTTTAAAACGTGAAATCAAAATGAAAAGAAACCACAAAGAAAAGAGCCAACACACACACACACAGTTTGATCATCTGCCCTTTATAATGGAAAAATCCAGCTCTTATATGTGTGTGTGTGTGTGTTTTTTTTATACTAATGATACCACACGAGGTTGTAACGTGTGTATATGTGCGCACAAGTGACCTACAAACCTCATCAAGCCTCATTACCCTCTAATGCTCCACTGATATGACGATGTGAATGAGCATTCAAGTGTGCATGTGTGTGCGCGCCGCAGAAAATGTGTGTCTGTCTGTGTGTGTTGGCTGAAGTGATTGTTTTTGTGTCTGTGTCTGTTTACAGGCTGGAGACTGCACAAATTCTTCACGGCAAAAAAAAAAAAAAAAAAAAAATGTGAAGAGAGTGTGACTGTAGTGTGCAGATGTTAGTCGACTGATGTTGGCACGTTGTGTTCGTTTTTAATTAAGGCTTTGTCATCAATGACTGGTCGTTTCTTGATGATGTCACAACTGAGGGGGATTGGATTGATTACAAAGATATTTCTCTTAGTTTTCATGTGTATATTCATGTGTGCTCATTCAAAACCACCATCTACACTAATGTCTTTTAAATGTTTTTAGCACAACACGGCCCTGAGGTCACAGCTCGTTGGCCGGGGCAAGTCTATATAAAAAGCCTTGTTGATCAATGTCAAATTAAATTTTTTGCTCAGTATGAATAACAGCGGCCAGAAAAGAAACTCAGATGTTGGTGTTGGAAGGTTTGTGGAAAGTAATTCTGTAACTATCACATATGAAAATAATCTCTGATGCTCTATGCTCTCTCTGACAAACCAGACACAATGAGTTTAGAAGTTAGATGTGTTTTCTTGGGCTAAAGATCACTAACATTGTGACCAGTTGTCATAAAATTGGTCGAGCTGATGTATTGAAAGTGGAATTTGAATAATTTTCCCAACAACTCAACCATGAGCTCCACTGGGAAATCTTAAAAGTGAGGCCAGATAGTGATTAAAATAAACCTGGAACAAAAGCAGGATGCCATTTCACCTTCCAAACAAATCCTCTTCTGCTATAGTGTTAAAATATGATTGCAACACAAACCACATCACACATTCCTATATCTTCAAAGCATTGCACCTCAACAAGGCCAATCTGTGCTGGTTATTGGAGTGTGACATCCCAGTCTGTTCAACTGAGTGTGTGAGTGTGTATGTGTGTGTGTGTGTGTGATGTTTGAGTCTCAGCTGTAATAATGTTTCTCCACTAGCTGCCACTGGAAATTGCACAAACTAGCTCTGTGTATATAAGTGTGTGTGTGTGTGTTTCGTGTAATTACAATCTCACAGGGTCAAAAAGGCGACGACATAGTTCAAAACCATGTGTGTTCTGCTGTTCACCACATGTGTGTGTAGTAGCCATGTGTGAGTCTGCGTGTGTCCACTTTCATGCTCTGTTTTCTCACTTCTTCTGACCTTAACGTGTTTGTAAGAGCCTTGTGTTTCATTGATAACTAATGAACTACAGAGTATGGATTCATTGTACATTTTACAGGTTAAGACTCTCTTCTTCTTCTTCTCTGTCTAAAAATATGGTTTTAATGCAACAGCTATGGAAAAAAAAAGAAAAAGAAATTGCTGGCCTATTTTGTATTAAGTGGTCTGGTAATTCCATCAGGACCAACCATAATAAAAATAGAGCCACTAAGGGTACGAGAAGGTGCTCCGGATAAAAACGCTCCTCGTATGACAGGTGTGATGATGCTGGTTTGTGACAGCAAATGTGCATTAGTAGTGGGAGTGGGAGCAAAAATACAACAGAAAATAATGCCCATACTGAATGGTTACTTAAAGGTTATTTAGTCTAATATTCATATTATATATGATATTGCTGAAAGGAGCTGTAAGTGGGTTGTCAGTGGGTTACACCTGTCCCCTGTGCACTTACTTGCCAAACTTCTTACACACAAAGTGAACTTTTAAAGCCTAATCGTTGAACAAATTTGTCAGTTTCACAGTTGAATCAAGTCAATTTGCATTAGAGCCAAATTAAATCATATCAAATTGAAGGGAAAAAAAATCAAATTCTGTGATGAATTATGCACTAAATTACTTGGAAAAATGAACACTTTTGCCGTGTTTAACTGGTTTTAACAGAATAAACAGCCGCTGGCAGAGTATTAGTGTTACAACTAATAGTAATGGTCGTAATGGCTGCCAGTAAGTCAGTAATAGTAATGTAAACTGTGGAAGTGGTAATGGCAGAGCACTCACGGTGGTTCAAGTGGTTGTAGAAACTGTAGCATTAGTAGTAATGGTGGTACTTGAAATATTAACAACTGTTTAATAAGCCTGTCAACATCTGGCATCAGTGTTAACACATTGCAATACAGGGTGGGTGGATACTAGTACCACACACACACACACACACACACACACACACACACACACACACACACACACACACACACACACACACACACACACACACACACACACACACACACACACACACACACACACACACACACACACACACACACACACACACACACACACACACACACTCACATTTCAGTCTTTTGTAGTGAAACATCAGACATCACAAACTACACCAGAGACAAATTGCACACAGCCTCTAACAGACAGGGAGAAAAAATTGCGAGGACTCGAGCACATGCGGAGTAAAAGACAGTTAAAAACTTTAAGAGGTCTAAAAACTTTTCTTTCCCTCTCCATCCACTCCATCATTTTCTGCTATCCACCTCCCATCAACGCCTCCATTCACACTTGTTTATCTCTCTTACTACACCCTCCCTCCGCTGTGTCTCTCCCTCCCTCTTTATCAGAGAAACAGAATCAGGGTAGAGTTAGCCTGGAGGCAACTCTATTTAGATCAGCTATTTTGTAATTCCTTTTTTTTTTTCCTGCAGTAAAAACGTCCCCAGCCTTTCCCTAAAGGCCCCTAGCGGCTCATTCATGACATACACTGTGTATTTCTATGGCAACACATAATTTCTAAAAAAGCCCATCATGGGACAAGTGCCGCAAATGAGTTTCAGCTGGAAAAGCTTCGGCATTTGGCCGTTAATTTAGTGAATACTATTTATCAGTCTGTGTGCTCTTAATGGTGTACAGTATGTTCATGTGCTCAAGTTTTTGTTTTGTTTTTTATCCCAAGAAAGCTATTTTTGGTTCATATCACATTAAAGGTGTGAAATTTCACCCAGAAGACAAAGTACAGCACATTTTCCAAATGTACGTACAGTAATGTATGCCCGGAAACAGATATGCATAATTTTGACATTTTAAAGGTAAAATATAAGGCCATAAATAGACGATATGTCTCGGACATCTGAATGGAAACTGACAGATGTTGATATTTAGGTCAGTAAAACATACAGTACGTCTAAAATAAGTTAAAAATAAATAAATAGAAACTGGCTCTTCCCTCCTCCTTTTACCAGGTAGCAGCGCTTATGTAGCAGCTAAAGCTAACAAAGCATTTTTTTAAATGATATTTTTATCTATTTATTTGGTAGTTATCCAGTTTGGTAGTTATTTTAAATCACTCAAATTCACATTATCTTACGGTATTTCCAATTTATTACCAAGCTTAAACACAGATATATACCTGCCACACATTTATTAGGCTAGCATTTATGTAAAGGCAACTATTTTGAATTCTATATAAGATCATATTAAAAGATATTTTCTAAGGCACAATTAGAGATGAAGAGGTTGAGAGACACTCTGGGGGGATTTGTGGCCTGTTCTGAATCTGTGGTCGAAATGAATCTTCACTTCATAAACTGGAGTCTGAAGTCCTTCTGCTACACCTCTGGGCCTTTCTTCCCCGAGAAACACACATACAGTACACATACACACAGGCATATACACACACACACATACACACAGTAACCAGGATAGCCAGCAGGACAGTCCATCATTTGATTTGGACAAAGTGTTATTAAAACCCACTTAGTCCTGGCTGTAAGAGCTGTAAGCTATGGAAACTATGCAGTCGGCCGCAGGCTGAAAAAGACAGCCCTGCAGACATCTGCTTCAAATCTGACCAAAAACAGCAGAGAGTCAGAGAAGAGGCTGAGTTTGAGAATACGGTTACTAAGACAGCATCTCTCCCATTCATTCATCCTGACAGCACACTTTGTTTCATGTCATTAGAACCCTTCTCCTATCTCTAAAACAATCTTAACATTTCCAAACAAGCACTGTACACAAACTTCTGGTTTCTAAGGCAAAGCACTGCAACTAACAACTGATGTCTGCCAGCTGACATGCCCCACCACACAAACACAACCATAACACACACACACACACACACACACCTACACACTACATGTCTGAACAAGTCGAGCCTGGCTTATTTTGTATAAATCTCATATCAAATCCAATATATCAGTTTATCTTTACAGGCCAACAACCGCAGGCATGCCCAGCCTGTGATAACAAGCTCTCTAAGACAGAAAAGAAAAACTTTCCTCAAAAGATTTTTTTAGGTCAAAAATGTAGAAAACCTCCACAGAGGAAACACAAATCCCTTGTTCTTGGACGATGGGAGTGCAAAACCCAAAGGTTGAAGGTGGACATAAAAATAACAAACGTTTTTGTAGCACTCCAAACCACAACCATGGGATCGTAACTTAAAAATAGATTTTATAAGTCCCTTAAACTAATTGAATATTTTAGAGTAAACTTGCCCAGTCCAGTGCGTTCCCCGAAATAAGACAATCAATATAACAAACCAAACATCAGTTCTTGATAAAATGATTCATTTAGCCAATATTGAGTGATAATTAATGGTCCAAGGCGTTTCCCAAGCCTACTGACAACTCCCATAAACTAGCACGTGGCCCCAACAGTAAAAAAGGCCAACTGCTGAAAGCTGTGAAGTTTATTGTATTCTCACTGAAGTTACGAGCCTAACAGGCCTACGGGCCACCACGAGAACACTTTACTGCAAACAGTAATTTGTGGTGACATCGTGAACACGCCCACCCTGCCATGTGTGTCTAAGCGTATGTGTGTGTGTGTGTGTGTGTGTGTGTGTGTGTGTGTGTGTGTGTGTGTGTATGAGAGAAAGTGTTAGAGACAGACCGGTGGCTCACCTTATTATGTGCTGTACAGAAAACAATCATTTTGCTCCACCTTGCTGAAAAAAAAACAGCAATTTCCCCTCTCATTTTGAAAACATTGCCACATGAGGAGGTTGTGTTTGTGTATGTGTGTGTGTATTCAGATTTTCACTCTGTGTTTTCCATACAGAATACATGTGTGCATGCGACCATGTTGAAAATAGCTATTGGTGGCGGTTGAATGGAAACAACGTGCCACCGAACGCCGGCGTTGATTTACTGACTGAAAAGATTCAAATTAACAGAAGTCACAGGGGCAAATCCATATGAAAGTGTCATCATGAAGAAAATCTAAGACAGTTGTGACACCAAAATAGCTCTGATTCACAAAATTGTACAATATATTGACGACTGTGATGCCAATAAACCTGAAGATCTGTGTGAAAAACGATGACACTGTGAGCTTGGTGTGTACTGTTTGAGCTTAATTTAACAACTAACACTGTTATGACATTGTAGAAATATGTTATAATCAAAATATTAGCATCATTCAGAACCAGTTTCTTTCACTACTGTCAATATCCGAGTAAACATTTGAGTCAGTGTGTCGAATTACCAGCTAATTCCAAGATCAAATAAAAAGGGTGGGAAGAAAATAACTCATTCAGTCACATTGGTATGTGCTACTCACAGCAATTGTTTTACAGAACAAAAGAGGACTGGGAAATTTGGTTTTGGTTTCAACCCAAAGTGGTCAGCATTGTACAAACATTTGGCCGATGGCTCGAGTTAATTCCCCCGCATTGTGAGCGGGTCAGGATGAAGGGTATACTGCAGCTGGCTGTGAGCACAATCACCGCTGTGGTGAAAAGGGCCTCCAGAAATGTGGTCCAATAGCAATCATGAACCTCACCATGAGTCATCAGCAGATAATAAGGCTCCTCAGTTTGGCTAAGAGGAGCTTTGAACTGCGGTCGCGGCATTTCGCAGCAGGAATCCTTAAATAGAGTTTCAAGTCCTTTTCACACAGGAAAGACGCTTAAAAAAACAAGCCTGTTGCTGGCTGCATGAGTGGTTGCTCTGAGATGTTCTCAGACAGTATAAAGCCACCTAAAAGGGCAACTGGGATTTATAAAAAAAGAAAGAAAAGAAGACGTCTTTGTGTATCTGAATTAAGTTGACTAGATGGATGCTCCTACTTAGCGTTGCCCTGAATCCCTGCTGGTTATTTAGTTCTTGTACTTCGTCCAGCTACCAGCTTCTCCTGGGTTCCCATTAATTGCCTCACTTCACAACAATCTTCAACACTCCTTGTTCAATTTCCATTTGATTAAATATCATCTAACTTAATATTTAAACCATCCAACATCCACAACTTCTGCAACACATAAATGAAATCTATGGTGCTGACTGTGCAGCAATACAGAAGCAGATTAAATCTGCACTAGACTAAAACAGAAGAACAACAGAATCCAAAGCAAAGAGGAAAGAAGAGAGTGACAGAATGAATGAGTCAAAGCAGAAGATAGAGATAAAGTAAAAACACATAGAGGGGTGGGGGGCAATCGTTGATCTCGTCGAGTCCCCAACGAGCAATCCGCTCGTCGTGACCACCACATCTCACTCACACCCTCAGCAGTAATGTTGGCAACATCACACGGACAACAAGAGCATGAAAATCGAAAAGTTTGATTCATCGGTTACTCACAAGATCTCGTCGTTTTGAAATTCCAGGATGCCGTGTGCGTCTTCAAAGTCCTCTCCGTTGCCCCGTGCCGTCCCCTCCACCGTCTTGTACGGCAGCATGACCACGCCGCGAGCCCCCGACGTTCTCAGCACCTTCACCTCCATGGTGCCGATGCTCTCGCTCACGTGGCAAACGGGCTCCTCGAACGTAAAGATACCGGCGTGATCGTCGTCAAAGATGGTAACGGTCGCCGTGGCGGGCAGGCCGAGACAGGCCACGGAGTCCACGTGATTGGCGGACTCGCTCTCCTCTGGCTCCTCCCCCTCCGACGTCAACACTTTGACACCGGACAGGTGAATCAGGAAGTTCTCGTCCTCCTCGAAGATGTCGTCGTCGATGATCCCCACGCGGATCTCCTTCATCGTCTCGCCGGCCTTGAACATCACCACGCCCTCTGTGAACTCGTAGTCCGAGCCGGCGTTGGCCGTGCCGTCTTCCGTCCGGTACTCCACGGAAAGGGTTTTGCCGAGGTCGCCGCCGCGCCGCACCACGTTCACCGCCACGGTGCCGCAGTTCTCGAGGCACTGGTAAGAGCCGGGCTCAAAGAAGATCTTAGAGATGGGGTCGTTCTCGCCGACATCGGAGCGGACCTCGTGCATGCTCACAGCCTTTCGAGCCTGATCGGCTGCGTGTTTCTTCAGGATGTTGCCAGCGCCTGTCATCAGCCTGGTGGCCTGGCAGCGGTAGAAAGCACGGCTCTTCTGCTGCTGGCTCAGGACTTGGTAGTTGGCAAGTTCGATGAGTTGTTCCACCTGGTGAGAGAAAACATAAAAGCACACAAACAGCATAAAAACAAGCCCTCCAGAATGAAGAGTGGATGTGGTGTAGAGTCCTCCACTGCAGGGGGAAAAAAAATCTCTTACTGTTCACTTGTCTGCTTGGATAAGATTCATTGTTGCACATTGGACTTGACTGTCTGAATTACAGAGATTAATCTATTCTGTCTGGATAAATAAGATTTAATGCTGTGTCATGCGGATGAATCCAACATTTAACAGTCAAAGAGCTCTGATTTTATGAGTCATGCTGTTATGTGTCAGGCACAGTGAAATTTCTATCGTCAGTGTATGCAGAATATGTATCCAAGACTTTGTGAGGTCTTACACAGCTGTAACTGATGTGTAAAATGAGACAAAACCATCTTAAATTAGAGGACGCAGCTTGAAGCACCTTTGTTTAAGATCCTAAATATGTGCAGTTGCTTGTACTGTATATAAGTTATAAATCATTTGGTTCCAACTCCTCCCAGCTATAGATATAGATCCTCTGCAACCAGTATTGTAGCATCACTGTCAAAGCACCGGATGTCAAAATCCGACTGTGAGGCAAAAGGAAGGCCCTGCTTGTATTTGACAGCAGGTTAATAAGGCTCATTGTTAATCCATATAGAGATGAGGGCAAAGGCGTAAAAAAGCCCATTTTAGCAGGCTCTCTCATGCATGTAAGGAGAGTTGCCGTTTCAGCAGCTTGTCTTGATGCTCCCGGCTCCCATTATGTTTTTTAAGTGTTAAACCTCGGCCAAACAATAAGAGGGGCACCGACTAGAACAAACCTCATCACGGCATATTGAAGGGCGACAATAGACTGCTGTTTTTTTGTTCAGACACGTAGGTTTGCAAAGACAGACAGAGTCGAGAGTCAAGACAATGTTGAAAATCTCTGTCTCATATTTTAGTCCAGTTTTGCTGTTATCTTCATGTTGTTGGTTGAGTTTTTAAACTTTTACTTTTTTGTATGCATCTATGTACTTCCATGCAAAACCAAATTTTCCACTGAGTACAATTGATATTATATCTCACATTGCACTGCACTGCACTGTGTATGTAACCACTAAATGACTCCATGTTAATATTTCAGTAACTATAGAAATAGCAAAATGTTTTTTTAATGCTGCCTGAGGAATGAACTGCAAATAATAGAACTGGACTATCTGTGCTCATCTTCTCATTTATACTGATTTAATGGGTTTTCCATTTCCTTATCAGTTTCCTTTGTTTTTAGATGATCCATTGATATCCAATCAGCTGTGGCAACAGAAACAAATAGAAAGTGCGCCATCTGTTGCTGTTTATTTTGTCATTTCATCTCCAACAAGAGCAGCAGCATCAGGAACATTTTTCATGTCAAACTAACACTGCACTTCATTAGAGATCCTTCTGCCACTCACCTCTTTGTCAGGGTGTTTCTGTTTGAGCTCCTTCAGGATTTTGGCCATGTCTCTCCGGGTCTCCTCCTCATCCAGGTCCTTCTCATCCAGATCCAAACCCAGTGGGCCGTCCAGGAAGTCCACACCATGAGAGTTAAGCATCTTCCCGTCCATCTCAATGTCCACCTTAGAGAAGGGAATGGAGGGAATTTAATCGGTGCCATATAAACTTGTCTAAATGGGTCTATAACAACCAAGGGATCAAAGGCAGACATCTATCCCTATGTGATCACTCAATTATTTGATATGAATGGTTAGTTAAATATAGTTTAGTTTGGCTGGATTAAGCTCAGATGGGATGAAGAGTGGACTGTCTAGCCAGATATGTTTGATAATTCCCCAAACAACCCATCTAAATTATAGCTGCAGCTTTTGTTATGTTAATGTCTTAGCCACCTGTTTCCGAAAATCGCATCACTTTGCAGTTCTCAGACTTAAAAAGGTAGAAATCCTCTTTTCCGCTGAGTGCAGTCTTATTGATGAAACACATTTTACCTCTTGAGGCAGTTTTAAAACTTGTAAATTATTAGGCTTTCCCCTCTGGAACACAGTTTGGTGGAGTCTGAGTCACCGACGAAGTTGAAATGAAAAGTGCTCTTCATGTAATAATGAAGCACTGATTCTTAATAATCTCATCTATAAAAAAAAAAACACGAGACATAATAACAAGTAATTTTCAAATTTGGAGCAACAGACAGCGAGACACTCTCAATTAACTCTGTGGCGAATAAAGGCAGCCTACACCACCACCACAACGCTGGAAATTTAATTAGATGCGTACAAAGCAGCAGATAGTAGTCAAAACAGGAAATTAAAAAGTGACAATACTTAAAAAGCATTTGTGTGTGTTTGCAGTAGGATGCTTCATAGCATTAGTTTATCTTGGCAGGATTCCATTCAGTAATGCCGATAATTGTTTCAGATGCACATTACTCATGAACTCGCTTCCGCCTACACAGAGTGCTTTATCTGCTTCTTTGTTTTCTTCCACCACATGTTTCGATGAGGACAGCTTAATTAATTTTTGCTGGTTCGCCCGTCAACTCTAACTATGAGCCTTTGGAGGAAGAAGAGAGTTCCAAACATAACTGTGAAAGACTTTCTCTTTATAAAAGCGTTGATGGAGGAACTTTAGCCATGAAATGCTCGTTAGGAATTTCTCATCAAAATGAGGCCTGATCTAGAAAAAGCATAAAATCATTTCAGTCTGCAATGCCATCATCATTATCATCATGGGGGGATTCCTGGCAGAGGTGACAAATACCTGTTTTTTGCTTGTTAAATTCAGCTGAATTGAGATAAAAGCATACTAGAAATAGCATTCAGCTCCAATGTAGTAGTAGCAGGGTTGCTATTGCTGTAATCCCTGCAGGATCTAATGATTTCATCGGTGATAATGGCAGTGGTCCTAGTAAATGACACAATTTTGTGAATCACAACACATTTCTTTGAGTCAGTATTAAAGGATATTTGTGCTTTACTTGTATTTCATTTTTATAAATGTGAGCATCATTTCTGTCAATAGAAACAAAAAGACTGAAAATTACAAATCTACAGTACAGTAAGTTGAATCAGGGTGACGTGACGGAAGTTGAATCGTTTTGGTGACAATTTTTTCCTCGTTTTTCTCCTTTCAAATTAAGTTTGGCTAAATTGTGGATTTAGTTAAAATATTTTTGATAGTTTATTTTCCTCTTCTAATGATAAGACCCTGGTTGTAATAATCCATAATCAGGCTTTGAGATCTCAAATCTCTCTATGTAAATGTACTTTTTCTGTTATCTACTGGTCCTCCGTCTTTATGGACTTTTTATGTTAATTGTTGTATTGTTTTAGGGACTACAGATGTAATTTAGCACATGTGCTAAATCCGGTGTATTTACTGTGGGTACTCTAGCACTCACTGTCCATTAATATGCATTGTCCCGACTAAATAAACAAATAGAGTAAAGTAAGTAAAGTTTGAGATAGAGGTAGAGGTAGAAAGCTTTGCCAACTATTAATCATATGACCCTACCCATAAACCCTTGTTATGGGGGTGAATGGGGTAATATTTCTATAGTGTATATAAATTATAGTATTACTGTCATCAATGTTACAGTATTATGATTATCATTATTATGACAAGTAGTAGTAGTGGTAGTAGTATTGTTAAGTATACCTTGGAAGGAAGTGGACGATCGCCCTCGGTCTCGATGATCATTCCGCGCTGTTTGCCGGTGCGGTATCGCTTGTACACGTACTTGTAGAAGAGCAGGCGGCGGTCAGCCACCCAGGCAAACAACACGCAGATGGGGAAGAAGAAGAAGGTGAGCAGCCCCTCCCACACCTGCACCACGCCGGGCGAGATCACAGACAGGATCAGGTAGAGCCAGATGTAGGCGAAGATACTCCAGGTGGCCGTGACGAAGAAGACGCGCAGGTGCTTGACCTTCCTCGTCTCGCCGTCGGGCACCACGTACACGCAGAGCCCGATGATGACGAACATGTTGAACGCGGCGGAGCCCACGATGGTGGAGGGGCCCAGCGTGCCGGCCTCGAACCCGTGACCCATGACCTCTATGACGGACAGCAGGATCTCAGGAGCCGAGGAGCCCAGAGCCATGAGGGTGAGATTGGAGACGGTCTCGTTCCAGATCCGGACGGTCGTGGTGGTGGTCTCCCCGTTGGGTTTCTTGATGGTGATCTCTTTTTCCTGCGACGTGATGACCTCTATCGACGCCATGAAGCGATCGGCAATGATAGACACACCCAAGAACATGTAGACCAGAGCCACGAAGTAAACCGTCGCTCGAGCAACCTTGTCACCAAATGAGGGGTTTTGTGGTTCCCAAATAGGCAGGATCACCCCCCTTGCGCACGGCTCAGCCTTCTGGCATTCAGTCCTATTGGTGGACACCGCGGAAACACCCAAGCTCTGCTCAGGAGGAGCGCCGGCCATTGAGGGATGCAGCTTGAGGAGGAGAATCACCGCGACAACTGCTAGCCTCAGGGCAGGGGACAGGAGGGAGGAGTGATCCCAGCGACCCATGGTGACGCCTAGACCAGTACCGTGAGGTGACAGTTAATGAGGATCTTGAACCTTTAGAGACAAGAGAGGAGAAGAAGGAAGAAATCAGAGCAGAACATTGCAGAACTGATGAATAATGTTCAAAAATAGTCAAAGCAGGTTTGATTCCCTCCTTTAATTTGAGTTTGCACTGTAATATTTAATGTTATTTCAAGATCTGAGATGACATACTAATATAGTATCATCTTAATAAATAATGCCACAAAATCCAATACTTCTTCAGCAAATACCACAGTGCAAACTCTCAATTCACATCTCTTACAAGTCAAACATGTAGATACAACAGATGAGATTGGCAACATGATAATGTCATTTGTTTAACATCTAGTAATCAATGAAAAGTCAAATCTGTATCTTGTCAGAAGAGAAAAAAACACTTCTGCAGTCAATGTTTCACAAAATGCTCCAATTCACTTTGAGGAACCTTAGAAACCCAACCTAACAAATTTGTATGACCAAAGAAAAATTCATAACAAAAACATTTGCAAAAGCTTTTCAGGCACGGCGAGTTCAAATAACCACACCAAAGATAAACTTCAGCTCCCCGGGTTCTGCGCTATGCATTTCCAAGGAACAGCCACGTATAGTGCAGCAATAATATCCTTGTGTAACCTGTGCAGGAGTGGCTTTCTCTGATAACAGTCTGCTTCTCTTCTGTCAACAACACTGGCTTGTAAATTAGGTTACTTCAATCCGACCGCTTTGTAGCCAGTTAGCCATCATTTGAAGGTAATTGTGTTTTTTTTTTTAAGCTGAATGTCGAGATAAGGAAGGCTGTGGGAAAACTTAGGAAGGCAGCATACAATGGGGCTTTAAACATTTATTGAACTCACACAATTTTGAGAAAAAATGTTACGTTATAAGCCTAATTTTGCAGTAGATCAGCTGTATCACGTTGCACCAGAGCCTGGATGCTGTGATTGGATCATTTGACTGACTGGAGGGCAAACAACGAGGGTCTGTTTGCTATTTTGCTTTTTGTAAGTCTATTTGAAAACTAATCATTGAATCACAACACAAAGTTCAGGTTGGTAGTGCTTTTGTGTAGAAACCAGAATTCAGCTTTTAATTATGTAATTATTGGTCTTAAGTTTGAGATTTGACATGTTTGCTGCTCCCTTATTGTGGGTATATCCATCCACTTTATCTTTTACATTATATATTTGTTGTAATCATAAATACTTGATTGATTTTGTATCACATTTTCTAAATGATTAGTAATAAAAGAAAAAATATCAGCTCTAGTCGGTGATAACGGTTTGAAAAGCTTTTACCTGCACTGAGAAGAATCTGTGATCAGATCGCTATCAATGAGCCCCCAAAATCCCAACACAGAGATTTTAAATTAGTCATTCACTCTAAATGTAATTGCTTCCACCAAACATAAACAGAGGCAAAATTGAATGTACAAAAAAATCTATTTGCTAAAAAATCAATTTCAATGAAACGAAGCGTCCCTGTAGCCCCGGCACAGCGCAGTCTGGTTACCACTTATAACAAGCTTTTCGCACATTGTTGGGTTATTTTCCGTGGGCAGAATATTCCATCTGAACGTATTTTGCATGGTTATGATGCACAGAGTTCTCACATTTTTGTTTAATTAAAACCCCCTGCTGCACATATGAAGGTGTGAAAGTATGTTTTCAGGCTGAGGAGTAGTTATAGAAATGAACTTTATAAAACTGGCTTTCATTTTTACACAAAAGAGAATATAAGCAGATACAGTCATGAAGAATGTTTCGTCATTATGCTGGAAACATAATCAGACAACACCTGCAGGAATAGGCTTATATATTGTGGTTCGTTTGGGATTCACACGGCTAGAAGCCTCACCATACCAGATTGTGTCCTCGAAGCTTTCACCAGTCATTTATAAGAACCTATGAAAATGCACACAGAGCCAAATGTGTACACTGTAGGTGGTCTCTAACTGGGGAAACAGAAGTAGAGGCTGGGAAAATGATGTGGGTGACTCCATATTTTAGTTCATCTTTTCCGAGACACACTCTCTCCGGAGGTTTTAGGGGATAAAAGAAAATGCAAATACCCCATTTGAGTGCTGCCACAGGATAACGGAGCATCCAGACTGATTCTGAATGTGTATGCCGATGTATTCTCCAGGGAGCTGATAGGCCTAAAAGCAATGAAGATAATGCAGCAGTGCCTCTGGCTAAGCATATGAAATGCGTCAGACCAAGGGCTTGGCAACATTATTTGACAATTTAAGTGAAATCATATCGGCTTGATGTAATCACATGTTACTGTATGAGTCAAAGTTATGACAATACATCCTGAGGGAGACATAAATAAGTCAGATTCAGGGCAATCCGATCAATAGTTGATGAGATATTTCACTCACGATGACTAAAGTTAATCTCACGGCAGCGTCAGAGGAGACGTTGGGGTATCACTAGTGACAGTAGGATTCATTCTCAGGGGATCGGGGATGTCTGCAAGATATTTTTATTGAAATTCATCCATGAGATTAAAATATTTCACATAAATCCAAAATCGTCACCTGGTCCTAAGAGAAATTTCATTCAAAAAGTGGTAGCTGACATTTCCGTATTGATATAGCCTAGGTTATTGAGTGTTTTGCCAGTGATAGTGTTGGTGGTGGGGAGGGGGGAGGATGGCTCAAGTTAGTCTGGATTTTCAAAACCAGAACAACCAATTTAACTCTTATACAGCTCCAGAGACTTGTTGACACACATTTAAATTAACAAGACTGCAGTAGAGCTAGTACGGCCTGGCAAGCTATTAGTGCAGCGTTTTGATTTTCTAGGCAGCAGGTTCGGTTCTGTTCTTGTCGATACCAATGTTTCCATCTTTATAATTCTCCTCCAAACTTTTCCTCAACAGGAACAACAACAAAACGCTGGTCGTCCTTTTGCTGACACTTTAATCACATCTGAATTACCCAGAAAAAACAAACTTTAACAACTTATATAGCTTGAAAGAAAAGGGCTGCTGATGAGCACACACACACAAGTAGTAATCCTTTTAAATTGGGAATCAATAACAAGAAACAAGACCTGAAACAAAGATCAGCTCAAACCTCAAACAAGCTTCTTCCTCGTCCCTGCACGCCAACATCCATTTCTCAATAATTAACCATTCACACTCTTCATGCAGACACAGCACAATCCACCAGACGTCAATAGTTACATCAGTACTTTCCTGCTTTTCTTCCAACCACAGTACTCATTATAGACAAACCTGTAAATTACTGAACAATATGAATCACATTTTCACTCCCATTACATGCAGTGAAGCATATACGATGCTGTTTAAAGCTAAATGAACAACAAGGGAAATGTTGCCACCCGGGGAAAATCGATGTTTGCATGTCCAGTCAAGATACATGTATGTGTTGCCTAATGTTGTTGACAGCTACTTGCTGCATAAATCAGACACAGTGTAATGCCTAACCAGTCCACCAACGGTTGAATTTAAATATTTGGGTTAAACAATCCAAGCATGACGAGTGTGCGCTATAACGGCTGTGTTGACGAACAGTGTGTGATGCGAGAGCTTTTAGCTCTGATGTTAAGAAAATCAATTTCCTGAATAAAATCACATGTCTACTTAATTAATCTGCAATTCAGTGAGCTCTTATCCAAACATTTCCCCTTCCCGGGTAATGCAAGCCAGCAGCTCTTGGCCCTTTACAGTCTTCTTATGTGGTCACACAGGGCTTTGTGTGGCATTTCCAAGTGATCAATAATTGAGTGTGCTTTGGGATTTGGTTGTTTTCACTTAAGGATGTCATTTTTTTTCCAGTGGACTGATGGCTAAAGGGTATTTTCTCTAGTTTGTATAGATCAGTGGATTCTCAAGGTGATTTTATTTTTCTAACTTAGCTGTAGAATCACTAAACATGATCAGACACATTTCAGTAAAAAAGGATAAAGCTTTACAAATGTTTGAATGAAAATATTAAAATATACAGTTTAAAATCTTACAAATTAGCTGTCAGAAGTCTTAAAATATTAATGTCACAGTTCTCACGAGTAGTACGACTGAGGAGGCAGATGTTAAAAATGAAGAGTCAAGGATAGAAAAATCCAAACAGGCAGCCGAACCAAAACAGGCAGGAGAAGAGGAGACTAGAGCGCTTAAAAGCTAAAGCACATGTCACCGAGACAGTCTGGCAAAGAGCATGAAGCAGGCTGATTTAGTACATATACTGAGAAGCTAATGGGTGAATGGGGAACAGGTGAGAGGGTGTGGGTGGGTGGAGCAGGTCAGGTGATTCAAGAGGTTCAGGGTCAGAATAGGAGCATGTGCTCAAACAATCGGTTCAGAAGAATGAAAGGATGAATGAACAGATTGAAACCAATTATGGATGACTCGGCAAGAACTTCTGTCATCCACGTGATCCCACCCTCTGTGTGACATCAGCATCTGTACATCTCTATTATGAAAAGGAAGCCACATTAAAACAGAGGCAGTGATTTCCTAGTCTAATAGATTCACCACAGGTGGAAAAAAAACAACAGACAATTTGTGTTTCTCACTTTAATTCCTTTGGGTGAGTCAGCTCATTCACTGCAGGTCTTTAAAACTGTGAGTCTAAATGGAGGTTGTTTTTTTTTGTTTCCCCATCTGGGGAGGGCGGGGTTATTTCAGTCTGGAAATATGCTGCATGATTATGGTGATTGAGTATTACAGGGATAATTTACATTTTGGGAAAATTCCCTCGATGCACTTTGTGGCCAAGAGTTAGTTGGAAGATTGATGCCACTCTTATATGTGTCCATTAGCAATGAAGCTGCAGCCTGTTAGCTTAGCTGAGATGAGCATGAACACTGGTGACGGGTGTCCCTGTCCAATGCGGGTTTTTTTTTAAAAAGTGACTAATTGACCTCATTTGTTTAATCTACATCCATAATTGCAGTTTACCCTTTAATGTGGACAATTCAGGGATCTGTGCAGGTATAAAACGACCACTTAAATGGTCCATTGATGCTTAGCAGACCAAGATTTACACCACATCATGGAAAATCATTTTAATTAAACCTCACAGTTTTTATGGCTCCATGTTTCCTTTGCAACCATCTTATCAAACAATATTCAAAGGTTGATTAATTCTATGGCTGCTGCTCTGATGGCCCGGCGACCCTGATGGAAGAAGACGGTGAATGAGTAATGGATGGTTTGAGATGATTACGTAACTTAACAAATGGAGTTGGTTAAAATGCACCTTTACAGCTGGCTTGTAAATTTAAAAGCTGTAATCCACCAATTACAAACCTTTATCCTTTCCTATCTGTTATATAGAGCCACAGCTGTTTATATGAAACACAGCTTATTAATTAAAGCTCTATTTCTGTTGCTTGCTGTGTTTCTTCTTTCCATCTCCTTTAAAATTCATCGAAATGGATAAACTTTGCTCACACAAACCTGATTGCTTATCACTTTTTCAGGAGATTACACTGTAGATCACTTAAGATAATTACCTGTTCTGTTTCAAGTTCAATTTTGTTATACAACTGAAAAAATATCTACTGCGGGAAAATCCGACTCAAGTTTTCTCTCTGCATTACAATCATTACCGGCTATTTGATGAGGGAAAAACTGATGCCCTGTGCGTTATCAGCGCCAAACTGAATGGGTGTGTGTTAATGTGTCTGCTGTTCACACTGGAGAGGCTAAGTCGCCGAACAGTGGCTGCTAATTTTGAAATATCACATTTCAGTATATGCTGCCATGATATTCCCGAGCGTTATGACCTCAAAACTTGACTCGGTGTCAAGAGGAACAAAATGTAATACAAACCAATCCAGCTTCATAAAAAAAAAAATCAAAAAAGCCAAAACACAGACACACACACACACAAACACTGGACCTCTGGATCCCACTCCCTAAAGGCAAAAGCCAAGGCACAATACATAAAGTCCAGAAAACCAAAACCATGTGCTGCACTGAGGCAAGCTGTTTCCTCCCTGCCCCAATACTGTCATTCCCCAAGAGCCTCTGAAGGCATCACCTAAAGGTGCCAAGAAGGGAAGTGATCAGACCAGCAGGCAAAAAAAAAAAAAAAAAAAGGAGGACGAGGTGGTGGACAAGGTTAGTGTGTTACGACATGAACACACTTGATGTTTATCATCATGCACAGAAATCACCATCATTACCGGTGATGTAGCAGCCAGATCATTTTTTTTTTAAAAAGGAGTGGACGTCGACCATGTGCACGCAAAGGAAAATAAACCTGCGTCTTGCCTCAGCCTGCCGCTCTGTGGAGGCAGTCTGTCTTGAGATGCATTTTCCTCGCCACAGGGCATGAGGCGATGATAAAAAATTTAAAACAGCGAGTGAAAGACGGACAAAGAAATATGGAAAAGCAAATACAGAGAGGGTGGATGGGAAGAGGAGGAAAAAGGAGGAGGAGGGTAAGGGGGCAGAGAGGGAGGAAGAGAGTGAATGAGGGATGTAATGCAAGATGTAAAAGAGAATGAGAGAAAGAGTGAAGAGTAAAAAAAAAAAGGTGCTCTCACTTTCTCTAATATTATAAACCCAAAGGGATGTTCCACTGTTTATGTGACACACACCCACATACACACGCACACTGGCTGCAAACAATTGAAGATTAATGGCCTGCATTTACCATCATTACAGTGATGTTGAGCACTTTTAGCCTGGGTCCGCCCTGCGGTCATTCCTTGAGCCAAGATGTCTTGTCATATTATTACACTTGGAGAGGAGGGAATGATCCAGACTGGCACTGTAATACACACAGGACTATTTCCGAGTGCCTGTCACTTTGTCCCTCTATGCATCGACATAATCTGTCTGTCTGTCTGTGTGTTTGTCCTGTCCGTCCTGTCCGTCTTAGAGGGACGTGACTAAGAAACATGAACATGTGTGAGAGCCATGATTAGCTCTAGGGAATGAAGAGGCAAGACAAAGGAAGAGATGGAGGAAGGGGGGCAAAATCATTATAAAGCTGAAGAGTCATATAATCACTTCCTTTATCTACCCTGCTCTATTCATCCACAGGAGAAGAAGCAACAACAGGCAAATATTTATCTAGATTTGAGCCCTTCCTTCCAGCAGTGGGTGGTATAATCTGTACAAACATATCTGCCATGATATGAATTTGGACAGAGGCTGCTCCCTTTTCCTGCAGCCTAGCGTTAAGATGGATTTTATGTTTCGTTCATCAGTCTTTTAGAAACATCTGAAACATGCTCATTTCTTGCACAGTTGTCTCATGGCTACTCTTGCCTTCAGTCTCAAACAAAAAGTTATCGATGGAGTGCATACAAAAACTAGCAGGCTCACTGGGGATGTGTAAAAAGAAAGGTGACATTTGTAGAAGGTTCCCTCAGGTCCTCTACCGTTAGCGTCTTTCTGCACATTGTTTTCATTCCACCTTCTCAGCAGGATGAGCCAGCTGCTATCAGCGGGGGAAGAAAAAAAAGAAGAAAAAAAAGCAGCTCAGATAAACTCATTGATATACACACCAAACTGCTGCCGGGCGAAGTGACGCTACAGTGGAACATTTAAAAGACAGATACGTCCATCAGGAGTTGTTGGAGATCACAGCAAAAGCTACAAAAGGAGGGAGTTGAGCATTGGACCTCCTCAAATGAATGCTAATGTTCCTCTGTCTCCTGCTGGGATGCTGGTCCACCGTTTGCGATAACATCTGCTTCTGTTTTATATGCTGATAATAGACTATATGGAGCCTGAGCAATGTTATTTTTTTTCTTATCTATTACAGTTTTACTTTTACCATGGTTCTTCAGAGAGAGGGGGTGGAATAGGTTGCACAGATGCTGGGAGACAGACATAATATGTAGCCTATATAGCTTCTGTATACATTAAACTGATTTAACTTGATCCATTCTGTATACATGCTTTTACCGCACCATGTCATACTTTGCTACACTTCAATGCTACGCATGTAACCTTGTTTGGATTCATTCATATTTTATCACAGGGCGTATGAGTTGTGGGGGGTTGTGCCCACTCTATAACTGAAGAACCACAAACAACAACAAAGGACTACTTTTGTATCTGTATGCTTATGAAGGGGAACGTGCATCGTCTATTTTTCCACATTAATTTAATTGCAATGGCTTCATGTAACAACAAGTGTAAAATAATACGATTTTCAGCGTTATCCTAGAAGTAATACTCTGCTGTTTTGCAGAACTGGCCCGTGTTTTCCTGTAAACACTGCTCCTTTGTCTCATGGAGGTAATATTACCACCGGCTTTGTTTATAAGGGGTAAACATAGATTAAAGTTTTAAGATCAGTGTATTCCTCTTGTGCTTATTAAGGGAGTTTAACATTTCTGTAATAAAAACTGCGATTTAAGATTGAAATGACAATAATTTATTGGTATATCTGTGATATAAGTCAGTACCTTTGACAGAGCTGATGTCATGTGTCAATCTGACAGGGTTAGCTATTTCCCACTGTTCATAACCATATCCATGCTAATGATGTATGTACTGTAGCTACAATTGGCCTATGCATGTTATGTTGCCTTGATGATTATTAGATTAGGGACTTAGCTGTTGTCTACACGTCACTGTGGACTCATGCAAGCTTATCTGGTGTAAATGAATCTTGATTGTGTTATTTCATTTACGTGTAACACAAACATCTGCTCTGAACCCGATAGGCTAATACTGTAGCTAGCCTGCATTGTAACGTGGCAGTACACCCACTTATTAACCTGAGGACTCACGACTGACAGCAGAGAGTCGCACATATCAGCCCATCAGCTCAACTACAATTGACCTTAGATAGATGGTGAGTGTGCAGGGGACCCACCAATCAGAATATTGATTTCTAATAGATGAGCGCTTCCTCGGGGGTGACACGGGCAGCTACCTATTAGCTTATTAACTATTGAATTATGATGGAGGTCACAGTATCAGCCATCAGTGTAAATGCCTTGTCTACAGAATTCACTATGCTGCAGTATCCGCTATAGCCACAACACTAAAGGGTTAACCACAGCAGTTTTGGTTCATGTTTTGAAAAAATGTAGGCGTAGGCTAGGCCAACTTGTATTTTTTTACACAGGATTCAGCAGCTTTTTTGGCATTTTCACTTCACATTAGCAGAAATGTTTCCTGACCTGTCCTTGTTGTAATATGACTCTGTTTACTGTAAACTGAAGTGAAGAGGGTCCCTTTGTAGAAAGAGGCACAGCTGTTTTGGTAGTTGGGAACATCAACTCTGCGTGAAAAATCATTTGAACCTAAGCCTTGAAGAAAAAAAAAATAAAGCCAAGGCTTTTTATGTGGAATTAGGTCAAATGAAATCACCAGTTTGAGTGATATTTGGGAAGTTTTAGCTTGGAATTTAGGCAATTACATCTTTATGTAAATATGCATAACTGTCTAGTGAGTGGTAGGCATTCAGCCAGGTCAGGCTTTTATTTTGGAAAGAAAACTGAAACAAAATTTGAATCTCAGGTCCAACAAGAATTATACCTGCAGCTGCAGAAAATATAAGTTTAAATATAACAGAACAGGCCTATAGCAGCATCCTTTACCATGATAATACTGATAATACTGTATGCTAACAAACCACTCACACCATAAGCTACATATAAACACACTACACAGTGGTATGCTAAACCTGCGTCTCCCCCTCAGCCATTTACCACTGATTTATTTACAACGTAGTGACCCAGCAGTTGTGTGTGTGTGTGTGTGTGTGTGTGTGTGTGTGTGTGTGTGTGTGTGTGTGTGTGTGTGTGTGTGTGTGTGTGTGTGTGTGTGTGTGTGTGTGTGTGTGTGTGTGTGTGTGTGTGTGTGTGCCAGAGAGAGCCAGAGAGAGAGAGAGCGAGAGAGAGATGTTTGGTTTTATTATTCCCTCAAACAGATTAAGAACAAGCTCACTGCTTGCATGATGCAGGACCATTGAGGTTCAACGTGAATCTGGTATCAGATTCGAGAAAGAAAATGTTCATCTGAACCAGTTTCAACACAAAAATCTCCTATTTCATCAATGGGCAGCTCCATCACTGCTGGGAGGTAGATACAGTATACAGCAGTGAGGACCTCTGGCTGCCTTTCAGTTTTTTTTTTCATCGTCATAAATAAATGTTTCATAGCAGCCACAGTGGATGAGCTACAGTTCCTCTGTGTCATGCCCATAAAGCCCAGACTGAAGTCAGCTGGAAAAGAATTGCCTGGAGAGCCTTGATGGTACCTGGCTGCCTGATGTGGCTCGCACTCATCACAAGACGCAGCGCTGCGCTCGCAGTGTCACATCAGGAGAATGAAAAGCTGCTGTCTGCTGCCTCCTTTAATATCTAATGTGCCCGGTTTACAGGAACGGTAAGTCGATGTGCGAAGCTTTTTTTCTCTCTCTCTCTCTCGCAACATATTCAGAGGATGAAATAATATTTAATTTCCAGATTTCTCCTTTATGAAAAGAAAAAAAACTGATCCACTTGTGCCTAATTCAAAGGAAACGCAACATTAAAGCCCATTCAAACTCAACCACAGGGTCCGGGCTCAAGATTCCTCCCCAACCTGCTCTGCACTGATGTGCACATGCACTCCACGCCCCCCCTCCTCCTCCCTCTTCCCTCTCCAAGAGCACTGCACTTTGGCGCAAAGGGATGGCGGACCTGCAGAATTGCGCAAACGAGGCTTCTCAATGCGCCTTGAGGCGACCGGTTCATTCAGCCCCTGGAAGGATTACCATCACTAAAGGGGGGAATTCAGCCCGGACTGCGCATGTTTGTCACCCAACTTCCACATCGAAAGCCTATAAAAGGTGCGAGCGTGGTTATCTGAACGTGCTCTGCATCCGTAATGATGATTCTAGAGACTCTAGAAATAAGCGAGGCAGGCGGTCAAGACTTCATCATGCGGGGAGAAGAGGAGGGTGGGAGTGAAGAGCAAAAAAAAGAAAAGGAAAAAGAAATTAAAAAAATAAAATAAAGACAGAAACAAAGAAATAAAGAACAGCCCCTGGAGCGAAAGGAAGCAGCCTCCGGAGTCTGGCTGCTCATTTTAATGAAAAACAAATGACAAACACACCTTCCACCGCACCCAGCGGCTTCTAAAACCCGGTCCTCCCTCTCTATGAGCCTCTAAATCACAGAGGAGGAAAAGCGCAGTGTGGAGAGCGTGGTGGGGACGGATGATGTGAGGAAACATCGTCTCCACATCGCATCCAAACCTATCCGACGCATGGTGCCTTCACGTCTCCAAATGGGGCTCCGCGAGGCGACACTGTCCCCCCCACATACACACACACACCTTCCCATCCCATTCACTTCTTCTCCCGTCTCCCTCCAACTAAACTTGCCTTCAGCCGCACAATGAGGCAGAGACCCCCAGCGTTCCCCCATCAATCCCCATCATTCTCCGCACAAAGAAAACTGCAGAATATCCTACCTTTCTATCCAGAGAGGGTCCACAATCCGGAGGAGAGCGGTTCGTAGTAAAAAGCAGCACTACTGTAGCTCTACTAGTAATAGTAGCAGTACAAGGAGTGAGGAGGAGGTGGAGGAGTAGCCTAGGAGAGGTAAGCCAGTAGTGGGGAATGGTAATGGAGACGAAGGGAGCTCTTATACGCCAGCCAAGACGGCGTATCCACCGAGCGAGACGCACAAAAGGAGGGGAGAGGAGTCTGGATTCCCATGCACTGACAGTTTTTTTTATTATTTGTTGCTGTTTGTCTGCTGTTGCCTACTCTTCGTTTCCATGCGGCGCGACCCGAGAGACCTGTATGATCGGATGACCGGAGCGGCGCTTCATCAGCAAACCCGCATTTGTTGGGACGAGGCGCGCAGCACAGCGGACTTCTTCCTCATTCTTCCCTTCCCGTTCCCCCCTCTCGCTCCGTGCAAGCGCAAGAGCAGAAGAGAGAGAGAGAGAGAGAGAGAGAGAGAGAGAGAGAGAGAGAGAGAGAGAGAGAGAGAGAGAGAGAGAGAGAGTATATCAGAGTGAGGCAGAGTGTTTGAGAGCGAGTGTGTGTGTGTCTGTGTGTGTGTGTGAGCAGGTCTCTCCTTCGCTCTGTTCCCTCACAGCGATTGAGGATCCTCTCTCTCCCTTTCTCGCTCTCCGCCTCTCTCTCTCACTTCACATCCTTTCTCGGATTTATATCAATATCCATACATTGAAAATAAATGTCCATATCATTCCCTCCTTCTCTTTCTGTCTTCATATAAAAATATAAAAAGGAGATATAGCTACAAGCTGAACAAAGGTTTAAAGCCAAAATGTTACTTATGGCATATTCAGCTGATTCATTGTCCATGTAATTTTCTTCTTCTTTTTTTCCATTTGACTGGCAGGCGTCCATTAAAACCTTCAACTGGAACAAAACCACCATCATCAATCGTAGGGTTAGACCATGGAGAAAAAAACAACAACCTGTATTTACCTGTGTTTGAAATATATGGAGAGAAAACTTTGAATAGAGAGCAAACACCACGTTTTGGAATAAACTTCGTGGACTCATTGACCTTTTTTCCCAAGCTCTGCTTCAATAAACCTCAGCAAGAGGAAGTAGTTTTTCAAAATGTGGAAGAAACACTTTGACATCCCATATGAAACTCTAAAACTGAACTCACAACGGGTTCAGCTTATATAGTCTCCTGTTGTCTAATGGTAACACAATCACAGCTGCGCCAATATACAACAACAACATGTGACTGATAGAACAAGCAAGTAACCACCACTTCATCCAGTACCTCCTCTTTTGGGCCATTTAAATCAGCATCAGCTCTAATTAAAATCATGTTGGATGCTAAAAGAGTTCATTCTGAGGGGACGCAGAGAAGGACAGAGTGTGTGAGAGAGAACTAATGTACTTCTGATTTCAGGAGTCATAACAATAGAAAATACTGATTACTTTTATCACCACAGAGTTTAAATAAATACACGTATGAAAAACCCACATTATACCAGGTAGCATCATCATTTTCACAGATCTAATACTGAGAGTGAAAGACGAAAAGCAGAACCAACTGACTGCTGGGGCTCCATCCAGTCTCTTTATTTATGTTAACAGACAAAAACATATTGCCATTTTAAAAAATGTCATGGTTACATCCACATTGTGGCTACATTTGGATTTATATACAACTGGTGCTGGGAAACTAAAAATCAACATTTCATTCAAAATGCTGTGAGATCTCTGTCTTGTTGCTAAGTGTTGTGCACTTTAAGCCAATAGGGGGCAGTATACATATTTTACACTGCTGCTGATATTGTAAGAAATAAAATTAATGATGTCTATCGCCTAATTAAGTATAAGATGACTGTTATCATCATATTAGAGTTTAATCTGATGCCATGGATCATCGAGAGCATCAAGTGCCTTCTTTCAATATTCTTTTTTTGTAAT
This sequence comes from Trachurus trachurus, assembly GCF_905171665.1. Lineage (NCBI taxonomy): Eukaryota > Metazoa > Chordata > Actinopteri > Carangiformes > Carangidae > Trachurus > Trachurus trachurus. The sequence goes on from NC_139906.1 coordinate 9,332,595, forward strand.
TAATATTCTTTTTTTTTTTGCACTGGTAAAATAAGTAAAATGTATCAACAAATATTTGTTTCACCATTTAAGGGAATGAAACAGAAGTACATTTTTGAGAAGAAAAGCAGTGAGCTGTCACAAGACAAGATTCTAGTTTACCGACGCCTAAACGAATGACGGACCAGAAGAACTCGCCAGGAATCTCTAGAATTTATTATCTCTGATATTGCGAGTCGACACAAAGGTCACGCTGTCACAATCCAGGTGACTCATAACTCACCTGGTAGAGTTCAAGACCATCTTGTTAAGTACCAATGTTCAAATAGTTGGAAATGTTCCAGGTAGCCCAGGCAAATGAATCCAAGACACTAAGCCAACATTATAGGCCAGAAAGACACAGGAATGCCTCATTGTAAAACAACCAATCACCAGTCTTGCAAAACCAGTCTGAACGCTGGCCTCTGTGTGGTATTCAGGGGTTAACTGTGAATGAGGAGCATCTGGGTAGACAGGTAAACTGGGTCAGGTGATCTCTCTGCAGGAGGGGGAACTCCGCCAGGGAGAGGAGGAGGCAGATGAGGCAGGACAGGGTACGGGAAATGACAGACCAGACACACCGGGAGCCTGAGACTGCATGAGCATGGAGGAGGGAGGCGAGGAGGCGAGGAGGCATCACCTCCACCAGCTCTGCAGGGACGCAGACGAGCCAGGAAACCGAGGGGCGGTCCAGGGAACAATTTAGCCAAGAGAAACAATGCAAAAGGCTGGTTATGTTTGTAACCGGGGAGTCAGCCTGCCTGTGTAAGATGTAGCAGGTGGACAGCCAAATCCTGCTGCCAAGGGTTGTAAATGGGAGCACAGGTACAGGGGACTGTTTAGTCAAGTGGATTCCCTGAGCACAGATGAAATGGGAGCACTGGTTCAGGAGGCGGTAACGAAGTCTGGAGAAGTTGTTTTTCAGGTGGGCCAGCAGCAGGTTTGCAAAGGTGAGTCGCTGAACCAGAAACGATCAGAGGGGAAGAAAGGAAGGAAGGAAACGGGGCTGAACTACGTCTGAGGGCTAAGAAGCTTTTGAGGAAAGTCCATGGGGAGCATGCCGACAATGAAAGGACAGAGATTGAAGCCAAGATTTAAGGGGTGATGATCTGGAATAGAGACGCACAACTTTGGCAACAAAGGGAAACAAATTGGGGCAGAAATGGGAAAAGTGAAGATGGACAGGTGCAGGGTGCAGGAGCCAAAACAGAGGCGAGCTCTGATGGGTAAAATGGCACCGACAATGACACCGGAGTAAACTCTAAAACAGGGGGATAGATTAAAGCCTGATGGACTGAAATGGACGCAGGCAGTGAAACAGAAAGGACAAGCGCTCAAAAAGACACAGGCTAAGAGGCTGCTATAAACTCCTGCTGAGATTCAGGCTCAGACAGAGAAGCAGGTGCAGCCAGACAAACAAAAACAGATGCAACTTCAGCCAGAGAAGAGGGAATCAGGGGGAAGGTCAGCAGATTGAGGGGAATTACAAACTAGATGTCAGAGGAGCAGGGGCAACGCATTAATGAAACAACAGCTGGAGGACTGGGCAGGAGAGAAACTGATACAGAGGACGGAGGTGAAAGAGGCCGATCTAGCAAACAGGGGAAGACCAGAACAGATGACTGCAGGAGTGGCCGGGCATAGCGAAGGCGAACGTCACATGGACAGACCCAGAAAAACCAGAGTGAGCACGCTTTGATCTATAGAGGCCATTAGCCGATATCCCAGAGAGATGACAAGTCAACATCCCACAAATTCCTCCTCCCGCTACAGATGGCTCTCCAGCTGACCGAGGCTGTGAGATGAGGAAAACACAGAGGATCTGACACAAGGGTTTTAACAGGACAGCAGCAGCCATGAGGTTGTAACCACAAACACTTTGTTGAACCAATTAATCGATAACCAATTGGATGAACAGATGAGCAGGTGGGGAAGAGACAGCGGGGCCTTGAATTGAATCTTGTGGTGGACCAAGTTTCAAATGTTTCAATTTAGAAAATGCAAATGTGCATATTTCAATGTTTCTATTAAACAAAGCAAAGAGTTCATCCCAGCATGCAATGTCAAATTTTCACCAGTGCACCGTGTGGCAGAAATATGATTTGTTCTGCTTCAATGATCCTGCAATCTAAAATAATGGGAAAGTGCAGAGTGGAAACTAACATATGGACTTTAGACTGTCATCCCAAATAAAGTTTTTTTTTTCTCCTGCAGGGGTTTTTAACAGATTTTTGAAGGCACAGAGGAATTAATTCTAGAGGATATAGAAAAACTCTCACTGATTTGCAAGAATCTAGGTTTTATTATGTCTTTATACACGTATAATATAATGGTGGGTTTTTGATGACTACAGCATGAAATGTTGGAGAAACTCACATTTGACCCTATTTAATAATGTAAATCATTTTTGGTATAAGTGAAAGTATAATTAAAAAATAAATAGTTTAACTTTTACCATAGTTAATGTTATGCTTTCCCTTAACGATCACATTATTCTCTTATAGACCTGGCTTCAATTCTGTTATGATAATAAAGTATCTTCAATAAAATTGGATTGAAATAGAGAGAGAGAGGTGGGTGAGGGGGGGAGAGGGAGAAGGGGGGGTGAGAGAGGAGATAAGAGAGAGCCCTCTGCAGATGTGAAGCCGACACAGGGAGGTAAAAAAGCTTCAGCCCGTTCATTCATAATTCAGAGGAGCTGCACCCCGGGGTGCCTCCTTAGAGCATCAGCCATCCTCACACCTGTCAATCACACAATCCTGCTAATATTATAGGAGCCCGACAGAAGCGCTGCAGGTGAAATGATAATGACTTAATGTGTGCATTGAGGAAAAATGATGTGACTGGGATACAGGAGATCAAACACACACAGACCTAATAGGAAAAAAATCTATTTTGTTATGTCATATACTGTACCATATATACAAAAAGCTATTAGTATTGTTGATGCAGCATCTGTTTTGCAAAGAACCACAATAAAGTCAAAGTAGTTTTTTAAGAGAACACTTTTATAATAGCTGATAACACGGGTTGGGATAAGACAAATGGTTTGAGGTGTTTTGTGGTTTTCAGGGTGAATTTCCCCATTATGAACGCTCCTTTGTGAAAACAGGCTGTGAAGCGTGCGGCGTCTCTACAGGGATGCACTTTATTAGACTGTCACCATCATTATCATAATAGCAGACTGCTGTTTTGAAATAGGATAATTTACATTCGAGTATAATTTGGATGTGGCAGGGTAAAATATGGGGAAGACCTTCCACTAAAGATGACAATTTATCATGCAGTTACAAAGGCAGTACACACACACACACACACACACACACACACACACACACACACACACACACACACACACACACACACACACACACACACACACACACACACACACACACACACACACACACACACACACACACAAGGGATAAGAATAGGAAAGTCACACACTCATTTAGTGGGCTTCCTGCACCACAATTTTAATATCACAATGCTGACTAACCAAACCTAATGCATAAAAAGCCAGAGGGGAAAACATCTGCAGTGTTAAGACGCTGTCCCTCAGGAGCAGCTTACAGCTCCGATTAAACTTCAGTCCAGTGGTTCCTCTGGACACCCACAGCTGCGGTAAAAAGCCACTAATGGACTTGTTACTCAAACTACAGACTTAAAGTAGACAACTATTACATAACACATTACATAAAGTGTTTATAAGTGGACAGTTAAAACTTAAATTACCATCATGGCAAAAAGTAGAGAGCTACATATGCGTACTGTGTAACTCGCTCTACTTTGGACATTGTTTATAACTTGATCCAAATCGTCTTCACACCTCTTGTCTGCAGCTCCACAGTGAGGTAACAGGGGAAGGTGACAAATAAAAGAAAAAGGCAATTTGATCTCTAGTCGTTTTAACACAACAGCAACCCGACCAGCCCCTGTGGAAAGTCAGCGAGACTTTGAAAAGTTACTCAAGTCGGGGGCTGTGACACTTCTCTACATAAAAGGAAATTCACCACTTGACCTGTCAAACCAGAACTTTCCTATAATTTGGCCATTCACTGTCGCTTTATGGTCTAAACGTTTATTCCAGAGTTTCCACATTCTCAAGGAAAGTTTGAATATTTGTATTTCCTCTTATGAAAACACATTTTTAAAGAACCTCTGTAACAAAACACCGGCTTGAAAGTCTCTGCAATACAGGCCTTCAAAACCCCGTCATTAAGACCAAGGTCTGGACCATCTATTGCTCTGCTCTGGTTTTCCCTTTGTGCTGTGTTGACTGTGTTTACTTGCAAATGCAAATACACATACATGAATTGAGGCTGCCAATTGGAAATGCACACCTTAATGATAACATTTGCATAATATTGTCATATGAAGGTAACAGCAGGGAGAGAGAGTGCATTCTCTATAGCAGTGATGTGATTGGCTATTGAATCCAGACAGAGTTGAAATGTGGTTTTCCAGTTGAAGTCTGTGTTTTTGTGTTTAAAAAGAGAAGTGAATTATTGATTATGAGGTAATATAAGAATTTTCCAATCACCTCTTGCTCATTTAAATGGTGCTGGAAAAGCATGTGTGTCAACTGTGGAAACCCGTAAGGCTCAGTGGAGCTGGGAATGAGCAGACATTGATAGATACAAATATCAACTGCATGTGTCATGCGATCACCATGTATGATTTACAGCACACACACACACACACACACACACACACACACACACACACACACACCCTAAGGCCATAACAGCAAACCCACAACACCGTTATGTGGAGGCCACTGATTCTTTACACGCTGCTGAATTTGTCTTTATGTCTGCTCATATTTGCATGGGGACGATCATATATTTGCACATGCACATACAAACACATGTGCAAACACAAATGCAAACACGCACAGGTTGGCTGGGGTAGACTGGAGGTGAGTAATCTTGCCAAAGGGGACATCTACAAATGCAGCGCTGAGTCACTCAGCATATATCTGTCACACGCCGTCTACCTCTCTCCCTCCATCCCTCCATCCCTCCCTCTTCACTCCACCACCCTCTGTGTCTCTCGCTCTCTCTCTCAGACCAGACAGTGTCAGGGGAGTTTGTTCTCCATCACAGAGTGTATAACACGTCTGACATGTTCATCCAACTCTGACCCTCTCTACACCTTCCATCACCTTCTCCCCGGTGAATTTGTGTGTTTGTGGCAGTGACGCACATTTAATGAGAGAATAAAAAAAGTGATACAGTTTTGTTGAAATGAGCCAATGTCCTTCAAAAAGTCCATGTGTGCCCTCAATAAAAAAGTGACAATATGAAGGCAGTTAAATAGAGTTAAGTGACTGCAGGACAATGGCATTATACTAGGTTGATAATGATGTCAGAGTCGTGACTGAGGGATTTAGTTTGTGCCCTCAGGCATTAATCGCTTGAGGTACATTATCAATTTAATCAAATTGCCTTGATTAGTCAATTCAAAAACTGGCAAAGGCTGCTCTCTGCTGCTCACAGTACCATCCGGTGAACACGACCCTAATGGACCCTGATATAATGGAGCTGAGTGTCTCTTACGCCCAAAATACACAGAACCACCTGTCACACGAGGGGAAAAAAGGAAAACACAGAAAAAAAGGGTTCAACTTAGAGGGGCCCTATTATGTTCATTTCCAGCTCGGTATTTTACGCGACCCCTGAGCTGAAACAGTAAATAATAGCTGACCAGGGACAAAGACGGCAAATTAGCTGAAGCTAGAAGTCTTGTATGCATCGCATTTTCCATTTTTTGTGGTAATGTATTAACTGTACAAGTCTCTGGACTCAACTGCAGAGATGAGCACCACTCTTCATAAAGATATTCCCTCTATCTGTGTTTTATGATGGCAATGGAGAGCTTCATTCAAAATCTCCCATAGATGTTCACTCTGTGAGATCTGGTACTGGAACTCTAAAGGCCACAGTGTATGATTCACAGGTTTTTCTTTCATTTGTATTTATAAATGGCTCAACAATGCATGCGAATTAATAGGAACAGGAATTAACTGGAACTAACAGGAAATCGCTGTCTATTTCCTGCTTCCCACCAGTCTGGGTTTTTGCTTTTGCCTATTACTCAATCAAATGTTCACTATATAGGTGGAACCTTTCAGGAAACACTTCTCTGTTGTCATTTTGAAGCCAACAACAAACACAAAGTTGGTCATTTAGCTCAGAGGATTTGTTGGTAGATAGATCACACTGTGGAAGTAGACACAACAGCCAAGACAAGCCATTAAAAACATGACCGGTGTTCCTGTGTGGGGATTCGTCCCCGCTCCTTAAAAAAAGCCACCTATAGAGCACTTTTTCATGTGTGACATGATTGCTCTGCCTCCTGCTGTGGCAGCTTTTGCACCTGTTCAGAGGCAGGTTGATTGGCTCAGGACAGGTGCACAACCTGCCCACGCACTGACACCGTGGCACCGGTGTCACGTTGACTTAGTATAGCCACAGAATAAAAAAGAAAATACCCCAAATCCTCAACTCGAGGAGATAAAACACACTTGACTGTAGCTTGGATTGAAAAAGTTTTGTAAAAGTTTGTCAAACTATTGTTTTCAACTTCAAAGACCTTTATTTTTCCATTAGGAACTTCAATTGTGATCCGTGAAGAGCATCAGTGCATATTTAAACTGGATAAATAAACAAGATAAATACGTTAAGATGTTAAAAATACAAATGTTAAAAAGAGAAAGACACACGCACACACACACACACACACACACACACACACACACACACACACACACACACACACACACACACACACACACACACACACACACACACACACACACACTAACTAGCATACAAAAGCCAGACCAGATCAGCTGTTCAATAATCTGATCGATGAGGGCACAAAACTAGTCATGGCTATTTTCTATAGATACAGTTTAATACAGTGGCCCAGAGAGCACAATGTCTAACTCTCAGGCCACTGTAGTTTAATAGCAGTAAATGTTTGAGAAGCTCCGGCTGTAGCTCACGAAAAAAAAAAAAAAAACAGAATCAAAGTTGAAGTTTAAATGAAAGTAATAGATGGGAATTCATAGGAAAAATGAGCAGGTCTGTTGAAAGGTTGTCCTTGTTGAGTGGTGCAGCTCCTGCAGGGCAGCGATGATCAGTCTGCCGAACTGGATTAGTCTGAAATGTCAGGAGAGGAAAAACTGTAACAGAGGTGAAATGAAAGAGGGGAGAGTATCAGACATCAGCTGTGAGGAGAGACCAGCCTGCAGTCTGCTGTGTCCTTAAACACAGACCACACACAAACACACACACACACACAAAAACTTGCACGTGTACAATAGCATCGGCCACACTCATCCTTTCTTCTTTCTCTCTAAATAGGGAATCAGTCTGCCTGCTGACATCCCAACATATTTTTCACCCTGGACAGCGGCTACAGACACTGATCGACCAAAACATTAAACCAGGTGAATGGTTTTAATTTTGTGCCTGATCTGTAGATTCTTTTTTTTGAGTCAAGCCAAATAATTGAAACTATAAATTAAGGCTTTGAACAACACAGTCTGAACTCTTAAACAGACAATTCACAGACATCAATTTGCCACAACAATAAAAACAGTTGCCACTATGACTGTTTTGACTGATCAGTCTATAAAAGCCTGTGTGTGATATATGACTCTGCAGGTTGAGGACTTTGTAACAGCGCCACGGTAACTGGGGCGTTTAATGGCGTCTAAACAGACTGTGTGTTGTTTCAGACATGAACCGTGACCTTTTTGATGATTACATTTTTACTGGCTATATTAGACCTCGGGGAAAAGACAGTTACGCAATACACACACACACATACACACACTTGCTCTCTTTCCCTGATGTCTACTGGAGCCAACATTACAGGTTCAACCAACAGAGGGTCAAGGTTTATTCCCTCTGAAGAAACAGACGTGTCTACTCACTGTGTGTGTGTGTGTGTGTGTCCCTCTTTAAATTGTGATACACTGGACACAGACAATGACTGACTGAAGATCGATAAAAAAGGAGGATTTTGGATCAATAAAGGGACAAGACTCACACAGAGTTGGCTGATCTAATCATTAGGATTCCTCTAACTCTTGGAACATGAACGAGGGACAGAGAAATAAGCACATGATGGTCGACATACATGTCAGCTTGTGTTTACAACCAAAAATACACACATGTCCTTGAACACAGGACACCTGAAGCTACTTAAAGACTAAACCCACGTAGAACCTCTTGACCTTTCAGATAACCTCTATGATCATTAACAGGATGGGGGCAACACATTAACTGCTAACGATGCAATCAAAGGAGAAACTACAGACTAAATGAGTGGTCAACTAATGACTTCACTTACACATTTTGTGATAAAATAATAAACCAACCATTAAATCTTCCATTTCTTTGATAAACATACTTGCAAATAATGAGAGTAGGAGCCGAGGTTACGTGAAATATAGTGTGTGCGTGTCATTGAGGTCTTTGACCTAATCTTCAACTGTCTGCACATTAAAAAAAAAAAAAAAAAAAAAAAAAACAACTGCAAAGACTCTGGAGCAGCGAGTGAAGCATTTGTGCTCCAACTCCTTTTTGTTATATAATGAAAACGTCCTTGGCGGAGCCAATAACGTGAAGCAGAAACATATCATGTAGCTGACAAAAAGATTTGAAATCAGAGAGAGAGAGAGAAATGGACGGTTCTCTCCGAGGACGATGGGCGTGAAAGGCAGATGATATTACCTTCAACAAGGCCGTCATTGTTAGCAGTGACAGGGAGAAAAATAAATCCACGGTACAACAGAAATCAGACGGAAAATGAAATAATACGGACACAAGCATCCACCTCTGATGTGAGACAGTTCACCAGTCATCTCTCTTGTCTTATTTCTACTAATAACACACAGGGTTCTTAATAAATGTAATCATCACATAGACACATACTGATATTAAAAGTCAGATATCTATGTATAGGACTGAATAAACCATACCGTATCCGTCTTTCATATTTTTACCACATTAATTTGGGACTGTGCTGACGTCAGGAAGAACAATCACCTCTTTATCTATCTGTGTCTCTCTCTTTCTCTCTCTCTCCCTCTCTCTCACCTGCAGCCACTCCTCGGTTATTGGGGACAGCTTAAAATAAGGGAACTATTTTGGAGGGGAGGGAGGGCTGGGGGTGGGGGCTGAGCTAAAAAATAGCCACTGGCTCCTCTCTTTTGTTTTTTTTTGTTATCTTTTTTTTCATTTCCTCCTCCTCCTCCTCCTCCTCCTCCTCCTCCTCCTCCTCTTCCTCCCTCCTCTCTCTCTCTCCTGTCCTCTCCTTTCCAGTAGCCCTGGGCATCAGTGAAAAACAGAGCAGTGCAAAATAAAATAGTACTCACTGGGGCAGGACGACACACAGTGTAGCCCGCTGCATCACATTACAACTCTGCATTACAGTAAACTAAAGTCAAGCAGAGATTTCATTACAGTGCAGTTGGCGATAGTGAATGGACCACAGGGGAAGGAAACACAAACAGAGCACAAGACGCACAATATCAAACGCAGTATGAATAACTTCACCTGTGCTGTTAAACAAACTATCAAGCATTTTGAAGCTTGTGGTTCCTATTGTACCTACATTATACATTGATAAGTCATTTTTATACATGTTCAGGGGTCATGTGATTGATTTGAAGTGCAATATTCATAGGAAGATAGAGTGTATTTATTGTGGAGAAAGCTTTTGTGGTTTAACACTTCTGAGGCCACTCTCTTCTTCTGATTGGCTGACTTTTTGACTGATCAAATAAGGCGATGAGTTTGATGGGACATCACAAAGTTACAGAAGTGCTGACAGCTCATTTTAAGGCTTGGTGCATTTCTCTGTGGACTGAGCACTTTGATACTTTCACAGGATTAACATAAAACCTGACTGATTTATTATTAACACAATGTTATTATTATTATTATTACACAATTTTACAAAAATAAAGTCACTCACTATACAGCTTCACAAAACTGTAGAGGTGAAGACTGGGAACATTGTGATGTTGGTTACTGTAAGTAATATAATTTCAAAACATCCCATTTAATGTACATCATTAATTTCCTTTTCTGCATTAATGGGCAAGTTTTATTTTAGTGATTGCTGCAATAGTTGTGTCATAATTGTGTTTTGCCCTAAGGCTGCAAAACTACAACAACTGAAGGAGCGCAGATCAAAGCAGCCAGAGAAAAGAAAAATAAGCTTATAGATCTGGACGAGCCTATAGTTTTATGGTTTCTCTGTGTTTTTTTTCCAATAAACCAATCACCAAAAAAAAAAAGGCACCGGGGGAAAAAAACTCAACAGAGCAGAGCAGATGAGAGGGAGAGAGGAAGAGAGGAGAAGAAGGGAGATAAAAGATTGATGCAGTGCAGGTGCAGTGCAGCCCAGTTAACAATAGAGCTGATACAGGACGAAGAAATGAAACACACCTCAGCTACATGAAAAGCTTGTTAGAAGTCAAACTCAAACTGGGTTTGTTCACTGTGGATTAGGGAGAAAGAAAGAAAGAAAGAAAGAAAGAAAGAAAGAAAGAAAGAAAGAAAGAAAGAAAGAAAGAAAGAAAGAAAGAAAGAAAGATGGGAGAGAAATGGAAAAAATGTACAGTGGGGCTGAAATGACAAATCAATAAAGAGAAAGTGAGGATGAAATAAAAGGGATAAATACAGTTTAATAACAAACAGGAGGCAGAGAAACAAGGAAGGAAAATGTCAAAGTGGAGGATTGAAGATACAATGAAGGTAAAAGGCAATAGAGCAATGAAAGAAAAGGGAGAAAGTGATGGAGGAGATGTGAGAATGGAGAAAGGGAGGCGGAAAAGGGCATTATGGGTAGTTTATGATGGTCTTTACTTCACAGTAAAGACAAAGACGTCTGGAACAAACAGCAAATATAATGGAAATCTATTACGTCTCTCCACTGGGCGACGGACATTTCCCAAAATGAGATAAAAAAATAAAATGTTCAACAGTCTGCTCTCCTGTATTTTTCCTCCCTCTCCATTCGTCACCTTTTCTTCCTTCTTTTTATCTAAACTCTGCATCTATCCCCCTTTGTACTTTTTCCTTTCTTCTCCTTTCCACTGTTTTCTTTTCTCCTCTAATCTCCTCCTTTATCTTTCTCTCCTCTCTCCCCCTCTTGCCTCCTCTTTTGCTTTCATCTTCCATCTCTCCTTCTTTCCTGCCTGCACTCATTCTCTTTCCTCACTTCTCCTTCCTCTCTAACATTTCCCTCTGCTCTTATCTCGCCAAACATTAAACCCCCACTCTCCTCCCCTCTCCCTCCTACACTTTATATTTTCTCTCCTCACTTCATCTTTCCATTTCCACCTTTTCCACAGCTAGTTTTTATTTCCTTTCTCCCCCTCTCTTTCTCTCTCTCCCTCTCCCTCTCTCCTTCAGCCCTCCCCCTTAAGATCCAAAGCTTTGTTCAGAGCCTGCACTACAAACAAGGTTGACATTTACACAAGTGCTAATCGCAGTGGACACGTCTCTGTAATGTTTCCGGTCAATCTGAACTCACACACTCACACACACATACGCACACACACACACACACACACACAGACACAGACAGACGCACACAAACTCCCTCACAGACACAAACACACACTGGGGTTAATCGCTGGCAATTAGGGATAGAGGGAGAGACACAAAGGGAAACTGCATGTCTCTGTACTGTAGAACAAGTGTTATCTGGCGCTGTAATGTGTTCTGCATTGGTTTAAATGAGTCACTATGGTTGGATCTACTTTTTCTCCTAAGATGCATCTGCACAGTTTGCAAAGACAGGAACCGATAGAATAAGAAACCTGGTGTAAAAATCTGCAATTAACAAAAAGTTAAAAAGTTAAAACTTTGATCTGTCTTGATCCCTCTTGAATCTGAATCCTAATAACCTCTGAAACACTGAGACTAATGACCGACACGCTCCTGCAGACTTGCGAGACACATGACTGAGGACGTCATTAGAAACAAGAGGAGTTTCAGTTTTGTTTTAGTTTAATTACTTACAGTAGATATTTTTAACAGGACCATGTAGAGAAATCATTAGCCTCATACAAGGAGATGCTTTATAAACCAGATCACTGAGTTTTCCATCTGCAGCCCCGGGGAAGATCGACACAAACAGAACGACTCATACAAGTCGAGCTGTTTGTTGTTTGGCGCTCACACAACATTTGGCCTGAACAGATCGGTCAACTAGATGAGCTGGAATATTATTAGCCATTTATTTGCTCGTGTCTATTTCTGTGTGAGAGCGAGGAGAGAAAGCAGAGAGTTCTCTGTCGAAGCATGAAAAACAGCAGTTTTGCACTCCATGAGGTCAACTTACAAGTTTTTTTTCTCCCCCAAAGCTTTCGACCACATCTCACTGTTTTCCTCACTGAAAAGTTTGCTCATTTGACCGCTCTGTCATCGCTGCACACACATTTGCTAATCCCGCTGGACCTCCCCATGACTTCATGAGACCAGTAGTGTGGCAGATTGGGAAAACACTGTCTTCCTCTAGCTGTGGCTCACGAGGAAGAGTGGGTTGTCCACTGATCAGAGGGTTGATGGTTCGATTCCCAGCTCCTTCAATCCAGTTTATATGTCATAGTGTGCTTGAGCAATGTACCGAAGCTAAATTACAATATTGCAGGTGTGTGGATGGTGGGAATTGTTTTTTCTATATGAATTATGTAAATGTTACTTGCAATGTAAATTGGTTGTTAAAGGAATAGTTCACCAAAAAATCAAATTCATTCAAAGTCATTATTGACTCACCCTCATGCTGATGAATACTCAGAGTAGTTTTTTTATTCCTCAAAGTGCATCTGGAGACCCGGGAGGCCGGTTCGTAGTCCAACGAAATCCTTATATGAGAGTCAATAGCGCCCGACACAAAAAGGTTCATAAAACTACACAAAAACCTTGTAATATTCCTCCACACCGCTCGTCCGCTGCAATCCAAGTGTCCTGAAGGAATATAGTCCAGAGTTTACTCAAAACAATGTCATTTAGGACATTTTTACAGCCTCAACAGTCCTGTATTAAATTGGCCTGGGGCACGCTCTCACATTCATCGCGTGAACGTTAGAATATTACAAGGTTTTTGTGTAGTTTTATGGACCTTTCTGTGTCGGGCGCTATTGACTCTCATATAAGGATTTCGTTGGACTACGAACCCCCCTCACGGGTCTCCAGATGCACTTTGAGGAATAAAAAACAACTCTGGAGTATTCTCATCAGCATGGGGGTGAGTCACTAATGACTGAATTTCAATTTTTGGTAGGGCTGCCCCCGACCAAAGATTTTGTTGGTCGACCAGTAGTCGTCACTTATGGCGATTAGTCGACTAATCGACCCCCCACCTTGACGCAAAAAAAAAAAAAAAAAAAAAAATTAAATTAATTTTTTTTTTTTTTTTGCTGCCCGCGGTCAGGTTGAGAATTAATTAATTAATGCACGTGACTCCGGCCGTGTTGGGTCCGAGATTCAACAACAAGCCGGTCGGGTTTCACCGTTATTACCGGCAGAATGCCCGTTTATCACCAATAAACACAGTATGAGGAGGGTAAAAAGTTACTGAGCTCAGGCTGTGTGACGCGGGGGGTGGGGGTCCGCGGCGTGGAGCGGTGCGGGCATAGACACTATGGGTGCGGGTCTCTGACTGCAGCGGGGACTATCATGGATCCGCTCCGTGACACTGAGACTGACCGCCGGTGAGCGCTGTGGGACGGGACCGGAGCTCAGACAGCACCCGCTAATGGTGACAGCGGTGATACGAGTGAGACTGCAGTGCCGTGTAAAAAAAAAAAAAAAAAAAGTGTCACGTCACGACTTCCTGTATCTGGCCCTTCAAAATAAAAGCCCAATAGCCTTTCCTATACAGTTCAGTCATTGATGTTGGCTTAATTTTGACAAGACACGGCTCCAAATGTTTTTTTTTTTTTCCTGCGACCAATCGACCAATGAAATTTTGGTCGGCTAATGATTTTTTGGTCGACCAGTGCTTGGTCGACTATTTGGGGGCAGCCCTAATTTTTGGTGAACTAATTCTTTAACAACCAATTTACATTGCATTACATTTACATAATTCATATACGTTGACGGCCCCCTTACTCTTATAGGACGATAGCACAGCTGCTTTTGCGATAACAGTGCGACTAAAGCTCCAATTCTTTTCTAAATCAGTGAATAATCTGTATTTTACTTCCATACATTGATCAAATCAGCCACTTATACTGAGTGACTGCTCCATTGTCAGATTATAAAGCACCCACTTCTCTCACTGTCATGTGCATTCATTGATTACAGACCTAAGCACTGTGACTTGGCATATCTCTCTCTGAAGAGAAATTTCCCATGTGTGCAGAGCAGTAATCTCCTTCCCGTGGTGTAAGTGCGCCGTGACGACTCCTGCCACCAATCAGAACTTTTAATGGCCTCATTTAAACGTCATTCAAGACTGGAAAAAATAAAATAAAATGCTGTGCGTCCATCTCCTGGCAGCAAATTAATCATAATGCCACCAGCGATTATTATTCTGCAGGTTTGGCAGGAGAAAAGTGTGTGTGTGTGTGTGTTGGGAAATGTGCGTCTAATGGGACTTGAAGAAGCGTGCACTATGGAAACCTGCGCAGGACATGAGAAGTGTGAGAAACACATTGTGCCATTATGACTGGATGAGATGGAGGAAATCTTAAGTAGTTTGACATTTAAAAAGCAGAGGTAGGGGGTTGTTACTGTGGAGACATGCTGAGCTGAGCTCCACACGCAGTCAAATCACATTTTGCATGTTCTTTGAATACGGTCGATGGTGTGGTCTCCTCGCTACAACTCTGCGTTTGCGTCATGGCATCCACACTTAATCAAGGAGCTAAAAGATGTGAGTCCAAACCCAGTGGAAACACTTGCTGACCAGTTCAAGGCACAACCATAACAACCAGTAACGCTTCTTTTTTTACTTCTAAACCCAGGTTCATCACTTTTTTACCTAACCTGTTGTGTTGTGTTAATTTGCAGGCAAGTGTCATCAAAATGATTTGAATTTGAATATTGAATTTGCAACTCTCTGGGCCATACTGTACAGAGGACTCATTTTAATTTGTTTAATCCATTACTGCTCACAATAGAAATAATATGATTAACAGTAATGCAATACGGCCTGGGAGGCAGAGTCATAATTTTTACACTTAGAGACGTCAAATTAATGAAAAAGACAAGCTCTTAGTAAAGAATCAGAAATCCAGTGGTATTTTTTAACCCATTGCAATTGCAAATATCGTGTGCTGCACTTCTTTCTCAAGAGAAAAATCAAACTGAAATGGATCCGGGGATGGTTTACTGCACGCCAAGAGGCTTTCCCCCAATTAATCAAATTCACTCAGTCCACATCTGTCATAGTGAGGACAACCACAGCCTTCTCCTGTTAGCCACTGAGCAGTGCCAGGGTTTAGTTTCTGAGTGAGAGGAGAGCTCTGCACAGTCACTGCTCTTTGCCAAGCGTTAGCCAGCCACAGACTCAAATGAATCATCCTCCACAAAACTGTTTTTAGTCTTGATAAAATAAAAGGTTGTGTGTGTTTGAATGGGACGTAGAACGATATGTTGAATGACTGTCAACTCAGTGAAAAGTATAGTGTGAAAAGATGTATGTATGCCTGAGTTTGACAGGTTGTTTCCTTTTATTAAACAATTGGGAACCATTAATTTCATCATCCTCTGCCCGGCAGTGGGTGATGAAAAAAGAGGCTCCAGATAAAAAAAAAAGAAAAGAAAATTGCTGCACCGCGAAGTGGGAGAAGCATTTCAAAAACATTTCATCTTTAGCAAAAGCGCTGCTGGTGAACAAAGTAGTTTTCAAAGTCTCATAGCAACAGTAAAGAGTCTTGACCAGCACTTTCCTAAGCTGCTGATGAACACCGTTACATAACAGGCGCTGCTACAGTGCGTGCATGGCTTCTTACCTCTCAAGTATGTACTTACATGTTCTTCCAAATGGATTTATTCACAGGCAATTGGCCGTGAAGCCCCTCGTGCTCTCATATACATCTCAGTGTAAATATCAGAGATGGAACTAGAGTCCATTTGAGAGAGGAAGGTGAACTAAAGATCAATGAGATGTGATGAAATCTTAACATCTGGTGTGCTGTAAGAGCTTCAGTGCTTCCTGTGTGGCTACGGATATTTATTTTTACGATGTGATGTGTCAGTGAGAGAAGCCCACAGTTTTGTATTTGCTTTATATCAAAGTAACAATAGTTTGGTTTCCAAATATAATACAATATATTAAATGTGCACCTCATGTAGCACATTTTCAGCAGTTTATCGTCCTGTGAAAACAGTGCTTTGCTGTGTCACTACATTTTTCAACCAGTGAACTACTATATTCACATGCACATATATGACAACATCACACAACGCCGCGTCAGGTCACACAACCGAACCAACGGAGTGCACTGTATTACTCAGCAGCTGCAGGTCAGCTGGGTGAATCAGAAAACTGCCGGTTCAGTTAGCTGGGAACAAGCTGATTAGAATCTACAACAGGTTATGTGCCAATTCTACAGTATGTGACAACCTCACACAACCCTATCTAGGAAAATCTGAACTATCCCTTTAAACTGGCTAATTGTAGTGCATTTTTCATCAAAATTAAAGCAGAAGTAAGCGATCCGGTCGTTTTGGCTAATGCTGCGTTCCAGGCAGGCTTTTGAAACCGTAAATTACAGCTTCAAGTCACAACTTACGACTTTGTAGCGTTCCAGGCAACCCACTCATGTTTTTCCGACCTGTTTTACCTGTGAAAGTCACTATAACGGCCACTCGTAACTTCCGACCGGTGAACTCGTACCAGATCGAACTGGTACGACTTCACAGGTCGGAAAAACACGAGTTACAAGTTTCCTTGAACGCACCATAACAGTCCTCGTCCCTACGTCACCACATTCATGGCGTCCCTTGGCTGGACACACATCCCTGCATGCCGTTCTCTCTCCTCGTTGGATAAAAACTGTAGGATACGATAAATGTTTTCTCCTCGGCTCAGAGCAGAGCAGAGTGACTGACAGACCCGTGTTTCGGTCCAAACACTCTATGTAAGTGATTGCTGTCGGAAGATATAACTATTTAAGACTTATATTAACACAAATATATCACTTACTTCTGCTTTAAGTTAACTAAGGGTTCTTTTGCAAAAAAGTCAAATTTCTACAAAAAGAAAATTTTGTATTGTAAGAACATTTTCATTCTGTTTCCATTGCATTGCAAAAAGTCAGCTGCGTAGGGGCGGTGCATGGCGCAGTGGTTAGAGCGGCCGCCCCATATACTGTAGAGGCTACAGTCCTCAACGCAGGCGTCCCCGGTTCGAATCCCGCATCGGGCAGACATTTCCTGCATGTCATTCCCTCTCTCTCTGCCTCCCCCTTTCCTGTCTGTCTCACTGTGCTATCACATAAAGGCCAAAAAATATACTTAAAAAAAAAAAAGTCAGCTGCGTCATGTCGAGTCTAACTCTGCATTTTGTATTTGATGCACTCTGAACTGCAATTAAAGAGACATATTATGCCACCTTTCCACAAATTAAAATAGTCCCCAGGTGTCTTAAAGACATATCTGTGAAATGCTTTGGTCAAAATACCCCAAGGATCAAACTTCACAGCTCTTTTCATCCTCTCAAAACAGCCCTGTTCAGAACGGCTGGTTTCAGTGCCTGTCCCTTTAAATGCAAATGAGCCACTCCTTGCCCTGCCCCACCTCTTCGGTCCCAGGTAGGGGTGGTATTATGCAAATTCGAATCCTAGTTACATCACTGGAAGACAACTAAGGGAACAGCTTGTAAAACCACGTGGATTTGAGCCTGCACATTACAGATTGTTTTGTCAATTCTCACATTTTGGGGGCCGGAAGGCAAGACAAACACCCGAATATGTTAAAGAGCCTTCAAAAAGTGATATTTCCATAATATGTCCCCTTTAACTTCTATCTACTTACACTTTTCAGTTGTCAATAATCAAGATTTGTTTTCTTTTTATTTAGGCTAGTTCTCAGTAATCGAAACTCCCTGTTACTGAAAGATAAAATCCTTTTTATTATTCCAGTGTTACTGGATATTTCCCCAAGGCATATTTCAGTTTCATAAAGATGCACATCAAACATTCTCAATATTTGTTGATTATGAAAATACATCTGTAACCCTAATGTTTTGATTTTGTATCAAAAACACTGTGAGGTGTGATGGAAGAGGAGGGGACCAGCGTGTATGATGAATTCAACTACCGGTATAACAATAAATAATCATGGCCATTCTGTGCAGGTTTATGTTTTGAACACCACAGAACAATATGGCTCCTTTTCATTTCACTGGCCTTTTACAGTATGTGCATCACACACATTATGTCCATCCAAACATGAAGCAATGAGCCATAAAGCACAGTCATTTACAGTGATAAAAGCACTCAGAGGTGTTGTCGGACACAGTGTGAGCGGCTGTTACGCAGCCACATTCTGCTGTTTACAGGGATACAACCTGATTTTAAATGAAGACTCTGCCAATCAGAGCCAGAGGAGAACAGCAGTTTCACCACAGGTTATCGGGCTGACACGTTTCTTTTGGACCCGAGAATCAGACTCTAGGTGCAGGAGGAGCATAGATTTCCATTTGTCCACTTCACTGTCCTCATTTCAGCTGGTCCTTAACCTTGGCCGGGCTGCAGCACATGCGAGCACAACAGCAGAACTCTAAAGTGCACTACATTATAGAATTAATTGTTGTAAATGTCACACAAGGGTCTGATCATGCAAGGTGACCTGTGAGCACACTCAGCGGTTACATCTGCTGCAGTGTGTCCACCATTTTTCCAGTCAACACTTTGATGAAACTGTACATGCAGATGCTTTATTACAGACTTTTTCCCTTTTAAGGACGAGTTCCCTTGAAATATTCAACGTACCCGATGTTTTGTTTAAACTACTGTATTACCTGACGTGCCATTTACATAGTGACTGTAGACATGTTTGAAATGAAGATATGGCAAACTCTCTGCTTCCACTGTTAAATCTGACTTGGATGCATGACAAAGACTTCCTCCCACACACACACACAGTCGAGTGCAGAACTTCGCTGCTCCTCGAGACTCATATGGGTGTGCTGTCAGAGCTGCCAGAGTAAGTAGCACTTAAAGCTGCGCTTTCTTATAAAAGTCAGCTCATTTCTTGGCCACGCCCACAGGAATCGGGGAGCCTAGCTCTTCAAACCCCATTGAAATCACTGGCAGTTTTCAACCCATAGAAGCAGCATGGCTCGGGTGTAACATGCATTTGCAATGAGTTAGGACTCGGCAGAGTTCACGCTAGTCTTCCAGGGTGCTGGAAAGTGAAAGTGAGTTCATTTCGTGCACAGCACACAGACAGTGTTAGGTAACTCACAGTTGGAGCACTTTCAATGCTTAGATGGGCATAAAAGTCTCTTGGGTGAATCATCAGTACAAAAGAGCAACTGCACGCTGTAGAGAATACAGTATTCGCTTTTTTGATAAGAGTCAAAACATACAAGGCAGCGCTCTTTTTAATTTAAGCAGATAAATTAACTGCGACACTAATGGTGCCCTTTGGTATAAAACATTCAATCAAAAGAGTTTTCATTCTATTACATGCTCCACTAAACAGAAAAAGCTAAAGATAATATGCACTTTAAAAACAACCTGCACTCTCATCCAACCTCACCTCTGGAGAATAAAGAAAATACACAGTTTCTCAGAGACCATGATGAAATGATTGACACTAGTGGCTATAAACCTCTTTATTGTAACATTCTGGAAATTTTGGGTGTTGAGAAAATTTGGGATTAAATTTAAACTTAGAAGAAAACGAAAGAAGAGTACTGTAGCTCCTTCCACTTCCAATCCACTCCACTCCTGTAATTTCAGGCACAAACAGACAGAAGCTGACTCTTATGTGCATATTTTTCACCCGATTCCTTATTTCAATGTGAAAAAAGCTGCTGATTTATCTTTTCGAGGCTTATAGACGCGGGTTTTTAACTCATGGGGTTTTGTGACCCTACACTGTAACCTGAAGCTGCAGACACTGCCCATTAATCGCAGGGAGGTTTGATCCCTGGCTCCTCCTGTCCTCAGGCTGAAGTGTCCTTGAGCAAGCTCAAGCTGCTCCTGATGGTCGGCCCAGCACCTCGCACTGCAGCCTGCTGCTATGAGTAAGTGTGAGTGTGTGTTTATGTGTGTATGAATGAGACTGAGGACTATTGTGAAGCGCTTTGGATAAAAGCAATATAAAAATGCAGTCCATTCCATTTAATAGGGTGTGTATATCAACTTCAGTGGTGTTTATCTTGTATGCTCAGCTTCCTGCTGAGCCACCAGAGCTCCAGCAGACTCCTCTGCTCTGCAGGCTGCAGTGCAGAGCTGTGTGCATGTGTGGAGATGCGAGTTTTGCTGAATTTATTGTGACTGACAGGACGTCTCCCCGTAGGAAACAATGTAAGAGGCCGTACAACTGTGGGGTTAATGACCATAATAATTGGAAATGAGCCGAATGGATGAGGTTGACTTTACCAGCCGATCGACTCGCTGCTTTTCCTTTGTATCTCGTTCATCTGTTCCTCTCTCATTCACTTTCTTCCTGCCTCTCCCACCATTACACCCCTCCCTCTCTGTTTTGCAGTATTTCTGTGGAGATGCCCCACTTTTTAAAGCCGTAGAAGAGAGGGGGAAAAGAGAAAGTGTGGCATAAAAAAAGTCAACTACTGTACCTTTTATACTTTCCTTACACCTATTTGGAGATGAAGAGGTAGAAAGAGCAAGCAATAAGCCTACAAATTAAGTTAAAAGAGATCTAGTTTTTCATAAT
The DNA here is from genome assembly GCF_905171665.1 of Trachurus trachurus. Taxonomy (NCBI): domain Eukaryota; kingdom Metazoa; phylum Chordata; class Actinopteri; order Carangiformes; family Carangidae; genus Trachurus; species Trachurus trachurus. The sequence continues at coordinate 9,353,510 of NC_139906.1, forward strand.
CATAATCGTCACTTTTGATTATACGACTGTATAACAGTTTCAAGTCACACTTTTCTTCTTCTCTGCTAGAATCAGCAGCATGCAGGTGTGCTTTCAAGATAAAGACCTGGGGCCTCATTTATCAAAGAGCGTGTAAAAGTCCTCTTAAATTTTCAGTACGACGGAAAGGCAAAATGTGCGTACGACCAAAAAATATACACTCTTTTCAGATCTATCAAACTCCGCGTACACACGGCTGCACGGTATTTCCCTTGATAGATCACACCGGACCTGAGAAAAGCGTGGATGAGAACACGCCTCATACCCAGCCCCCTAAACGGCCCCACACAACCATATGTGGTCAATGCAAAACAGTTACGTGCATATTAAGTAGCCATGTGCGCTCTGGAAACGTGTGGAATGACGTCAGTGGAAGACGGTGAAGACAACAGACGGACGGAGAGCGGAGAAAGAAGCGGAATTTCTCTGAAAGCGAGATACACGGTAACACGGCAATATCAGTCAGAAACATCATCTTGCATTGAAAGGCTACAATAAAAACAAAAAACTCCCAAATCTAAATGAAACAGAACAGAAAGAAGAAGAATCATATTTATTCTGCCCCTTATTTTAGATTATGTCATAATAATTTAAAGCAGGGTTTCCACTGCTAGTTAGTATTACTTTGCACCCCTTTCCACTAACCCCCAACTTCCGTTCACTGGAAGATTTGATTTTCATTTGTGCATATATATTAAAAAAAAAAAAAAAAAAAAACATTGAAGTCCACCAGTCTGTGACTTTTCCTAAAATGATGTTGGGCAGCACCCATTTTTGTTAAATACAATAAATATTATTCACACAAAAAATATCGATCATGTTTTCTCATTTGCTTTGATTTGCGCCGACATTATTGTGCTTGCTGCTTGCTTGTGTGTGTCCAGTCTGGCTACGTAACACACGCACGTCGCAGAAATTATTTTCCAGACTGGACAGACTGGTTGTGGAAGAGGTGTAGCCTACATGCAAGGGAAAAATATCAATATGATATCAAAAGAAAACGAAATTCGTTTTATAAAGCCAGTATTTAGGAGCAAACTAGTGTAAATGCACAGGGGAAAAATCTGAGTCGCTGTGCTTATGTAAAGTGCCGACGTCAACACGTGTGCGGTGGTGGTGGTGGTGGTGGGGGTGCGGGGGGGGGGGGGGGGGGGGGGGGGGGTCATCATCACCACCACTTGCTACTTCAAACAGTGTCCGCGCTCCTCTCTCCCTCGCATACTGCAGTTCTCTGACTCTGCAGCGGCGTCGCCAATTCCTCCTGTTCTTCAAAAAGCGTGTAAATGCCGGTACGCCATGGTCGGACTGGTCGTAAATTTTTGCACTTACTCCCGACAAGTTTTGGTTTGATAGATCCCAAATTAGGCGGAGAAAAGTGCGTACGCACAAAATGGGGGAAAGAGCGTGTAAAAAAGCGTGTATCCACAATGATAAATGAGGCCCCTGGCTGTAAAGAGGAGGTGGCCTGTGACCGTGAAGAAGAAGGATGGATCAGCGTGGATGGGTTCAGATAGAGGAGAACTTCTCTTCACCCCTGGCTACTACATTTTATTTTAAAGCCAGACAAGTTGCATTTTTGGGCTCTTTTATTCAAGCTTGAAATTCCCTGTTTCCCTCTCTTTCCTCTTTCCCTTCATTCTCTAGCTTTCTCACGTACACACACACACACTGCACACACAAAATCCAAACACACACTCTTCCCTCAGCCCAACGCTCCTCAGTGTGCGGCTTCTGTGATGTTGCTGAGGATGCAGAAAGCAGCCGACTGCTGCATCAGTCCCATGTTGTTACACCCACAGGCAACACAAAACACTACAGAGCAAGTGAGCGAGCGACATGGAGAGAGAGAGAGAGAGAGAGCTGCCTTTCTAGCAAACTTTTTTTTAAATTCTGCATGTGAATAGGGGACAATAAGACAGACAGGGGAGGGAACAACAACAACAACAGCAACATGAGGAGAGTGGTAATGAGACAGTTGAAGAGCTTCGGTGCAGGGGAGAGAGTGGCAAAGGAGAAGAGAAGATGAGGAAGAGGAAAAGTGAAGCATGATTCAGTCAGACACTTACATCATGAAACCTTTGTGTGGGTGTGTCATCGCAAATCTTGGAGACAAGAACACGTGTGACTCAGTGATTGTGCCTGTGTGTGTGTGTGTGTGTGTGTGTGTGTGTGTGTGTGTGTGTGTGTGTGTCATGTTGGCTAGTCACTTCTGACTTGATGTGTCTGACCTGTGGTCTGTTTTTTAACTCATGTCTACACCACACACACACACACACACACACACACACACACACACACACACACACACACACACACACACACACACACATGGGGGTTTAAAAACATACACTGATAGGTGTAACAGCAAATATACTTTTTAATATTTCAGAGCATAAACAGTACTGACTTCATCTGCAGGCAAAACTGTATGCACGTCACTGATTACTTTGTTGTGTACAGATTAAAATGTGTGTGTGGTTCACCACAACACCAGCTATCAAATAAAATGCAAAGCTATGCACTCTTTCCATTTCATTTATTCTTTGCATTATTGATGTAGGGTAGGTAACTGGGTGACTAGCATGCAGGAACCACAAGCTCTATGACTATTGCTTGTTAGCATTAAAGGAGAATTCCGGTCATTTTCTTAGTAACGCTCTATGGGCCCCCATAGGAAAAAATCAGAGAAAAATATGTGCAGACCGGACCTAGCTCTCCTCCTGCTAGCTGCGCTACACTGCAGTTAAACAGCAAAGTAATGGGGGCAGTTCTTCTAACCGCGACTTTGGCCTCTATATAATGCTCAAAATATCACTACACATGCTTTGCAACATCCACCAGTTCCATACCACACAACACTGAGTCTGCATAACTCCGTTAATATGAGAGAACAGTGTTAACGTGTGTTTTTATCACGCACCTTACCAGTCGACTGTCGAGCTTGGGACTGTTTCAACAAATCAACAAAGACAAAAATGTGAGGAAAACATGGATTTAGGAGGAAAAAAAATATTTTGGACGGGATAAAAAAGCATCAATATGAATTTAACTGCTTTTTTTCCCCATCCAAAATATATATATATTTTTTTTCATTTTTAGAGTGTTACTTCGAAAATGACCGGAATTCTCCTTTAACTGCTGATAGGCTAACCATCTCTGTATTATCAAACTGCATGTTTCACTTGACAGTGCCACAGTTGACATTATTACTGTTGTAAGTTGTATTCAGCTCCACAACTCTTAGTGTGACATTACCAGGCAGAGAAACTGTGACTTCATTACAGCTGCCTCTGGAGCATATACTCTGCTGAAAGATATTAACAACACTGACTCACTTATTCCCATGAGAAGTGCTGTTAGATACTAACAGATGAAAAAAGAAAAAAAAACTGTGAAAAAAGGTGAAAATCCCCACCTGCAACATCACTATTTTTCCATGCGGAGCAGAAATCCAACTAATGCAGGGGTTTTAAACAGCTGGATTTAGAAGACAGTAAAGGAGCTTGGGGAGCAGAGCATTATGGATGTGTACAAAGCAATGCCTGTCTGCTCTTGTTAAGAAAGACCAGCCAGCTTCTTGATATGAATCAGAGGAGTGAGTGTGAAGTGCTGTAACAAAAATGGTCAGCAGCACAGGCGTAAATTGCATCCTGGGGCTTTGGAGGAGAGACTGCGTTTGCTGAGTTTCAACCGTACGCAGTGTAAATCTGCCACCGTCCAACACAACGCTCTGTAGTCAACGATAACAAGGTGAATGTGTGAGGATTTTGTGTTGCTGTATTTTCCAGTGTAGAAAATAAATTAAATTGAATTCATGAAACTCCTATGAATATGATTTTCCACTATAAACGCTACAACCACACAACCTTTATCCCTGCAAACACACAGTGAAGAGTACACTAAAGCACACAGACAAGCACAGACAAACACGTGCGTACACAAATACTTCTTCACTGTCAAGAGAACATCACATTAGGCAGCGAGTTGCACATTAGAAAATGAGCTTGTTCATCTGCCTGGAACATAAAAAGCCCTCTCTACATCTGCTTCCACATGGCCATGAAATCAGGCATCTCTCCACATGAGGATCATTACCTTGGTCAGAAGGAGTTTTAATTGTGATTTTTGCGTATGTGTGCGCATGTGGATGTGGATCTGAAGTGCTCTTTGCATAATGTTTGAATGCTCACATTTACCTCTGCACAAAATGCCTGCACGTGTTTACAGTATGTTTGTGTGTACACTATACGCCTGAACTAGATTGTGTTTGTTTGTTTTTCTACAGTTGGCAGGCAGCTCCATGTTTGAGGCAAACCTCCCACCTTCACTCACCTACACTCTCTCTCTCTGCATAATAGCCACTGTGTTGTGGCCAAACAAACACACCACAACAGGATTATGGTCCTTTTTTTTTTTTTTCTTTTTTGCTAAAAGCCACTTCCGAAGCTTTTACCTTCCGTTGAAAAGAGACAATCAAAAGGCACGTCTGCTATTTTTACCAATTGAGATGAAGCAGTCGTTTGAACATGTGAAGACGTTGGGAGCCTTCCACTGCGGCGGCGGCGGAGGAGATCTGTGGGGGCAACGCTCCTGTGTGCGCTAACAAGCTGTAAACGATAACAGTCAGTAACATCATTTACTGTTACCGCTCTGGATTCAGAGTGACTGTCTATAGTCTACACCATGGCATGGCATACGAGGCATACGAGACCTTGGCTGTCATGGTGACAACACTTAGCACTCATGAGGCGAACCTGTTGCCATGGCTACAATAATAAACGCTCATGACTTGGTCAGGTGTATAGCCTAGGTGAAAAAACAACTTGGTTGGGTTTTTGGAAAACGATAGTGGTTCGGGTTCAAATTGGTACTTTTACCACTGATCATTCTGACCCATCCATCCACTCCAACCTCCACCTAAACGCAGACTTTGATGTTCTATTTACAACATAATAGAACAAATCGCCTTGTTTACACATAGGCTACGTCCGGGTAGAAAACCAGCATGAGAACAATAGTGACGGACGAGAGTTTCGTTATATTTATCTCATTTTTCACGTCACTATATCACCGTTTAGACTAATCTGACGTTTGTAAAGTCTATAAAACAAATTATTGAAGTATTGCTCTATACTTACTCCTTTGCTGGTGTTATAATCACTATGGCCACTAGATGTCGCCTGGCAACAAAACATTACTACCTAGTGACGACCTGAAACGTTTTTTTAAAGTGTTTAAATCAAAGAGTACCTTTCATAACTAATCTTAACTATCTGATCCATGGTGAAGATATTTAAATAAACTTATGTGTAGCCTTGGTATCATAGCACAATAATGAAAAGGGAAATGTAATATCTTTCTCATAGAGAAGGAAGAAGTGGAGCAGTCAAATGCAGAAAAACTGAGAATTTATTATGCTCCAATATGTGCAACACTTTTTTTTTTTAAAGCTCCGTTTGTAACCCTGCATAATGTAGTTCACTAATGAGCTCCTGGCACTGAAGTGATGCTGCTGCAGTAGGCAATTGTTTAGCCAGGCATGCCAAAATAAGCACGTTATATTAGGTAAAGTAAACATTGTTACAATCCTTTGACTTTTTCAGTGTTCCGGTCCCAGAGATTGGCAATACAATCAGTAGGACATCAGTCTTATAACGGCCCTGGACTCACCACTTAATCATCCTCAGTCTGCCATGCCTGGTGCTTGTCCACTACTTATCAAACGGTCAATCTTAAAGTATGCCAGTCATGGATGTGAGGAACTAAAAACAAACATCTTCACCTACTGTATCACCTTTCACACAAAACCCCAAACAGGACTTACAAGAGTCTCTGCAAGAGCCTGAAGCCAACGAAAGCAGGGACTTAACACTGTGGCCTCGAAAAATAAACAGTCCTATCCTGTTGGTGAAGTCACAAAAATGATATTGTGTTCCCACACACACCTACATTACACTAAACTTACAATGAATCTGTAAAAGTATGCTTCGATCAGCAACAGTCAAACCCACAATGCACAGTTATGTAACCAGTGTTCCTGAATGGTCAATGTATGTGTAGGATTAAACCAAAGGGAAAACAAGTGTGTTTCTCTAGGTATACAAACAAACTCACACACACATACTGTACACTTAACATCAGAAGCAGGTCACTATTTCACAGGTATGCATCTATGTATATTCATGCATGAAAGACCCAGACTAAAGAGAACACCCACAGCTATCTATAGCACCTCTAAGTGTCTAAGGTCACGACCTCTTAGAGCCAGGGCCGATAAGAAACTAGATAAGATTTGCACCATGTGTCTGAATGCTATTGGGATTTATTATCGGTTTAATAATTAAAATCACAAGAGCGCATTCCACTCTTTAATTCAATTCTAACACGATATTTAGGTTTTTAGTTTGTAGCTATCGACATGTACAGTTTGGTGAGATGAAAAAAACTGAATCCATCTTGTATCTCTATTACCAGATACTGTGCTTCTCACTTGGCTTAAAGCTGCTCTATAATTGGACACAGTATTGAATGAATCATCAGGGTGGTCATATTATAGCCATGTAAGCTATTTGTAGAATTAATGATCTTCATTGATGGATTCTTGACTCTGTATCCTGATGGGGATCCGAAGAACTAACCTGTCTGTCAGTGACCACCTGAGATCACAACCTTTCATTTGGCAGCTCAGTCAAATACAACAAAACAGGTCAAGCAAAGGGTCAAGAAGAGGCATTAATAATTCATTGGTCACATAAGACCAGGTTAAAGCAGGCAGCTTTTCTGAATAACAGCTCTTTTACAACTCCTCCTTGGCACTCGGAGGGAGCTGAGCCAGTAGTCTCACAGATTTCCAACCAGGATGGTTCTTTCGTTTTCTATTTCAATTTTTTATTTTTTTTAATCAAACGTGGTTTCTTTTCCAGGAGCAGCTGGCGGTTACAACACACCAAACACAAAAGTAAAAGTATTCAGTATTCAGACTCCCTGCTGTCCCATTTCTTGTGATCCACTTCTAGATAATGTTTCTGCACTTTGATTGGAGTCCACCTGATGCTGACTGAACCTGATTACAGAAGACACACCTGCTATACTGTATGAGCAGACAATTCAAACAGAGCCAAATCCAAACCAGCATGAGGGGGGAAAGTGTTTTAAGCAAAAGACTTCAATATGAGAAACATTCAAAAGTCCACTTCAGGGGTTTGAACACTTCCTGAACGACAGTACCTTCTGGACTACTGATGCTAAAGCTGTCGGAGAAATAAATCAACCTGCCTCTTTTGCGACAAGTCGCCACATTCCAGTGGTTGAATGTTGACTCCTTTTGTAAGGACTGTGACTGACCAAGATTTACATATGTATCAATAAACCATCGCTTATGCTCTCTCCTTAGATTATCTTGTCTGTCGGGTTTCATGAATCATCTGGGGGAAAAACCTGAGTGGGCGGAGTGAACGCACAGCAAACCTGCAGTCAATAACTACTATTGACCTGCCCTTGAGCCAAGCACTTAAACCCTCGGCGGTTCAATGGTCAGTGGAGCAAGACACGGTGCACAGTGCTGGCTAAGGAGAGAGGGAGTGGGTACGTGAAACCCCATCGGCCTGCAGTCATCCCTCCAGGATGGTGCCACTGCTAATAAAATGTTCCCACCAGTCAACTTGACCCTAAAGAAACTGACGACCTGCCTTACGAGGATGAAGAGGAGTGATGCTTTTCCACATACTGAAACATACAAGCAGATGCAAACAAATGAGAGCTTTAACTTTGAGGTTTACAAAGTGCAGAAGAGTATAAGTGTATGATTACCAGTTTGCATGTATAACACAATGAAGGGAGTGTGTGGGGGAAAAGATAGGAGGGAGTCAGATTAGAGTAGACTGCTGCTGCAGAAGGCGCTCGTCTGCAGCTTGTTTCTGCCCTACTGTTACAGTATGATTCAGAACATGAATGCGGTCTCTAATGTAAAGAGCATAGAAGACAGCAGCCAAAAAAGCCACACTGAGCTGCTCCCCAATATCCTTCAGTTTCAAGTTCCTACAGCAGAGAGTGGGAGAGAGGGGAGGAAGAAGAGGAAGGAAGTATTAGCGATTTGCTTTGGCTGCTGTTCTGCCAGCTACTTAACATGAGGAGAGCAAATCCCCTTTCATAAATAAAGGCTCAGCTAACTGCTACTGTTGGCTTGGACCTCTTCAATACTGCACTGAGCTGGCAGACTGGAGGAGCACTTAGGGAGCTCATCACCCACAAGCTTGTGGCTTTACGCTGCCAGTGGTTTTCACTCTGGGGTCAAGAACACCAGCGTGAAATCTTATGAAAAAGGTAGAAAAATAAACTTTGCATGATGCACGGTAACTTTGGTCGGGTGTCAAAGCCAGGAAGTGTTCGATGGCCTCCGCTGAACTTGGCATAAATGCTTCAGCACATTTTTTAATAACAACAACAACCACCAAAGATAGACACTTGCATCATCCAAAATGAAAGGCCACCAGAGCAATCAAGACAAGCCAGACACTAACGCTTTGCTCCCACTTGGTTTCAAAACAACCAATAGAAGGTCAAGTTTTTATTCATGTGCCTCCCTCAGGTGTGAAGAGCAGAGTCAAGTTTAGCACAAAAATCTTTTAATCATGAAGCGTTCACAGCCAAGCAACAAGTAAAGAGGGACCAGGCTGTAAAAACCAAACAGCAAACACAACTGAACACTTCCTGACAGCTTTGTCTGAAACTCCTGTAATCAGTGCACAAATAAGAATCCTCTGGTGGAGAGCATCATGGAGAGCGTTTAAGTCATACCTGGATTAGCTGATTAACTATGGCTGTGTCCGAAATCACCCCCTACTCACTATATAGTGCACTATATAGTGACCACGCCATTTTGTAGTGGTGTCCGAATGTTTAGTGATTATTAATGTTCACTATATAGTGCACTGAATCTATCCCACAATTCACCGCGAAATGTAGTGAGCATCCGATGGTCACTAACCGGAGCAAGATATCCCATCATGCATTGCGGTCACGGATCGACGCCGTTAGCGTTAACACACCGGTCCAGAACGACCGGTGTAGCTACCAAATAAATGAAGTAGTGCAGCAGCCTAGTGTTGGGCGATTTTGACATTCTCAGATCGTCCCAATCGCCCTCCCTGGAGATCGCCGATAGACCTATCTATCGCCCGGGTCCGGGGGGGGGGGGGGGGGGGGGGGGGGGGGGGGTTGGCGGCGGCCGTTCCACGTGTTCGTTCGACCGGGGGGGGGGCGGCGGCGGCGGCGTATGAGTATCGCTTTTACCGTGCCCTGCTGTCATGCTGTCATGCATGCGCGCTTCTCTCTCTCTCTCTGTGTGTGTGTGAGGGCTAATAACGGAGAAAGAGCGCTATGATCAATGAACGGAACGCTATTGCGTTGCCGAAAGCCGAAAAATCTATTCTGGCCGACGTAATTTATTTGTGGCATTAGTGAACACCTCGTCGGGCTGTAACATACAGTAACAGGGCTGGCGTCGGCAGCCTAGTCACAGCCACAACACCAGCTAAACGTGTTTCCTCAAATTTGAGGCGGAGTGGCCACCCTGTTTACTACAGAGATTTTGTGTGCGGTCATATGACTACCTGGCTCCGTCTGATTGGACGTCGCCAGTGGCTGCATTTGATTGGTGAAACACTGTCATTTGACAGAGTATCTGTTGGAAGCAGCAAGCCAAGCGGCTTCATTAAAACAAAACAAACAGATTGCGCATTAGATCAATAAAAAAGTAGCGAGTATGTGTGTGTGTAAAATCGCCAAGAAAACAAAACATCGCCGCTCGTCCTTCCAATCGCCGATAGACGATTGGATCGCCAATCGGCACAACCCTACAGCAGCCTCTCAATAAATGTGTCCAGGCTGCCAGAGTTGTCCAGTCGCGGCTTCCACAGACTCCCACAACAAACGTCGGAGCAAATTTCCTAACAAGCTTTATAAACTGACCACAGACTCTGGATAGAGGCTAATTTCTGTTAGCCAGTCTATGGTGTTTTACATTAACGTTAGCATTAAGCTAGCGGACGTTATGCTTAGTTGTTACACTGGCTGTGTGTGTTTTGAATGTTGTTTCAAACTATGTGGGTTTGATTGAACATCTTTGATGCTTAAATATATTACCGCTTAAAGCAGATATCAGTGGAATGTTTTTGTTAATATAAGTCCTAAATAGTCCTATTTTCCGTCAGCAATCACTTACATGAAGTATTTCAGCCTAAACACGAGTCTCTCCGTCAATCTGCTCTGCTGTAACCCGGGGAGAAAATTTTCCTTGTGGGATACAAGTGTTATCCAATGAGGAGAGAGAACGGCATGAAGGGCTGTGTGTGCAGCCAAGGGATGCGCGTGAATGTGGTGACGTAGCACGAGGACCAATTGATGCCTGACAAGGGCGGGGGCTGCTAACTCATGGTGCGTTCAAAGAAACTCGTACTTTGTGTTTTTCCTTCCTGTGAAGTCATACCAGTTCGATCTGGTACGAGTTCACGGGTCGGAAGTTACGAGTGGCCGTTATAGGGAACTTTCACAGACAACAGGATGGTAAAAACACGAGCTACGGGTTACCTGGAACGCTACCAAGTCGTAGTTGTGACTTGAAGCTGTAACTTACGGTTTCAAAAGCCTGCCTTGAACGCAGCATTAGCCGAAACGGCCGCGAAGCTGATATCTGCTTTAATATATTGCTTTAATCCTCTACACCGGCCGTTACCATGGTTGTATCCATGGTACCTGCACCGGCCGTTATTATCACGGTCGGAACGTTTTAATTACGCAACGTAGGTAATACGTCATTAACTGTGCGGCGGAGTAGTGTCCGAAAGTGTTTTTTTATTTGACCAGTGAGTCCACTATATAGTCCACTATATTGAATTCACTATATAGTGAGTAGGGAGGAGGGAATGAGTGAGTGATTTCACACAACCTACTGTATGTCTAATTCAGGGCGGTGCGTGGCGCAGTGGGTAGAGCGGCCGCCCCCATGTAGAGGCTACAGTCCTCACCGCAGGCGGCCCCGGTTCGAGTCCCGCATCGGGCAGCCCTTTCCTGCATGTCATCCCCCCCTCTCTGCCTCCCCCTTTCCTGTCTATCTCTACTGTGGACTATCGAATAAAGGCAAAAAAGCCAAAAAATATACTTAAAAAAAACAATGTCTAATTCACTCATGCTCCAGCAAAGGTGTGTGACATTCAGCTGATTTGTTATATTTTGATTATTTGAAAGCAGAGACTTTTGTATTAGATCTAATTATAGGGATAAAATCTTTCTCTGAAATGGACAAATTTATGTTAATCTAATTTGACATCACCTTGTGAGGTCATGTGCAGGGTATAGCTACTGCAAAACGGTGTGGGCTGTGGTGAGAGACACAACCCAGGAAATCCAGTCAGAGAAACAGATATAATGTTTTGTAATACATTATCACAGTGGCAGCAAGTTTTCAATTTTCTATAAAACAATTGCGAGGTAAAGCACAGAAACACAGCATTCACTTCTAAACTAATCCAACAGCAATGTGGACAACAATGCATTGCTGGAGGCTGCTGTTATAACTAGATCTATTCAAATGAATGAGAGCGCATTGTATTCTTGTCACAAACAAGTTTGGCTTCTTCTACAGCTCCAAATGCTGTGAATCAATCTCAGGGCTTGTTTAGCTAAGCCAGCGTTCACAATAATGTCCAGTGCAAAGCCGAAACTCTCCCTGTTTGACCTTGATGCATGAAATTGACTCCCTGAAAAGCATCCCCTGACAGAACCCCCCCGAGCAAAATAACCCAAAAAGTAGGTATTACCACCAGCTCCTGCTGTGACAGGGAGGCAGGGGGGATTAGAGGAGAGACAGAGGTGAAGAACGAAGGTGATTAATGCAGGAAGAGAAGGATAAAGAACTGACAAGGGATGATACAGCAACAAAGAAGACAGAGCGTCTGCGATTTTCCTCTGGATTTCTAAAATACTAATTTAACTTTTATGATATCAGCGATATAAACAGAGTAAATGTAGAAATAATAGGTATTCATTCCTCCTGCTGGTCCACAGGGCCCTCAACATGACGAGCTATAAATCCTTCATCATACAAACAAAAGCCAGGGCAGAGCGTATTAACGTTTCCTCTGGGCTCGAGCTGCTTAGAGTCTCAGCTGAATTGGTTTGGTGAGGGAGAACAGGATGGTTAGAAAGTGTGAATGTCCTTTATTAGTGGCTTTCACACATTTCCAGGAGTTTTTAATTTGTAATTTTCAACATACTGTATCTTTTCACAACAAAAACGAATTGCTCTTTTCTAAAAGCTGCTGCTGCTATGCGAATCACAGGAACAGCTGGATGCTACATGTCATATTCAAAAGCACCTCAGTCCACATGTTTCCAGCTGTTTCAAAAGACATTGAGAACTTCCATAAGAAACCTGACACCGCAATAAACGGTTCAAAATGTGCAATAAACCCCACAGAACGTCTATCCTCCACAGACTCCACAGTTTCCTTCATTTCTACGGAGCATCTCATCTCAGCATTTCCCGCAGATTATTGTTTTGGGTTTATGGTCCACAGCTTTACAACTCTGCTTCACTCTTACGACTGTCATCACCCTCGTTCTCAGCCTCCTCTCTCTGAGGTATCGCTTCTTTACTCTCCACTCTGGCCTATTACCTTCTCAGAGTAGAAGAAATAATTGCTTCAGTGATAACAGGCAATAAGAAGATGCTGATACTGTACGGCTAAGACGCTATTGCCAACAAATTGATCTAATTCATAATATGCAGATCATAATACCATAATGAGATTGTGCTGCTGGTATATGATTAAAACAAATACTGGTTAATTACTTTACAATGCCTCATAACTTCCAGCTTTGATCCCTATGCACCAGATTGTTGAATTAAGTTATACAATGCAATTAATTCATTTTATCATGTAGAACTATTATTTATTGTTTTATTGGGTTGTTGCTCCCCTTATGCTACCTGCAGCATTTAATTGCTGTGTGCATGATGCTATCATCACTGCTTGGATGCACAAACACAATAACTATATGAAAGGAGCTGATGGTGAGAAGGACTTAGATACTACTAGGCACTGTATGAGCCTGTTAATCCATAAGAGTCCAGTCAACTCGGGCTGCCACTAAGGAGAATTTTCAAAAGATAATTAATTCAATTGACGATCAAATATTTATCTTAATCATTAAGTGTCTTCCAGAAAATCTAAAAGATACATTGGCGTGATCAATAAGACCAGATTCTGACTGCAACAAGTTGTAGCAGCACATGACTTAGCCTAATGGCTGTAATGAGAGAGTTCATTAGCCGCAAGGAAAAAAGTTGATAAAAACCTCTTGACTCCCAATTAAGAGACATTTTCAATTGGATAGGTTGATTATGGCAAATGATTAAAATACTAAAGAACATTCAGAGAGGAGCGCTTCATTTATAATATTCGACGACTGCATTTCAATGAGCAACTATTGACATTCACATTTTGGATATAGTTGCAAAGCCTAAAGACAAACAGAAATGTAGTTTTTATATGTTTCAAAGCTTAATGCCAATAAATGGGTCTTCTTCTTCACAAGATGTATGTGTAACTACTGTAAGGTATCAATGGTAACAGCAAGTTAAAATATTTCAGTTTGCTAAATACACAGATAGACCATACTATTTGCCAAATAGTGTCAAATTTCTACATTAAACAAAAAAGTAAACAGTAATTTTGATGTCCACATAACTGAAAAAATCACTGCATCAGTGCCATTGAGTGTGTGTGTGTGTTGTATCTGCACAATGCTTGCTGCTTTGGCAGGAAACCAGGAGGGAGGGAGGGTAGAGGGCAAAACCCGGGAGCACCCATTCCCCGACCTGACATTTTGATTTTGATTATTTTCTTAAATATTTATCAGAAGGAAGTGGAGGCTGCACACAAACATGAATATATGAAAATAAAATAACACTCCAGAAAAAGGGCACCTTCTCTCCAGGAGGCAGAACGGCAGGTGCTCAAACCTCCTTTGAGGTCTAGAGATGTCACTCTAGATGCCACTTTCCTTTTCAAATGACACTGGCAGAAGATCAAGCCCCAAAAAATTAAAAGGAAATTCAGTCAAAGCTCAAAGATACGTAAATGTGTGTAAACAAAGGGCAAAGGCACAAAAGACGACAAGTTTTGTCATTGCTCTTCAGTGTCTTTCCCATCTGTCCATATTGATATCAGATGTGAACAGATACGTTCAGTCATCCAGAAAAAATCAAATATGAGCAGCTATTCAGGAATGAAGTGTGGGTGCAGCCTTTGTCTGCAAATCAGATCAGATCCTCTTATTACCGCTGGCTTCAGCTGAATCGGCGCGGCGAGGGATTTACAAAGCAGAGCTTACACACTGATACAACAATCTACCTGTCAGTGCATGCCTTATTCATATGATAAAGATCACTATGCTAATATCTATAAGATGTGTTCACATGGGTAACTTCTTCCCTGCAGTCCACAAAGATGTCACCATTTTTCATTTTTCCTCCTGTAACTGCGGAAACATTTCTGAAATATGTAGCAGCAGGTAAAGCCGTTTGTTTATAACATCAATGACCGGGACACAGAGTAGTTTTTCTCCTGCTATAGTTTGGATTCAGATGCAACAAAGTTATTATTTTAAGTCTTTTTCTCTACAGAGAAACAAACAGAGAGCTGGTTAAACAAACAGCTGATTTTATCCTGAAAACAGAAGGAGGCAGAAATCTTTTGAAACTGCTCTATAATTAATGAAGTGAGGGGAAGTACAAGCCAAATGTGAGTGCATATATGCGTGTATCAGATGTAAAGCTTTGTAAGTTCTTTGTTATTGATGCTGTAAGCAAGAAATTCTCTGATTAACACAGAGAGCTGCTTGAAACTGCTGTCCAACATTTTATCAATGGCGATGTTTGTTTTATGTCGGTGTGTTAGTGACTTTTGGAGAGCGTGCACATCCGCGTACATGCTAAATCATACTACATCAATAGATGTTTTGACAGGCCTTGTCTAAAAGTAGCCAGCCATTAATTATTCATAATCCATTCGGGGAGTTAGTGTAGCGGGAGAGAGATCAGAAGGTCGCTTACTGTTAGGATTTTTAATATTTACATCCCATTAAATAACTGAGATGGAAAAAAGGCCTCATCACTGCTGACCTGCACAATGAGATCCCGTCTTTTATTGGATATAGAAGCGGTTTTATGCAGTATGGTTATGTTTCCATGGATTTCCCTCAGCAAAATGATTTGTTTAACCATGTAAGAGCCTATTTTTGTCTGTCACCATCACAAGTATAATTCCTTTTTCCACTTCTGCTGCATGCAAGCGGCTTCGTTATGCAATCAAAACTCAAAAAACACTCTGGGATCTTAACTGTAATTCTACATAATGCTCTGTGAGTTTTAGTTTCTGGCAGAGAGACTTGTGGATACTTGTCCAACAAACAGGTCAGTGAGGTTGTGTTCAGTGTATGACTTCACTCTTTACAATCAAGAATGGGGAAAACAGCTCCTCTATGTGTTTGTAGACCAAGTCATGCATAGCAGGAACAATATGTTCAAATGCAGCCTCCTCATATTAAAGAAGATTTATCATCCTTTTCTGAATTTTCCCTTTTTGTGCATGTAAATGATCTATAAACTCATAAGGCTCAAAGGCCACAGACCAAAAAAAAGTTATTTCAAGTGGGCAAACCCCACTTTTCTTTTTGGGGTCCAGGTCTTACTATGTGGACATATTGATATAAATACCTGCAAGCTAGAGACACCCTGAAAGCTTGACCTCACACAGGCCACAGCAAACAGCTACTGTACTGAAGGCAAAGACAATGTATTCTCAAACACCTGCACATCTACTTTGTAAAAAATACTGGAGAATCCCTCATCTGCTGGGACTGCTTTAAAAACTGCACACAGATTAACACTGGATTTCAGCAATGGTTGCTTCTGCACAACTAGACACTACAGTAGACTACTTTATCTTGCCCAATAACAGACTCTGGATCACAGCCATTAAGTGCATTATTACAAGAGGGTAGACAAATTAGTCACATCACATCCACAGCAGAATAACAGCAGACAAAAGGAGCAAAACAGGCACAAAGATAAGCTTTATGTGTAAATATCCACATGGGCTGCACACTGCCAGCTCAGGAAGGTAAGTTAACCACACCTGAACCAGTAACGTTAGCAAGCAGCTTCTGAGCTTCTTTGCTCCGCGACCGTTTGGGCTAGAGAGGAACCGTTTTTTTCTCCCTAAACGACAGAATCGATCCGTTTCAATGAGCCGATGTTTGCCCGCGTGCGTCGCTGACTTCGATCGATATACGAACATTGAACGCCAGGAGAGATTTAGAGCGGCCTTACCTTGCTTGTGTGTCATGGCTGCTTCCTCTGTGGGAGTTCACTATTCCATTCTCGCGCGCGTTTTTTGCCAACATAAGAGTTACGTCACTCAACTGGACGTTCGATCCAGAGGGTGCCGTGACAGCCAATCAGAGTGTCTGATTCAGAGGCTTGGCCTGTAGTAGCTGAGCCCAGAGTGAAGAGAAGTTGATCTAAGTTTATCGGAGTTTATTAGTGACAGGAATCAGACTGAAGGATGAGACCAGACACTTCCTGTCACCCAGAACTCTGCCTGTTATTATGATTTGCCGATTCAATGGTAGAGGACATGCCTATTGTATTTTCTGATTGACATGTAGGCTATAATTAGCTGACTTTCAACAACACTTGGTGAAACTTTTAAAATAGACAACTTTATCAGGATAAACACAAGGTAGATTTTCCATCCAGGCTTTGTTTATCTATATTCCTTTAGAAGTTTCCCCTGATAATAAATACATAAATAAATAAAAATCAGCTGGGTTTTTCATAAAAATGCTCCAAGGTTTTGGAAACACAAGTATTTATTTATTTATTTCTAACCTTATTCTACCCTCTGACCATCAGATTTTTCAAACCTTGTTACAAAATGCTGCACCAAGTTTAATATATTCAAACATGAGACCTCCAGGCCTCGAGCCCTCTAAACAGGCTTTCAACACATCAACCCTCCAACCCAGCAGCCCTGTGTCCTCCTCAACCTCCAGGGCTTCAGGGGCGGTCAGAACCGTTTAGCTCCCCAATGTAAGCTGCAAGCCCTGGGCACAGAGAGGAGCCGAGGGCTGCCTGGGACAGCCACGTCTAGAGGAACTGACTGGGTCAGCAGTTTAAGTCTTGAGACAGAGAGGGGAGAGAGAGCGAGGAAGCAGAACAAGAGAAAGAATGAGAGAGACAAAGGTGAAAGAGGAGGACAAAGGCAGAAAAAGAGGAGAGAGATGACAGTGGAGGGAAGGAGGAAGAGATAGTGTAAGGGTGGTGGTGTGTATTGGAGTGTGCTAGTGCCTTTGGGACAGGCTGTCAACAGTCAGTTGTCATTGTCCGACAGGCTTTTGGCCCTCAGGGGCCGCTGTCACCGGCCCTGAGCACCTCGGGGTGACGGTGTAGGACAGAGGGAGGCATTGGGTGGGAGAAGGAGAAGAAGGAAGAAAGAGAAAGGGCTTCGCTTGCACCCTGTCACTGACCCTAATCACCTCTCACTTACTTCGTGTGTGTGTGTGGTAAGAATGAAAGAGTAGATGTAAAGGAGGCTTGGCTGCCATCGGGCAAAGTGTCACTAACCCTCAGCGCTAAGAGCTTTGTCTGCAGTGGCTGTCAAAGATCTGTATGTGTGTGTGTGTGTGTGTGTGTGTGTGTGTGTGTGTGTGTGTGTGTGTGTGTGTGTGTGTGTGTGTGTGTGTGTGTGTGTGTACGTGAGTTCTTGTACTTTTATCCTTGTAAGAACCAGCTTGAGTTTCACTGTACTACCTGCTGTATCAATGCACACTTTATTCAGGTTTCCTGGTGCATGGCCGCTGAAAAATGCATTAGTGTAATTCCTTCCTGTAATGCAGCAGAGAGTGAACAGCAACACACAAACCAATTAATGGAACAAACAAACAAACTGGAGTCATCACATGGTATATCAGAAACGCTTGGAGAAGTACACAAATCAAAGAGGAGTGGACATCTGTGGCAGATCGCTGCTTTAACCGGTTTGCTCATGTTTATTTTTGCAGAGCACATCTGACGGCAGGATGGCAGCTCCTCTTCTGGAATCAGATAATCCAATAGTAATTACCAAACAGACCCTGGCAGCAAAATCTTTCTTCATTAATAGTCTTAAGTGTGTCACCCTTTCCACACACACACACACACACACACACACACACACACACACACACACACACACACACACACACACACACACACACACACACACACACACGTTAAATGCAATGTGTAAATGTGTAAACAGAACGAGGTTCACACATGCAGATGGAAGCATGCAGAGACACAGATGTGCTGACACACTTGTGGTGACCTTGCACACATACATGTCAATCATATACACAAATAAAACAATCAGGTGGAAGAACAAACAAATTAGACATATATATTTGCTATAATGTTTGTACACTGTGTGTGTGCAATGGCTGTGTGTTAACGTGCATGATTCACTAGGATGACAGTGATATTTCGCTCCCCTATGGCTCATTTAGACGAGACAATGTGTGTGTGCAACATCACAGGGTTGTCAGCGTGATTCCCATGGTGTCATCCATAGTTAGCATGGAGGGATGGAAATGTGTGTACTATGCATATTTCTGCATGGTTGTGTAGAAAAATTTGGGTTTGAAACCATCAAAAAATTCCAGGCGGTCTCATCTTCAAAGGTCTGTTTGATAGTTTGGTTTTCACGGTTCCATAAGTTTGACGAGAGGCCGTAGCGATGCGTTTTGTCAACCAGTGTCCTCACAGCTTTAGTTAAAACTGTGTTTGCGACTGTGTGTGTGTGTGTGTGTGTTCTTCCACTTCCAGCTGTGTGTGTCAGATGCAGATGGGCCGCTGAAAGAGACGAGGAGATAAAAGGTGTTGGACGACGTTAAAGGAATAATTTGTTTTCATAAATTTTCAATTTAAATGATCTGAACTGAATTACGAAAAAAAAGGAAAGCTCCAATCAATCAGCTTCAGAAGTCCGTGATGAGCTTGAAATCTGTGAAGAGAGGAGAAGACACGACCGACTTGTGTTACAAATCTAAGGTCTGTGTGAATAGTGAAAAAGTAATCCGCTCTTTAATTTGTGTCCTTTTTTCTTGAAAATTCAAAAGCTCAACGTGTGTATTAGTTTTTCAGCGTGAGTGTGTTCGCTCTGAGTGTGCCCTCACCCAACACCCTGGTCTAACTGGAATCCCTGTGTTGTTGCAAATTGGAAAATCTCTGTTTCAGCTGCCCCCCCACCCTCAGCTCCTTGTTTCCTGCCTGGCTTACAATCACCTAAAAAACAGAACCAAGCAGTGACACCTTGGTTTTTTCATTATTTTAGTTTGTGTCCAGGAAATTATTTATTTCTGAGGCACCAGAAGGAACCAGCTCGTTGTATTTCAGTCAGATAGCAAATCTGGTGTTTATCAGTTCTAGCTCATTTACATGAAAGGCACATAATGACATTACATCGAAGTATGCTGTGTCATTTGTTTTGTATTATGTAATGGTATTATCATGATTATGTGATTTGAAGTGTTATATTATACTACATTTTAGGTCCAGTGTTGCTTAGAGTTTGTATTTTTGCTTCATGTCATTGTTGTGTGTACAGCACGTCAAACACTGGACAGGAAATTTGCTCATACTGCACACAGAACTGTTGCTCTTTTCACATCATCATGTTTTCTGTGATCGTTCTGTTGTTCAGCACGCGTTACCCAGAGAGCGTGTGCGACGCCTGTGCTTACTGACCACTTGTCTGCGCGACCCCTGAGCCGAGCTATCGATGACAAGAGCTCGTATCTGTCACAAACAGAGAACGGGGGAGAGATGACAGTGAGATTAGAGACAGCAGCTGCAGAGAAGGAACGGGTCCATAAGAAGAAAAATAAAAACACAGGGAGACTGTCACGCTCTCAAATCAGCAGAGATAGAGGGTCGAGGAGATTGAACTTCCTCAGAAGACATGGATTTATATAAAAGGTCATTTTTGAAGACGTATTGGACCATCAAGTGTAACTGTCTGTGCTGCTGCTGCTGCTGCTGCTGCTGCCATCTGAGACTGCTAACATTAATTCATGCAAGTCATGGTGAAGTCAGGCCAACAGCTTTTGAAGTTGCTGTATAAGACAAATAAATTAGACCCATGTTGATTTTAGAAATATTCATACAGTATTAATTAATAAAAACAAACATGACCATCACAGACAAGGCTACCTACTTCCAGTGACCTACTCTGCATCTTGTTTTCTAAGGCACAATGGGAATTTCTGTTGTTGTTGTTTCTGCAGGAAATCAGCAGGATTGCTGTAAAAAGGGAACACTGTCCTTTCAAAACAAACTCAGCTAAATTTTATTTTTCCTGGCAGCAGATGATAGAGCACAACATTCACTTGTAACATAATCATCCCATCATCTAAAAAAGGGACATTGTCAAAAAGCATGTGCTCTTTATTTTCTTCAACAAGTAAAGACGCATTTTTTAAGTGTAAACCTGCATGCATCATTGAACACAAGTTTATATAATAAGATTACAGACACATGCACAGTGTACCTATTGTCTATTTTATCTACACTGTCCTTTTAATTTGAAAGTGATGTTTGAAATGTAACACTAGCACTTATGAGCCTAAGGATAAGAGGTCGAGTTCTTATCCCTTTAGAGTCATGGTGAACATGACTTTTGACTCAGACCCAAAGTTTTAGTTCACACTTTGGTCCAACTTAAAATCAATAATGAGCCCTGGGGTTGGACTGACCTGACATCATACGGTAAGGCCTTTCAACAGGAATCCTGCAGGACAGAAAAGCCAGAGAACTATAAATGGAAACAGATTGTTTTGACCTAAACTATGAGGAATGTTACACTGCATAAAGTTTCAATATGGACCTTTGACCGGTCACACTCAGTAACCATTATCACACATAAAACAGAGGATAGTTATTGAAGTAAAAGTGGTAAGCCTACAGTAAGTGGGACAAACACACATGTCTGTGTGGTATATGTAATATGAAACCTGAAAAGAGGGTACAAACAGACACATTTTGTTCAAATACCTCCATTAAACCCCCCAATAAAAGTCATTCACAAGTAAATACCACCATGAAGAAATGCACACAAACACAACGATATGACAACAAGCATAAACACTCCAAATACCATATTGTGGACATACTTGAATGCGCACAGATTTGTAGGACACCTAACAAGAGCTTAGGGAAAAACAGAATAGGTAAACAAACGGGCTCACACAAGCTGAGATTTTATGCACAGGCAGTTGCTGCAGTAAACTTATGCAAACAGACATAAAGATGTGTGTATGTGTCTGTGTACACAAACAGCGATGATCAAGCCCAGCTGTTGTGCTGGTGTTTATTGGAGGTTTTGTTCTTCATGGCTGAAGATTGGAAATCCCGCTGGGTTTTACCATCTCTCAGGTCTGTACCTGTTTACAGACACTTTCTTCTCACCTCCTCCTCTTTTCATCTCTTCCCTTCTCTGTGTCCTTTTCCCACTGGATTTTGAGTTGTTAAAGATCAAATACAAGGTTGATGTCTCTCTCCCTCCTCCTTCATGCTCCTCTGCCGCATCCCTCACTTCCTTTCTCTCCACATCCCTGCGGTAACAGTCAGAGAGATGGATCGTGTTGTCGGCCGTCTGTACCTGTCCCTCGGCTTTCCTCAGAACAAGGATGAGCGTATAGATCACTATGGATGGATGAAGGTCCTACCAGATGTCTTCTAATATATTTTCATACTGTGAATATATTGCCACATATAGTTTCAGAGGTTGGTTTGCTGCTGTAGAAAGATGCACTATAGCAGAAATAAAAAAAATAATGGGTAAATGGAAGTTGGATTGGTGGAGTGCCGTAAAAAGTCAGTGATGCAGGTAATAGATTTAAAGTTCATGTGCTCAAACTCAAGGCAAGTTAAGACAAAGCAAAGTTTACCTTGCTGATCTGGGGTCGTTAAGTAGAGATCAGCTCAGGCGAGGAAAAAAAAAAAAAGGCAGATCAGGCAGGAACAGGCAGCGTTCGTATAAGCGTGTAGAGGATTGGAGAGAATACAGAGGCCAGATTAGGGCCTGATTACGTCAGGCTGAAAAATGAATATCCTCCTTGGGAACGACAACAACTTGAGAAGATTATTGTGTTATTGAAGTATAAATCACCTTAAAGTTCAGACCGTCTCGCAGACGTGCGATGCTAATCTCTGAAATGTGCACAAACAACCCTCCCAAGTGATGCAGGAAACACAAGTTAGTCATAAGGGGCTCGCAAATACGCCGTTAAACTCAGGTTTATCCATGACAGCGTCTCCACTGCACTGCACCTCTGTGTGAAAGTATCTGGATACCATCAGCTGGTGAGGGAGCAGGTGATGCATCAGTCAGATGACGCAGGCACATCTTCAGCACTGAACAAACGTTATTTATACACAAATTGAAAAGTAATGGGCATGACAGGCACAAGTGCTTATGTCAAACATGTGCCCAACCAGCAGAACAAGAACAGGAATCCATTTGCAGCGAGACGGGCTTCAGGCGACTGTGTGTGTCTTCAGAGTCTGCGCACTTTTCTTTCTTTGTGTCTGTCCGTGGGTGTTCAGCAATCACAGATACGCTCCAGTCACTGCAGCTGGTCCTCGTGTCTCTGCGAGTTCATGCCCATGTTCATGTGTGTGTGTGTGTGTGTGTGTGTGTCTTGCGTTGTGCAGGATCTGCAGTGGCTGCACACGGAGCCCATTCATAATTCAGCTGACATATTGTGGCGTTTCTGTCGCTGCACTCCTTCTACACAAGAGACAACGTAGGCTCGCCGCGGTGCTGAGCAGCTTCAGTGCACATGGAGAGGCCCATTAATAAAAAGGGATTTCCTCTCTCTTGCATTCACACACACTGACACCACAAACACACACACACACACACGTACAAATTCAAACCATCTGTATTTCTTTTTTTCTTCCCCCAGCCAAGCTTTTAAACA
Source organism: Trachurus trachurus (assembly GCF_905171665.1). Lineage (NCBI taxonomy): Eukaryota > Metazoa > Chordata > Actinopteri > Carangiformes > Carangidae > Trachurus > Trachurus trachurus. The sequence goes on from NC_139906.1 coordinate 9,376,634, forward strand.
TCCCCTGAGCTCTGGATAGATTGTTTGACCAAGACTGACCTTCCACCTATTAATTAATTCTGTAATTTAATCTCTCTGTGTATCTTATCACACAGTTTGACCACTGCTCCATTTCCTCTGCTTGATTAGCCCTTCTTTAATCTTCCCAGGATTAAGACGTGGGCCACTTTATTTGCCGCGCTGATCGAGCCGCTTGATGACGAAGTCTTTCAGTGTCATTACATTATGAGAGGGATCATATCAGATGAGACAGGCTGGTGAAATGATGTGGTGTGAAGTTGTGAGGAGAGCAGCAATTACTCTTCATCATCTGGCTGTCACTCCACACAGACACAGACAGAGAGGGAGACAGGGAGACGATCAGCTGACAGACTGTCATCAGGAGTAAATGGAGTTTTAAAACTTACAGGAAATGTTATCAAGACACCATAACCTTGTGTCAAACATCTGTAATTCTTTCTCCGTCTCTCCATTTTGCCTTAATTTCTGTCTGTTCATGTCCAAAATCACTCAGTCACTCCTCCTCACTGATTACCCAGGAAATTCAATGTCGAGGTGAGCTCATCGCCAAAATGAAAAACTCCTATTGGACACTAATCTGCAAATGTAATTCTCTCCACAACGGTTTTCAGTCTTTCAGCAGAAACGCATGGACCACTGGTTGTACATTCAGATGAGGAATGAGCCCCCTATATAAGGTATATAGCAGATTCACTATATTCTGGACCATACAGCGAGTAGTGACTGATCTCAGACACAGCCCCTGTTTCTGTTCATTTCTATTCTATATACAGTGTGTCATGTGACATACAAACAAATTATATTATAGTATATTATATATTGTATTATTTCTTTGCATTGAATACATTATTGTGTGACGGTGCAGAATGGGAGACGCTATTGATATGTTTCATTCATCAGTTCATTTTCCGATTAGGGATTACTTTTGATTGAATTGTATTTTAAATTACAGTATGTCAAAACTTCACTAATGTAGAAAACACAATTTCTCAGAAGTCTGTTTGGAATAATTTAAACTAATGTCCACAACATAAACATTTTGTATTGCTATTTACACAGGAGAGTCTTTGGATTGACTAGAAGTATGATGCTCATCTATACACTCCTTTAACTGGGCAGCACCAATTCTTCACTTCTGCAGATTTTTTTCTTGGAAAAAAACATCTTCATCCAGAAAATCTTGTGAGTTTTGAAAGGAGAAAAACAGATCCAGGAGGCATCTTTTTCTCGCCGGTATCTGGAGTGCATGGTGCATTTTTAGAGGAAGTGCCTAAAAAGCAGAAGCTTGAGGGTTTGATTGGGGAGAGTAGAAGATGACTTAATGAGAAGTTGTAACTGGAAACTGCAGAGTGTGAGACAAACAGGAAGCTGAGCTAAGAGACAGTAAAATGAAATATTGAAGTATCTTCTTCAGCAACATATTAGATTCACCTCTCACTAGTAAACAGTGGAGAGAACACAACAGCTCAGGGAATTTCAATAGAGAATCAAAAGCGGTGTGTGGGATTTTACACACGGTGTGACCTAAACCTTTGGGGCATAACAATGTAGAGTTTAGAAAGACAACACAGCATCCAGCCGTATAAAAACAACCCATGTGGACGTTGTCTTTGGTTTCTTATGTTTATATGTTTTTGCTGTTATTTCTTACAACATTCGGCTTCATTCAGAGGTCAGAGGTCAGATTTCAAAACTCTGTGACCTGTGAAGAGATGAAGATAGAGAAGGAATAAGAGCTGTGGACAGAGGGAGACGGGATTATGTTAGAAGTAGAAGAAGAAGATAATGGGAGAGAGAGAATAGTGGTGCAGCTTTGAGTTACTGGGTTTTACATTTTAAATTGGAAATCTTTTATTTTTTGCCTGGAAAATAACACATTTTAAGAAAAACATTTTTTTTTTAGCCATTATTCATTATGTAACACCTATTTGTGTTCCTGCTTTTGTATCTGTCACTGATTGAAGGACAAAAGGTAGAAAAAAAAAGGCTGATGACAAAGTTGTGGAAAGTCATAAAATAAAGACACGTGCTGGTTCTTGGTCCACAGACAGGGCACAGACAGACAAAAGTTGAAATCCAAACCCCACTGTTGCTACAATAACATCCCACTTCTTCCTGCTTTTGGCACTAAAAAGTGCAACACGTTGTTAAGTGAAAGCTGGTTCAGCAAAGCAAACGCAGCTCTGTCATTTTTCTGCAGAGGACAATCTGTAGTCTGCCACCGGGATAAATCTGTCAACTCACATAATCCACTTTAGACCGTCCTTCTTCAGAGTTTGTTTCCTCGTACACAGCTCCAACTCATTTTAAACATCACTATTATAGCACCAAGTCACATTGTGGGAGAATGATCAACTGCATAGTTCAGGTGAAAGTGGAACCAGAGATCTATCACTGATTGGTGCAGGAGGACGACGCATTACAGTATTCGTCAAGAACGGCAGGTTTACTGGTGTCATTTCGTCCTTTTCCTTCAACAGAGCAGAAGAGGAGGAAGACAGATGGTGGGTAGGCAGACAGGCAAGAAGAAGAGGATTGGCAGGTAGAATAAAAACGAGTCTGCCAGACGACAGTTACCGATCACCAGCCAGGGAAGCAAACAGCCAGACAGTGAAACAGCCAGCCAGCCAGGCCAGCAGAGGGAATGAGTCTTTATAAAACCAGACAGGATAAAAAGGTATATTGGTTGTTTCTGAAAGCAGACAGACAGTTTTGTCACCTGCACACATCTGGCCAGTTCCTACAGGAAGCAGGTGTAGACCGTGGAGTTGTTGAAACCAATTTCTGAGAACTAGAAAACGTCCGCGTGCGAAGGTGTGTGGGGGCTTCAGTCGCCGCCGCCGCCGCTGGACCATCTGAATAAGTTGAAACACGCTGCAGCCTTGAGAGAGAGAGAGAGAGCAGCCGGTCAATGAGACAGTAAAGCAGACAGTCAACACATTGCTGATCTGCAGATACTGAAAATGAAATGTGTGCTGTTGAAAAACCGTTTAACATGCAAACAAATCTGATTTGACTGAATTCAGACTTACCGGTAGTTGTTATGGGAAAATATGTTCCATGCAAAAACAAAAAACAGCAACAACAACAGGCCAGTCGTTTGTCGTTGGACTGCGTACTGAGGGGCTGTGAATAAAGCTATGAAATTCTGGACATATTCAGATGTCAGAGGCCTTGTGCACAGTGCTCTGATTGAAGCCAAGAGCATTGATTCATTTTTCATGCTAAGCCACCATCATGAGAAGAAGCCAGTTCTGATTTGCTACGGCTTCTCTTACCCCCCCCCCCCCCCCCCCCCTTCCTTCCAGTTTCTACACACATGCATTCTGTGAGTCACGTTGTAAAGTAAAAAAAAAGAAAAAATAAAATAAAATGCTGAGGACAGATTTAATTCAACTCTTTTCTTTCTGGTGTAAAAGGCTCTGAATTAAAAGCTTGTTTCTCCCACACCACTCCCTCTCCTTTTCCCCCCTGTTATCTCTGCTGTCATATTTTCAAAATTTTCAGCTTTCTACAGTGCATAATGTTTTCTTTCATTTCCTCTCTGCCCTCTGCCATCCTCTTCATCTCTGTGTACTTGTCGGCACGCACAGTTTACATGCGTACATCTGTAAGCCTCTGTAATTAGCCTCTACTACAGCAGCGATTAAGTGGATCTTGTGAATTCAGCTGCAATCCTGTAAATTCAAAATGTAAGACCCTGACACATTCAAATCTTTTTTTTTCATCTTTTAAATAGTAAAATTATTAAATAAATCAGCACTATGATTATGCTATTTCATGATGTAATCTCTCCATTTGACTGAAATGGGCTTTGAGAAAATATTCAGGACATTGTGATGCAAATGGTTGGGAAAATGCTGATGACAGACAATTTTCAGTGACTTCTTCATTAACATTGAAACCACCAGGCAGGATAATAACTTCTACTTGTTAGACAAAGTTAATGACATTACAGAGCTGCATGGAGACTTTATATGGTTATTTTACACCTCTGAAGTCAGGTGACAGCAAGAACATAAATTCAAGTCAGTACAGTAACAAGGAAAGGTGGCTGGCTTCTCCGACCAGACGCTGAAAATCCTGTTTTTCCCTCACTGTCAGTAGTTTTATCACCTCCCTGCAGCACTGGTCAAGTGGATTTCAGTATGTGTCAATGGGATGTCAGACATTTCTGGTGTCTTTCAGTGGCAGGATGGTCTGGACATGAACCCAGAGATACAAGCCAGAAAGAGCTTAAAAGTCAGCAACAGGATCTCATTTCATGTGTCATAATCTGAAAAACAATGGTTATCAGTCGGGCACGTACATCCGCTAAGTTTGAACAATCGTAAGACAGGGTTAGTTTAGTTTAGTTGTTTTTTTTTCTAATAATGGGATGAAAACATTTCCAGGGAAAGTGGCAAAACACCTAAAAAACAAAACAAGAACCCTTTATCTTTTTAAATTCTATGGCATGAAATATGTTTTATACTATTTGCATCCTATGACATACAGAAGTAACCTCCTTGGGCAGAGACAAGGACATAAAAGTTCAACACAAATTGGGTTTACATTCATTAGACTTTGTCCGACTCAGTTTTTTGTTATAGAAAATGTTTTTACTGTACACAGTAATCAAAGATTTTTAAATTTCCAGACACATCTAAATGTCATTCATGCTGGTACTGTACAACAGGTCATCAACACTGTCTGAATGACAAGGGCTGAGGCAGAAATGTGCTCAAATGAGAAAATAGAAGAGCACCTACACATTTTTTCCACCACTGGTACAATATATTGAATGTGTAATAATATTTTCCTCTGCTCTTATTGTTCAGGTCCGTCTAGTTCTCTTCATGCACAACATTTTAATTAAGCCGCCACCTTTCTTTAGTGTTCATAAAAGCAGCTACAGGCCACTACCAGGCAGTGAAGGTGGTCGCTCTTAAACAAGCTCTGCACCGGGGCGGCTGTTTCTGCAAGGTTGAGTTTTTTTATTCCCATCAACACACAAGGATGAAGGAGATGTTTCGGGCTGCGTGGGAGGCTGGCTGCTTCTCCGCAGTGAAAACAAAGACGGACACCGAGTTGGTCAAGAAATAAGTGTCTGTACACGCTGGTGTGGTCAGTTGTGTTTCCTCTGCCTGGACTTCCTCCAATTCACTTCAGCTTTGAAGGCCGAGCTGCTCTGTCGTTCCAGGAAAAACAGGTGGAATAAAGTTTGTAAAATAAGAGAGTAAATGGTCTCTGTTAAGGGGGAAGATAGTCTCTCAAATAACACACATACACACACTAGACTGGCTGTGTGGAACTCATGTGGTGATGAGAGTTATAAGTGGACATGACAGAGAGAAAATGTAGCTCATTATCACAGTCACAGTCGGCTGTATATTATGTGTGTGTGTCAGTGTGCTTGTGTGAGGGTGTGTGTGTAAAGGAAGTGTTGAGGAGATAACTAAGTGTGTGTGTGTGTGTGTGTGTGTGTGTGTGTGTGTGTGTGTGTATCACAAGGTGTGCTCGAGCGTGTGTGTGTGTGTGTGTGTGTGAGATCATTAAGACAAAGCTGACACATAACACACACAGAAATACACACCCGTGTGTTTTGCCTTCCTTAGATCTACTGTGTCGGTCTGATATGAGAAATACAAAAACATTAATTCTGCCAATAAATAAAACAATTTTCCCCTCTTGTCTTGTCCGTAAAATTGAATTTGATTGATGCTGACTGAGTGAAAACATAAAATAATTAGCTCATTGAGTGCCAGCCCTTTTATAAAATGGTCAGTGCCATGTGCCAGCGTTCTGGGGCATTTTGAGTAATATGTCAAGACCCAGAGAATATTTTGTACTATGACTCTGAAAACACCAAACAGCTCAAAGGAAAGAGGAGACTCTCTATTTAACTAGGGAAAAAAACATTTGTTTGTACCTTGTTCCATTCTTGATATAGCCTATCTTAAGTTGAATAGAGCCTGGTTGCACCAAAAAGACCACTTTTTTTCTAGAAAGCTGAGAAAAATGCATTTTTGTGAAAGAGAGTCTCTCAAGAAAAATTGTGATTTATCCGTTTTAATTTTGGCTTCAAAAACATGTAAGACATCTGAAAATTTCATTTCACATGTTTTTTCATTGACCCCCCCCCCCCCCCCCCCCCCCCCAAAAAAAAAACAAAAACAACAACAACAACAACAACAACAACAACAACAACAAAAATACAACGAGTACGAGCGGTTGCTGCCCCCTCAGCCTCTCCTACGCCCCCCTCCCTCTCCTCCCCTCACCCCCTCTCTGCCCCTCCCCTCTCCTACTTCTCCTGCTGCATCGTCTCTGAAGGAGGGAGGGAGACGTCGTGGCGTCTTCAGCCTCTCTGCTGGACGCGGCCGCGGCAGCGACTCACCGCGCTGATCTCTCGGTTCGTCGTCACGTCGGTCACTGACTCCGCGATCCGCCTCCGCTTTCGCTTCGGCATTTCGGTGCTGATCATCTAGATGAGTTTACCTTTCCTGCCTCCTCCGATCACTTCATGCTGGAGCTATGCTAATAGCATCCGTAGCTAAGCTTTCCTCCAGCTCCACGTTACACTTGTTCCAGGCTCTGCCCGTCGTTTTCTCTAGAAATAGAAACTTTTTCCGACTTTGTTATCTCCATACCGATCGCGCTCGTCTTCTCCTTCTTCTTCACTTCTTGCTCTGATCTACAGTCTCATTCGTTCTACACATCCCAGAAGCCCCAAAATTACTCAGAGTGTGCGCGAGAGCGTCCCCATTTACCAGCCGCAGAAAACTGCATTTGACGTCTATGAACGTCAATGGCACTCAAGCGTTGGATTTTGATTGACGTCCATAGACGTCAATGGCACTCAATGAGTTAAGGTGGTTCCTTCAAATATGAGGTTATGTGAGGCCAGTGATACTTGAAGCGATACACAGTGAGCATCAATCACAACAACAGTGGGATGAGGAACAAAACCATTGTAATTGTGTGAATACTAATAATTACACAGCATTGTTAATCAAAACTGTGTCATGAGACAACACAAGCTGCAGTGAGAGCTTCACAGATGATTTAATGGCAAATGGCAAAATAAGAAAATGTGACAAAAATGTTTTTCAGACGAATGAATCAAATACTTCCAGAGCTCCAGACATCCTTCATCTGAAAGATAGAAGCAAACAAGAAGTATATGATGTATTAATGTGTTCATATTTACAGTTTAATCACCTCAGCAGTCTTAGCAGGGGGGTGTTTACAACGAGAGAAATCAACAAATTTCCTTTCAGTTCGTGTATAGTAATAGCAGCATGTTTTCTCATCCACTTCATTGGAAAACATTTTTGCAGATTAAAATGAGTAACTCCTCGAGGACTGACACACTACTTCAATTATACACTTTTGCTTTTATACGTCTTGCTTGGAGTGGACACTTCACTAACTGAAGACTAACTGAAGATGCTGGATGGATCAGTTTGTGTTTTTCAAAGTTAAAGAAAATATTATTTTTTTGCTGAATCCTCTGAGAAAAATGTTATGGAGTGAAAATGGTGAGGTGATGTGATTTAAAAACAGTGAGAAATCAATGAGACCATCTGCTGCGCTGCAGTGAACTCATCAGCAACTGTGTGTGTGTGTGTGTTGTAGATTCTGCAGGTTTTTCTCCATTAGTGCTGTCAAAGGGAGGGCAACTCTATGCACCACTGTTTTAGTGTATGTGTTCATTTGTGTGTCTCAGTAACATGTTTTTATAGCTTTTTATCTTTCATGTTTGCACTAATGAAGATGAAGTGTTGTAAATGTGTTTCCTTCCCAACACAAGTTGTGGATATGCACAAGAAATGACTAAGATAAGAGTTAAGTCTTATCAGCAGACGTTATTCAAAGTTTAGCTACAGTGTTTTTTGAGGGCTTTTCTCTTAAGTCCCACCTTTGTTGAGTCCATTTATTCCAACACAATAAACAAGAATTGTCTGATGCATAACTCTTTGTTGGATGATTATCTACTCTCTCCTTTGTGGTACAGTAAAAAGAAAAACATCAGCCTTTTAAAAGTTGGAGGTTCACAGTCAGGTCAGGTACATTTTCTCGCACAATAGCATTAATGACTCAGTCTGATGATAATGAGTCAATCATTAAAGGTCATGTATGCTGAGGGAGGGAGAGAAAGATGCAGCGGAGGAGATGCACAAATCCAAAACACCAAGATACATGTATAATGTAAGAGATGTGATGAAAAGTTGGACAGAAAGAAAAGTATCATATAATAATAAACATTTGAGTTTATAATAACCAAGTCCAATATCCAAAACTTGTGGGAACATCTTGTACCTCAGCAAATAATCTGAAGACATATGTTGCTGCAGTATGTGCTTTCCAGCCTCTGTGGTACAAAACAGACAGGGAAACACCACATGATGTATCCCACAATCATTGATTCAAGGTGTGTCCCACCTCCATTTTACCACTCCACAGAGCATTAGCTATGAGTCGTTAGCATTTTAAACCATCTGTCCCTTTACAGCATTCAACAGTTTGGTCCATAATGCTGCTGAATCCCACTCGTGGAAGCTACTTAGTCTAACTTTGTTAATATTTTTTCACTAATTCCTACCAGATGTTTCTATTTGACCATGTTATATCTGCATCTGCTGAGTATCTGGCAGCTCCGGTCCAGTGTTTGTTTCACTTTTAAAGGTCCCATATTGAATTGGGTGAGATCTCCATGTTTTTGTTTTTTATTATAAAACAGATCTTTATAGTTCTATATTAATACTGTGAAAGTATAAAAGTGCTCAGATCTCAGGGCAATGCACACAGTCCGTAGGCTATTCAAAACCGAGGCTTAAAATGAGCTGCCAGGACTTGCCTAACTTTGTGATGTCACAACGAAGCAAATATATCTTCTTTATACACCAGTAAAGTGTAAAAGATGGGATCTTTCAGATGGGAGCAGGTTAGCTCCCTTCCTTTCGTGTGTGTGATGGCAAATGACCAGACTATGGAAACATACAACAGTGTAGTCCCACAACCTCAGCTCTCCATATGATGGTACCTGAATGAAATCGCAGCTGGTTCAATGTAAAAGGTGAAAACATGTTGATCCCCAGCTGGCTAACTGCACCAAATGAAATAACAATATGAGTGCTCTGCTATCGCTGCAGAATATTAATTAATACAATGCTGTGTTTTTCTGTGTGGTATAGGCAAGTTAAATTAAACACAGAGGACAATATGAGTGTTTTCTTTTTTAGCAAACATAAATTTATATTTCACTTTGACTGTGTGGAACGAACTGTGTGTAAGTGTATGACACAGGCTCGCCCCAACATTTTCACACAGCACTGGCAACACGCCCTAATCCACTGAACCAAAGAGCACCCACCCAAGGTCAAGCTTGTGTTTTCCCACATGGGCACAGGACCAGGACGAAATGAATGGCCACAATCATACACCGCTCATACAACAGCATAATAGGGAGATGCTGAAATAATGCAATTAAATTAAAGCACTCATGTGTGAAAGATTATCCACTCGCTTTGGTTGGAGGAGAAACAGGAGTGTAATCAACAGAGACGTTACAGAGGGCAGATTAATGGTCTCTATTCTGTCTGTGCACTTTATTTGGGATTTTTTTTTTACGATGATTTTTGCTTTATTGGCTGGTAAACAGTGAAGCACGCAGGAAATGAAAGACAAAGGCAGATGAGGCAGATTTAAGCATCTGGCACTGCAGATGTAGGGTTTGTGTCTTTGCTTATAAAGATTACGTCTTTCCATTGCATTACAGCTTGTGACAGTTGGCTGACATCTTCATTCAGTTTGCAGCGCCCTACATATATATTTAGGATGTGTTATATAACAAAAAAAAACACTTAATACTTCAAATGATGGTCACATGCCATAAGTAGGGTTCTGGCTTTCATTATTTTCTTTCCTTTTATGTCACATTTTTTCTCTAAGTAGTTCACGGTTCGTATGTTGAAGCCCAAAGGTCATTACCTCTTGTCTGACGTTCACCTTGAGATACTGCTGGACTCCCTGGTCTTTAGGACTCCATGTGGTATTGACTGGTCATATTGAAGAAGACAGATCATTAGAGAACCTCTGACCTTAGGAATCCAATGGGGAAAAGTCAATATAATACCCATTTTTATCCAGTCAGGATATAAATTACAAGGTCAGACCCTCAGATCCCAAAGGAGAAGGCACTTGTCTCATGGCTGGGAATGCCTGAAGCTGAATAAGGAATAACAGCCCAGTGTGTAGATCCAAGACCAATCCAGACTAGTGATGTAAAAGTGGATAAACATCAGCAACAAATAGCCGTGTTATTGCGAAAGGTCTATATTCTTCTAATCTATATTCTTGATGTGGTGCCTTCATAGCCTACGTCATCGACCATTAACCCCAACTTCCACAGTTCATGTCCAGCCAGGGAACTTTTTGGCATGTCATTACTCTCTGTCCAATCGCTACCTTTCATCTATCTACCTAAACTCACACAGGCCAAAAAAATCTTCACGTCCTTTCAGCTTTCAGTCAATAACATCAAGGAGGAGTTTTTAACCTCCAGCTCCAAAGCACAAATCCTTAAATTTCACAGCTGTGAAGTGTTTTACATTTATTGCAGTCATATTTACAATACACAACTAATGACATAAACACTCTTTAGGGTGTACTTGCAATTAATTACAATAATTGGAAATTACAGACCTTTCCAGTAAAATCTAACACAATTTTCTGTTTATGTTTATTGGAAAATAGTCCGATGTACAGCTCATTACCTACTTTTAGTCTTGATCCCTTTCTGATATCTCTGTTCTATATTCTATACAGTCAATGCTTTCATCTAACACATCAAAATGGTCAGCTGCACATTAGATAATGAGTTTTTCCCCCCAACAATGATGAAGGATCTAAAGATTTCAAATAATTTGCCACAGTAATTTTCCTGCTGTGCTGTGCTCCCTCTCTGGTCAACTGACACGCTTGTGTTGTCCACAGCGATTTGTATGCATGGGGTTAATGTGACATTTACATTGCATCAATGGAGTCCGGAGTCTGTTAGGTCTGGTAGTGACCTTTGTTAATTGAATGCACTATAATTATCTGACATGTTGATGTCAACACAGCTAATGTTGTGATAAAAATACAAAGTGGATGCTCAGATCTGCTCATCCAGCGCAGGCAGAGTGTTAGTTACAAATCATCACATGTAATATCTGCGCTGGAAGGACATCTACAGCCTGGTGGGATTTTATGTTGTGCCACTGCCTTTTTATATCTGACTGTGTCTCTGTGTGTGTGTGTATGTGTGTTTTCAACCTCTAATTGTCTGAGTAGGTAGTTGCCAGCTACACCAAGGGATCAACTACATGACTTCAAGTATCGCTAATGGCCAATTTCAATTCATGCCCTGACTTTTATGTCACCAGAGAGCACACAACAGCCGCTCTGAGCTCCCCTCAACAACACGGAGGTCAAATTACAAAGAACCGAGAAGCAGGAGATGCACAGAAGTCCCCTGATTGGATAGGAGGATTGGTGACCTTGGCAACTACCCATTATCAGCAACTTCCCAAGGGGGAGGAGACCTCAGCAATCTGAGGTTTACTCCCCTGGAGGAAGAGACAAAGCCACACAGAACGACCAGAGGGAGGGTTTCTCCAATCCTTTCAGGAATCTCCCAGCTTCCATCCTATCGTTGCCGTTCCTCCGGCTGTCACGGTTACTGTTACCATGGTGCTGAGTGTGCAGGATCACCTTGTCACCTCTTGTTCTCTCAGTCTTTCACTTTCCATCTTTCCCTACTTTCTCTTTAAGTAATTGACATTAAATTAAACACACACACACACACACACACACACACACACACACACACACACACACACACACACACACACACACACACACACACACACACACACACACACACACACACACACACACACACACACACACACACACACACACACACACACACACACACACACACACACACACAAACTATTCTTCCTGGCTTTTGCAGGCTTAACAGCGGGAGAGTCAACGGCAACAAGGGGTGACGGCAGAAGATTAGTGAGGAACATAAAGTGGAACTCAAGGTCAGCGCTCCCCACAGATAGACTGACACCAACAGAGGGAGAAAAGGTAGAAATGGTTTTCTTTGGGTTTTAAATGCTTCAGAGAGGATTATTTTAAAACGTTAAGAGTATTCATGGCTGGTTTAAATGCAGGAGAGAGAATCTGTAATGCTAATATATGTACATGCATCTAATTTCCTTCTTTTTTTCTTTTTTTTTAAAGCAGCATGAAAGAAACAAATGTTTGCTTTGCATCCATCTGTCATGCAGCGAACTGTCAGAAGTGCCAATCAGTCAGATCTGGAAATGGAAGTGGATGAAAGCAGGAGAACTTGCCAACATGGTGTGTGTGTGTGTGTGTGTGTGTGTGTGTGTGTGTGTGTGTGTGTCTATAGGAGACACCATTTCACAAAGTGCATGATCAAGGTGAGCTCTGGCTTAGAGCATGGAGAAGTCTGGACCTGCAAGAAAATCTCATTACACAACCTGCGCCTGGATAGATGACAGCCCCCCCTGCAAAAATCCAATATATCATATTGGAATGGTTTTATGTTATTTCAAACGCTAAAGACTGAAGAAAGAAAATACCTGAAGCAACAGAAAAAAGACTTTAAATCCATCTGTGGTGACGGAGGCTCAGGCCTGCATGCGCCCCACGCAGCGTGTTTGTGAACATAAAATTCTTCAGGCAATCGGGACAATAGCTTTCTGTTGGAGGCACAAGAGATGAAAAATGCAAGCCATGGTTCTCCACTCCTCTTCACTTCCCTTTCTCTTCCTATAATCCCCTGTTCACTGCATATCCATCTGGGTCATGGCTCAACACTCCACTTATCTGGTCTCATAAAAAGGTTTGAGGGAAAGGAAATGTCGGAGATTCCTGGCTCATGCCAACCATTATTCAGAATGGGAGGGTTTTTGTACACTGCGAGCGAGGCGAGCTGAAGGTGAAGGGAATAGGGGAGAAGCAGAATGAAGATGTGGGGCAGCGGAGAAACAGAGGAATTGACACTGAGAGTTTTGAGTCTGTCACTTGGTTTCCAAAGAAGACACCCTCTGGGTTTGGAACAGCGAGGTATTTATCTGAGATCAGATGAAATCTTTCTCCCCGGGGCTAAAGCACAGAGGCACGCAGAGAGATTCAGAGTTCACCGTCAGTTGCATATGACAGAATATACAGTAGAACGTGGAAAGGCAGAAAGCAAGCGACAAAATGGAGGAAGGTAGAGTAACAAGGGTGTTAAATGGGTACATATTAAACTAATGGAAGGATAAGGAGATAAATGCATGAGTGGACAAACTGATGAATGGGATAGATTAATTATAATAAAGCCATGCATGTGCAGGGATGAGCTGGCAAATGAATGGAAAGACCGTGTGTTGGACAGATGAAGGTGTGATGGTACAGCGGGATGGATTGATACTGTAAATGGCAGCAGGGATGATCAAAGCAAATAAGTCCTGGTTACACACTGTACCCAGAAAAAAAAATCATCCTCTCTTGTCTGACAAGGAACCCTCTTAATCCACAAGCTCCTCCGAACCTCCTGCTGCGTCTGTAGAGCTATTATGCAATCATTTCATACGCAGACACACAAAGAGTGGAGTGGCAAAGTGCCTCATGCAGCAGCAGCAGATGAATGCAGTGTGCTGCAGCAGCCTGTGGAAAGAGATACACAGGAAGAGCTGGAGGGAGGAAAGATCTGGGAGAGCAGTGATAGAGAGGTGGATAAAGAGTGAGTGAGAGTGTGAATGTTTCTATGAAACATGCGATAGCTAAATTTGAGTTTATCCCTTTCTTATCCTGGATGAAGAAGTTAATGCCACTGGAAGCAGCACAATCCAGTGGCTTGTTTATTTTCCCTGGAAAACACCTGATGACAGTCATAACAACATTACATAACACTGGCGGTGAGGCACCTGGTAACGGCTCAGATGAACCTTTCAATCATCCATTCAACAAATGCACAATCCTCATCTCAGTACCAAGAGCGATCATGTTGTCAAACAGTATCAACATATTTGAACTCATAGGGCCCTAATTTCTTGGCGCAACTCAGGGTGGCGCAGCGAAGCGAGCCCTGACGCAGCTGGCGAAGTGGTATTTTCGTCCAGTGCAACAAGGTGCGCAGCGGATTCGGTAAATTGGCAGACTGCTGTGCGCTGAGATGGGAGTGGTCGCGCAGCAGGGGGAGGTGTCGACAGATTCGCCGTGGCGCAGTGACAATTTGTTGCCGATAGACCGCGCGGAGAGTGCGCCGAAAGCTCGCCAGCTCCAACCTGGTCTAATCTCAGCGCAAGGCGAAGCGCAGCCAGCGCAGTGGCAATTTGACTGCCCAGCGCGCAGTGCAGACACGTCACCAAGACCCCACAGGCAGATTTCCACAGTTCCAGGCACATTTAAATGCAATTAATAATAATAATAATAATAATAATAATAATCACAATAACCCCTATTTATTGTATCTGAATCAGCACATACACCTATATCTATATAGATTGTCACACTGATGGCAGATCAAAGGCTTGCGTAATGGAAACTCAGCCTGACTGAATTAACACAGATGAAACCAGGGAGGGACTGAGACAGCCGTGGATGTCCCAAGAGCAGGTGTTGACACTACACACTGTGCCGTTGCAGATTATCAGCTATTTATTTATTTATTTACTTATTGATTTATTAGGGGCCAGCGCCGCATCGTCACGCGACCATAACAAATAAAACTGAAATGCCTCCGTTACGCACAGCTGTTTGTTTATGCTGTGATCTGTGCACACGTGTTTAAATATAGGATAGATAGATAGATAGACCTGCTCCCTCCTCCTCCCTCCTCCCTCCCAGACTACTTTTGCATCATCAGCCCGTGAGGTCTGTTCGCGCGACCGGACACTGCCAGCTTGGACCGGACCAGAACATCAGTTTCCTCCCGTCTCACTTGCTCTGACAGATTGAGAGCTGTTGCCCAGTAAAAAAAAACAAAAAACAAAACACACACACCTCTTTTCCATTAATAAAGACACTCATATTTAGTAACCTATATTTAAACACGTGTGCACAGATCACAATATAAACAAACAGCTGTGCGTAACGGATGCATCGCGGAGCGTCTCTCTTTTTCTTTTTTCTTTAGAATTTACCTGAGATGGATATGTTATATCTGCTCACTATGATGCCAGGCTGATTGTGGTTTGCTGTGAGAGATGATAGTTTATTTGTTTTCAGTTTTATTTGTTATGGTCGCGTTACGATGCGGCTCAATAAATCAATAAGTAAATACATAAATATAGCAGATAATCGTGTAGTGTCAACACAGCAGTAATCCATCCTCATCTTTCATCTGTGCAGCCTTTGATCTGTCATCAGTGTGACGGGACAATCGATATAGATGTTCTGAATGTGTATGCTGCAATCTGTAGGTGCTGATTCAAATCTTCTCTTCCACGGTGAAATCAAACGTCCGCCTTGCGCGCGCGGCGGATTTAAAGGCGAGGAGAGGAGCTCATTTGATTGGAAGATCTGACTCGGCTGTGTCAAACCCACTCCACGCCTTCTCTCCTCCCTCTATGCCATTTGCGCCGGTGGGAGGGAAGTAGGCGGGATGCGCTCCGCTGCGTCTCGAAGGAAAATTGCAATCTACTCCTGACCACTCCCCGTTGGCGAAGCGAAGGCGAGGCGCAGGCCTGATCCGCTCCGCCTGCACCTAGTTCACGAAAGTAGAGCCCATAGCAGCTTTTAGCTAAAAAGTAGATACCAAGAGCTTTGCCTCTGCCATCATATCCAACTGGCTTCTTCTTATAGCGAGGTGAGGATGTAATACGATAAAGAAGGGTGTGCTTCTTACTGGAGATTGCACACACACAATCCAAAATACTGTACATGTGCGCAAAAACATACGAGACACTGACTGAAGCTTCTGACCTTATCTGTGTTTGTGTTTCATAAGTGAAGAGGTGAACACATGTTTACTGATCACGTTAATCAATACACACGTGGTTGCCAATGAGAAGAGCGACATAAAGGTGGAACCGATTAAATACAAAAACACGAACAATGCTGGCATGTAAAAATTGGACAATGATGGGTCATGTTACTGACAGACATTTACCGGCGGCGAATCTGATGATGCTACATGCAAAACGCGTTGATCGATACAAATGAATTATAGTAGAATTGGTCCTATCAGTTTGTGGTGGTTTGCTTTTTTTTTTTTTAACCTTATTTCATACTGTACGTTCCTGCTGCCGATCAGCACCTGACTACCTGTGGCTGTGCAGGGATCTCTGTTTCACACATAAACACATTTTATCAGCATTTTAACATCGCAAGGTCATGATATTGTCTGGGATTTGATTGTGTGACTGTCAATAATTAAATCCTCTGTATTGGTTATCACCCTTCTTCCTTGTGTTACTGCATCGTAGTCACACAGATCATTGGTGAATTGAAGCCCAACTCTTGAAATGAGGACAGATATCAGTGTTACAGTACTGTATGAATAAACTCTGTGGGCATCTACTAATGACAAGTCCTTGTGATGTAAGTACAGTGGTCTGACTTGCCTCTTTAGAGCAATAGTTTCATCACTGAAATCGTCTGTCTGGGATACAAAATGAGCTGGTTTTGCACTTCTGAAGTGAGTTAATCAGCCGTGTGGTGCCAAAATGGATCAGCCGGTCCCAGAAGCTGATTCAATGAAAATGATGATGAGGGAGCTGTGATTTTGACCTCACACTATCAATCATCATTCATAAAAGTAAAACGATATGTAGCTGTTAAATAGGGAGCTGTTCAAATGTCCACTGGAATTAATTATCCATAGTACTGTATTCAAATGGCTTAGATGTGACTCTTAAGTGGAGAAAACTGTTTTGTTGTGATCCAAGCTGTTTGCCAATAACTGCATGTGAAGATATGTACAAAATGCTCCGACTAGAGAAAACTGCAAGATGTGAACATCCAGTGACCTTGAAAGGGGACAGGCAGAACTCCCCCCCCCCAAAAAAAAAGCCTGTACACACTGAGAGAAAGAAAAGAGTGGAAACAGTCTTCTTTTGGTCCCCTCCTTGTCTCCTCTGGATATTGTAGCTGAAGGGCCACGGTTTGTCACTGACAGCTGGCCTCATGAGCGCCTGCAGAGAAATGCCAAGATGGATCAACAGCCATGCGACTGAAAGGACAGGAAGGGTTTAATCTGCACAAGAACATTTTTTTAAAAACCTATTATTTGAAGAGGCAGGTCGACTGGGAACACGAGGAACTTGTTACTTAACCAGGACGTATGATGATATTCAGTTGGTGAATAACCGCTCTGAATATTCATCATAAAACCTTTTTTATTTACCTAGACAATAACTCATACATTTACACACTCATGTACCATATGAGTAATATACAGCATATTATTATGTCCTCTCAGCTTTGGCCCGGACTGAAAGTTCATTATGGCATGCACTCTCTGACATGCTGATCCAGCTCACGCGATTACAGTGACTACATGCCCCATAGTCCACACAAACCTGCAAGTTTCCATCATCGTAATCATTTTAATAATCTCTCGAAGCCATCTTTATGCTGGCAAACCAAACTAAAACATGCTCCACAACAGATTTCCAATGCACGTGTATATGCATTTTCCTCCTCCACCCCTCCGACTGGTTTTCCGCCCATCGCTGATCCCATAGATACCACAGCTACAGTGTGCAAATGACTGAGGGACCTTGGGATGATGAGATTTGTATCACCATCAGAAAGTTGCCTGATAAGTCATGAATTCACCTGCTGCTACTTCGAACCACTGTCATAAAAAAGTATCTTCAGTCCCTCAACAGATGGTCTTGTGCCCACAGAGTTATTTTCTTTCTTCTTTTAATCACCATTTTCATTTCACTGCCTTTCAGTCTGCTTGATTGACAGGACAATCAATCAAGCAAATACCACTCATTGTACCCACTCCTGCTATCGCTTTCTTTTCCTTCAGTCAGTGAGCTAAACTATTTAATTACTTTTTAATTCAATTGCTTATCCTTGGAAGATCAGTATTATTGGGCGTTTGTCTCTAATACAAAAATGTCCTGGATAAAAACGCTGATTTTAGTTTTTGATGATAGAGGAAGAACAGGTTTGAATTTTATTAAATTTATTTATACAATTGCATTGGTGTATTAAATATATTTTAACGTACTTTATGCCCCTCTATACAAAGTATTATTTTCTGTCACAGAGTACAATGCTGTCCTCTTGCCATCTATGTAATTAGTGAAAACCCATGGTTGCCATGTGGGTGTGACAAAACCAGCACAATACCAGAACTCAAAATAGGCCTTTGCCAAATCATATCCACTGGAAGTCCAGGTGAGCTCAGGGTGGGCAGCCGGCTGCCACGACCTTGTGGAACTCCAAGAAGAACTTTTGTTTCCATAAAAGTGCCATTATTAACATGAACAAACAGGAATCTGTGAATATGATTTAAACCATCCTTGAGTTGTTCTTTAAATGCTGGCGACATGTTCTCATCACTGTAATAACATCCTGTGGTCGACTAGTCTAAGTGTAAAGAAGAGTACATTGTCTGAGGACATGAGGAGTTCATTAGTAACCTGAACCAGAGGTTAAGGCGCAATCCTGACTGAACATCTTCAAGCAGACCATCTATATCCAAATAATCACAAATCTGGTTTGCAACTATACATAGTGTAGCTCTGTAATTGGCTGAAACATATGGATAAAGAGAAGGTTTTAATTACAGCAACCTTAAAGCCTGTTAATAAAGATAAGTTGATCAAATCAAGTACAGACATGTTAATTAAAGGAAAAACATCCTTGATGAAATAGGCTCTGGAAGACAAGTTGGCTTGGATGAATGAAACTAGCTAGCATGATCATTGTATCAACATTACAAGGTCACAATATGTCAGACGTAAGTAATGATCATGTGTTGCTTTTGCTCTAGCTTTGAAGATTTAAGATTAATATGTGGTACTATTTAATATTAACAGAGTTCCAAATGTCCACATATGTAAATGAGTTGCTCCACCAACGGTACCAAAAGTCCTAGCTGCCAACTCTCCTTCAGCAGAGTGTGACACTGAATCACATCTACGATCATGTGACAAGAGTGCCCCAACACATTACAAGTAACTGAAAGAAAGTGTAGTGGCTTTCATTAAAAGCATCTTATGCAACATCGGCCCAAAGGCTCGCACCCCGTCTCACCCTGATGACTGCGCAATGATGTCATGTAGCCTATGATGCTGTGGCTGTCGGCAGCCATGAAACAAACCCTGTTGCTGCTCACGCTGTGGTCGGAGTACTCAGACAGAGCCGCGGGCCGGCCTGGACTCAGGTTGTGATGCATGTTTTTAATTATTTTTCTACTAATCTAATGTCCTCACAGAAACAGAAAGCCCAGGGAAGCCGTGCTATCCGAGCACTGTTT
The DNA here is from genome assembly GCF_905171665.1 of Trachurus trachurus. Classification (NCBI taxonomy): domain Eukaryota; kingdom Metazoa; phylum Chordata; class Actinopteri; order Carangiformes; family Carangidae; genus Trachurus; species Trachurus trachurus. Next base: position 9,396,150 of record NC_139906.1, read on the forward strand.
ATGAAGCATCTTTGTAAAACGTGTTAGAGTAAGGATGAGGTTTTCTTCAGGGGATGAGGAGGATGTTTCTGTTATGCAGATATCAAATTACTGGAATGTCCTCACATGTCCAGGATATACTGCCGTGTCTGCTCTGTGGCGTTTGCTGCTTTGGGAGCTCTAGGACATCTTTATCATGCCTACATACTAGGTATCCCAAGGGCCAGTGTGATGCAGTCATACATATTTGTGTGTGTATGTGTGCCCAGACAAGGTTGGGGTGACTTGAAATATGCCTTTAATCAGGGAAAATGAAGATAAAGAGAGATGCAAACGGAAAAAAACAACAAAGGGCAGGAGAACAGAAGAGGTAGAGAAAGAAAAATGACTCAGGAAAGGCGAGGAAGCGAGAGACAAATCAAGGAAAAGTTGGAGGAGAGGAGTAGAAGGCTGCAAGGAATTGGATGAATAATGTATGGCTTTCTTCCAGCTCTCTCTTGCCCAGCGTTTTGTTCATCTGCTGTTCGTCTGTAATAAGTTCTGGCCGACATAAATCTCTGCGTAGACCCACCATAATGGGTTTCACTCATTCTGCGACTCCCTCTTTTCCCCTCTGTTTCTATCACTCAGTCCCTCTCCATCTTTCTGTCATTTCCACTCCCCTTCTCACCCTGTACTTACGAGTGATCACAAAGAAAGAAAGAGAGACAGAAAGCCACAGCTGTCAGTTTTACTTGAATGGTGATAAATAATAATTCATATTGACAAAATTCACTCTGACGAACACAAAAACGTTTCTCACTTGCTTTAAGAGAGAATACTGGAAATGGATTTCAGTGGTGTTGTACTTGCCAAATTAAAATGGGTCCTCTTTTGTGTCCTACAGCTAAAGCCCCCCTTGTGCCAAACACTAGAGCGCCTTGGCAACACCGGGACACTTACATGCTCGCCAGGGAGAAATTAAATAGAGACGAAGGATTAATAAGGTAATGATGAATAAAATGAAACACCAGCAGAGAGAGAGACCAACAAGGAGATAAATAGAATACAGACATAGGGGAAGAAATAAAAGCGTCAACTTGTAATGAATTACTGAGGGCTATGTCTGGGTCTTAATGTGAAATCTGTGTGTTTGTGTTTCTGTGTGTCTGTGTGTGTGTTTCTCTCTCTGTGTGTGTGTGTGTGTGTGTGTTAGTCAGAGGTGACCTTGGGTTCAGAGAACTGGGGTTGACTGAGGCGGCTCCGTCACAACAAGAGCGAAATCTGACAGACAGCGCTGAACACATTGTGTAAGTGTAAGTGTGCGTGCATGTGTGTGAGTGAGTGCATGTGTATGTGCATGTCTTTTTGTCAGTGTGTGTTTTTTTTTTTTTTTTTTTTTTTTTTCATTTTCTTCTCGGGCATATGTGTGCATGTGTGTCTGTGTGCACATCCGCCCTCCCTGCAGGTTCATGTACCTTCCAGCAGTCCAATATCTAAGAATAAACTCAAGTGTCAGGCCAAGGAACTGGCAAGGCTGCACCACAGCATGACACACACACACGCACACACACCCCTATCTTTTGCTCTTTCCTGGGAGGAAGAGTTGACAGAGAAAAATAAAATGTTGTATGATGATGTTGTCCCTTTGTTTCTGACTAGTACCGATGCTTGCCTGCTACTGCAGTGTGTATGTATATGCTTCTGTATGTATATGTGTGTGTATGTGAGTGTGTGTTACAGCTGTTACTGGGATTCACTTTAAAAACCTCCTAGGAACTGTTTATGCAACTTTCCTCCAGACAGTTCTCCTCTTGTCATTTTGACTCTGTACACTCACAAAGTGGAATCATTCAGTTTTGTTACACAGTTTTGTTTTGCATCCATGATTCCCTTGCGTACAGTGAAATAAAATTCATTTCAGAAACACCTCAGCAGCAGAAGGAGAGAGGAAACAGTGAGGACTCACGGCAGCAAATAAACAACAAGACTGTGCGCCTAGTCTTGTGAAAAATGACATACTATAAATCACCATCAGTTGTTGAATGTTAGCTGATAGCCAGTTAGCTAATTCGATTTAATGAATCTTTAGGCTATGTGTCGCGTACACAGTCCTTTAAATGAAAGGAAATCAGTTTCTTTGTGGATGATGAACACCAATTTGATCAGCTTTGACAGAGAAGCTCATTTTATCATTTTCATTTGATCAAAATAAAAAAGACCTAATGACAGCCAGTTTTATGAAATATTACATGCACTATGTAGGCTGTGTTGCAAAGCTAGCATGCTTAAAATCTTAGCTCATGGACTCTTAGACTTTCATAAGTCAGAAAAGACAAATTTAAGGGAAAAGTGGGAGTTTTGCAAGTAAAATTGTATAGGTCTAAAAAGACATGATTTGTTCAGAATTATGTGAAAACAAGGTGTTATTTTATTGCTCCAGTGAAGATGCTTTCAATTCGGGTCACAAAACACTACCTTATGGATGCAATAATTCACCCAGAGACAAGATGCAAAGAGCTCTACATTTAGAAACTGTACCTCACCACAAAGGTGGGCATGCAAAGCTGCAGCAGATTTGGGATTGTACATGAACAGGGTTTGCTTGGGTCAGGGTTAAAGGGATAGTTCAACATTTTGGCAAATTGGCCCATTGCCATAATTGCTATAGTCATAGCAGTAGGTTCGTTACCTTTAATTGTAGGTGTAAGCTATTTTTAGTACAGCGGAGCGCAGCAGCAGGCTGCTCAGAGCTACGCTATGGAGGCTAAGGGAATTTCTTGGTTTCCCTCATCAAACTCATCAAATACAAAATCCCAAAACTCCACAGCGCTTTTGTAGACAAGTTGTGAGCTGCACAACCACCACGCTATGAGATAATGACGGAACGATACGAAACGGAGCCGTTTTCGAGGTAAATTCATACAAAACCGCTGATGCGCGTTGCGTTCAGGGACAGTTTTTCAGCAAGCAGTCTCCGTATTTACCCTGTATTTACCTCGAAAACGGCTCCGTTTCGTATCGTTCCGTCATTATCTCATAGCGTGGTGGTTGTGCAGGTCACAACTTGTCTACAAAAGCGCTGTGGAGTTTTGGGATGTTGAATTTGATGAGTTTAATGAGGGAAACCAAGAAATTCCATTAGCCTCCATAGCGTAGCTCTGAGCAGCCAGCTGCTGCGCTCCGCCGTACTGAAAATAGCTTACACCTACAATTAAAGGTAATGAACCTACTGCTATGACTATAGCGATTATGGCAATGGGCCAATTTGCCAAAATGTTGAACTATCCCTTTAAGGTTAGGGTTATAGCCAAAACAATCACTTTGATTAACAGAATATTTTGGTTCCAGCTAAATACTATGAAAGTCAACCGCTCCCGATTCAGGCTTTAAACAGCTGTTGACTTTTTCACCATACAGCCAACACCATGATCTTTTCTCAGTCTGAATAGAGTGCTGTCAGTCCCTGAGGTGAAAAGGAAGAAGATGTGAAGATGCTGCATGGTATCACATGAACTTGCTGCAGGTTGGATGTCAGAGAAAAGGGAAATGACAGGACTGAGCTCAGAGCAACCACCCTGTCCTTGACTGACCTCCACCGTTGAAATAAATAATGGGGTGATTTAGCCCAGCTCCTGTTTCAGGCAATTAACCCCACCCCCCACTCTTCTTCCTCTTCCCCCGTACTCAGGAACACACTTGCTAAATGTGACTCCCACAGAGAGAGAGAGCGAGAGAGAGAAAGATGGAAGGAAGATGAATGTTAATGGAATTAGCAAAAATGAGCGACAGAAGGATATAATACGAGGATGGTGTTGCTTAATGGTGGTTTAGGTGAATGAGTGATCACAAAAATGAAAATGTGTTGCTGTAGGTAATAAAACTGTAAATACAGTAACGAGCAGCTTGTTGGTCCAGCTGAGAAACTGCTGCAACAGAAGCGGCATGAAACAAATGTGAAGGAGGAAATGAAAATTTGAAGAGATAATTAAGTGACAATGTGAACATGTCTAGTTAATAATAAGACTGAGAGTGAATATGTGTGTGTGTGCGTTTGAGAGACAGAGGGAGAGAGAGACAGACATTGCGCAGATATTCCTCGGCTTATTATTTTCCGAGCAGTGTGTGGATTGAGATGCGGCTGCTGTCGGGGGCAACACCACATCAGCATGAAAGTCACGTAGTTACTGGAGGAGCATGGGATTTGTGAATGAGTACACACACACACAGACTTTGCTGAGCGGAGCAGAATGCGAGTGGCAGGGTGTGAGTCATGAAAGAACAGTGAATGAATTCAGACAGAGAGGTGAGAAAGAAAGAAAGAAAGAAAGAAAGAAAGAAAGAAAGAAAGAAAGAAAGAAAGAAAGAAAGAAAGAAAGAAAGAAAGTGAAAGCAGAGCATACTGTAAGGAACAAAAGAAAAAGAGAAAGATGTAATACTCTGGGGGGAAGAAATAAAGCAGCTCAGAGAGCAATGAAGTCAAAAAAAATTCAATGGTGGAAAGGAAATGAATAAATGTGCGCACATGAAAGGGAGGAATATCAGATGATTGATTACAGTTGTCCTGGTGTCTCTGGCTGTTGGTCGTGTTGAATGGACTGGAAGAGACACAGCGGGGTGTGTCCATTCATCAGCCGCGCCACCAATGGAGCAGAAACCCCTCCGGACAGATAAGAGAAGGACCAGAGAAGATGAAACTGAATGAAAAATATGGACCTGATTGAAGCTGATTCCCTCTGCAGGAAGTTTGACTTTAGCCCAAGGTTTTAGTCTGTTCGCTGGCGTTGATGAAGTTTTACCACCGATGTGTGGACAGTGTGACAGGCAATGATGGCACTAGAGAAATTAAGTAAGTGATATATTTGTGTTAATATAAGTCTTAAATAGTTATATCTTCCGACAGCAATCACTTACATAGAGTGTTTGGACCGAAACACGGGTCTGTCAGTCACTCTGCTCTGCTCTGAGCCGAGGAGAAAACATTTCTCGTATCCTACAGTTTTTATCCAATGAGAGAGAGAACGGCATGCAGGGCTGTGTGTGCACTCTAGTGCAGCCAAGGGACGCCGTGAATGTGGTGACGTACAGTAGGGACGAGGACTGTTATGGTGCGTTCAAGGCAACCCGTAACTCGTGTTTTTCCGACCTGTGAAGTCGTACCAGTTCGATCTGGTACGAGTTCACGGGTCGGAAGTTACGAGTGGCCGTTATAGTGACTTTCACCGGTAAAACAGGTCGGAAAAACACGAGTGGGTTGCCTGGAACGCTACAAAGTCGTAAGTTGTGACTTGAAGCTGTAATTTACGGTTTCAAAAGCCTGCCTGGAACGCAGCATTAGCCAAAACGACCGGATCGCTTACTTCTGCTTTAACTCTGACTTCACTCTTTTGTTTCGTACTTAGATATCATGTTACGTCACATGATATCTATGAATAGTTAGAGGTCATGTCTCAGCAATAAGGTTATTAGCTTAGCTTGGCTTTCTCATTATATAATGTGGAGTTATATGAGTTACAAATTCAGTCTCTGTATTATCAATAGATAGCATAAAATGTATTTTAAACATGATCACCTAAAAAAAAAAAAGTTAGAATTAATCCTATCTTGTTATCGTATAATGCTGATGATTCAAATAGCTGATGAGCAGCCTGCAAGTGCACAACAGGAAATATAGAGGCAAAGGAAAGTGCTATTTGAATTGCATAAGGCTGTCATGAAGGAAGTCTCCTGAGGTGTGTGCGTGTGTGTGTGTGAAAGGACCCCCACACAGTGCATAGTGTGTCTTCATGAACACAAGGACCCATCTGTCTAACCTAACTTTTTTTTAGTGAGAGTAAAACAACGTCCCATTTCAGTGGAACTTAAGAACATATGACTTTTGACAGGATCCGTGTTCCTCGTTTGTGTGTGTGTGTGTGTGTGTGTGTGTGGGTGGATGTGTGTAGATGTGTGTGGATGTGTGTGTGTCCATCCCTCCTCTCTCAACAGGACAGTGTCATTAGCCAGAGTGTCATGTCAGCCCTTCCTCTCACTGTGGCTCAGGACCAATTACAGTGTCAGTTTTGGAAAAGGTCTTGTGTCTGTGAGCATATGTGTGTGCGAGTGTGTGTGTGTGTCTGTCTGTGTGTGTGTAGCCTGTGTGTGTGTGGAGAGGGGACAATAGGCAGCTCAAAGGACTTTGAAGCTATTCCAGACATAATTGGGGGGAAGGAGGGTCCATGTCTCACGTCCAGCTCCTTGTCTCTCAGCTGAGACATGTCCCTGCTGCAGTCTCATAAGGTTGTCTTATTTTAGCAGCTAGTCATTAGTTTTATTACTCACTTGATAGTTTGGGGGGAAACTGCTAATTTACTGCTCATTACACCTCCCTCCTTGACTCATGTTTTAAAATTCAGCATTAATGTGAAAAGGGCCAAATGGTCTTTTCCCTCCCTTTACCCTGCTCATACCATGGCTGTTTTCTCACTGCTGTTTTTTATTTTAGGTCTACAGAGTTCAATAGTCCCTGTTCCCTCAAACCACACTGATCTGCTTTCAGATTTATTTACTGTTGTTCTGAGCCGTGGTCACCCTCTGTATCATTCATTAAAAAAAAAGGGCAGGTTCCTACTACGAGGGTCTGGAAACAAATCTGTCTCTCTAGATTTTTGAAGTTTAGAAGCCTGTGAGATTAGTTCATTGATTTTTTTTTTTTCAAACTTGGAATTTAACCCAATACGTTCAATAACTCATTCCTCTGTTGTACTACTTCAGAAAGTAAAATGCTCCAAAAGTTGCTCAATATGCCAATTTCAGATCTCAAAATTCAAGTTAAAAATTTCAGAATCAACATGCAGGCTACTTGGAAAAAAGCAATCAATTCTTAATCTTAGTTTCTAGTCTTAAATCAAACATCGAGCCAATCAAGTAACGCTCCTTCAAATTGATGTTGAATTATTCATTCTGACTTTGCGGGAAGTGAAAAATAAGTGAAATGAGTTGAGATAGTCAAAAATATCAGATACATAATTTCAGTGCAAGAGATTCACATGCTTTTAATTTTCAAAATCTGGTGAGACAGACTTTCTTCCATATGGAAGCCATATTGGAAGCCATCACTGCTAATATGCATGAGGGGGAAGAAATTAAGCAGTATAATAAATAAAGTTCAACTTCAAATAGAAGGAGGAAGGGGTGGTATTTCAAGCTTGGAGATTTTGTAAAAGCACAGACATCATGGGATGCACAAGGGTGAGGAGGTTGATGTTAGTGTCGAGATTGCTTGTTGACATTTCTGGTGCCTGCTGGTGGGAACACTGGATGCAATTAGTGCCACAGTGTGACGTTTATTCTGATATGACTTTTGTGTTGATGGAAACACTCAAGTGGTCCATGACTTGAGGACACACACTGAGTTTTGGGAACCTTCAGTTCATCTTAGTGATGTTGGCACAAACCCCTGCATGTCTTCGTCAACGGCCTCTTTCCTCCTCACGGTTTGAGCTCAGTGCAGATTAAATAAGAGAAATCACCGAGGTATAAAGGTTTCCATCTGGAGTGACCTCATCGGGGCACTTCACGGGGGAATGTCTGAAATATGGCGGCATATATTCAGCAAGATCTGATGTGGCTGCGGCGCTATCAGCAGCTCTGCAGCTCCTCGTTATTGCCCGGGGTCATATTTTATGTTTCATATGCATCTGTATATTAGGCAGCGCGCTCAGGGATAGCATCAAAATTCACAGAGACCTTTCACTGCACCGAGTATGCAGGCTGTGCAGATTTTGGAGACATTCTTAAAGGACTACTGTATGTTTTCCTGCATGTTTTTGCGATGTAACAGCAAATTATTTTTTACCTAAAAAATATACAATTCACCAGTACTTTGGATTTTTGAAAGTGTCTTTTTCTTATCTCCATGCGGGAAACTTGCCCAGAGCCAGAACTTCATCTGAATGCATTTGTTCTTATATAAACCTTTAGTTTTAAGTGGAACATTTTCAGGAAATATACTGTATTTCCTGAAATTAATATGCAGCATACTTCAAAAGAAAGCATGAAAATAAGGATCAGCAATTATCCAAAAATCACCCCCCTCCAAATTATAATTGAGCTCTTTTTCATAGTGATAATCTTTTTCCTTCTTCTTGTGTTAGTCACAATGCGGATCCACTGCAACACAGGACAGAAACAGTGGGGGGAAAGGAGAGGGGGAGGTTGATGGTAATATGAGCACAGATTTAGATGAATCCAGCTCTGGGAGAACATCTGACATTTTCAGGCCAAGAGCAGACACCAAGAGACGTCTCCAAACATCAGGCTGTAACGATCAGATTGGACACCGCTGACAGATAGATAGATGGACGGGGACAGTAGGAGACGGCAGCTGACACAAGAGTCAAAGGTGGCATTATTAATGGCACGTGTTTTCTCTGTGACTCCTCCTGTTCTTCATTTTTCTTTAATGAATCTTTTTTTAACTGTGTTTTTTTGCTTCTCTGCTTCATCCTCCATTTCCCCCCCTCCCTCTGCACACACATCAATACATCAGTGTTGTGGCGTTTCTTCTGTTTCCATTGATTTGTCTTCATGTTCACTTTCACTTCTCTTTTGTAGCTGAATTCCTTTTTCTGTATCTTAGGGCTCACATACTTTGTTCTGCATTTCCCTCCCGTACAACTCCAACAGTATTTCTTTACCGTCCCTCGAGGTCCTCTAACTGGCTCTCTCTTTCTTACACTTTTACCCCCCGCCCCCTTTATTTTCCCTCTCCCTCTCCCTCTCTCTGCTTCTCTACGTTATCAATAGACATTAGTTTAAAGTGTTTGATGCCAGTCAGTGGTGTTGGTAATAGATTAAAACAGAGAGGAGTGCAGCACAGAGAGCCATTGATCTGTGGGCTGGAGTCAGATCTGCTCAGCTCAGCACTCGGCGTCTCCACAGTGCTGTAAGCGATCAGATCACTCTGTGGTCGTACTGAGCTCTCTGTGGCATTCAGAGAAAACTTAATGTGAGAACTTTATTATGGGGGTTATATCATAGTTTTTTATCTGCCGCAGTTTGTGGTTCCTTGGGTGGTGGTGACTGTCGCTTCAGAAGAACCAACTGCCATTGTTGCGTTTATACGACAAGACGTTGTAATGAGCAACGCTGCAACTCCAGGGCAGATCAGAGGCCACAGTGAGTCGTTATCCAGAAGTGACAAGAAGGAGAGGAGCTAGATGGTTAGCATGCCAGCCTCGGCAGAAGAAAAAAGTCATGATAGAGATGTGTCTCTTGGTAAACTTTGATGCTGAAATTGCAATGCCTCTCATAGACTGGTGGAAAACCAGCTAATAATACCCTACATCGGCTATGCAGCAGGGAAACTGACTTTACATGGCTCATACTTGCTCTGGTAACACACAAAACAAAGAAGAGACTGACAAAGAAAACACTGCCACAATCAAAATGCCCAGTGACGCTGACAGTCATATTCACACTGCTCAGCTCCTATTGTATTTACCTTATTGTATATTTCCAGCCCTCATTCCTGTTGAGTGCTGAGGGAGTGACAAGGTCATATTTTCTTTGCCACATTATAGATACACATTGAATTTACAAAATAATCTACTTTGTCAGAGTTGGCTAAAGAAGAAGAAGATATTATTTATTGTGGCTGTACACGGCCCGTCTCCCTCGGCGAGCCAGTGTGGCCTTTGGCTGGGCCATGAGCCCAGTTAAATGTGAAAATGTGGAGAGAGAACTGACAGTAAATTACACCACAAACATCTTCTATATTACTAATAAGTAAGGGCTAACGTAGAGTGAGCAGGTTGTTATAGAGAAACAAACCCCGACAGGATGGATAGATCCATACAGCGTTGAACAGAGCCGTGTAATAATCTCATTTAAAACACCTGTGCCCTCAGAGGTTGCCATGGTGATTTGACCTCATTTATTTGAAATGTACTACCTCTCAAACTTAAGGATTACATCTTAAATATCCTAACTGCTGTTATCACATAGATTTACCTGTGTGTGTCTGTTTGATGGTGATAATTGAAGGGAAGTTTTAAAAGAAAATGTGTCAACGTTTCAGTCAGAGGAGGCTGCAGAGGCTGGTGCAGAGTTGGGAAGACAGTTGCAGGAGTTTAAAAAAAAATGTTTTTTTAATGACTACCACTACGGCATAAACAGTGTATATGAGCACTGCAGCTATACCAGGTCACATGTAGCTATAAGGTGAGGGAGGAGGTGATGTTTTGTGGGTATGGGAGTAAAGTAAAGAGACGATGAAGATAATAGAGAGCGCTACATAACAAATAAAAGAGTCTGTTGCCTGAGGCCGTTCTGCTTTAATGAAAAAAGGATCAATCTCCTTTCTTTTTTTCTCACTCTTTATGTCTATCTTTATGTGTTTTATCATCACAGATGCACTGTGTCCATTTCTCCTATCTGTTTCTTTTCACCTCTACTCTCTGTGAGTCTCTGTCCACACCTGAAAGGACATTGTCCCAGCGAGGCCCTGAGATGAGACAAGAGAAATAATGTCAAGTTACTTCAGCTATGTCCATTGTGATGGAGGCCCACGTTCTCCACCTCTTCCCTGAACCATTGTCGCTGTTCCAAATGTCTGTATTACAGTGTTTCCTTAACCTTTCTGAATACTCCAGGCAGATTAGACTGAGCACTCTGCTCTTTTCAGCTCCAACGTGCCTGAAATACTGGTCGCACAATTTCTCACATTTTATCCTCAGAAGCTGTCCACTGTGACGGCTTTTCACTGATTAAATGACAAAACTTGTCCAGGCTGTGGTGGCCAAGTCCAACACCAACATTATCTGGCTGTGAACAACAAAACACCAAAGGCTGTGACTTAATTTAACTTAAATTTGATCAATGTAACTTCTCTTTTCAAAATAAGACAGACTGAGATTCAGCTCATGTATTTATCTATTTTCTAAAACTGCTGTTTAAGGTCCGAAAAAATAAATTTCCATTGAGGTTCATCTCACTTTATCCTCATTGTTTGTGTCATTCAACCTTAAGAGTTTCAGACAGGTATTTCATCATGTGAATTATACAACAATACAAGTTTCAAACCACCTTATTAAAAGAACAGAACAAAAATATTCACAGACCAGACACATTAATGAGAAGAAATAACAAAGGACAGAAATGGAGTAAACCTTTGAAGCAACTGCTCAAAGACGGAGTGGAAGGCTACAGTAATTGCTGAGAGTCTGCAAATATTATATTTAAAAAAAAGTAAACCATGCAAATAAACAAACATAAAGAACATTACAAAAATACCCCAAATTAAGCCAAAACATAATCTGATAAAACATTCAGTGGACAGCTACTGTGGATTTAAAATGTGGATCATGAACCTTCAGTGACCCCAAACACAACTGTCCAGTGGAATTAAAATCTCTGGTAAATGTTCTCCTTAAGTGTGACTTGTTTGTTTGTTTGTTTGTTTATCTGTGACGCCTTCAGGAAACAGCAGTGTGCATTTACACGGGCGTTAAATTCTGCTGGGGTCTCTTTCACACTTGTTTACTGCAAGTACACTTACATAAACCATTGAAACGTCAATGTGGGAAACTGCACTGACTGAACAGCCAACAGGCCATGTTTTGTGTTTTTGTTGAAAAGACAGTGGAGCAATTTTGGGAAATAACTGTTATCTGAAACTATAATTTGACCTGAGACCTGAATGAGAGGTCAGAAACATGTGATTTTATTAAAACCTGTAATTAAATTCTGCAAAAGAGGCTTTTTAATATATAATCATGTATTATGTGTTTTTTTACTGCTATTCTGGGTGCTTTTATGAAAGTGCAAACCAGGTTCAAATGAAGCAACTGGACACACGCAGTGCAATTCTCACAATTACACTGTGATCAGGCAGTTCCTGTCCTTGGTAAATGTAAAGGTTATTGCACTGCGCGTGTGTGTCCATGCACATGTGTGTGTCTAACCAAATCATCATCAGTGTATCTTGTCAGGGTGGTTTTCACTCTATACAGTGACGTGCTATGAGAAAAACACCACACATTTGACGTTTGACACAACATTAACACAAATGTCATGCAATCTGTAGCCTGTGAGTGTGTTTGTGTGTGTGTTTCCATTTCTTCACCCTTGTCTCAGTCAGTGTCCCTTTATCAGTTTGATGACTCAGCAGCAGAGACACTAGATTAGATAGCTCCCTCACCCCCTTATTGCTCTCTCCCTTTCTTTCCATCCCTCTCCCTTGTTTTTTTTTCCAGAGTTGCAGAGCTGTTATTTTATCTGTTGCTGCTGGTTAAAATCTGCCCCTCGAACAAACAGGAGAGTTTTGTGATATGTTTGACTGATGCAAGGACAAAAGGACTCCAGCCAGAGTTTCCAAACATTTAAGAGTTTTTTGATGTTTTCTCTACTAAATCTGAAAAACAGCTCTGACCAGTTGTTTCCAATGTGAATAATTCTTTCACTTAAAGTCTCAAATATGTTTTTATTGTCTTCTTGGCCTTTTCCTGTCTTTTGTTTCCTTTGTTTTCCTGTCTTTCTGCCCAAACTTCATGTGATTTGTGGATATTATGTTGCTGGTGACTGATTTACATCTCTGTCACTTACAATACTTAGCTTTCACTTACTATTTTCCTTAAATACTTTAGGTTAAGAACATTTTACACAATGTTTTGGCCTTTGAGCGACCCTGTAAATAGATTTATGAGTGGAAAAGTATAGAGCAAACTTCAGTTCCTCCCACTGCTTAAACAAAGCATCAAAAGTAATAGAAAGAGGTCAAAGGTCAAAGCTGCAGTGTCCTGACAACATTCATTGGACCGTCTAAAGATCACGTACAAAATAAGTGCCAAGAGAAGATGAGAAACAAGTGCTGAGGTTAAGGTGGAATGGATTTTTTTATTACAGCGAATCACACCGGGTTGATATAAGGTATGGTGACATTTTTAGTGCTGTGTCAATGTCACCTCAAGTCGGTGAAACATTCCCACTCTGAGAGTCGTTTATGGAACAAAATAAAAAGTTACGCATCCGATGTTTTGGCTGAACTTGGACAATATGCCATTAAAAGAAGCACCTGCCGCTTTCGCCAAAATGATTCAAGCTTTTGTCAAACCGGAGCTGCAGGGAACAGTTTGTGCCGAGTAAATAATCACTGTTATGTGTAGACGTGCCAAGATGATGTTTTCATGTTTTGCCAGATCTGAAATGTTTGGATGCCACTTCTGTTTCAACTTCCTCAACCTCACCACCAGAACGGTTGTGATTCAGTTCGCCTCCAGCTGATAACAGGGCCAACAGCCGCACCTGAGGTGAGACTTAAAGTGGCGGAGGCGAGGAAGAGAAATTGTTGTCATAGCGAACATACTTGGGGAAAGTATGTTCGACTTTTCAAACGGAGCGATGACCTCTGTTGCACACAGTTGCTTTCAAGTCAACAAGTGTGAGGGGTCATCGTGCCATTCATAGATCCTTAACAAGCCACCAGAGAGACGCTTTAGTAAGTAAGATCTAATCTCAGAGTGTTGACAGTTCACACACACACATACAAGTGCACTCATGACGAGGTCGGCAGTGAATCACAAGCTCACACTCACGCCGAGCATGGTGACAGAGATCCACCGTCATCCACGGTGCAGGTTCGTGAGCTTGAACACTTAAGAGCACACACACAAAACCACACTTCTCGGGACATGTTATCCGCACCTTTTTCTCACCACACGGGAACCATGGGTGTGCGTGAAATACAGGGGAGCCGAGGCATCGACAAGTTCGCCGTGTGACAAACATGAAAGCTGACCTGTCAAAGAGACAGAGAGAGAAAGTCACCGGTGTCTTTCTCAAGGTGAACGGATTCATTTTTTAAAGCAGGATCGACAGCTTCTGTGAGTTTCATGGTCTCTTTCTGTAGAACATATTTCCCCAAAGAGCTGCTTCTTCCTTCTTCAGCCAAAGTCAATCTCTATTTTTTTCTTTTTTCTTTTTACTATTAATCCACAGTTAATACATTTGTTTTGGAAAAAAATATGGTTTAAATTGTGAATCCTACAACTTTGGGATGGTATTTATAATCTCCCATGATATCTGCTGACATCAAGGAGAACTCACTCCAGTTGACTTTGCATGAGGTGATTGTTGAAAGTTTTACTGCATGAATGTATTATGGCCAAAATTGTCAAAGTGACCTTGACCTCTGACCTCCAAAATCTGCTCAGTTTATCACTTAGACCAAGTGAATATTTGTGTAAAATACAAACAAATTCACTCAATGTGACCTTGAGGTATCAAATTCATAAAGCCAAAGGTCACTGTGAGCTTGAGCTTTTACCACCAAGATCCAATCAGTTCATTCAAACTAGTGTTTTTGCAAAATTTGAGGAAGTTCCCTTGAGGATCGACTGTGTTCATGCCTCTGGCTCTGGATGTCACTGGTGTGGAGGTAATCTAAAACCTACATTGCTTATAACCAGTTTATATGAGAGAATAATGTACTCACCACAAATAGCACCACATTTTGGGTCACTCATTTTTTTTTCTTACATGAAACCAGCTGTAGTTGCATCGGGGACACATTTTTACCAGCACGCTTATATGGTTGCTTGCCAACTCCGTCTGTGTTTGCTCGCTGTGGTCTGAAGTGAGATCAAACACTGAGAGTTTTACTGATGTGGGATATAATCTAAATCTCAGTTTCCTGAAAGACATTTGAATGCATGTATGTTAGTGAAGGATGGGATTGAACTGGATTTTCATATGACCGGGACACCTGTGCTGACTGCAAAAACAGCTCCACTGCGTCTGTTTCCCCTCATTCCTCCCTGACATCATTAAAACAGATGCATCTGCAAAATAAAGTGCCCAAAATATCCACGTCTCGCTTTGTAGGACTATTTTCTCCTCCCAAACAAAAGCAGCACTAATGACAAACCTCGTTGCTTTTTCTGTGCTTCACAACAGCAGCAGCCTGCTGTTTTATATGTGGAGGAAAGAAATGCTCAGTTAGCATTAGCAGCTAATGCTTCAGTACTAACAGCTCCTCTGGAACAGCGACCACAACAAACAGCCGTCATAAATAAAACTGGCAGGACTTTTTACTCTTGGCTCGGAGCTTTCCAGCGTCTCGACATTGATCCGTCTCAGCGACCTGACGTTGCTGTAAGTGGAGAGCAGAAACGTCTGAGGCCTCCAGCGAGTTGCTATTGTGTCGCAGCTCGACTTGGCCTCAGCCTCACATCTCACGTCCGGGTCTCACACGTGCAGCATGAGGGAGAGAATGAATCAGCTGACCTGAAGTCTGGTTTTATAGCTCTCTCTCACAGTCTGCACATGAAGAATGAGCTAAGAGCCATGAGTGTTTTGGAGGAAGACGAGTCAAACTCATCTGGTTTGAGGCAAGCAAGCTCAGTCTCGATTAAACTGATGAAAGCTCATCATCATACAAAAATAAAAATCATTAATATAAGATGTTATGCGTCTTGAAACTGGAGACTTTATGGCTTTTTCTGTGCTTCAGTGTTTTTTCAATGAGTCTCCTTCTTTAGTGGTCCACTGTACCAGTAAATGAGTGTGATTTAATTATCTTGCTGTGCTTCATGGCTTGTACTGAACACAGGGAGAGAGGCTTCAACATGTCACACTGCCGTGGGGGGGATGTCAGCCTCGGCTCTTTGTGTGAGATGCATGTTATCGAGGCCAGCAGAGTCATTTTTCTCTCTCCAAGAGTGTCTATGTGATGTCTGTGTGTGTGTGTGTATGTGTGAGTCTTATCTGTGTGTGTGTGTATGCATACATCTTGGTTCCCTAGAGGAGGGCCTGTTGGCTGGCAGAGCTGCCCGGTTGTCGTCACTGTGCCTGGAGCAGCCTCTGGGACAATCTGGCCTCTCTGGAAGATCCTCCGCTGGAGTGACATCAGAGCTCGCATGCGGGGAGGGAAAGCAGAGGAGAGACGAGGACGCTTTGAGAACAGCCAGAGCTGTCGACACAAGACAGCACCAGAGAGAAGGAAACGGGCAAAACCCCAGTTCGCTGAGCATCCTGGTGGAGAGCTGGAGGCACATGAACACCAGCGGCCTAAAGACGGTCCAGATGATCAAGTATATGTTCAAACAAAACAGGCCACAGCTGCACTTTACTGCCTACTGAGAAACAAATCAAGCTCGAGGACATTTCCTCGTGGGAGAAAAGCACTTAGTTGTCACTCAGGCTGGTAGCCACAGATGCCCTTGAAGGTGCCCCCGGTGCAGTTATAGACATTCACATACAGTCATACCTGTTGAATTACAGCTTTGTCTGTTATCACAGTAATAAAAAACCTCTCAGGTTTTACTTGTATAAGAAACTGCCCTGCACTGCTAGACAAACAAACCGATGGACCAGCAGTGTTATTTAACACACAGGATTGAGTGTTGTGTGCTCTGGCATGTTAGGGCATCTGCTCATCTGTTGTATCTATTAATGAGCGGCTGCTCTGTAAGTGGGGGCTGGAAATATTGGTGTTATTCTTCACTGGAGATGTCACATACACGTCCCCACATTCAGACTGTGATAAAAAGGAATATGATATCCGGTTCCAGTCAATATGACCAAGACCTCTGGGAAATAACCAGCCTCATAAAAGCCATCTGTTTGTGTTCCAGTCAACCGCAGATTAATGAGACGTGGTAAAATGGCTCCTCGTTATTGTCTCATTACCACCTCGACTCAACTTGAGGAGGAGACGGTTAGAAAAATGTCAGTACCTGCCACTTCCTGAGAAGATGATGGTCTGACATTATATTTGGATTAAAAAAAAACTTGGTGGTAAAAGTTATGTTCTGATTGTAAAAAGACAAGACCGGCTGATTCATGGCTGGTATCACATCAGTTAACATTTCTTCCATCTCCTAATCCTCTGACAAGATCTGTATTTATGGTGATTTGTGATGAAATGCCACCTTGTTATCACCTTATCAGGACTCTGCTACATCCACTTTACACCTGACAGTCACATAACTCTTTGTTTATAATGTTTTACTCCACTTCTTTACAAGGTTTTCTCAGTTTAGTATGCAACTGTGGCAAGGTGAAGAGGGCCCGGGCGGGGATTGAACCCACACCTCCCGGGGAAGAGTCATGCGCGCTTGCCAGTCACCCAAAGGGACATCCCTTTGGCCAAGTAGCCAGGGCACATGATCAATTGGAGGCATAGTGACAGGAACCTCAACTGTCACACAACGATCCAGATTAATGGAATATACTGTACTGCATCTATATGCCTTTTTTTTTTGGCTTGGAGACCATGTTTCTTAATAAATAATAGCTAAAAAACAAACAAACAGTATCTCACACATTCTTCTCTTGAAATAGAAACATATTCAGTCAGTATTTAATCTTTTGTGTGATCCTCTCATCTATTTATTGTATAAAGCTTGGAGGAAGCATGACTCCGACTTCAACTCTGCCACAAATCAAGCAAATATAAGTAAATGCAAGAGTAAAAGTTGAAGATTAAATGTTTATCTGGATGTGACAGATATCTGTTTATAGGCTACCTTCGCTTCTGCTGACATCTCTTATTCTGTGAAAGTACTGTACCAGGTGTTTTTTCTCACAGCCTGACCTCTGACCTCCTGTCTGTGTCTCTTTATCTAACTTGACCTCCCTGCCTCAGTCCCCCCCCCCCCCACTCTCATTATCTCTCCTGTTTTTTCCCCCCTGTGTGGTGTCTCCGCCATATTTCCTTCAGGATCCACCCTGATCCTCCTCTAAGACGTGAGGGTGTGTGGGTGTCTCACCTCTGTGGAGCACATTTGACCTGGTGGCCTCATATAATGGAAGTGATGATGGGGAGAGTAGAAAGTGATAAAGGTGAAGCAGAGGGAGGGTGGCTTGCAACACAAGGGAAGGGGAAGAGAAATGGAAAGCAGTGATTGGGAAAGCCAATTGAATTTGATTGCCACTATTGTCTCTTATGTACATTATGTACAGTGATATTTTAATTGGAAACAACAGCGTCTATTAAAAATGAGCTGATACTGAATCAAAGTGTGATGAAGGACAAGCAGGTGAGAGCAGGATGAATGAAGGAGATTGAGATTTACATGTGTCAGACAGACAAGGAAAATGATTTAGTTGGAAACGATGTACTGATCTCACCACACACACACACATGCAGAGTCTACAATGACATAATGTCAGCCCAAGGCCACAGCCCATATTTACCAAGCTTCAGCTGCACTGTTGGAGAGTAGGGGCATGTATGTATGTGTGTGTGTGCATGTGTATCCATGGTGACAGCATATATCAGCTCACACATATTGTATTATCAATGGGAAAAGGGCCGTCATTTTGACTAAACACACACTTACACACACACAAGCTACAGATTGCATGACATTCATGTTCACATTGTGCCACACTACATGTGTGAAGAAGCTTTTCATGTTTTCTAAAACCATAGAGTGAAAATCAAAATGACAAGACACAATGATGATGATTTGGTTTGAACAGAGAGCCACACACACACACACACACACTCTGCTGAGGTTGCTCTCTCTCTCTCACTCTCTCTCTGAAACATTCATACCTACTCCCACACATAGAAACACGCTCCTTGATTGCAGAGGTCATGATAGTGACACGACAGCTTATATGCTTCAGAGGATTTAATGCAGATGTAATATCGTAGTGGTTTGTCACAGCGTGTACTGTGATGTGGTGGGAGGAAGCTCGGTGCCACTGATTCCCAGTCTTGCTCTGCACGGCACTAATGACATCAGTGCTGATGTCTAACAGGTAATATTAACTTCGGGGTGCCATATTTAGCAAATTAGCATGCTAAATAAATGCCACTGTGGAACGAAGCATGAACAAGGACAAGTCAGGAGAGTGTCTCTGGGGAACATGTCTGTAGTCTACCAAATACTGTGCCGATCCATCAAGTAGCTATTCAGATGGAAAATTTAGATATGTGAAAACCAAGTTTGGTTCCAAGAGAATGAATCTTGTTAAGTTATGGATACAAACATAATTTTCTCAGCCTGAAGATGCCTGCTTCCTGGTTCAAACAAGACCTTCAGTATAAAATCAAGGTACGTGTCTGTTTAGATCAAAACCAAAAAGGTAAACTCTACTAAGGGAGGTCTAGAGAATGATAATGTCCAGATTTGAGAAACCACTTAAGGAGTTGCCACAACAAATCTTAAATTCACCTTTAATACAGGCAGGCTGTGGACGCCGAGGAGAATAAGTCCCCTGTGAGCACCTCTTCTGAACAATGAAAGCGACGGCCAGTTGATGAAACTGTTATGCAGGAGGAAATTTAATATCAAGAAACAAATATTTGCAGGAGCAAAGGCCACAGACAAAGATTTCCCAGACTATACGAGCAGACTGACCTCAGAAAATCAAAATCTGACTTATTCAGTAGCACAGGGGGTTCACACTGATGAGGTCAGTGTGGTGCACCACCATATTACCTCCCACTCAGCAAGACGAGCAATCAGCCCTTTCGTCACTTTAACCTATAAGGCTTTTAGTTGTAGAAATACACTTACAGACAGAAAAATACTGCCTGAGTCTCCTGCTATACTTCCTACCTCTTCTGATCTTCACAGAACTTTTTTAATTGAAAAACACTGATTTCACAGTGGTAACAGCTCCGAACTTAAACTCTCCTTTTCCAGATAAACAAATACAGCCTCGGGGTGTCTTCATGTTTCTGATTAAAAAGAAAATGCTGGGTATTATTTTTTTTTTCCAGTGTCATCTTTTTCTGAGGGAAGAAAATATGAAGCAAATGAAATATTTGTATTCAAAAGAGCCGTCATTATTATCTGTGGACAGAAGCTCTTTGAGATTTCTGATTGAAAATAAAAATGTTCTCAATTTGGAATAATATCATGGCTTCCCAGTATAACAACACAACTGAAATAGTTTTCAATCATTATAAGCATCATAAGCAGTATGAGGAGTGCAATCTCTGCCTGCTGCCCAGAGGAGCCTGTAGCCATTTAATCAAACACTCTTTGCATCTTATTCCTCTCAGTCTTCTGCTTAACCCATATGTTAAACAGAGAGAGTGTGTTGTTGCCTTTGTTGTCATCTGTCAACCATAATGGGCTGGCAGTATGGGCACATTTGCATTTGTTTATACTGGCTGCAAACAGTTGGGAGAATAGAGGATATCACTTAGAGGGTAAATATGAATATAATGCATGCAGAAAATGAATAGCGATTACTATGTGTGTCTGTAACAAATGTGTGAATTAGTTCAATTTCATCTTTTTTCCCCTTCTATCGTTCCTTGTGTGTGTGAGTGTGTATATATGCTTGTGTGTTATCCCAGTCTTACTCACAGTGGATCTGTCAGATCAGAGTTAACTGTTACAACAGTAATATTAACCCCGCGATGTGGGGAGCTAATGCCGCTCTTGAGCAGAGTGATCCAGCCTCAGGCTAAAGTCAGAGTTCCTCCACTTTACTCTGACTGACTATGAAGTCAGTTCACCCAAGGCCTGGAGATTTTCAGAATAAAGCGCCTTAGGTGTGGTAATGTGTTGGCCAGTAATGGAGGAAGTGATGCGTTTCATGCATTTCTTATTTTTTGTAATAAGCAGTAGAAGAGAGGAGCAACACAGCTGCAACAACATTATTGAACTGATCCATACAATAGTAGCTAAGTAGGTTCGTGGTAGAATTTGTGCTACAGATTTTCTCTACATGTGCAGTACGTGGATTAATTCGGCCATTAAATACATTAAATGTGTAAACACAATGAAAACTGGAGACTACGCCAAGAGTAATGCTACAGTAATAGCATGTTAATCCATTAGAGCTAACAGAGCACACAATAGCTGTCAAATGCAGATATGTGCTGTACTGTATGTGGGTGTGTGTACAGTGTGTCACGATGACATCTTCAGTAAAATGGCTCGTGTGTGTGTTTTGATGTGTGCATTTGCGTGTGTTTATCGAGGACGCAGACAGGCTGTGCGAGCGTTTCCGTGTGATGTATGAGAGGGAGACCGATTCTGTCAGCTGTGAAAATGAATGTACGTCTGCGCTCTGTCTTTTCTGCCACGCTTTAAAGTGAGCAACACAACCTCGGCTGCTGTGATCTATGCGTTTCCCTGCGCAGATGTGGCGCATACGTTGCATAATGGGTGAAGCATTTTACATTATGCAAACAGCAAAACTGTCTGGTGTGATCTGTGCTGTAGGCCTACGTATGCAGCGTGTGCATGTGCGCCATGGAGTGAAACATTTATTGACGTTGTGTATCGCTGTATAATTTGATTTGCACTGAACGCTTGTGTGTCCTTTCATTACGTCTGCTCGGAGACATTAGCTATAGCTACACAACACAAGTGCAAGTTGAGGCTCAAGTGTGTTTATGTGTCCAGTGCATGCTTCATGCCGACTCAGAAGAAAGGCTAAGTAGGACATGCTTAGAAAACATTAAATAATCAGATAAACCACAGATGAACATTATGGAGAAGTTTTTGTTGAGATTATGAGATTCTATATTAAAGAAAAAATGCTCATTCTGTCTGCCACATTTACCTCATCTTAATTCAGCCATGCTCATGTGACATTAGCCACATTTAATACTGTCTGAGAGCAGGACTGGTGGAGATTTAGACTTAGAGCCAGTTGGGGGCCATCAAACTGTTTTCTTCTGCCTTCATCATCTCGTACTCCCTAAATCCTGGGATAGAAGTAAGATTAGCAAAGTAGTCTTCGGGGCAGTCAGACAGAGTTGGGAAAAGGTCACATAATCTCAGCCTGAGCCTTTTCTAACTTTTCTGTCTATATGAAGAGATGAGCGAGAACACATCTGAAAGAGGAACTATTTAAAAAAAAAAAAAAAAGCAGCATATGCGTTTTACAGTACAGCAGCATGGATTAATATGAAGATGTAATTTCACACTGAGACTTGATTGATATTGAACTTTTAAAAAAAGGGGGCAACAGCCTTAATTCCTATTGTACCCTCTCCTATAAACTGTAGGTAACCAGCTACAGATGTCAAATTAAAAGCATCTTAACTACTGTACAATAAAGTTTCTTGGTTGTCCAATTTACTGTAGGATTTACACAATTACTGTATTACTGTGTGGAAGACGTGCAGTGATACAGCGCATCTCGGAGCCTGTCTGTGTGGAGGAATACTGAGTGAGTTGATTAGTAGTCTTAGTTCTTTCTTTTTTTTCCCGACCAGCTGATGCATTGTCATTTTTTACTTTATATCATACTCTTGCACTAGTGTATTATTTTGAGACGGGACTTCTCGTAGGCAGCGAAAATACGCTGATTAATTGTCCCTCATTCACAACAGTTTACTGCCTGTGTCTCAGTCTAGCACGAAGTGCTGGTATTTCTCAGTGGGGGGGAGCAGAGACCTTTCTACTGCAGATACTATACTAGTGGCCATTTGTACCTCATACAACCCCACTTCAAAAAAGCTGGACTATCCCTTTAAGTTATGATGGATATGACCTGTCCAGGATGTGCCCCACCCTCGCCCTACGTAGTCACCTCATGACAAAATGTTAACTATGTTTTGTGACCAGTGGTCTTGTATTTTTAGGGGACACTCACCAACAGTGTGTCCATTTGCCTTTGTCTTAGTATTTCAGGCTCATCCATTCGGGTCTTACGATCTTCTCACAGGGTTCACTTCTCCGACAAGAATGAGTCTGCAGGCAGGGCACGGCTTTAAAGAGACACGTCCTGAACACTATGATCAGTCATTGTTACTCTAGCTTTGCACATATGGCAACCACAAATTAGATTTTGAGCCCTGTTAGATGAGAAAGATTAGAAAAGAAAACACACAAAAAGAAAAATATACAGCCAATAGGTGGCTGCGTCTGTAATAATCATGTGCTGTAGTTTACAGATATTTTTCTATTGTGATGTAGAAAGAAGATTGAGAATTTAAAAAAAAAAAAGTGTAGAAAGGACAAAGCTTATGTTTAAGCTGTCAGACACAGATGGTTGTAGAGGACGACGGTGAGTGTGGCAGCATCAGGACATGAAGGCTTTGACAATGAAGTAGTAACACACACACAGAGATGGAAAGATCGAGAGAGAGATGTAAGCTCTCTCTACATGATGAGGAGAAGAGACTATAGGAAGAAAAAAAATGTGTAATCAACATCATGGACACTACAAAGCACACAGAAATAGTCTGTGTGTCAAGATGTGTAAAGAAGACAAGAGGACAAAAGACCACAGGCTCCATCTTGTAGACCCAAAGCAGCAACGAATTCTGCTGGTTTCTGTCCGACACAGTTGTCACGCAGCTCAGTGTTGAAAGACACATTTAAAGAGGAACTATGCAGGATTTTTAGTTTAACTACATAGCTTACCTACTTAGCTACATTTTTACCTTAATTAAACAGCTAAGTAGTAATTGTGATGGTTTAATAAATGACATGTAACTTGTTACAAGGGAGAATGGAGGCTCTTTGCCTTCTACGTAGTGTGTCTTGGCTGAAAACAACTTTGCAAGATCAGCACCACCGCTTACCCACCAGCTGACAGGATCATGTGTTGTTACATGATGACATATCAAACCTGAGACTGTTAACATTATGTAGAAAACTTGCTTTGACATGATGCTATGAAGTTGTGACAAATTGATTCTCATGTGGACAGAAGACAACACACACACACACACAGTAAGGATTTGAGCATAATCTCACGGTTCCTTATAATATTTAGCATGAGCTTACGTGCACATCTATAACACAGGAAGATACTAAGGTTTCAGGTCGACCTCATGTTTCTTTTCTTGTCCTTTGTGTCCTCTGCTCTCATCGTTTCTCATCTCTGATCTTCTCCTCTGATATTGCCATTTTAACCTTTAAATCGGTGCTATCACCACAAGCAGCAGAAACTGCTTTGCCTACTTATTCACTACACAGATGGAAAAACACAGGTGATGATGAGGATAATTTATTAACGCACTTTTTCTTTTTTTAAAGGTACATTTTTGCTCCACGAAACATACACAATGGGTGGCATGTTGCGTTCAAGGCCAAGGCCACACAGCATGTGGGATGGTTTGTGTGTGGGAAGGTGTGGGATAGGCGATATGGCAGGAGTGATGAATGCCCAGGCATAGAGGGAAAAAAAAGACAGAAAATATTCACTGGCAACCTTGACTATTACTGCAAAGTCACAAACACATATGAGTCTATATTGTACACATGCATGTAAAAATGCACAAACTAACACACATTCACGTGTAATAGTCAATGGCAGTGATAAATCCAGAAGTCTTGAGCTTCAATATATCAAACTTGCTTTTCATTTGCAAATGAAATGTGTACTTTCCCTTCTCTCACAAGAACATACAACCATACCTCATCTTGTGTCCCTGTGTATGTTTGCATACTTCAGCAATATGCAAATGAGCTACACCATGAGAAACGGAGGTGCAGATACGTTCACCCTATGTTACTCTGTGCTGCAGCTGAACATTCGCTTTTTTACCGATGTGAAAACCACAGGGAAATAAAGTCCAGCTGTTCAGAATGAAAAGTCTTCTTCCTCCAGGGTCTGAGGGCGGAGGGTGTCGTAACACTGTACAGACTGTCCTCAGGTAAAATGTGCGCTTTGTGACATTGGGCTATATATAAAAAAAAAAGTCCTTTTACTTGATTTGACTCAACTGTTACAGACTCTGACCAAGTGCTTGCAGAAAAAAAAGCTTTTCCGTTTCCAGGCAACAGCCCACACATCCAGACATCACAGCCATGCACTTTGTGCAACCTCTGGAGAGCCAACACTTTAAAAAAGCAATGGAGCCATAATTACTGTAGGAAATTACTCTGTATGCTTCCACCTATACTGTACTGTATATATGTCTTGACGTATTTCACTTTTCTCTTTCTTCTTTTTCACTTTTCTCACGCGTCACTGTGGTGGAAACAGGAAAGATGATGCAGCAGGTGACAGGTGATGGCCTCATCTAAAGAAGAATGAATCCTTGACCCTGATACGACTAAAGCCGAGCAGCACAAACCTCCTACACAGAAGACATTGAAGGATCTCTGGAGTCCTCATCAACAAAGCGACGGAGAAAAACAATTTACATGGGCAGGGAATAATAGGCACATCTCCCTCACCTCAGCTGTCCACAGACAAAATAGCAGGGAAAAAATGTTCACATTCAGTCACTGCTTATTGCCCCTGTGGCAAAAACATGCTGTACAGTTCCTGCAGTCCCTCTTGGACGGTGAACTACTGTATCACGGCTCTCTGCTGCTGCCTAAAAACATTATGGTTTTATTTAGTTTGGGTGACAGTGTTCAAATGGATGTTCTTTTCTAACCCCCACAGCAAAGTGACCTGTGCTGGACACAAGCCAGATACAAAAATAACAGATTAAGAAAAAAAAGTCCTGTTTCACCACCCAACAACTGTAAATTAATTATTATGGCAGATGTTACTTTATTGTAGTGAATTTCTGCTGATACAACTGTTTTTAAATAAGTTATATAAAAACTTTATAAAAAAAAAAAAACTTTCAAGGAGAGTCAATGTTAAGGTGGAGAGATTAAAACTTTTTTGGGGATCAGTACTGGGTGAAGAGAGGAGATGTCACTGAGTGGACACGGCCTCAACTCACAATAGGAGCTGCCAAGAGAAAGATTACAGGTAATTGCTGCCCTGTAGCCATAATACACAGAGTAGCCACACTGAAGTAACACCCACACTGTCCTCTCTATATTACATGACCTTTAATGGGATTAGCCAGAGTGTGTGTGTTCTTCTTCTAAATTCATTGTTTTAAGACCTGCAGAGTGAGGACATTTTTTCTATTGGAGGACATTTGACCTTATTTGATCTGGGTTTTTCAAAAAAAAAGTTACAGTGTTTTTTTCTTTTGGGTGCAACAGTGAAGACTTTTTCTGATGACTTTATCAAAACAACTATTTCCTATTATTATTCCGTTACAGTATATCATGTTAGCTTCCATGTCCTCTGTGTAATCAACAACAGCTGTATTTTCAAAGCTGGAGACCAATTCCAACATTTAAGAGAACTGCAACGTTGGTTACTTCTTATTACTGTAGGAAATTAGATCTGTGACAGTTTACAGTATGACTTATTGTTTTGTTAAAGCAACACTATGTAGTTTTTCGACCTTACAATAATAAGTCTAAACTCACTGAAGTGGCTGAAACTGCACCATGTAACTTCCTTGCATGGGTAGGAACACAGTGGTGAGTTCCAGAGACCGAGCTCAAGCCCGGTCTCCCTGCTCCTCTCACCCACACACCAGCGCCCTGTG
Source organism: Trachurus trachurus (assembly GCF_905171665.1). Lineage (NCBI taxonomy): Eukaryota > Metazoa > Chordata > Actinopteri > Carangiformes > Carangidae > Trachurus > Trachurus trachurus. The sequence goes on from NC_139906.1 coordinate 9,422,371, forward strand.
CTGGGCCACACGGCCGACCAGCCTCCCTGGAGCCTCTGGAGCTTTGCTCGGCACCAGTACTTTTACAATGTTTACCTGCCCAGGTCTATGCACCGGCAGGCCATGAACTGTTAAGGCCTTATTTCCCGGGATGCAAAAAGAATAGAGGTCAGCCAGAGGGGCTGGAGTGAGATCTGCAGATGTAGTAAGCATAAGGGTGAACTGTTTTGAGTATAAACACACACACACACGCACACACTTAAACACGAGATACATTTATGGAGGACAGGAACACAAACAGCCATGCACAACACACAAAAAATCACAAAGTAATGATTTTCCCACGGTGTTGTGGGATTAGTAATAAGATTCTGCAGCGATAGCATCTCAGTGGAAGTAGGTGAATGAAACTCCCTCAGACTCCAAACACCAGATAACGGCTCTCTGCTTTAAAATGAATAATGTCTGGTTTGCAACTATGCAGAATAATAATATTTTTTTCCATCTTGCAGTCAAACTTTTATAAAAAAGACAAAAAGAATAAATAAGTGCTGTATATATTTGTAAACCTCGGTAAACTCAGCATGGGTCCATTTCCCATACAATAAAGGAGGTTGGTTCTTAACCAACATGCAAACGAACATCTGAAGAGTAAATGTTCTGTTTCCAGATGTATTTGATCTGTTTTCTAGGAAGTGTTGAGGTGTGGGTGCAGGAAAGTCAGACAGTGCGGTGTTCTGTTTCACACCATGTAGCATAAATAAAATAAAACAGATATCTTTCCCTGTCTGTTTTCAAAAATAACATTGTCGGCTTCATCTATAAGAACCCATATACACAGTAGAGCGCTATCTAGAAGATCTCACAGTAAACAAAGGTTGCACACCTGATGTAAATGCATGTTTTGTCCTATGGTGACTTTCAGGAACCTATAACTCCATTTACCCCTCTTATATACATGCAAACATGAAACCAAATTTCTACACTTTTAAGAAATAATCATTTTTGTGAGTTTTTTGTGCATGAACGGTGAAAACGCATTTAAACATATCAATTTTTCAAGATCCCTGGCTACATAGTATGTACACGGCCTCAACTTGAACTCAGTCCATTGATTCTTTTACACAGCTCAAGTTAAAACTGTAAAAGCTTCCTGAGCCAGAAGAGCAACAGAAAGCAAAAAAAAGGGGTCCAGTGAACTCTTGCTCTGTACTTCTGATACAGTATAATAAGTCAGTCTTTTTATCTTTCTGGGTAGCAACCATTTCTGGGTAGCAACCATTGTCCTATCTGCCCAGCTAACTATGGGGTTTTGTAGCTTTTTGCTACAAGCCAAAATGTTTCCATCTTGTTGAAGCTTCTTCTTCTTTAGTTTGTCTTAATGCCCTGAGTCACTTTGTCTGGATGCTATTATAATGATTGTTGCTGCAGCACATAAAACACATTTAACCTGATGGGGCTGCTATGTGCAGAACCACATTAGATTGGTGATTGCTGATGCATTTGTTGCAGCACTGTGAGTGGGTGTGTAGGAATGCAGTTGGCATTGTTCTGTGATTAATAGGCTGTACGATCCGAAGTGGCCGGGAGCGACATGACACGGAGGAAAATATTTGTATTATAGACCCTCAGTGAGCCAGCCAAGAGAACCATCCACAGCCACTCAGCACCACTAGTATTAGGTGGATAATCTTTCTTATTTATGCATTGTGTCAACGTTTCTACTGATTTATTTCCCCCGAAGTTGCTGCATCATCAAATTGCCCCGTTGTATCGTCCGCGTGAGCAAATTCAATTTCATTTCTGAGAGAACATGTACACAACATAATGGCATTATCCACTTTTCATTGTTATGGGGTTTGACGTTCTGTGGGTTGCTGTTTGACGCATTCATGCATACTCACATGCTCCATTAGTGTTTTACTATCGTTCCAGATGATCAGCTCTTTACATAGGCTAAGGAATACATAAATTATCATGGTCATCACTGAGCACTGTAATGGACTTTTTAAGCTCCATGTAAAAGCTACTTAATTCTTTATTTTAATCAGAAAGTTTGGTCAAGTTACTCCACAGCGAAGCCTCTAAACCGATGCTTATAACCTTGTATTCTCCTCATTCCTCTCCCTCCGCTCGCTGCCCATTCCTCTCACCCTCATTTAAACCCATTTCATTTTCTCCCTGTAATTATATGCCTCTGCCTATCTGATCTGCTCCCTCCATCTGTCCATTTTCCCCCTCTTTAATTCTGTCTGCTCACCTACTCCCCCTGCCTCCTCTATGGGCTCTGGGGTAATGAGGTTAACTCAGGCACATGGCTGCGTCCCGGTGCTGAGAGCTCTGTGGAAGTATCACAGTTCTCCATTTTTAAAAAGTTCAAAAGGACAAACTCTGTTTCCAGTTTGTTCCTCTGCTGCAGTGGGGGGAAGAGGGCAGCACTGTGTCCATAGATAATAAATGAATCCTCTGAAGGAGGTGCTTAGACAAAGTGTTTCTTTCTCCCTATCGGTGATGATGGGTAGTTCAATTCGTATGTTTGACAGCTGGTACACTGGGGTGGATGTCCCATAACACCTGATCTATGTCTGTCTTCAGTTAAAGTCTAAGAAGACTGATGAATGTATGTTGTATATGTTTTTTGCTGTTGGTTTTCATCCCTGTGTCCAACTTTCAAACCTTACTGATGTGCAGTTGCAGTATTACCAGCCAACTGTGACCATTGTCATCATAAAGCAGGTCCCCATAGCAGTTTTGTGCAATATGAGTGCCTTTTTTCAAATCAAATCAAACTTTACGGGCATTTTGTTCTATCCGAACAAAAAGAGAAAAGCTCAGTTTTTGTTTAAAGGTCTGACAGCAAAGACAAAGCTGTTCAGCAGCCTTGTGCTCTTGCACCTGATGCTGCAATGGCGTGTCTGTGAGGGCAACATCTGGAAGAAACTGCAGAGAGGGTGTGAGGAGTCTCTTACTGTACATGTTTCTTAGATCATTTCACCAAAATACAACTGTAAATGCTCTGTTTCAATTGAATGATATTGAAGCAAACACATTTTAAATACTCCCCTTGCAAGTTATTCAAATTAAAAACCAGAAAATCTGTTTCCATCATAATTGTAGGTTAATGGGACTGTGTATCCATACAGAGGGCATTTTGTCTTTGCCATTTCAGTCCGTCACAAACACCCGACTACTAAACTAAGAAATCTCAGCTCTTGACTAAATCAAAGATGTTTTGGAGGAACAAAAGGACAAGGAGAAGCCGTTTCACATCACTTTCTTTAACGCACTGCAGCTGTGGATGAAACTCGCCCAAAAAGCAAGTGCAGAAGCAAAAGTTAAATGGAGACCAAACAAAGAAAGCAACAGACAAGCAAACAGCTTCCTTCAAACCACTCCGTCAACAGAGGGAGATGAAGTGTTGCTCCCTGCACCCTCACAACCAAATGAAGAAGGGACAGCGAGGCTTTTAAGACTTGGCACAGCTGATTCCAATTTTCTAAACAAGCAGCCCTGCGAGCCAAAGACCTGAAGCTTCGTTTAGATTTGGACTAAAGTTATGCAAAGTTATGCTTCTCATGCTTTAGACAAAACAACTGATGTGTCTGTTCACTAAACTCTTCCACTGAGATTCTGCCTTTTAAATTCTAAAATAAAAAAAACTAAACGAGAATCTAATTTCAGTTGCACCATTTTTAATGAAGGGATTTTTAAAATAGCTCAGTGTCTTCACTCTCTTCAGCGTGAGCAACATGCCATTTTGCTGTGTTGATAATAACATTAATTGTCATAAACTATGCAGTCGTAACTTGAACGACTGCGCTTCATTACTCTTAATGACCTTAACTGAGTGTTCGATGAATTATTCAATATTCAACTGACTCTTGTGGCTGAATGTGTGCAATGTGTGGTTTAATATGTGCAAATGTTCCTCTCACTGTTAAAGGTTTTCTGTTGCATTAATGGTCGGCAACACTATTAGATAATGGGAAATACTATTAGCAGTTAGGGAGTTTGAGAGATATTGGGAAAACAATAAAGTTCACATTTTGTAACATAAAAAAAGTCATTAGTCAAAAGCCCTCTATATAATTGTGAAAATGCTTTAAAGTAGATCTATGACTTAACCTCAAGTCAGGATTTAAATATCTGCACTATAATGTTGTAGATCCAAACAAAAGCAGGCCATTTATTTAGAAAAGAAATGCCCCCTTCTTCTTTTCTAAACTGAATTTACACACAACACTTGGCAACATTTTGGGTGTCTAAGGTGTTTTAATTTCAGCTGTTACAGTTGCCCAATCAAAAAAATTGACACCACAGAAGAAAAACTCCTGAAGCATCCTAGGGTAGAAATAGTTACAGTATGTCATAAAACAGATACAAGATTTAGCACTGAACCAGGCCAGTTATCTACCATCTGCTCTTAAGCTATTGACAAGCTTTTCTCCCTGTTGGCTGACACACATCCCCTCTGACCTTAAGCCAATTAAAGCAAACCCCCCCCAAAACAGGTCTACATCCTGACTGTCTTTTGGGCTGTGTATAAAAATGTTTTGATGTGAGCTGTGAATGAAATCAGCAGTTTAAGGACAATTCTTGAGATTTTATTTGCAGTGTTTTCATTTAGACATGTCCAGTTAACTCACAGGAGTCTGTAGTCATGCTGTCTGTGCAGAGACATAGCTCTGCTTCGACTATGTTGCAGGTATTTGGTCATCAACAGGGGCTAATCTGTGATGGTCTGTGTCGCTCCTTGTTCTGGATCATTTTCCATGTTTGGACAATTGACACTGAAAGTCAATGGATTACAGCTACATAGCCATAAACCAAAAATGTAAACCTCATATTGAGTTAAAAAGGATCGTGGGACGCTGTTAAAACTGTGTGCTGTGGGATGTTGCTGAGTCAGTGCTCCCTAAATGAGTCAAGGACATGAAAGAGCAACTTACAGGATCTCTGCATGTGGAGTTTTCTGGAAATAGATGCTGCAGTGCCATGAAATGAAACACTGGCTTCCATCATTTATCCTTTTTTTTTTGTTACCATTACAACTTTTGCCACAAGTGTATTGATTCCTGCCTGGACGCGATGACAATGATCATGATGATTAATGGATTACATGAAGATAGTACTGAGCCAGCAACATGCAGCTAATGTGTCAACTATTGACTGAGTTCTACAGCCTGATTTTAGAAGTGTATTGATTCATGAGCATCATTCAATAAACCACTTTTTTTTTTTTTTTTTACCGGCGATTTTTCTGTTCTGCTGTGTCCTTTCTTTCCCTCTGTCCAACATCTAATAATAAGAGAAGGTACACTGGTAAAAATCCTTCTACAGTAATATAAAATTTGCTTTCAAATATTATGTACTTCCCTTATAAATCAGTTCAGTTAACAATTGTGTTATGTATCATAATCATCGTTGCTAAGGACACGTTTGATTGGCTCCATTGTGCTGAGGGGAAAGGCGTGTTTAACCTTTAGAAGAAATATGCCGCCTGTTATTGAACGAGTGCCACTGAAAGTTTGAAATGACTCAACGCTCTGACGATAAATCACTTCAGAATTAGTTTAGAGAAGATAAAAGTCACAGATATTGTATATCAACCCCAATCAATCAGACATGAACGTCTCGGTAAACGGACAGGAAAGAGACACACAATGCGATATTTCAGAAATCAGCCCCCCAAAAATTGTTAATGTGGGTTTTAAAAGCAACAATATCTGATGATGGGTGTTGGAAACTGGGGACATTGGAGCAGGTTTCCTCTTGCTGTGAGTCATAGTGACACAGAAGCAAAACTGATCTGCACTACAGCGCAGCAGACTCTCCTGGGGAAAAGTTTAATCAGCTAAACACCACACACCTGAGAGAAGACATGGAAATGTAACAAACCCCACTCTGATAATGTAACTTGCACCGTCAGCACTTTGGAGTGTGTATATGTATGCAGGCTTATGTTGATATATAAGCACCAAGTATAGAAGAAACTTACTTCAGCTATAGAAAGGGGAAATTCAGTATTGAAGTTTACTGCCATAGGGAGGGTGTGTGTGAATACCTGATGGGGGTGAGTCTGAAACTACAGCTGCACTGACAGTGTCACAGTGTATACTATATAAATGAAGAGGATAATCAATGAATGACAAATACATTAGTGGCATTTGCTCCTCATTATATGAAAAACTTTAGCTCAAACTCTTCAAAGTGTCTCAGAGTCAGCCTGTACTTGAAAAACATTTTACCCTTAATAGTGTTTTCTGCAGGGGGGCTGTGCTGATGATGCTGCAGACCTGCTGCCTGCAGTGCCGCATGGATCTGTCAAATGCCAGCATCAATCACTGCCTCAAACTGTAAGAGCATGAATCATCACATATAACAGCGTCTCGTCAAAGCCGAGGACAAATTAACCATCACTAAATATCATATGGAGAGTGTGCATACTAATGGATGAACGACATATAATATAGAGGTGGATCATGATAACTTGGACTTTCAGCTCTTTGTCAGGACCTTTTTAACACCTTCAGAATCATTTTCGTGTGTATAGGAAATGTATTTTTTGAATAAATGAAACAGCACATTTATTTCTCAGGGTGAACAAAGCATAAGCCTGTCACATCAGAGACCACGGTTCATTTTCAGACTCCTGTCTGTGGTTAAAGTGGTGTCGGCTAAAATCAGGGAAATATCACGGTGTAAGGTTTAATACAGAAAGAAAAAAAAAACACTGTGGCTTCAAAGCTATTATCCAGTCTCGCCCCATATACATCAGCAGACAATAGGCTGTGGTCTGCTTTACTCATGTGTCAACTTTCAACAGAACAGAGAACATTGGAGGTCTTTCAAACTACCCTATTTATTTTCCATTTCAGAGACATTTCAGACACATGACACTGTCTCTGTCCTTTCCATTTCCTCTCATCTGTCCTCTCTTTATCTCGATTAGTGTTACCAGCCGTCTCAATCCAATGGTTTCTGTCTCTTTTCTGATGTTCAGTCTCTGACCATGTTTATACGCTACTAACAAAAAGTTGGGATGGGATATTCAACTTTCGGGTGAAATTTATGGAAAATGTAAAAAGCTCATGCTACAGTGATATTATATCATGAAAGTAGGGCATATAAGTATGGAGTGGTAATTTCTGCATCTCAAACAATGTATTGAAACCAAAGCTAACAACAGTGATGGGTATACCACAACAAAAATATCAGTGTGCCAATAAGTTGTCATGTGGCCAAAGAACGTCCACTTCTCTGTCTTTCTGTCTCTGACTCGACTAGTCTCTCTGTCTCTGTTCAACCTGCTGATGACACTCTGTGACACTCTAAGCTCAGTGGACACGTCCCAGGTAGGCTACTGTTGGTGGACTGTTAAAGGGATAGTTCAACATTTTGGTAAATTGGCCCATTAACATAATCCTGAGGCAATTTGAGGCAAATACAGACACTGCTTGCCGAAAAACTGCCTCCCCAGCGGTTTTGCATGAATTTGCCTCTAAAACAACTCTGCCTCGTAACGTTCTGTTATTATCGCATAGCGTGGTGAATGTGTAGGTCACAACTTGTCCACCAGAGTGTTTTGGAGTTGTTGGATTGTGAATGTGATGAGTTTGATGAGGGAAACCAAGAAATCCCATGAGCCTCCGTAGCGTAGCTCTGAGCAGCTCACAACTCTGCTCTGCCGTTCTAAAAACAGCTTGCACCGACAAATAAAGGTAACGAACCTACTCCTAAAACTATAGGGATTATGGCAATGGGCCATATTTGCCAAAATGTTGAACTATCCCTTTAATTATGGTCTTGGTCTCATGACGTCAAAATGTAATCAGCATGATGAAGAGGACTGTTTCAATACAAGCTGTCATTCAACTAGAACGTTTGGTGGTCGATTCATGGACCAGACACTCAAATCACCTTATTATTACATTATGTTACGTTATAAATACTGAAACATTGAACAGTTGGGTTATAGTGCATTGTAGGTGCATTCTGAAATTTCGTTCAAAAGCTGGCTATCCCTAACGCTTTATGAGTGGTATATGTCATACTGGTATCCGTGTTTCTTTAAAGTTTGGCTGCAGTCTAAATGATTCCCTCCTCGTGTCTCTCACATTCCCTCTAACACAGTCTCCCATCTGCCTGCTGTGACCTCCCGGGAGATGATGTGCCAAGTTAGTGGATCTGATTGAAGACAGGAGACAGAGGACAGCCCTCCTGGAATCTCTGTTATCCCAGCAAAGCGGCCTGTGTGCCAGAGATGCTTGCAGCTGTATTATCCAGAGCATCAGCTCTTCGCAGGGGCTCCCATGGCAAATTTTCCCAGGCACAGGGGCAAGAGAGAGGATGATTCATTTATTCCTTCGGGACAGCATGACAACAAGACCTCACCCTGTAGGGAGACGAGGTCCTGGAGCCAGACCCAGGAGGCCGGTGTGGGATGTGAAGCTGAGTTGATATATTGTAACTGGGTGCAAACCACGCTGGGTCTGGTCTCCTTATGAGGACAGCGCTCCATTTAACAGACCAGGGTGCAGGATAAAAGCCACTATTTGAGTGCTGAGATACTGACAACCCCACAACAGGCCACTGCTCTCACTGAGCTCACACTGTTGACAGTGAGCTGAGCTGAAGAGGAAGCTATCATATTAACTGTATCATACCATCCAACTTTATATAACTGTGCTCTACCAGATAAGAAGCAATGCCAATTGAGCTTTTCTCCTTATTTCCTATTTGCCCCAGATAAAACTACTTAGCACCAACGATAAGCACAAGTATCACTGCACCACCGAGCTTTCAGTGCCCCTGTTTTACACAGACACAAATGAATTTGGCTGTCCTAGTTTCAATTAAGGCACCTAAACTGGTGCTAAAGGCACCAAACACAGCAGGTGCAGAATGAACTCCAACAGCTGAATTGTGAAGAATCAAAAGTTGAAGCATTTATATCTCAGTGTGTATTGCATTGTTTTGCATGACCTTTGAAATTGTCATTGGCAACCAAGATGAAAGTGTGAGCTGTCTAGCTACTTTGCAGGTGGGTGAAGTGGAGGTTGACAGGCCTGTGTGTGTGTGTTTTTGAAACTTATTTCGGAGCTGCAGCTTCCTCTCAGCTGAAGACGAAGCTGCTGTGTTATTGGTTGACAGCACAATGCAAAATAAGCATATTCACCCAGGTGACACATTGAAGGGGTAGGAGGCCTCATAATTCATCACTGGAACTTATCTTAAGTTATCTAAAAACGCTTTTCTCACTGACTCCACCTACCGGTTAAGAAGTGCAACTTCAGCTTTAGCATTTAGCAGTGAGTCACCGTCAACTTCTCATCTTGTCTGTCATGAATTTTCCAGAAATTGTTAAATTCCAGAGCCACGCATATGAATTCCCACTGGCATAAAGTGAGATCACACACACACACACACACACACACACACACACACACACACACACACACACACACACACACACACACACACACACACACACACACACACACACACACACACACACACACACACACACACACACACACACACACACACACACACACACACGTACGCCTACCCCATAACGACGTACATAGGCCACACATTCACTGAAAACAAAACTGAGATGCCAGGTGTGCAGACATAACACACATTCCCATGACGGGTGGGTGAGTCAGCAGCTAGAGAAGAAGTGTTGCATAGATGGATGAAAGGGATAAAGTGGGTAGTAGCAGAGGTGGAGAGTGTGTGTGTGTGCGCGCGTGTGTGTGTGAGAGAGAGAGAGAGGGAGGGAGAGAGAGATCTAAAACATCCAATTCCACTAAGTGCTGTGAGCTGGACACTACTTTCTCATCTGAAGCATAAAGAGGAAGATGGAGAAGAATACAGATTACTAACTATATGAGTCTACACACACACACACACGCGCGCACACTAGGTATTTAATGTAAAGTGCACATACCTTCCAACCATTAATGAATTCAGTATGTATAATAGCTTCTCTCTCCGGGGTTAAAGGAGCTGGCATCTCAAAAGTGGCTGCTTTAAGAATATGGGGGTCCATTACCAGCTAATGTGGGGCCATATGCTACTAAAAATACAAAACAAAGAAAAGGACACAAATAGATTACATTAATAAAGGTATATTTTGGAGCAAGATGTAGAGCAGGTGCGCGTCCTCACCGCAGGTGCTCAGCTACACATGAAGATAATTAGAGAGTCCCATGGAGGGAATAGCGGCACACTTTATAAAGAATACTAGTAGACTATATTTTGGAGCATTGTGAACAGCTCAACATAGAAAAGATTCACATAATTAAAAATCTAATCAGCACAAGGGCCACACAAAAACCTGCATGGGGTAAATGATTCCAGGTTTCCAGGAGTTTCCCCATCATAAGAACTGTAAGTGTATTTAGGTCAGACAACAACAACGGCAAGTGCTCTATATGTCCGGTCATTTTTTGGGGTCCACATGGGGTCAACACACCAGCAGCAGCACTTTTTTTCTTTTAGTAAACAGAAAAGCTTTATCTGAGTGACGTATTTCAGTTTGCAGCCTCCACCAGGGTCATCCAGTATTTGTGTTTACATCAAGTAAACTGGAGGAGTTTTGACTTTTCTTCCTTTCTCCGTGCACCTCGGGAGCAGGTGGTGTTGTGCCAGAAGCTTTATTTCGTTTCACGACCAGGAGGCTGACAGGTTGTCAGAATCAGACTGATGTTGACTGTATGCATGTTCTTGTGGAGGGATACAGCACTTATTTCCACTAAAACAGCTGGTACCAGTATTTACATATCATTCTCCGCAACATCCATTGAAATACACGTGACCGATGATGGAGTGCAATCTACAGTACAGTTTACCTGTTTTTAAGACCCTGTGACTCAATGTGTAATTTCTTCCACAGGTGTGGCAGTGATAAAGGCAAAGCTTTAATTATGAAGACATTATTAGTTAATTTAGTATGATGCACCTGCAAAGCTCTTGGGTGCAAAAAAAAAAAATCATACCATCTACAAAGGCAATGACTTATTCAAGGTTGCATTGCTAGAGCTGCCACTTGCAAAGTGAAAATGCACAGTCAGACGTTGCTGCTCAATAATGAATTCTCTCTGTTCTGGAGTTACAAGAAGAAGCGTCTGTGCTTGTCACTTTCATGCTGAATAATGTAGTAAAGCGAAATGCCACGTCAGGGGGGCTGCCAATCAGGCCGACATCTACAGTGACATTTTAAATGTGTCTCAGTTTGTCATATCAGCTGTGTAATTATTGTCAAAGTCGGTTTTTACCTCTGTCTCTGTTTATTTGAGCGATAACCTGAATCTGTGTGTTTGTGTTCCTCTCTCTGTGTTTGTGTTTTGGTGTCTTCTTCTCAGTCACAGTCCATCCCTCTGTGTGTTTCCCCCATTTCTCTGCAACTCATTCCCGTTCTTTCGCTCTCATTCTCTCTCATCACACTTAGGAACTGCCAGTGCCACATACACATTTCAGAAGTGTTTTTAGAGCATCCTTTATTCCTAGGCAGAGAATAAAGTGCTAGTGCACCCTGTGTGTCTTGGAGGATGCATACACAAGTGTTTTAGTCTTTTTAGCCTTTGAGGAATGTACTAAAAAATACACATAAAGTTTTAATCATTAGGGTTTTTCCACAGAGATACCGATCTTAGGTCGTTGGGAGGTCATCATTGCAAATCTGCTGTATCAGTTTACAGCACAAAGAAAAGGGCAAAGTAAAACACAACAGTTTGGAGGGAGGCAGTGACCAGACATGCAGTTGTAAGCACGTAATATTGACTAATTTGGAGTAATTGAAGTATAATCTGCAATACGTTTCAAAATATCATTCATAAAATTCACAAAGGAGAAATGTTCTTTATCTTGACATCAGATAAACTCACATCATCATCATTTTAAACTGTTGTGTATAAGTGCTTTAAGTGTCGATCTACAGAAGATATAAGCCTAAATATTTTTACAACTCCTCTCTCAGGCTCTGAAGCTGCTGCAACAACAGCTCTGAGCTCTGAATTGCTATTTTTCTGAATGACTGAGTAAAAATACAGCAGGTAAACACCCAATGGTTGCTTAGTTGTGACGGCTTATTTTAAGGACAATGAATTCAGGCTGTGTGGATTTCTTTGCGGACTGATACTCTCACAGTATTAATAGAAGATAGACTTGCTTTATAATCAATAACAGACACAGAATTCCACCCTTATGAGACCTTTAAGAAAATCCCCCCATAAATATTCAGTTGACTATGTTATCACCTATGCTGCAATAGTGTTTCCAGTTGGAAATGGTGGCAAAACCAAAAGCATATTTGGGTTTAAATCCCTGAATAAGTTTCTGTCTGGGAGGAAATCTCCCTGCCAAACAATGAAGAACAATGACAGCTGCTTTTTTTTCGGACCACTTGGCTGTTTAATATTACAACATCACTGGGGTGAACTGACGGTTAGCCTCTATGTAATGACTCCGGGCTCAAAAAAGAAGGAAAAAAAAAAACAGCCAATGCAGAGAAATAAATAAAACAGGAACCATTTTCTCGACAGCTGGTGATTTTTAAAAAAGAAACAAACTCATTTTAATTTGGTCCCAAGCCTGCCCTTGGGGTCTAAAAGCTTTCTAATTAAAATCATTTACTGTTACTCTGCTTCACTATAGCCTGGCAGATGTATTGGTAGGGTCTGCATTTTGGAGGGGGAAATCAAATTGGTTTCCATTGTGTGATTCCTTGGCCAATCAATACAGCAACAGTAATTGAATCCATGAGTGAACCAACCCTCTTTGGTAGAAAATCTGACCTTTGATCAGATCTGTTCAGAATAAACATTGAAGTGAGACAGTTTTATTGCAGTTTTGATGTAAACAGTACAGTGTCGAGGGTGAGCAGGAGGGCATGTTTGTTCATGCTCTGTGGAGGAAACACATCACTGAAGACTGAACAGCTCCGGCTCCATGACAACAAGGCATGAGTTGTGATGTGGGGGAAAAGATTCTGGGAATGCCATAATTGTTTTAATTTATACTCCACTTTGGGGAAGAGTTTTGTGTTCAAGCTCAGCCGATGTCGTCTGCATTTTCCAAGCATGATGAATCACATTGAGACGGTGACATTATGATATGGTTGGTTGTTTCAAGCTGCATCAACACAATATATTGGTGTGTACACACATCTGATGAGGATGTTGCAACAAAAATGATTTAACCCTTTATCGGGCAAGTTACCACATTCAGTACTTATTTTGACCAATCAAATAAGCTAAATACGTTTACAATAAGTATTTTTGCTTTGCTTTGTTCTTTATTTTTATTACTAATTTCTATGTTTTTGATCATTCATTTAACTTTATCTATCCGTTTTTAAATATTCTTATATATAAGATTGGCCATAAAGTTGGAATAATTTTGTTTTCAGACACATTCGTCTTTTTATTCCTATTATGAAGGTTAATTGTGGCTCATTTTTTATATAGTGATATGTTTGAAAAAGACTGATCAGTTTTGAGATAGACATACACCTTATTTAACAACAATAAATTGCATTGTCACAAACATTTCATGAGAAAAAGTTAAAAAAAAAAGAAAAAAATCCTATTTTATTGGAAACTGTGCATACACACGTTTTGGAAAATAATTAGCTTTAAAGGGTGAAGAACTATACAAAGAAACTTCATTGGCCTTGATTGGCATAATTAAAAAGTTAAAAACTGTTCTAATACCCTCTAATAATGGTCCAGGGTTGAAAATTTGAATTTCCAAGCATTTGAATGCCCTATAAAGGGTTTAAGCTCCTGACAAAAAAGTTTTACTTCTATATTCTTGGAGCAACAAAGACAAACTTGGTAGTTGTACAGTAGCTGTAGTGGGCAGTATGGATCTGAAGCACCTGAGGAGTCACCAAGCTCTTACTCTCGGTGAAAATGGTCGTGTCTCTGTAATCAATATTATATAGAGTGCGTTCAGGACCTGCTCGGTTAGAAAAGTGCCCTGTAGTCCATTTTATTTTTTTGTCAAAACTGAAAGGAACTTGACCTGGAAACCATGGAAACTGTGGTGGCCTGATGTTCTTCAATAACCTGTTCCAGCCATTTACTCTCTGATACCATTTTTCGAACGGCAGGGGAAAAAAAGAAGTAAGCCCAAAGATGTGTGGAGTATGTAAACAAATGCAAATGCCTCCTGGTGTTTGACGAAGAAATTCACCTCTGATAATGTGAAAACATGCTTGGTTTCCAAACTTCTCTGTTCATGTGGAGTGACATCTGTCAGCCCATTATTTCACAATGAGAGTTTATGCAATCAAAACTAGCTACCACAAGTCCAGCACATTCGAAAACCAAACAATGTGAAGCACTTAATCAGTCAGTGTCTGTGGAAGAAGATGGATACGGAAGTAAGATGGAGTGCTCACATCCATTATCGCTCAGATTTTTTTGATTCTTTGATTTAAAAACTTGCATCTATTTACCAGCAGCCCATATGTTGCTGCTTCCTCCATGCTCTCCCCAGAGAAAGAGACAGATAGGAATAGATAAGAACGAGGATGGAGACAGGAAGAGGAGGACACAGGAAGGAGAAAAATGATATCAGGGACGCATCAAGAGGGAATAGTGAGGAAAAGAAAGATGATCAAAAGGTAAATGAAAGGGAAAGGAAGGGAAATATTGGAATCAAATAAAGGTTGTAACTGGAGGTCGAAGGAATAGTTGGAAAGAGAGGCGATAGAGTAGGCAAAAAAGAAAGGACAGCAAAGGATAAAAGGAAGCAAAAAACAGAAAAAAAGGTGGGAAAGAAAAGAGGGGAAAAGGAAGTACTCGACATAAACTTCTGGCTGTAAGTGAAACACTTTTGCACTGAAATAAAACTCTGAATCAGCATGGATCTGCTCATTATGGCGAACACACATCCTCTCACTCACACACGCAGAGACATCACATCACTGAAGCTCTTCATCCCTATCGATAACTCACCCTCTTCTTCCGCTCACACACACATACACACTCCCATTTAAACACACACACATAAACGCACAACTTTTGGCTTAGTGTTGCAGCTGTGAAGTAACAGCCAGAAACAAAGAGAGATTGCCAGTGAAGTCACTTTTAAAGCCGGAAAGCAATTAAAAGCTGCTATAATTAGCTCTGTACCTCCACAAAGTGGGTTTATACTCTAATAATGGTGTGTATGTGCGTGTGTGTGCACGCTCGTGTGGGGGGTAGAGGAAATTATCTTTTACAGCTACTGCACACGAAAACAAACACTGACGGGGGGAGATCTCATTCACAACAAACAGCAGTAAATCAACAGTATACTGTAGAGTAGACGAACGCGATCGGCAGAAAACACACAGAGGAATTATGTCACTGTTAGTTTAGATCAGGACGAGTGATGATTGTTGAAGATGAACGGTCCTCTTATAGTAAATGATAAATTCAATCACAGTGAATCACAGAGACTTCTCCACTGCTCTTCTCAGACATGCTGCACTAGGGCCACGCCCCCAGTCAGTGATGTCATCAGGTGTTTTCCATCAATCCTTCCTCTATACTGTATACTCTACGGTGGCCCTGAGGTGCAAATCACAACAGCAAATCAGAAAACAAAACAGCAAAAGAGATAACACAACGGCAAAAGAGAAAACACAATGGCAAAAGAGAAAACACAACAACAAATTACTAAATACAACAACAAAACAGAAAACATAACGACGAATTACTGTTGTGTTTAGTAATTTGTCATTGTGTTTTCTCTTTTGCTGTTGTGTTTTTGGATTTGCACCTCAGGGCCACCGTAATATACTGTACTGTGGTGACATGAACTTACAGTAAATGTAGTTGGTGAAAACTGAAATAAAATGCACTTTACTGACCCTGGTCTGCAACTCCATTTTATAACATCCACTGAAGGGAACTGCCATAATGTGGCTGCACTGATGTATTTTAAAGTAGTTTTTATGGAGTTCATTAGGAGCTGGAGCTGGTCAGGTCAGTGCAGGATGTTTGCCCGCTCTGCATTCGAGCCATGTTCAGCCTTCATGTTCTCCGACAAGCTGCTGATCCCACAGCACCAAGTGAAATCCAGAGTGTACAGTACTTTTCATTGTTTTCTGAAGAAATTGTTATGTGGACTTGGTTTGAGTTTGGGCTTTTCTGGGAGAGGAGGACACACAGTGAGTGATTTAGGTCACGGGCTGTGAGGTGCCTTCAGATTGACGGCTTCGCGGTGATGAGGTCAGGTTGGTGGGAAGCTGGGAGGCCAATTATTTTTGATGCTGTGCGCAGGGTGATTTTAATGAATCTGTTCCAGCGCGGTGAGGAAACAGATGCAGCAGATGCAGGAAGAGTGAAGTCCCAAATAAGTTAAAACTGAATGCATCAAATAAAATGTTTCCAACTAATCTATTTTATACCTAAATATCTAGGCTCTCTCACAGTTGCTGGGGAAAGTTCATGAACTGGTTTGATACAGAAAAAAAACACAACATGTTTATTTGAATTTAACATTAACCCTTATTAACCAAGTTGCCTAAACCTATTTCACTTCAAGACATTGTATCAGCTGGTGGGAAAAGGGATGAAGTTGCTTTATTGAATATTCTCCATGTACAGCTCATCATTACCATAACTTATACATTCTGGTCATTAACATACCTGACAGTTGACTTTTCTTTATTTATCGACAAGTGCAAATAATTCATTAAGAAAGCCTGACCACTTCAAATATGAAATATTGATGAACAAGATTTTCAAGTTGTTATTCTGTCTAATCCACATTGAATAAATGACCTTAACTTTACCTCAATGCAAGTAGGAGATGGTGTGTTTGTGTTTCAAGTTCATGTCCTTGTGTGTGTGTCAGTGTTTGTTCTTGTGTTGCACTTGTGTGCATGTGTAAGTAGAGATGGGATTACTTTCGCGGGTGGAAGAGCTCATTAACTTTCCATTCTCCATTGTCTGCTAATTTTAATTTCAGCTTTTAATTATCATTTCTCAGTTTTGCTGATAACTCCTCGCCGTTCGTTGTACAGTATGTGAATGTTGCTGTTTTCATCAAGAGCCGTTTCTCCACAATTTTTTTTTTGCCTGCATGGCCCGGACAGCAGTGATGCTAATTTTAGCTGTGTACGTATATACATGTGACTGTGTTTGTTTGAATTGCAGCACATCTGAGAACTGTCTTTCATCTGAACATCTATAATAATCCTATATATAACATATTGATTCTTTTTCTAGTTTCACTTCAAACTAAAAGTGTCCAGTGTACTGTAACTGAGTTTGAGACATTTCAGTCACCATGCAAAAGGCTTCATTGGTTGTAATCAGAAGAACTGTGGCCCCTCACACACACACGAGGGATGAAACTGATTCAACTCCACAGGGCAACACAAACACATTGCATACCGTTGCATCAGTGCAGCCTTTTACAAACCAGGTGCACCATATAGAAAGAAGTTGGGGTGCAGAGATAGACATGGGACAGTGGCCAGGAGAGAAAAAGGATGGTGGTGAATCATGATGCCTTACACAGGTGAGTTGACGCTGCTAGAGTGTGTTGGTGCATTTAAAGCCCTGTGTGTTTATCTATTTGACCTTGTACAATAAAAATGGATGAATATATTCCCTGTCTCTCGTCTACATTTATTGGTTTTGTTTGTTTCCTTTTTATATATTCTACATGTTTCTGTCGAAATTACCATTTTCTCTGACACTTTAATACTACAATATGGATGTTAAAACATAAAACTGCCATCTGGCATCTAAACTCAAAAAAACATTATTTGAATTTTCCAAACAGTTCGGCTTCAAGTGCCGAGCAATGATCCAGTAATGATCCACTTAAAGTACAGTTAACAGAGGTCCCATGTGTGCATTTCTGTGTCGGGTGAAACGAAAATGTGTCAGTTTTAATAAATTTTTGGTGCAGAAGAAAGAACCCGCTCTCAAAATAGACAGCTTGAAATGCTTTTTGATGTGCACAACATGGCATCAAAGCCTTTTCTTATGCATTCCTGTGAGCTGATACTGCTTCTCATCCAAGAAACAGGCCTGACAACTACATGATGGATGTGGCAGAATATATCTCAAGGCTGGCCAGGTTTCACCGGAAACACTCTGATTTGTAGAAGTTGGTAATGAAACTCTTGTCTGTATAGTTTGTCGCATGTGTATAATCATCATTCTGATTTCCCCTTTATTCAGGAGACTTGACATTTTATGACATACTTTCTCACATTTTACCGACCAGAACTGGTTTTCTAGCACAAAAATAGAATCAGTGTCGTGTGAAAATACATTACAGGAAGCAGAACAAAAATATGAAAGAGATGATTCTTGGAATTTATATTGTTGAATACAGGATATAAAATGCATCTATCTCAATGCACCAACATATCCGTAAAAAAAAAGAAATCTCCCCATAGCTTTGATGCAAAAAATGGAGATGCATTTACACCTTTTTGTGAAAGAGACACTCAAATTAAACCCACATTGATCTCTATAATGTCCACACCAGTCAGGGTTGAGTATTTTCAGGGGTGACCTCTGGATTCACTGGTCATAATAAGCTATTTACACAAGCTGTAATATGCTGTAAAATGGTCAAATATACATTTTTTATTAAGTGAGCACTGATTCTGTTTCTGCTAATGAGTGTTAACTGATGTGGTGAGAGCTTGTGATAAGCGTACTGCAAACAAGTAAACGCATCATCCCTGTAAATATGAACCATCTATTTTTTCTTTTTTTTTTTTTTTTACCATAAATGCTATACATTTTTGAATTACTAATTAAAGTGTGAGACTGACCTTTGACCAACCAATCAATATGACGACAAATCAACCAATCAAAATATGGCTATGATTAAACCTGTGGTGAACACAGACGATGGGACTCAACAGCACAACTCAGGCACAGGCAGTTTTCCAACAGACAGCAGTTTACTCAACAGAGCGATATTGGCAAAAGTCCACAATATCAAAATCAAACACTAGAGAATAAAGGCCGGGACACAAATCAAAGGACAAGACAATCTGGCACCGAGTGAGAGGAGAGGAGCACAGGCACTAAATACACTATGAAGGGGAACACAGAGAGACACAGGTTAAACCAATGAGGGTGAAGCAGATCATCCCAGCAGCAGGAAACACAAAGGCAGGAACGAAGGACATGTGAGAAAAAAAAAAAAATCCCTTGGCTGCACACACAGAGAGGACTGCCCCTTTATGCCGTTCTCTCTCCTCATTGGATCAAGGTTGTAGGATACAAGGAAAGTTTTCTCCTCGGCTTATAGCAGAGCAGAGTGACTGACAGACCCGTGTTTCGGACCAAACACTCTATGTAAGTGATTGCTGTCGGAAGATAGAACTACAGTAACACAAACATTCTGCTTACTTCTGCTTTAAGAACCAGACATGGACAAAACTAATCCCAAAATAAGTCTACAAATCAAACAGGTTAATCACAATAGGGATACAAATCGAGCAATCACTGTATGGCTATAAAGCAACTGACCAATCAGAATACAACAGCAAAGAATATGACTGCATGTGAGAAAGCTATTGACAATTTTTTTTCAACTTTCCAATACTACTACAGAAATGTGATGTTGTCTGTATCTGTTTATATCCATATGCATGTCTTGTTTGTGAAGCCCTCGCGATTTACTTATGCAAGAAAAAAAAACCTCCTGATAACGAACAGCTCCCCCTGGTGGAGACTGAGGAGTCGACTAAACCCATTTGTGAATGTGCGAGTGTCGTTCATCCTCCCATTCATCCTGTTCCACTAACATCTCTGTCTCCCTCTGATTCTCTGTCCTCTCATGTCTGCCTCCCTCATCCTTTTCAGCTGGACCAGCACAACCCCACCACCTCCACTACCATCGACCCCGCCTCCCCCCCTCCAATCCTCAACCCCCCCACCCCCCACCCTCCACCTTGTCCTCCTTCCTCCCTCTCGCTCTCCCCTCTGCATCTCTCTCATTCATCATGGTAAGTTCCAGTGACAGGGGAGCACTGCTCAGTGGCAGTCCGCTTAGTAGAGCCTGACGCACACAGCCTTGAAGACAGCCTCGCCAAATGAAAGTGAGAGAGAGAGGGAGAGAGAGAGAGAGGTATCGGACAATATGGAAATGAGGGAGGTGAAACGAGAGA
Source organism: Trachurus trachurus (assembly GCF_905171665.1). Lineage (NCBI taxonomy): Eukaryota > Metazoa > Chordata > Actinopteri > Carangiformes > Carangidae > Trachurus > Trachurus trachurus. The sequence goes on from NC_139906.1 coordinate 9,442,502, forward strand.
GGGAAAGAGAGTAAGGAAGACAAAGAATCACATGCTCTCCCCGTGGAGCCGTCATTGGCCAACACTTTGTAGTCTACATGTGTGTCTGTTTGGTGGATGACCTTGGGAACTACGGCTTTATGTGTGTGTAGTGTGTGTGTGTGTGTGAGAGAGAGAGAAATATATACAGTAGAGAGAAACATACTTAATCTAACTAAATCAGTCTAATCAATTGCTGTATTTCTGCTCACAACAGGCTTCTGCAGCGTTGTGAATAAACATCACAGCAATTCCAGCAGAATATCAAAATAATGAGGAGAAAGTGCTGCCAACACCGAGACGCACTGAGATGTCACTCTAACAAATTTGAGACAAATTATTCTCCCTCTCCTTTTATTTTTATTTCTCCTTCTGGTTTCTGAAGAGAGACTGTCATTAAAGCACAACATCTCCAGATTCATGCGGAAACATTAGATCAGATTCTACCGCGATGAAGATGTATGAAACCCTCAACCCTCCTGACAAATAAAGCAAAGCAGTCGGTAACAAATCTACATCTACATCAAATTCCCCAAAATAAAACCAAACTACTGTTATATAAAGCTTATAAAGACTATATTTTCTTTCCCTTTCCTCATTCAGCTGACTTCAAATGTTTCACTTCAACCAGTTAGATCTTGTTATTGCCACCGAGGGGCGGCCATCTTGTTTCTGTCCAACTGGGCAAACTCCTTCTTTCTTAACTGCTTCTTTTGATCAGTGTTGTGCTGCTTTGGCTGTTACAATCACATGCAAATGTAGCCTACAGTATACTAATCTCAGTTCATTAGTAACACCTTAAACTAAAGTCTCCTGCACAATGTGTTCACATTACAAAAACAGTTAAAACAATGATCTCCATGGGGAATTTGCTTGATATTCAGTGCACATCCAGCTTCAGAAGCTTTATACAGTAAATATATAAATGGCTATATTTAAAATAGCAATGGCATTACATTACATTTTGGTATTGATTATTTCCACTGATGTCTAAGGAACAGATCAGAGATCTTGTTATCTCTCTGTCATACTCCATAAGCCCGCTGCACATGAGAAGTCACATAAATGTAATAGGTCACTTTAACCCAGATGAAACGTGCTGTCACGCTGCGTTACTGCTGCTGAAATCAGACGTGTATTGTTGTTTTATTACTGTTGTCACATACACATACAGCTCCAGTCACACAGGCTCAGTTTACACACTTTGTGCAGAAGAACCAAGGTCATCAAAGACTATTTCAGTCTTTGCAATTCCTGATTAATCATCTGCAGAATAAATTGCTGGACTGTCTCCTGTTGTTTATCAGCATGGCTGCAGCAGGTTGACATTGACAAGTTGTATAATTAATTTTATAATGTCTCATCAGCATCAGGATAGGATAGGATAGGAGTCTCTAACTGGTGTTTCGTAATGCTATATACGGTAGTGTATTTATTATTTCATTCTCCTTCACTATTTTTACTATTTGTATAAGCACAACAGATTGCTGTCAAACTGAGTGTCACTGGGTTAACATGCAATGACAGTTAAGAAGTATTCTTAGAAGTTATTTTTATCACATGCAATTCAATATAATACATCACACAGACGGGTGGCATAAAGTGTCTAAGTGAAGTGTTGAACCTCCACATGCAACTACAGCAGCAACTGTAAAATCTCCCAGAGGTGTTTGATTATTCATTGACCCCTCGGCCTCTATTGATGAGGCAGCGTCATCCTCATTTTTCAGGTTGTTCTTTTAGTTTGTCACCTGTTTTCTACAGCTTCACCTGCTTCTTCTTGCATCGCAGGAGCATAAAATTGCTAAAGGAATTCGACAGAAACATCAGCCGGAGAGACAACAGTGAAACTAAACTTTTAGATGATGTAAGACATTATTTAAAGGGATGATTTACTTTATATAAACACACCATGTGTATGTGTTATACCTTGCATGACGATCTTTTCCAATTAAACCTAATCTTTCTGAGTAGTCGTCTTACACATATCCTCACGTAAACAATGCTTTCTTGCATCTGGAAAATGTAATTACTTTTAGGAAATTCAATAGCTTACCCCCCCCCTTTTTTTGGAATCAGATTAGTGTAATCCTCCTATAAGCAATCCATTACTTGCAGCTCCAGTATGGTGCTTGAATGCAGGAGGAAATGGATGAGTGTTTACACGGTGAGGCCAGTCATCGCTTGGTTTGCCAGCTCTGTTAGCGAAACCAAGGTCGACGGAGGGACGATCTATCATCCTCAACTTTAACCAACGGAGAGAGAGAGAGAGAGAGAAGTTTCTGCCCTGTACTGCACCGCTGTGTCTTTACAATGTGTATTAGCTGATTTTATGAAAGATATGATGAAGTTTACAGGAGAATGTTTTATCAAAGTTGTAAAATATTTGCTTCTCATGCATAATTTGTTAAGTTTATATACACTTCTATTGTCTCTAAAAATCAAAAAATCACATCTGGACACATTATTTGACAGGGACATCAGCTGTATCAAAAGTACAGACTGGAGCCAACAAACCTAATCAATGTGCATCAATATCTGGTTTCTAAGCATTTAAATATTTACTTAAAACCAAACAGAAAAACAAGTATTAGAAGACAAGCTCAGTATACAGTCACATGCATTGTAATGCAAATCAAGCGAGTGCTTTTGCATGCATCTCATACATTATTGTATTATAGTTATTTCATCAGTTCAGTGCGATTGCATCCAGATTTGTGCTTTCAAATGATTTGTTTATGAACATAAATACTTATGCAGTTTACGTAAAAAGCTCCGGTTTTATTTACTAATGGTAAATGTAAACTGTCATGGAGGGAAGGAAAAGCAGGAAGAGTGTGATGTGGAAACGAAAGGGATGAGTAGAAATGGAAGAGAAAGCAGATATCAAGGAAAATAGAGGAAATGGGACAGTGTAAATGGGTGGAGGAAATGATTGGGGGATAAAGAAGAGATCATTTTAAAAGGATAAAAGAAAGGACGGAAAGCCCAAAGGAACGGCTGCAGCAGGAAAGAAAGACTGACTCATGGTGAAGGAAAAATGTGCAAATTTAGACCAGGAAAGGAAAGAGTAAAAAAAAAAAAAAGGCAGAGGAGGAGATCATGTGAGATGGAGAAAAAATAAATAAACAAATAAATGGAAAGCGAGAGATTGAAACTCAGAAATGAATTCACGCCGGGCTGCAGAGGTGGAAGGAGGATGGACGAGGGAGGGTGGCCACAAGCAAAATGAAATTGCAGAGTTGCTGTTTTCTGGAAGTGGAGGCATATGAGAAAGGTACAAGCCGAGGCGAGAGGGAGAGAAGTAATGAGACAGGTGGTGAAAGACGGATGAAGAGGTATGGAGGGCAGGGAAATTCTGTATTTAATCATTTCCATAAAGGATTCCTGGTGGAACAGCCCCATCAAGGGCCGTAAATGATTCTTATGGAGGCTGATGAAGATGAATACGACACTAAAGCACAGGTTTTTTTTATTTCTTCATGTCATTCCTGCCACTGGAAACGTTTCTGTTGACATCTGTTTACCATCCTCCTCACCTTCATACATCATATCACCATTCATCACAGTTTGCTGACAGCAGGGTGACACAGGAGCTACAAGTCTGTAGTGTTTACTAAATGTGCACCTTTTCTGTTTAACTGTGTTTGTGTGTGTGCGTGTTGAGGCAGAATGAGGATGGAGCTGTTTGTTGCTTTTTCTCCGCTCTGTGGGGGTTGAGGATCAATAATCCATCTTCCCATTCGCTGGCCAACAATCCTAACTAAACACACACACACAGTCAAAACAAGAATGCATATAGATTGCCATGGAAAGAGCTCGATAGGACTTTGAGTTAAGATCACGCACGCAGTTTCAGATGGTCCACTGACCTCATCACTCCTGCTCTTCACTCATTTCCTCAGCTTCAGTTCTCCAACACATCAAGTGGAGGAAGCCACTGAAGCTGCCACAGCTTGTGGTTTAAATCTCACTAGGACCTCACCGTCTGCATCATGTCTGCAGCTTTAAAAGCGTCTGAAATAGTGATAGTAGGAGAACAGATCATCTGATCATGAGCTTCAACTATGTTTCTCCACCTACTCTCAGTATGGCAAGCCGGAACTATACACAATCCCGTTTCAATCCCCCTTCTTCTCGACATCCTCTTCTTCACTCCTTTCTTGTTTTACATCCAGATCTTCTGTATGTTTCTTCTCTGCCCCAGCGATGCTGCTCACACTGTGGCTGTTTACTGACAGAATATGCTCACTTCATAGTTGAGCTGTCAGCATCTCCGGAAACTTTACATAACACTCGAGAGTTGTCAGAAATCATGCACACTTAGTATATCAGCCCAAATTCTGTCTAAGACAACTGCTGTGTCTCATTGCACAGACTCCCAGGCTCGATCTCGCTATTTTTAGAGTGTGTTCACATTGACAGCTACGTCAAGAAGATGGTGCACACAATAGGGTCAAATATACAGTAAAAGTGTAAAACGATGGACACCCCTCACCCTCACCCTCAGGCATCTATAACAGCATATTAAGGCCAGTGTAGGTTCAAAAATACAAACTGGAAGACAGGGTGAGTAAATTTCCAAGTTTAAAATGTATTTTAATTATAAAATTAAAAATTAATTTAAATTATTAAGTTTTAAGAAAAATTTACAGAAGAGAAAACAGCAAAATGTTGAAGAAAGGAAGCATGTCTCTACACTTTGCAAGGCTGGATGAGCACAGGCACCATCATTTTATTCAGGGATGAGCCAGAAATCTGTCAGTCCGTTAACTAATTCAAAGAGACACGATCACATAACTCCTGTAGCACCTCTTCATTTGTTACTAGTCAGTGTTAGAGTTCATTTTAACATTATGCTGATCACCTATAAAACATTTCATGACTTGGCTCCTGGTTATATTGCTGAAAAGCTACAGCCTAGAGCAGTTTTAGATCTTTTCAGATCCTTCCTATAGTCTCAGCTCAAGACCATATGACTGGGTTTTTACTGTCAGCTGCCTCCAGGTCTGAAACTCTGTGCCTGAGATTGAGATGAGATGATTTAAGATCTGAAGCTTTAAGGAACAAGTGACATGTACGAAATCACATGTAACTTAAAATATGACACACATAATCATTGTCACAGTTTAAAGAGAGCAACAATATGGGAAGCAAACAGCTCCTTGCCATTTGATTGGTAGAAAGTTGCAGAATAAATGAAAAAGAAATGTACAAACTCAACATGAATCTCATCATCTTCATTTATAAAATCTGCCACAAGTACATTCGAACACGGTCTTTTGTTATTGCTCAGTCACACATGGACAAACAGATGCATGCACGAGGAGGAGTGAGTGGCTGCAAGCATAAACAGATTCACACACGCATACACACACACTCTCTCAAACAAAACATAAATACACACAAAGAACACACACACTGTTTTCCTTTTGATTATGTCCACGGCCATTTAACTGTCACCAAACTGTTTGTCATAGCAGCTAAACGAGAACAGACACAAAGCAGACACAACTCCTCCAAGATTCAAGAGCCGTCGCTGGTGTGTGTGTGCGTGTGTGTGTGTTTGTGTGTGTGTACATGTGACTCATTTTTTCTGACTTTACTTTTGCTCAGGTAAACGTGCACCTGGACTGTGTGTTTGTGCATGTGTATAAATGCATTCTGACAGATGGAAGTGTGTGTGTGTGTGTGTGCCCACGACTTTATCCTCACATCCAGACAGAGTCATCATGTCCTCATATTTCACTGCAGAATATCTAGACAGACGCTGTGTGTGTCCAAGGCGAAGGCTGCTCTCCTCGGTCCCTATGGAGGAGTTTTCTTTACATGTTGAATATGCATTTACACCAAAGGATGACAGAGTTCAGACATCAGGAGATGCTCATTTTCACTCAATCAGTGTCTTATAGTCGACAGGATCCGAGTCAGTCACTGAGTTGTGCAGGTTTAAGGCACAGACGTCACTGCAGCAGTTGATTAGTAAACCTGCTGAAGACCGCACACACACACACACACGGAGACACACAGGTGTTATCTCTCGTGTCTGATTAGACCAGGACTGTGTGGTCGGGGTCAGACGGTTTGATTGACACCTCTCTGACCCTTGTCTGATTATTACATTTTGCTGCAGACTGATCATTCAGTACAAATGTTGTGACGCAGGAGGAGCAGCAGGTATTTTTATTTTAGTGGTGTCTGCATTGTCATACCACCGTGGGTTGTTGTTTTATTCCCCATCATGCTACATTGCATTCAAATGAATCAAGCTTTATGCAGCTTTAGGGTCGGTGACTTTGTCAAGGGCTTACTACTACTAGGGCTTATTACCGTTATTGATTTGTGTAATTTGAGGACCTCATGACAACGATCTGTCAAAGTCAACGATTGGATTCTGTTTACATTCACATAACCTCAGATCACCCGAGGAGACATTTCCCTTTCATTCACTGCAGATGTTATCAATGATTTAAACTGACAGGCGCTCATCAGTAAAGCCAGGATCTGTTAACAACATCAAACCTGCTTACACTGACTCCCCGTACTCCAATATGTATGTTTTTATTCAAGAAACTCTTCTGCATATCTGCAGAGAAGCAGCACATGTGTAACTGTGCAGGCAGAGGAAGCCTCACTGGTCCCACAAATCTATTTAAATGTGCTACCAGAGGAGAGGCGCTAAAGCTGTGGAGTTGCTGATGAAGCAGAGTTCGGGCAGCACAGAGAGCCCCCTGGTCACACACTCACTGTTATATATTATGATATGACACATAATGAGGCAAAGTGAGACAGCCATTATGGCCGGTAAAATATATGAATACCAGTGTTGATGAGACTAGTCTGCTTTGCTTATAGACTAGAAGAAAACAGAACTGTAAATAAGACACTAATAGGCTCATTTAGAGCTACAAGAGAAACACAAATGTAAACCCAGGGCTAGTGAGTAAAATTGCTGATACAAGTTTCCTAACAAGGGAGGGCCAGCTTTAATATTAAAGACCATGGTTTATCAGTACGGCAACACAGATTAGTGTCACACTCCGACTGAAGGTGCGTTTAGAATTAAAACAGGCAGACATGACCTGACACGACGTTGACTTCCTGTCAGACACAAGAGTTTTACTTAAGTACTTTCTGCTAATTGGACCGGAGTCATATTCCCTTTAGCCAATGATAACAATAACCACAACAACTGTTGAATTTCCAGGGATATTCCCATTGGTTTGTATAGAAAATCAGCCTCAGTTGATTTGATAATGATGCAAAACACTGTGTGAGAATATTGTTATGCACGGTACAAGTGCTTTGAAGATGTCTCCGCTACTTGAAAATTAGCACATATTAGCATATATAAATAATTTTGATATTTATTATACACAGGCAATACAAGCTGAGCTGCATGTCTGAATGACGGGGTCAGCGGAAAATCAAACAGTTCAGCGTTAAGTAGCGCGTGAAACACAGTGCTATGTGAGAAGATGAAACAGGTGCGACGAGGTACAACGTGCATGAATATTTGTTATCAATTTCAACTAAATGGGGTCACATCTGACATCAGTTACTTTATCACTTCATCATTTCAAATGTCTCACATCCAGACGAAACTAGTCACACTTTCACTCAGACTTTCAGACTTTAGATCAACACATGGGTTTGACAGGAGCCTCGCCATGGATACCAACTGTGTTTTGATTTACAATCCTATTTTTGTCTTCCCACCATGAAGACCATCACCATTTTCTATAGTACAAGCCACCAAGCCTCAACCTTTATCAACAAAAGACTCATACTTTTCCTTGCATCTTTCTCACACAGCAATAAATGTTTATTTGTCAACTCCAAATGAAGTCTCTGATTCTTCTCATTGAAATCAGAGAAGCACCAGCGTCTGACAATCCCATGATGCATTGCAGTCCAAACCTACAACCTGCAACCCCAAATGCATGCAGCCGGCTTTTCCTGGGCAAAGAAGGTTGCCCAAATGGATCCTTGGATGCACCCATCCTAAGACTCATTACACACTAGTAATGAAAGCAGACAACACCAGCAGAGAGCCACAACACAAACAGCATTGCATTTAAGCTCAGTTTAACAGCCGCCAACAGCAACGGTGAGACCCAAGAGCCTTAAAACCTTAAGTTTAGTGTTGTCAAGCTTGCAACCCAATGGAAACAGCGTGTGCAGCTGGTGTAGGGTGCACCGTAAATCCTGCCAAGGCCAGACCGTCTCATTTACATCTGGCCTTCTCAGTCTATGAAGGACCAAACCTTCGTATACTGTGTCCCCTACAAAGCACATTAAAATACCAAGGATTCTGCATTAGCAATGCACGTTTAAAGTTTAAAGTCATCATCACTAAACCTAACCAGATCGACTTCTTTACACTAATTCTGCTGCACATTTTAGTAGTTAACTGTGAAGAATTTTTCAATGCAAATGAGGCCTTACATGGATCTTTGCACGTGTTATTGTCTGAGGCTCTGTCTGAATGACCTGAAAAATTATCTGTAAAAAAAAAAAAAAGGCAAGAAACCTTATGGGATTTCATGATTTCATGTTGTTTTTACAGAGAGTTTTTTCTGAAAGGAACAGAGGGTTCCAAAGTCTGCCCAAAAATACCTGTCAGTTTATAAAAACACACCTCAGTGCACAGAAAGACCACAAACACACACAAACACACACACACACACCACCTGTCTGGGTACATTTGCACACATGCATCGGCAAGCAAACAAATGCACCCTTCAGTCCAAGTGCCTGCCTACCTGTGCACCGGTAAAGTGCATTTGTCAGAACACTCACAAACAAAAAATAAAACACACAACACACACACACTCAGATTTGAGAGTGTAGATGGTGGCGACTTAATGGACTCCAGCGACAGGAAAGGAATTGCCTTGTTGCAGCTGTTCAAGTGCCACAGCAACACACACAAATGCACACATACACACATTTTAGAAACATTTCACGTTCATATAGACACACACATATACACACGCTCACAGGCCTTTGCACACAGCAGGGCAGCCATTTTGTCCATCAGAACCTGTCACTCAATTGGTGGTGCAGAGAATAACAATGAGATGAGATGAGGGATGGATTGAATAAAATCATTTGTAAAGATAAAAGGAGAGGTAAATGAATGAAGGTGAGAATGAATTTTTAAACAGCTGATATAAGAGTGATGAAGGAAGATTTAAGAACACCACTGTCTGACAATCCCATGAGGATTTTCAGTCCAAACCTACAATGTGCAGCTGAGCAGTGAAAGCTTTCAGGCTTTCTGTGAGCAACACAAAAGATCACCACTCTGTGTGGGCGCTTTTTTAAAATTATTATTATTATGTTCATTTTTTTTCTCTTTCTGTTATACAAAAGTATGGTGTGAATATTTCCCCACAGACCCTCTGATGCTGTCAAAAACTGTTTTAAAATTGATTGTCTGGAAGGAACACGATGCAGAAATGGTGAAGTGTTTACACACAGAGTCTATAAAAAATGTCTTTGAATAACTTTAATTGAGCAGCACAGGGTGAAATGTATTGTACTGTATGGAAGGAACAAAGAACAGTGTCTACGCACACAGTAGCAGAAATAGATGTGACTTATGGTTGGACTTTGCAGGATTTTTCTCAGTTGAAAGAAACACTGCCCATAGCCAGTGATCACATAACAATTTCAAACTGAGTGCATCAGGTTTAGACACATTTTCAAAGGTCATAAAATCTTGGAAGGATTATTGAACAGGACTATGGAGCATATGCACAGAGGCCCAGGGGTGGTGCAGACCCAAAATAAAAGGCATTGTGTGAAATAAGTGCTATTAGGCTTTTTGCACTGCAAAGTAAAAATGAAAACTGTCCTTCTGGGACACTAAATAAAAGCCAATATAAAACCTTAAGTGTGTTTACTAAGGAAGTTTAGATTGATTTCACTTTTGGTTTAGTGCAGATCAATGGTAGAAAAAGTCTTCATAGCCTCAGTGAAGTACTCAGTTACAAGTTAAGATCTTACACTCAGAGTCCTACTGAAGTGAAGTTACACAGTCTAAGGAGCATTAACAGTTGTTTACTTACAAGTCTATAGAAGTGTTGACTCACCAAGAGCTGCCTCAAATGCTGGAGTGCGATGTTATGTAAGGCCTTGGACCTCAAACCCAGGACTCCCAGTACAAAGCCAAGTATCAAACACTTGAGCTACCAGTAACTGAGTGTAGCTCAGTGCAAAGCAGAAAAAAACGTGGTTTCAAAAAATGGTTCAATCCAAATACAAGTGCATGGGGAAAAATGGCAAAACATCAAAAGTCTTTCTTAGTCATTAAGGTAACAAAAACCACAATTGTCCATCAGAAGGTAACAACCAAAATCAGTACAAAGGATCGACAAACTAGAGTTAGTAAAATTCAGCCAGAAAAGAGTCCTTAGGGAAATGCAGTCAGATGCAGTCGAAAAATCTATGACAATTAGTTCCAATAGCAAAAACAAAGGTCCACTCGCAGGGTTTTAAACAAAGATTTATCAAGAACAAAACCAGGAAACAGGGTTTAAATACTGAGAGGTGATAGGACAGCTGCTGAACACATGATTGAAAATACTCAATAGCGGCATCTAGTGGCCAGCAAAAGTCCAAATGGTGACACGGTACTGTTCATTCTTGTTTTTTCTCCTATTTCTACCGTCCCACTTTTTTTCTACTGGCCGACCGAGGTCCGACTGGAACATCTTGTCACTTTCCCATAGTGAGGGTCCGTTTTGCTCTGGATGCTCCAACCTTCTTGTATAACAAACACAACAATGAACACAGTACCACCATTCACTCCAAGAAGGCAATGGATGAGCCCATTCAAGTGGTGATATGTTATTGTTGAACCTGGTGAAGATTAAATCATTTCCACTGCTTATATGTTGTAATTTAGTCATCAAGACTGCTTTTATTTTGTGAAATTATCATATTTCTTGTCAAAATGTAATTCAAGTTCAGTACTTGAATACATCTAGCTACAGACAGTACATTACATTACTTGCTACCTTTGGTACAGGCAAGTCTGCAGAAAAATAACAATCATACAACTGTTCAGCTGAGGTCAGAGACAGTGGAGATGGGCCCCCACAGGCCTGAACAAATGAGAAAGTGGTCGAGCCATGGGGGAAAAAAATAAAAGAGAGAAAAGATTACAGCACTTATCAAGAATGAAACAAAATTACAGCACTTGATCATAAAATCCTCATGGATTTAAGAGCAGCGCATCCACAGGTGGACAAGGATTAATTGTCTCAGACTGCGTGACTGTGAATTTCTTCTAGACTTCATGAAATGTGATAAATTGTTACCAGAGAGTTTTTAAAGTCAGAGTTGTTTTTCTTTTCTTTATGTATCAGTATTTTATTTCTGTTTTGGTCAAAGTCATGTTTCCCATTTTGAATGTTATTTTCCTTGACATTTTAGAGAATTTGGAGATATCTGGAGAATAAAATGCCTGTTTTTACTGTTACCATGGACACACATGCAGCAATTAACTGGACAACTCTGATACCAAGGAAAAAATATGGGGATCATGGATCATGAAAAACATTCATTGGGCGTTTCCATTTTTACTGTCAAAAGTGGGTTGTGTTGACTTAACAAAAATGTGTGATATTTTATAAATTTAAGCAGAAGGTGTGCGTATGTGTTTTTTCTTTTAGGTCAATGACATTGATTAATCTCACAGTGTTAAAGGAAAACACACGACTTTTAGTCAAGGAACTTGAGCAGGGCTGACATGCTGCTCAGTAATCACTGATGTAAATGAATGGTCACTGACACCATACATTATTCAACTGACTGAGCTGCTTTTTCATCATGCTCTCCCCAGATGCCTGTCAAATACACACACACACACACACACACACACACACACACACACACACACACACACACACACACACACACACACACACACACACACACACACACACACACACACACTGCATCATGCACTATTCATAAGCCTAATGATTATTGACCTCTCATTTTTCTCCCTGACACAAAACTGTTTGGAAGAAAAGAAGACGTGTTTCTATGAAATTCGACAGCCACCATTAAAATATAATGCATTGGAAGACAGAACATGTACAAGAATGACACAAATGAATAAAAGAATTGAAAGAGGTTTCAAGTGAAGGGCAAATACAGTAAATGTTGAGGAATGAGAATAAAAATGACAAAAAGGGAGTAATGAGGTATAGATGCTGACTGTGGTCCTGCCTTTGAAAGCTGAATGAAACAGGAATGAAAGGATAGAAATACATCAACATAAAATTATATTACCACAATGTTTCAAATCAAGATGCTGACGTCCCAGGTGTCAGAAAGGCCAAACAGAAATGATGGGGAATAGTGACAGTGAGGACGTTTCACCATTTGCAAAGCAATGATATGACAATACTGTAAAATAAAGTTCTGTGACATTCTATTTGTAAGATCTGTTGTTATTGTTATACTCTTTTTACACCAAGACAAACAGGTATGTATGTTTTTTTAAACATTGGCAAAACCACTAAACAAAACTAAATTTGCATGGGAAGAACACACAGCTGCAGGGGAGAAAGGCTGAGGGGTTTCCTTAATGCTAATGCTGAAATGGACCTGTTGCATCTCATGCCCCGATTGTGTTTTTGAAACTTATTCCAGAGCTGCAGGTCACTCTTCCATCCCAGCATGTGGTGCAGCTTTGGTGTTTCGGGTTTAAGCAGCACCGTGCTGTGAAGACGACAGGTCTGTTTACAGTGTTTGTGCTGCGAAACCTCGGAGAAGGGATGAAATTTGCATGTTCACTTGGGTGTTGTGTTTACATCACAGCTGATTGTAGCTGGAGCAGATAAATAGCAAGCGGCACCCTCCGAGGTATAAAAATTAATTCGACATGGAAATACCAAAAAAAAAAATTGAACTTCTTTGAATGGCTGCTGGAGGCTGGCTTCAAAAAAGTTAGTTAATCCCCATTGACTCTAATGTTAAACTGCCCAACTCTAGCAGATATAAACATGTTTACAACCTGTTTTGGGCTGTATGAATGATTTGCTTTTGCATGATGACTGTATGAATGTTTGGATTTTTATATAAATCACTCATTTAAAGCAGAAGTAAGCGGAATGTTTGTGTTAATATAAGTCTTAAATAGTTATATGTTCCGACAGCAATCACTTACAGTATATAGAGTGTTTGGTCTGAAACACGGGTCTGTCAGTCACTCTGCTCTGCTGTAAGCCGAGGAGAAAACTTTCCTTGTATCCTACAACCTTTATCCAATGAGGAGAGAGAACGGCATAAAGGGGCGGTCCTCTGTGTGTGCAGCCAAGGGATGCGCGTGAATGTGGTGACGTAGGGACGAGGGCGGGGACTGCTAACTCCATCGGCTGACAAGAAGTTAGCCAAAACGACCGGATCGCTTGCTTTAAATTTCACTAGGGCTTGAAGTTCTTATGCTGGTATGCACTCCCATCCTCATTACCCATTTTTTAATTATGGAATGGACAAGAAAAGAGATAAGAAGATATACCTTTATTGCCACTGCATTTAAAATACAATGAAACTGCAAGATGGTGACATCATACTGTAACAACCCAATCTGAGTTTCCAAAACGACTTTTCAGACACCTTTGGGTGATGCTACAGAGGCTCTATCTGTGTGTGCGTCTCGAAGAACAAAGGCTGTCAGTTTGTGGTGATAGAAGGTGAAATTGTTATTGCGTCATGGATTCATGAATACCTTTATCTCCATGTCTGTGTCACGATTACTGACAGTCGCTGAGTATGTGTGCGCGTGTGTGCGAGGGCGTGTGTGTGTGTGTGTGCGTGCATCTTTGTGTGTGTGGAGCCAGTACCCATGGAGATGAGTACAGTATGTGTGTATGGTGTGTGAAGACCTGTGATGCCTGTTGTTTTGACAGCAAACAGATGGGAGGTTTCCTGCTGATAATTAACCAGATGTGTGCGTGTTTGTGTTTGTCTGTGTGTGTGTGTGTGTGTGTGCACGGCGTGTGCGTGTGCATATTTGCGTGTGTATGTGTGTGTGTTTACGTTCTTCCCCACCGTTTTGCAGCTATCCAACAATGGAAACCCCCCCACTGAGACACCCATGGTTCAGAACCATGCACACGCACACACACACACACAAACACACACACATACAAACACACACACACACCCCAGAGATAAATTAAAATAAGCATGCAGACAGGACTGTACTGACTGTACTCACAGTCGGGTGCACTCAAAGACATCGACACTCACACACACACACATCAACACACACAGCAGGAGCAGGTCTCCCCACTGTGTCTCTATTTAAATAAAATGTCAAGCCTTTAATTTTTTCCCCTCAGAACGAGATCTTTCTGGTCTTTAAAGCGTCTCCTGAGCTCAATCACATTCAGTTTAATTTTACAAATTACTCAAAATGATGAAATAAACAAACAGCACTGACAGATCGTTGACGGCTACAGAACTAATGTAATGTTGCTGAGTCAAGTGGATTTGAAATTGATTAATTCATGTGGTTGTTAAAGAAAACATGACAGTGATTGTGATAATTTGTGAAGTCTCTGTTTTCTAAATCGCATTTTGCTGCATTACAGCTCAGCATCTTATCAAGAAGCGGCACAGAAATCTGACTGAACACTTTCCATTCATAAAAGACACTGTGGAATCATAAAAATAAATCCCTATATATAAAATGACCCACATTGGTCAGTACGACTCACAATTATAAGTATATACTGTAAGAATATTTAACTCAAGTGTTTTAGCAAAAGAATGAACAAATACAAATATCCATATATACAGTTACTGTAATTTGCATATTCTGGAGCAATATCAGATTTTGTTTTCATAATAAACAAACATGGAAAGCACAGATATTCACATAAAACATCATCACTGATCACAAGAAATCCCTCAGTATGCATGACAAGTAGTCTGCCTAAATATCAGAAAAAGATTGACAGCTGTGTGTGCTCAGCCAAGTGCATTCCTTTCACTTCAACTTGAAACTACCTGACTCTCTGGTTGCATCTAAAGATACTCATACTATCAAAATAAACATTTCAATTAAGCCAAAGCTGTTTGAAGATTTTGTCCACTGTTTTTTTTTTTTTTACCATTATAGATCGAATCTGAGACCTGTAAGTCCACCAGCAGATCATCAAACTGCAGAGGTCATGGATGCTAATGTGTGCTAATGTTAGTCCAGATGATATATGCAATTAAATTATTGGGACTATTTATATCTATTTAAATCTGTGAAATCCTTCACATAAGAATTATTTGAATGTCTCATCTATAAAACTTGAATTATTTGCTCCCTTTTACAGAGCAAATGCCTGCTTTATATCAAACACAGGAGGAACATGAAATACTAAACTGGCACTTTAGCCTCCTACGACTGCCCTTGTTATAACCGAACAAAATACACAGTGAAGTTGACAAGCCTCCACCTAAACCCAGGAGCAGATTCAAGACTGAAGCCTCATTTGAGCCTCACATGAGAGAAAAAAAGCACTAATTTAAACACCCACCATGCCGCCCCTTATTAAACTAGAATAAATCTGCAACACAGACTCTCTGCCTGCAATCAGACTGCCTCAACAAACCCCAATGGTGGTACGCATGAATGCACACGCATGGGCTTCATTTGAACACAGTAAATGGGGGGTTTGGGGTATCATACCTGAGTGTGCAACATTTTCTAATAAAACATAAGACAGTAAAGTCTTTAAATCCAAATGTCTCACACTGTCAACAAATAACATGTCATTCTTTTGACTGTCTTCATATTGATTATTATTTTATCACACATTTATTACAACTTTTTTATTATTATTCTACTTCATAAATATATATACATATATATTTGAAAGTTAAAAAAAATGGTTGGGATGAATAAGACGCACCAATGTGTATGGTATTTTACTTCTTATTCTATTATTTTTTAATATTTTTTGGATTTTCTTTTCAATAACTTCCAGGTCATGTGACCTCGTGACCCCAAACCAATGGAGAATGGTCTAACTACACTAGTGGAATAATATCCACCACTTTGTATGGTATTTTTGTGCTCCCTCTATTTTATATGAATATCTTTAGGAAAAAATAGCTTTTTTCAGTGGCTTCCAAGTCATGTCACCTACTGTAGTGACCCCAAACTATGGTTACCATGATGCTCTTAGTTTCTGGGGGTTTTTTTGGAGCAAAAAAAAAAAAAAGAAATGAATCACAATTAACTCAGAAAAATGCTGAGATTAATTGTGTTTAAATATTCTAATCATTTGACAGCACTACAAACAACATTTACAAAAGTACCTGAAAAGTAATTAAACCTAATTCTGCATGGTCATCGTCACACCTGCTGCATGTGTTTGGCTTTCGCAGAAAGAAGGAGCTGTGCTGCTGCTGCTGCTGCTGCTGCTGCTGCTGCTGCTGCTGACTGGGATCACAACACTGTGTGTGGTGGGGATAATTACAACGATTATTTTATTGGCTTATAATTCATATTCGTATACTTTGGGGAGTGTGGAAAAGCTGGCAGCGGTTCTGCAGGGCAGGGTCTGAAATGAAAAGAAAGTTACAGCTACAAAACGTAACTTCCCATGAAACCACAAACTTGTTTCAACGTTTTTGAATATGTGGGTATTACACCATGTTGATATTCAGGTGAGGAGGTGCTGTTTGGGATGTTTTGGGAATTTGGGCCGAGGCAGATTAGCAGCACTCCCCCAGCAACAGATAAAAACAACTCTCAAAATGTTGAATAATCTCCTTCATAGAGACTTCAGTGAACAGCAATTTCCTGTTTATTTCAAAATTGTGATTTCCTTGAGTGATAAACACACTTAAAAAAACGTTGTCATGATTATGTTTTTGAGTGTGTTTGTGCCTACTGTTGACATTTCGATGAAGATTGTCTGACGAGCTGGGTCCACGCTCAACCAATCAGCTTTGTGCTGTATATTGTTTGAATGAGCGTCTCTCACAATCAGTTGAAACGCTTCACGGGAGACCAGCTGCTGATGTTTTTCAATCACTGCAGGGAGATGCAGCTAGAGCAAGATCCAGGGAGGGTTTAATAGTCACCATCCCAATTTATCTCATTTGATGCCTTTCATCACAGTGATGTGAGCAACCAGCAGCACTTTTCCCATCTAATTATGTAAAAAAAAAAAAAAAGGAGAATATCGGCAGAGCCTTGTGGAATCAGCTTCACTAAATTACCCATAATGACAGAGCGGAATGGCTTTTATGCAACACATTTTCACAGATTGTCTGAAAGGTTTTCTGCAAAGGTGTGTGCATACTAAAAAAAAACAAAAAACCGAAAAAAAAAAACTGAAATAGGATTTACATAACAGCTCTCTGGCCTCTGGAGAATCAATGTACTTCATGTCTGTCATTGTGATGGAGCGTCTCAGATGGACAGTTTTACGTTTGCATCCATTTTTTACGTCCATCAGTGATATAAATAGACATCTTAAGGAAAATACAGCAATGAAGCCGTCTATCATATTTACTGCAGGTTTATAGATCATAAAAATGCCACTCTTACATTGACTCCACTTGTTCCCATGAGAGCGGAATTCAAAATGTTCTACAAAATTCAGTTTTTGAGATAAAATTCTGATATTTGCCAAACTTCATCAACCATGACTCCAAAATATTGTCCATTTTTTTCAGGAAGATTTAAAATATATTTAGTAAGAATTGGATGGTATATGTTTACAGTACTGACAAACGTTTTCATGCATTGAAGGCTCAATTTTTGATAAATCAAAAATCTGTGTGGATTGTTTGTGGAGGACAGTCTGAAGATGCTCTCCAGCAAGTTTGGTGTCAATTGAGCAAAAATTGTGGGAGGAGATATTTTGGACATTTTGGTGAAAGTTGCAAAACTGCATGTACCGTTGGTTTGGTAGGAATTTTCTAAGTTTTTTAATTTAAACGCTTATTGTAAGCTTATGCTGCCCGGCCCCTAAAAGTAGGACACTACCTGTGAAATAATTAGGTTAAACTACAGTCTTCCCATCAGTATGATCTGTATGTGGCCCATAACAATTTTTTCATGTTTTCTTACAAAATATGGTTCAGAAAAACAATATCTTTATTAAGTTAATAAATGACAGACAGAAATACTGTATTCTAGAGAGCAGACTTCCCTGTTGTCGATAGTCTTAGCACACATACCAGAAGAGGAAGCGACAGATCCAGCTGTGCCATAAATTGCAGCAGCCACATTTGTCTGAGAGCAAAGTGAAATTTCAATGTGTTAATACATCACTTAAAATCACCAGGCTGCCTCATACATATACAAAGACACACCCAATCACGCAGAGGCAATCATCAACACTTAAGTGCCCACCTTCGGGAGGCTTAAATCACACAAACACACACACCCATGAGCTGCAGTCTGACCTTGGCCACAGCCACTCTGCTGACAGTGTAAATCTGCTGCTGTAGCCTAGAACAAAGACAAGGCGTTAAAAACACAAGGACAGTTTCTGAACCAGTGGATCGGATCACACCGCTGCCTGCTTTTTTGTTTGAGGAACAGTTATTCATTTAAATTTCAATCTTTATATTGTCTTTATACTGATTAATTTATCAAAATGGCCGATCTTACCATAGTTCTTTCCCTACTCGTGTTAAGGAGAGAGGAGCACACAGACTTTTGAGTTTGAGTTTATGATTCAAAGGAAAATGCATGCAAGGCTTCAGAGAAGAGAAAGTCTGGGGTCAAAAATGTCAAAAGAACTTCTTTAAAATGAAGTTTGGCTTTTGATATACAGTAAAATAAACTTGAAGAAAATAGAAAACGTAGCCTAAGGTGCAAGATGGGACGTGACAAACCTCATATTGTTTGTCTGTGCTACTAGCACATACAATGGTTGAGAGGAGCAACTGCTTTCAGGTATCTGAAATAGTCTAGAGATGTCCCTAATACTGCCCCAATTAAAATGTATTTACCTTGTTTGTAAAATAAATGATGTTTTACCTCTATTTTTAAAGAGGCTGAGGTGGAAATTGGGGCCAGGGACCTGTTCAGTGGTAAACTATAGCAGGTATTTGTGAGTTTAGCATAAATCATGTTCCCCACTTCTCAGGTTAGTGAAACCAGACCTCACCTTGACACCCATACAGGAGTGTGTGTGCGAATGTGTGTGGGTATGTATGTATGTATGTGTGGACCTACCCAAAAGATCTCAGAGTCCTTATACAGTACAGTCACCAACATTGGTTCAATGAGCCAACAGAACATGAGTCCTACAGAACAACTGAGCTCAAGTACAAAACATGTGAAATCAGGTCTCAGCCTGCAGGTTTAGTCATGTTGGATTACACATATAATCAGAGTGAATAGGTTAAATGTGACCATGGTAACACCAACAGCTGCATGACAAGGCAGCAAATTAATTTGTCAGGCTCAGGTTTTTTGTTTGGACATAAAAAATAAAATAAAATGCCTGTTCAGTTCAGGTTTGGCTCAGCGACTGGTTACCGGCTTTTGTTGGTTTGGACAGAAAATTATAACTCCTGCACCACAAGCTGGAGGAAAGGATTTGAACAACTCATTCACAAAGGTTTTTATTCACAAACAGCCCAAGCGTGAGTGGCTTGCAGCAGTGGACAGGACCAATTCAATGTTTCTTTTTTTTTCTTTTTTTGTGAAATTGAAGTGTGTTTTTAGGCTTCATATTTAAATGAAGACTGCAGGGGATTAAAGCTATTTTGAAATTGAATAAGAGGAATAACAAACATTGAAGTATAAATTAAAGTTTCAAATAACTACAGTACATATTTGTGGAGGCAGCAGTTGTGCAAAGACTGCACAATACATAGTAAAATTACACACCAATGCAAAACTCTTGTATTTTTATTTTCTGTAATGCTACCCTATAATGTAGTTTCCACTACATTGAGCTTGGCAGATGCCCACAGCCCACCGTTTCACGCTGTGGAGTTTTATTGGTTTTACTTCAATCCTTGGTGAATTTTCCAAAATCCAAATGAAAGACTTAAGGGCTCAAAGAGAGGAAGCTCAAGTGTCTCTAGTGAAATACATCAGGGAGCTGCAGCAGTCTTTGGCTCTGGTGGAGAGGTGCTTGCAGACTTTGCCACTGCTGAAGTCAAAATTTGTCTGGTTGTCTGTAAGAAGCCTTAAAAAATGTTAAGTCCGTGTTTGCTCTCAGCTGTGAATCTACATATTTAGAATTTGAGGAACAAATATGAATATGGTTTGAATGCCTCTCTGGTGATAATCTTACAGTATGTCTTTATTGATGGTCCATTCAGGCAGATTCATTGTTTTGCTCTTCTAGTTTGACATTAGAGAAAATGCCATACAGTATGGAGCATTTATCCACACAGAAAGTTTTTTTCAGTTTGAAGCCATTTAAAGATGGTACCTTCACTGCTTAAGACACACATTATGTAGCTGTGTCTCTATTCAAGGGCTGCATCTTTCGAAGGGCCCGTGGCCTATGGAAGCACATCCGACGGCTCAATCAACCATTGGACGGTCTAACCTTGAGAGCATTTCCCAGTTGCATCCAAACACAATCAACTTTTTAACATTAAACATTTTAACTTTTTTTTTTACACTTCCAACAGCTCATCAGCTCCTCACGTCATGCTATGCAGCCAGCAGAGCCCTGTTCACAAAGGGCAGTGCGTCCTCTTAGAAAAGGCGAGAGAAGGCCGGATTTGGACGAGCCTTTGAATTGGGACAGGCCTTGTTGCAACGCTGTGAAATAGTCGGACTTCAAATGTGTCCTCCGAAGGATGCAGACCCCAGATTGAGACACAGCTCTTGTGAGTCTGACACCTAAATCACCAAGAACTAAAATACTAAAATGTGTCAGTTCTTCCCTCCCTGAAGCTGTGAATAAGACGTAGAACGACTTTATCTTGACACCTCAGTGCTGTCAGGCAGAGGTGACAACTTAATCGTCTTCAGTGTTTAAAAAAACACATTTTTATTCCTCTAGACTGACATTACATATTTAAATACATAGAATACAGTGTAGAAATCAGCCAGTGGTCCTTCAGAACTGGATATGAGGTCCTGTTGTTCCCTCACACCGTGTCACTGTGGCCTGTGAAGTTATCAAGTTGGCCGCCAGTGTCTGCAGCAACACCGCCACGTACTGTAAGAGTCCTGCACATTTATTACACTTTGGCCATTTAAGCCATTTTCACTCTGAAATACACTGACTAAGTTGTTCTCTATGATGTTGCGCACTTCGGGGAGCTGAATTGAATCTGGCACTATTGATAGATGAAGCAAAGTGAGACACAAAACTGAGGGGAGGTTGGAAGGGAATCCAATTTCAGAGGACACGGGACATTAGCTGTCACTGTCCCTCTGCATTTTATATATTTGGCCTCGAAGACAGCAGCAGCTGGAACGTGCATCCTCTGAGGCAGCGCCTCAGAGTGGAGCCTCTATTTCAACTTCATAATGTCCTGATGGAGGGAGAGGGAGAGGGAGGGAGGCGAACAGAAAATAGGGATAGAGAGAGGAAACCAGTTGTAAAAGTGAGTAATAAGACAAAGAGATGTTGTGCACCGGGCTGTGACAGGAGGTTATGACTGTGTTTGTGGAGCGGTGGAAAAGCACAGAGGCTGCAGCGAGGCCATCTATCTGTCAGCCTGTCTGTTTATCTAGCAGCTTCATGTTTGATTGATATGATTTAAAGCTACATTTATGGACAGAGGCAGATGCATAGTATTATATGACTAAAATGTGTTTTTTATGAAGCTATTAGCAATAATTAAATTTGGCTTTGCATTGCTGGCTAAATTAAAACGTTGCAAGCTTATGCAGTACTTATAATGCCATTGATGTAAATATAAATGAAGGGGAAAAAGGGGATTGAAATTTCACCTCACATCTCAGTGGCTGCCAAGCACAGCATTAAATTGAGTCCAAAAAAGGTGAACAGAAACTTAGCAGATGGAGAAGGCTCATTAAGGTGATGGTGCTTAGCAAAACCCATGAATTACATTAGTACAGAACTACAGATGTAACTGCTGTGCAAGGTCCTGTGTTTTTTTGTACGGTAGTTATCTGGTTTTAAAGAGGCTCTACAAGGCACGTGAGATCTGCCAGTTTATCCTTGAAAGAAGTGAATTTGCTCTATTTTTTCTATTATACAGTACATGTTTGTTTGGGTCTGCAGGAAGTAATACTCTGCTTGAAGGAGAACTAGTTTGCGTGCACTTGAATTTATTTCCATGTCTCATCATTAACTCTCCTGTCATTTCAGACCCGGCCATGCAATCTGTTCATTCCCCTCACCTGCACCTGCAGCCCATTCGCTTGTTAGTCTCTCATTATACAGTATAGGCCTATACTTGTCCATTTTCACTTGATCCCTGCCAGATTGTCTTGTGTGTGTGTTCAGCACTTCAGCATCTCTAGTTCTATCTATCTGTTCTGACCCTGCTCGTCGCTATTTTGGATTCCTGCCTGCCTGATATGATTGATCTCCTGGTTTTGACTGAGTGATTTTTGCCTGCCTTCTTGTCGTTGAACTTGTGTTGAACTTTACATAGAGAGCACAAAAACATGTGCTATGGAAGAGCTTTCTAAAGTAAGAAAAATATTCTTATCTGTGGTCTCTGTCCAGGAGCAGGTGGTTTCTTGATAAGAGAGTCAACTATTGTTGCATTGAGGTTTTGTTGAATAGAGATTAGAGGCTACAGTGAGTCACTATCAGAAATATACTGGCCCAAGCTGCTTAAAATACTAAACTGGAAAAAAAAAAAAAAAAAAGATGTGGCAGAGTTAACACATGTTTTTACTGTACTTACTTAGCAATAGCAATATTTTACAAATAGCTCCTCTGACACCAATGGTAGGTACTGTAGATGGAGGTGAAGTTATGCGTTACAGAGTCAGGATGTGGGGATTGAAACACCATGTCAGGGATATTTGAGAGAGAGAAAGATGTTATTAGTTGCACGGTGGAAAATGCAAATTCTTACCCTAACACCATGCTAAAGAAGATATCAGGTGCAACTGTTGTATTGTTCACAAATCTCAGGGAAATCCCTTTATATCAAGTTAGTGAGAGAAACAGCAGGAGATAAAATTGAAGCAGCTCTGTTGTAGGAATAAAGAAAGCAAGGTGCTACGCTGTTGGAAGTACTGGAAAGGGAATGAAATATATATAATAAATATATATTTTTTACTGTAGAAAACATAATTTGGCACCAAAACGCTGCAGATGACTATTTGATAATAGGGAATTTACTGCTGTAAAATGATCACAGTGACACTCTTTTGTCATTATGGCAAATCATATGAGCTATAGCACATTATAAAATAATATTTCAGCTCGGTATGTGTCAGCATTTCCAGTGAAATGAATTAAGGGAGGAGTAGGACATCACTGCAGTAGAGGATACTGAACACTAGTGAATTAAAAAAAAAAACATAAGGGGGAGGTGTGTGTTTTCAAAGTGAGGGACGAAGTGCCACTGCAGTGGGTAGAGAGTTTTCAGATGCTGCTTACATCGACCTAAGCGTATAGGTGACAGCCCCTCGAGGAGAGTGTAGTGTGTTGGGCTGTGACCAAACACTGAGGCTGAGGACTGGATGAAGAGCGGCGAGCTGCTGCTTCGACGTGGAAACTTCTCACTGCAGCATTTAATCACAGTGGTTGTCATATTTTTTTGATGATTCTGCTTTTTAAATGTAAATAGCTTCGACATAAGAGCCTCAGTGGAGTAATGGTCATTGCTGAGGTTAAAGAACATGATGATATGGTTTAACTCTCAACATGAAGCCCCGCTACACAGTAGTGGTTAGTGATGCGGGCTGGAGACCAGTGTGAACGTGACAAATTGATCCTGCTTTGAATTCCCTTTAAACCATCAGCATCTCGGGCTCGGAGGAAATAGGCCTGTCACACTCGCCTGATAGATTAAAATAGTCTATATATACATATATGTATTTACTGAGATACACTTGCCTTCCATTTGATAGCTGTCAGACAGGAAGGCGGCCGGTGTGTGTGTGTGTTTGTGTGTGTGCATGTGTGAGAGAGAGAGAGTCTGCAGGAGGCATGGTTTACATGCAGGAAGTTAACACAGCGTTTTGATTTACTGCTCTATATCTCTCACAGACAAGTACACACACACACACACAATAGTCTATATATACATAGGCCTATAAATGTATTTACTGAGATACAGTTGCCTTCCATTTGTTAGCTGTCTGACAGGCAGGCGGCCGGCATATGTGTGTGTGTGAGATAGAGAGAGAGAGAGAGGAGTGCATGGGGTCAGAAGTTGATTAACTGCAGAGTTATCAGAGGAGTCCCAAATTAATGACGGGCCTCAGCTGTGGCTCTGGCCTGAGGCTCAGAGGTTGCCACGGCAATTTGAGGGAGTTGCTACGATGATAGGCGATAGGAAGGGATCTGGCTGCGCTCAGAGACTCATAGTTTAAATTCTGTAACTCTCTGTGCTTTTTTGAGCACTTTGTCAAGTTTGTCTAGAAACGTGGAAAAACTCAAATGTGTGTAGAGTGAAATTTGTTGCCAGGAGCAGTGTGTAAAGAGAAAAAATTCAGACTATTTCAGACAACTTCTTCCACTCCGATGATGAAGTCACCCACTCTAGCCTGAACATTCTACGCAATACACACCCATTATAATCTCAACATTTCTCCAAATATGGTCATTGTAGTCTACTTGCCAGCCCATAGGGCCCCATTGTGAACCCGGAAATGTTGAGTACCCCAAAGTTTTATGTTAGAAATAGATAGTATGGGTCCCCAGTATTCAGAAACTGCCGGATGCTAACTTATATATATTGGGCAATTAGCGTAACTGACATAATTAGCATAAATTAGCATAATTGCCTATATGGGCAATATTTCAACAAAATTGACTTGGCTGATCTGGGCAATATTGGAGTGGTTTTAGGGGTTATTGATGATGCTGAATCCATTTCTGACATTTTCAAAATTCAAAATGGCTGTCTAAACCGGAAGTGACCAGATGAAATCCATCAAAATCGGCCCACTGGTGGTTAAAATCTGGTCACTTCCGGTTTAGACAGCCATTTTGAATTTTGAAAATGTCAGAAATGGATTCAGCATCATCAATAACCCCTAAAACCACTCCAATATTGCCCAGATCAGCCAAGTCAATTTTGTTGAAATATTGCCCATATAGGCAATTATGCTAATTTATGCTAATTATGTTGGTTATGCTAATTGCCCAATATATATAAGTTAGCATCCGGCAGTTTCTGAATACTGGGGACCCATACTATATATTTCTAATATAAAACTTTGGGGTACTCAACATTTCCGGGTTCACAATGGGGCCCTAAGGGCTGGCAAGTAGACTACATTGTCAGTGAACAATGATTGATCAATAAGAATGGAACACACAAAATTAAATTGTGACATCATTAGGCAGTAGATTACAGAGAAGAGAACATAATATCTCATGACACACACATTGCTGAGACACAACCAGACGGTTTGTTCAGAGCATTAGACATTACGTTTTTGAACTTCCTTAAAATGGCAAGTACTAATTCAGAAGTGAAGCGAGAGCTAACAATCCACCAACTGAGGGAGAAGCTCAAGGACCAAATGAAGATGTTGAGGGATCTCCATCGTGAAATCACCACCCTGAATATCCTGTTGGCTCACAAGACCGCCACCTGCGACACAGAACGTAATTGGGCACTCCAACTCTATGAAGAGTTGAAGCAGGCCAAAACGCAGTTGGCTAAACAGCAATCAAAATCAAGATCAAGATCAAGATTGCTTTCATTGTCATTGTACAATAAGAAATCCCTGAAACAAATGAAAGAAATGTGCATCAACCGGGAGAAAGAGACTAGGAAAGAACTGGAGAAACTGAGAGCTTCATACCAAGACACCCAGAGGTTTGAAGATGAAGTCCACACCACCAGACAGCAAGCTGAGAACCTCCGGCATGAGCTGGAGAAAAAAAAGGAGGCTCATGCTGTCACGGTGTCAAAATGTCAGCTCCTGGAGAAAAACCTGAGGGCTGAGATCGAGACCCTCCATCACGGGATGACCCAACAGATCAGGTTAGCTCAACAAAAAGCATCGGAGCAGGAGCTGGTTCTAAACAGAGAGCTGCAGCAGCTGAAAACCCAGCTCAATGTTGAGCTAAACTGTGAACTGACATCGCAGCTTGAAGAGGAGAAAGAGAAGAACATGACTCTCCAAGAGGCTTCATACCAAGACACCCAGAAGTATGAAGCTGAAGTCCTCAGGGCCAGACAGCAGGCTGAGCACCTGCAGCATGAGCCGGAGACAGAAACGAAGGCTCATGCTGCCTTCAGGGTGACGGAAGACATGCACCTGGAGAAAAACCTGAGGGCTGAGATCATCGCAATCCAACAAAAGATGACCCAAGAGATCAGCTTACTTCAGCAAAAAACATCAGAGCAGGAGCTGATCCTGAAGAAAGAATCAGAGGGGCTTAAATCTCAGCTCTACACTCAGCTGTCGCTCAACTCTGAGCTCACCACAGAGCTTGAGGCAGAGAGACGGAAGAATATTGCTCTCCAAGAAGAACTGGAGAAACTGAGAGCTTCATACCAAAACACCCAGAAGTATGAGGCTGATGTCCACACCACCAGGCAGCAGGCTGAGCACCTGCAGCATGAGCTGGAGAGAGGAACGCCAAGCTTTACTGATTAACCTCAACCAGCCTCCAATGTGACTCCAACACTTTACCAAAACACCAATGTGCTCCCTTACATAGGTCACTGCGTACAAAGCCCACTGTTCACCCACATACAAAGAAATAAATTCAGAATCTGAAAATTAACACTAGAAAATTCCCTTGCATAAATTTTGTGTGTGTGTCCATGTGCATGGCTGCAAATGTAGCTGTTTGTGTGTATGTGAGAGAGTCTGCAGGAAGCATGGTTGACATGCAGGAGGTTAGCACAGCACTTTGATTTACTGCTCTCTATATCTCACAGATAAGTACACACACACACACACACACACACACACACACACACACACACACACATAGACCTGACAGGTTGCTCATGCATTTATAGATGAAAGGAAGGTTTTGGGGATCCAGCTGGCCCGAAGACAACATTATCGCCTGTAGGTGCGACGTATAGATGACTGAAGGCGAGGTGTTAGAAAACATCAAAAGGATGCAGAAGAAACACTAAATATGTGGGGAGCAATACAAAACAAAAATGGGGAGAATCAATGATTTTCAGTGGAGTTATAGGGAAGTGGAGACTGGGCTGAAAGGAAGGAAGAAAGATGAAAAACAAGAATGGCAAATTGTGTGAGTGACTCTGCGTGTTATTCTCCCAAATAGATACAACACATTATACAGATTTTTTTTCTTTTCTTTTCAAGAGAGGAATAACCCACTCAGCAAAATCAGTCATTCCCTGCTTGTGGGAAAATCTGCAGACTCTCGGCCCTGTGGGGAAATCAAGCATAATGAGTATGTCAAAGAAAAAAAAACTGGTGGAGTTTGCCTCTGTTTACATTGGTTTCTCCAAAGTAGGGCGACCCACCTGGAACGTGGTATAAATCAAACATGGCTGCCGTGTGAAGAAAGTAAATTAAGCTGCGAATTATTCGTACAAATATTCGCCGTGTTCACAGGGAAGACGCTTTAATGCTTTGCATGCTAAATAAATATCAGACAGTGTAGGAGATGACAGGTAAATGTGGAGTATAGGTTGTGTGGTACGTGAAAATAGAGAGAGAATGAAAGACAGAATAAAAAGTTAATGAATGACAGACAACAACACAAAACATCACGAGGGCAGCAAAGACAAGGAAAAATCTATATCTAATTTTTCAGGCAAACATCCTCACAAACGGCATTGAACCTGGAAAAAAGGTGATTTGTTTTGCTGCTTTAGTTCGCTCCACATTGGAGGGTAAAAACCATTTTGCCCTGTGTCGTCTTGCTCTTCTCAGAGATGAAAACGGTGTGATGGATTAATTTCTAGTTTGCTTGATGTCTCTCTGGGTGTTCTGCTATGGCCTCCGCTGTTAGTTGATTAAAATCTGCTGGTGATAAGTGGCAATCAGCTGACAATAATGAAATCAGCCAGACTGTGTCCATTAAAAAGAAAAAAAAAAAAAAACATGCACCTTTCTGCCGCAACATTAAAACCTGTAACAATACATTTACATTACATTAGCATCATTTGGCAGACACACACAAGTGAGGGACAAGACTAAAGCTTGTAATGTTGTGGTTGTACATTAAGCAGAATATACAGCAAATAAATACATAGGATAAACAGGGTACAGTGGATTTATGAGGTCTTTTGAACCTAAACCAGTTTTGATGCGACTGAGAATCAACAAAATGGTAAAAGTTATGTCGACAAAACCAGAACAATGAGCTTAAAAGTGCTTCACAGAGTGAGTCAGATGATTTTGTACATTTATGCAGGTTAATCGCTGTGAATGACCCCTTTTACATTTGATCCATTATTGATGTAAAAACTCTTGCACATCCTCATGTTGAGCTAAAAACACAGGTTTTATAATGTATAGTTGAACAAGTGAAATGGTGCACTCAGCTGCCTGACCACAGCTTAAAATGTTAAAAACACACTTTCAATAAAATCCAACTTATAAACAAATAGTCATCCCAAAGGACTTACTTTGGAAGGTCAGCTGAAAAGTGTGTGTTTGCCACTTTTAGCTACTTAAAATGATCAAATGCAAATGTAAATCTTTCCCCGGCGAGTGAAAAAGAGCAGAGCAACAGAGATGATCTCAGTCCAATATTAATTTGTTTTGGTTTGTGTCTGAGGTCACTGATTCTGACCTCTAAAGCCAAAAACAAACATGTTTGTACCTGCCTGTCAAACCAACACACACACACACACACACACACACACACAAACTTGGCACTTATTCAAACACTTAGAGATTCATATGGCATATTGAATATATTAACCCAAAATTCCCATATACCATATGGCCACACAAACATGTATATTCCACCTCCCTCTGTCCTCTCCCACACACACACACACACTAGACATGAAAACATCTCTCTTCTTACCAACATATGCCGACATATTCAGGGTTTATCTCTCATGCAGCCTCCTGTAAACTGGCTGCTGCCGTCTCGTTAAAGTACTAAACATGCAGTCCATGCACGTCCTTTTCACCCACTGCTTGAATGATCATTTCTGAGTCACATAACATATTATCCAGACAAACTGACAAACTCTGGTCTCTCGGCTACAAAACTCACAGCAAGGCAAGGCAAGGCAAGGCATCTTTATTTATATAGCGCATTTCATACCAAGGCAACTCAATGTGCTTTACATAAAGACAAAACATTAAAAAAAGAAGAAGCTTAAGACAGAATAAAAACAAACAAAACACTAAAAACAGAGTTAAAAGCAAGAGCAAATAAAAGTAAAAGAAAAGAAAAAAAGATAAAGTTTTAAGTTCTCAGCTATAAGCACATGAAAAGAGAAATGTTTTTAACCTGGATTTAAAAGTGCTCACAGTTGGGGCTGATTTCAGTTCTGCTGGTAGTTTGTTCCACTTGTGTGCAGCATAACAGCTAAATGCTGCTTCACCATGTCTGGTCTGAACTCTGAGCTCCACTATCTGACCTGAGTCAGTAGATCTCAGAGCTCTACTGGGTTTATACTCTACTAACATGTCATTCATATATTCTGGACCTAAACCATTCAGTGATTTGTAAACCAGTAGCAGAACTTTAAAATCTATTCTGTAGCTGACTGGGAGCCAGTGTAAGGTCTTAAGAACCGGGGTGATGTGATCTGATCTCTTTGTTCTGGTTAAAACTCGAGCTGCAGCGTTCTGAATGAGCTGCAGCTGTTTGATACTTTTTTGGGGGAGACCAGTCAGAAGACCGTTACAGTAGTCTAGTCTACTGGAGATAAAAGCATGAATCAGCTTCTCCTGATCAGTTTGGGACATAAAACCCTTAATTCTGGATATGTTCTTAAGTTGATAAAAGGCTGATTTGGTGACTGATTTGATATGGCTGTTGAAGGTCAGATCTGAGTCTATCAGCACGCCAAGGTTTCGGACTTGGTCTTTAGTTTCTAAAGACAGTGACTCAAGGTGTTTACTGACAGCAACCCTCTTCTCTTTATTTCCAAAAACAATGACCTCAGTTTTTTCTTGATTTAACTGAAGGAAATTTTGGCTCATCCAATTTTTGACTTGCTCTAAACAGTGACACAATGACTCTATTGGACTGCAATCATCTGGAGACAGTGCAAGATATATCTGTGTGTCATCTGCATAACTATGATAGTTGACATTAGAGTTCTGTAGAATTTGACCCAAAGGCAGCATATACAGGTTAAACAGAAGGGGTCCAAGGACTGACCCCTGAGGAACTCCACATGTCATAGCCACTCGATCGGATTGATAACTACCAATGGTCACAAAATAACTCCGTTCCTCTAAGTAGGACCTGAACCATTTTAGGACTGTCCCGCTGAGTCCTGCCCAGGTTTCCAACCTGTCCAGCAGTATACTGTGATCCACAGTGTCAAACGCAGCACTGAGATCCAACATGACCAGAACTGACACCTTGCCTGAGTCAGTGTTCAGCCTTATGTCATTTAACACTCTAATAAGAGCTGTTTCTGTACTGTGGTGAGGTCGGAAGCCTGATTGAAATTTGTCAAAGAGTCCACTGGAGCAGCAAGTTTATGTGAGGCTACATTTCATATGTCATCTCTCAGGGTTTCTCCCCTGCTGCTCTCCCATCCACCACTATCACAACACTGCATTTAACAGCTGATCCCAAATGCAGCACAAACACTGCAGGTAGTGATCAAGTGGAGATTTATTGCCTTGTTTTGGAGAATGGGGGGAAATTAGGGTTTCGGGGCAGGGCAGGGAATGAAGGCCAGGGTTGGATGAGGCAGGGGAATGAGCATGGGGACAAACTGATGAGGCAGGGGGTCGAGGGAACCGGGAGCTGCTGGTTTCGTGGAGGTGAATTGTGTGTGCGAGTGTGGTGATCAGTGATGCGGGAGCGCAAGAAAATACGGGTTAACTCGGAGAAAATACACACAGTTAACGGAGACCAAAAACAATTCTACGTGGTGGCGGCGGCGTGGTACCGCGACTGAAGCGGTGATCTGGCAGAGAGTGGGTGAAGCACCAGAGTGGATGCACTGCAGGGCTGATGTGTTGATGAATGGCAGGTGTGTAGACAGATTGGCAATCATGCAGCCAAGAGGGAGCGGGGAGCAACATGGTCGTCAACAACAACAACAACAACAAAACACACACACACAGATGTAAAGGAGAAAAGAGGATTTGCAGGGGAAAGGGAGGAAGCACCAGAAACACAAGGCCAAGACCATGTCACAAACTCTACGTCTTCATTCATTCTTTTCCTGCTCTGCCATTATTCACTTACTCCACCTCCCCATTTCTCTCATTAGCTCCCCAGTATATTTTACATACTGGTCCACTCATACTCTGCCTGTTTGCCAGCCCAGCTCTGGCTTTCCATACTGTTTCTGCTGATGCCCTGCTGTTTTTGACCCCCTGCATGGCCTCTAATCCTTTACCTCCGCTTCCATGTGCTACCTTTATTAGTTTCCTCTAACACTCATCACACCCATGGTAGTGTAAACTATTCTCATTCAGCTGTGGCAGAGAAATGCAGCCTTCCATTCCCCTTCCAACCGATTGTTCCTCCCATTAACCTGTTGTATCCAAAGACATTGCACACTGGTAATGCAAACATAATATGGGAACCAGAAAGTGCAACCGGACAGCCATTGAAAATTGTGGATATTAAGGTTCAATTCAGTTTAACAGCTAACAATACAACTCTTACAGTAAAACTAAGGGCCACACAACCTCTAGTTTCTTGTTTAAACAAGGGTTGCTAGACATCAGGAGCAATGTGTTAATAAGGAGGCAGCTCAAACACTCTCTGCAGGTGTGACCGTCACATTTTGGTTCAACCTTTGTGGTCTAGGACGTCCTTTTGAAGGATGTGGCCCCTGAATTGAGATGCAATTTATAACAGTTTGAATCTTTCACCACATCATCAATCTGGATTCAAGGCAGGTTGCTCTACTGAGACCGTCTCCTTGCAATGCTCCACAAAGTTTGATCAAACTGTCTCTCTCTTCTCTCTTGGATGAAAGAGTTAAAAGTATTCTAGTAGAGTGCGTTGGATAAACAAAGATAAAGATGTCATATTTGCTTTGAGTCCCAATAATCTGAAAAGCGCCGGGAGAGTGATTTCCAAATCGCACAGTGAACATATTTGGGTTTTTAGGATCATATCATCATCAACATTATGTTTACAGAGATGATCCTGCTCATCTCACACAAACATGCACAGAGTCAATCAGAGCCGCTAGCTGTGAAATTAGTTGATCCCACTGTGACTGAAGCGGAGAGCAGGCGAGGCAGAGAGCGGCTAACCTTTTTCATTTCCTCTGACACAAGTCACGTGGTAAACACAAGCTCTGCCAGCTGCAGGATCACCTCCATGAGTGAGCAAGAGAGAGAGTAAGAGAGATGTTGTGTGGATGAGTCAGACCTGGGGTTACACTGTATGTCTAGATGAATGTGTGTGTAAGTCCAATTCCTATACTGTATGCATGACTAATATCGCTAAGTCAGCGCTACATTCCTTAAGTGGCCAAGAGGCAGAGTTATCTCATCACCTGGATGGAGTTACATTCAGTCCTGAAGTCTTTCATCTGGGGTGTGGGACACTTCGGAGCTCCATTACTTAGAGGACTGGAGTGCAGCACTTCACTTCACATCCAGTGAATATAATGAATGTCATAAACCCACTGCCTCAAAATTTTTCAAGCGCTCTGCTAAGCATTTGCCCACTGCAGATGACACGACTGCCAAAAACTGCATGTTTGAGTAGGCTACGAAAGGGTGTCAACAATCAGAACAGAGCAGCCTCACAAAGCTCTACAAGAAAATTAAATGAGAAGATTACTGACTGTATGAGGTTTGTCAGAAAGAAAAAAAAGAAAGAAATTTTGACAAAAACTAAAGCAGTACTAAAGAACTTTCAGTTTTGGTTGAGTTTGGCGGCACCTGTGGACCAAAGCGGTAGTGTTTTGCCTGAAGGAAGACTCCATTTCCCATGAACACTAGCGTGAAGCCCTGTAAATATCCTGCATTAAAATTAACAGAAGACATCAAAACTAAGTTTCTGTTTCCAGTGGATCATTTCAAAGTGAAAACACAAACATAATCCATTGCTAAAGTGCCGTTTTGCCTGTTCCCTCCTTGTTGTGACTCGCAAAAGTGAAAGTGAAACTTAAGTGAGAGCAGGGTTCCTACCATGCTCCTCAAGCTGCTTAGTGCCAGAGAAAGAGATACAGACCCCCTCAGACCACGACAGAGGTGTCATTCAACTTGTTGTAAGTCGATGTATCATCACAAAAGTTATGAAAATATTTTATGAAGGTTGAAAAGTTACTTAGTGCTACTTTATCGTTGTTGTGAAATTCTCAAGAACATTCAGCTCCCTGGTTGTTCATACTTCCTATTGTGATTGTGAGGACCGGCTGGCAACCATTACTTAAATATCAAGAGATGTCACTAATTCAAATTGCCATTATTGCTCATTTGTAGCTAAAGCATTATTCTGTTGTTTGACTGCTTTGGTGTCCCAGCTGCCAGTCCTGAACAAATTCAACAAGCAGGTGCTTAAAGACTCTGTCTCCTGTCTGAAATTGGTGACATAATAAACTTGATGTCATTAGGCAAATAGCAGGTCTGTTTTCCAGTTGTCTGTCAGGGGTCTGTGGCTGAGCTGTCAAGATTTTAGACAAATGGCTGTGAAAATGCTGAGAGAATTTTTTTTTTTTTTAAAGTTGAGCTGCAAATCCCTGCATCCATAAACATCCAGGGGGTTGATAGATGGACCCATTTGTTCCTTCAGAAAAACAGAAAGGAGGAGGGGAGGAGGGATGGAGGAAAAAGCGAGCAAAAGAGAGGAAACTCAGACGAGATAATGAGACGGAGGAAGCAAGAACGGGTGACGAAGGAGATGCAAAAATGAAGATGAAAGGGATGGAATACGATCACAATAGTGAGATGCAGAAAAAAAAGAAAGGACGTCAATGAAAGAAAGAATTGTGGGCGAGGAGTGAAGTGTATTAAGAGTTGGCTACGGGGGTGTTTACTATTATCAAAACTTACCGACCATTAAGTAAACGACTGCATCAATGAGTTAAGAAAATAATATTAACAGATACTACGTTTAGACAAATACATCATGAATATCACAATGAACTGCTCAGATCCTTTTCTGTTCTGTTTCAGTGAGACTGTTCTATTTGTGTGGCCTAGAGATAACCCAAACTTTAACAGACCTGCATCACTCAATGAAGAAAATATTAGGCTAATGGCTTTTGTATAGTTTTATTTCTGAAGAAACACACAACTCCTTTATTGCTGCTGTTTTACTGTAACTAACAGCACCAACATGAAAATGAATTCCAACTGTGAGAAAGCATGATTACTGGTGGTTGAAGGCTTAATACGCACATGTGTGTAGGCTACAATCAGTCGCATGGTTGCTCCAATCACGTCAGAAAACCCAGCGATCAGTGTTTGGGAAATTATAATTAGGTGCCATGAACACAGCTTTATAACCGTCTGTAGGCTTATGATGACATGGTTTGGCTGATGTGGGGTTGTGAAACACCGGCCTGATCTTTGATCTCCCGCTGACAGGTCCCAGTGGTCAAAAACTACACTGTGGAGAAAACCTGCACCTGAACAGGTATCACACCGGAGCAGCTCGTCTCCCTCCTCTGTGGGAGCTCCGATGTCCGACAGAGAAAGAGGCCGAGCAGCCGTTCATCACTGTCCTGCAGGAGATCTTCTACCTGGAGGAGGTTTCTGTCTGTGATGTGTAGCTATATACTTCAGCTTGAGCGGCCGTTTTCCACTTGGTCCTAGTGCTTGACCCGTCTCTGTTTAATGTAGCGTAACATTGTTTTTGGACGGTAAAAACTGCAGGGGACAAAAACTGCCTTTTGAAAAAGTTTTTCTGCTTAAGTGACTGAGGTGAAGGGAGACAGACAGAAGAAGAAGAGTGATGAAGACGGGGTGAGGTGAGGAATTTTTTTTATTCCAAGAGAAACTTAAAAAAAAAAGATTAAATCACCTTTTACTTGTGTGCAGCTTTGTAATTCAACTTCCTCCTTGTGTGTGTGTTTTGAGTTGTACACCTAGTTGAATTTAACGCAATATCCCTCTACTGTTAAGCTCTGTTCTAGTTTTGCTGTCACTATCTCTTTATCTGCCACTTGGTGCTTTGCAGGAGGCTGAAAATGAAAAGATGCCCAAATCACTTTGAGAAGACAAGTTGGGAATAAGAGCAACGGTGGGTTGTGGGTTTGTCTCTGTGAGCTTTCATATCGCTCACAGTGTAAATGAAGGTCAGCGTACAATCTGTATTTCAGTGTAGCCTGAAGCAAGAACAACAAAGTTATCAATACAGACAAGTATGATTTAACATTTGCTTTGGTGGTGATTTTTGAACAGTTTTTCTCTGACAAGTCTCAACCTGAGGCCGACTGCATTTATTTTCTCTGGTGCAAAATATCAGCTAACATAGCATTAAAAGTAAATCCAAAATGTGTGTTTGGTCTCTAGTCTACATTGGTATTTTTAGCCTGTGTTATATAAGAAAACCTTATCCCACCTTTAACGGCAGCCACACAAAAAGTAAAAGGTTATTAAAAGTAGATTTACTCTTTAAAATGGCCTTCACGATTCTTCTTGTAAGGTCAAGGAAAAACACATAAATAAACAATGTTATTACCACAGGGATGCAACGGCTCTCACTGTGCAGGCATATTGAGCCCGTTGGGTATAGAGTCTCGTGGTCTAATCACAGACGCCAAGATTTGGTCTGCTTCCTGTGTGATTCACACAGCACAGTCACATTCAGTAATTGAGTCTGCCTTGATAGCTTTGGCCAGTTTAAATTTGAAAAAAGACACACTTTGAATGAAGAGTATGTATTCATGTGTTCAGGTTAAGTCTGCAGTTCAGAAGTTCACAACTAGAAATGGAAATCACAGGTGGCAAAGCTTTGTTCTGTTTTTTTGTTGTGTTATTTTATTGCAGTCTGTTTTCCAGTGAGGTCTAATTTGCTCCTGAATTGTTTATGAAACATGAAACACTTTCTTTCTTAGATGTCTGATTTTGCTCTAACCAAAACAATGCAGGGGATCTGGTGTTACTGGAACACAGGTTCAAACTCATTAGCTCTAAATCACTAAGGAAGCTGTCCAGGTTGACATATTCAGTAGAGTTGGGATACACTGTCAATTTTGTCACTATCCCTCTACAATGTGCAAAAAAGGTTTCCAAAGATGCTTTTCATTCATACTCATGATTCCTGCAAGTCAGTCACAATATACTGTAATACCTCCTCTTCTGTTGCTTAATTAATATTGATATAACAAATTTAAATACACTCCCATTAGTGATGTTTTAATTACATCCCTTAACAATGCTTCTGCAATTGTTCCACTTTTTTCTGTTTCCACCACAGAATGAAAATAAAGCCCAAGGGCCACGCTGTCTCCGGCTCTCCAAAGGAGACAGGGGCCGTGTACATCCACAATAAATAACTTATTTTTCTTGCTTTTGCAACATACTGGACATGAGTGGGATTCAAACCCCAACCTCCCAGTCCAGAGTCAACATCATTAGCCACTGAGTTTTTCAGCTACATGTGATGAGCCCTCAGGTCCATACTATACATACTATAGTATTAACTTACACTACACTTCGTAATGATATTAATAATGGAACAAAATACGTTTTTTAACGTGTTTTAAATAAATGTTTTATATCCAGCTTGTTAGGAATGTCCAGGATATTTGTACTGTAGAGTTTATCAGCAACTACTGTCAAAGCCCAACACATACTGTACACACACACAATCACAAAAATGCAAACAATCTGTTTAGCTTTGTCTGTACAATATATGACTCTTGATCTTAGGAGAATTCAATTTCCATGTTTACAGAGATCACACCCCAGCAGCAGCATCCAGTAGTTTTTCTTTTCTTTTCTTTTCTTTCTTTTTAATACAAAGGTGGCCAGTGCAGGAATTTCTAAAAATCAATTTCTGCTTCCATTTGCAGATAAATAAAACATTGAATTAAATCATTAACATAATCCTAATGGCTTTGCTTTCTGGAAATGGGTTTTACAAATGTAATCACCACTTGTGATTTATTTGTTTTTCTACAGCTAAATTAGGTGATTTGTAGCACGTCCAGCTGTGCGTTTGCATGCAAAGTGCTCAGTATTTGCACAGCAGTTCCATGTTGAACGGTGAACCCTTAACCCCAAGTCTGTTTGTGAAAATGAAGCTTTGCGCAAATTCATGCAGGACACAGAAGTCTCAAGCCCCAGCTGTAGTCAGCTGACAGCCAGCCCATTAGTCTCTATCCAATCACATTCATTCTCCCACCATAAGCGGCCTATTTAAATCTAGGCTGTCACACTGATCTCCCCCTCTACACCGCTGCACACAGCTGCCGGTGTAAAAGCTTGCCTCCTCCACCCTAGCCTCCACCTTCTCAGTATCTCAGAGTTTTAAATGGCTCCATATCTTCTCAGTGCTCTCATTCCACTCCGGGGGTATTCATTGTCTCTCTAGCGACATAGCATGCGGCATTGTCAATCCAGGGAGCTTCCGGAGAGGAGCTTCAGCGCCAAGCCTAACTGTATTCCATGTGTTGCAATAAATGGTTTTAATCAATGACAAGAGTGTTCCCGAATGAAATAACTTAAAACTGCATTATCAATTTATAGTTTCAGTTGTTTCAGTTCAATGTGTGCACTGTTAGCACAATGGTTGTGCACTGCAGAGCTCAGTGCATTTCAAAGTAAGGAGATGAGACCCAAATATAATTCTGTGATGTTGGCACACATGATAATAAGAAGAAGGATATGAATGTGGAGCTATTTTATAAATCATAAACTTACATAATTTCATTTCCCTCTAACTTGAAACACTTTTCTAATGGCGACACATTCAGCCATCCTTTCCTTAGTGCTGTTTGTGTTTTGCTTTCTCTGCATGTTCTTTAATTCAATTTTTAATTTATCTGTGTCATTGACCTGGTTTCTACTCGTTTGCAGATGGAAATGATGAGACCTCGGAGCGATTTTGCTGCTCTATCACCTTGTTCATACAGCATAATAATGACAAGATGTCTCTGTACCCTTACCACACGAACAGACATATATATATGGAAGTAGATGGATGTGTGTATTTTCTACAGCATATGTCACATTCAGTTGGATTCTGTGGGACATGTACGTAGACAGGTTGCAGGAGGTTTAAACTCTGAAAGTCAGCACTTAAACTCTCATGGTGGCATGTGGTGGTGGAAAGAGCAGCAGCCACTGACACCACAAATCTCATCACAGTTCAGCAGACCTTCATCTGTAACATTGCAGTTGATTACGAAGACCCATCATTTACTCGCAGTGCCTTCCAAAAGTCTGAGGAAGCATTTATTCCATTATATCAAATATAAATACATCTCCCCAGCCGTGGTTATTTCATTAAGTGGATTATTATTAATCCAATTCTGTGTTTATAAATATTAAAAAACCAAAATGTGTCAATGTTTATGCCTAAAATGTTCCATGAAAGCAGAATAAAATGTGTTATTCCAAACATAAAACTAAAGAAACAATGGAAAAATCTGGAGCAGGAGTTGAATAACTTTGTTATTTCAGGCCTCATTGAACACTTCTGTAAAACCCTGTTACTGCCAGGTGACCACTGCTGAATCAGAGACTCTAAAATATCCATGTGTTGATTGAATGAAAAAGTTGTGCATCGTCGGCATATTGGTGGTAATAAAAAATGATACATGCCCAGTAATCCATAATCTCTTGTTAACGTTACCCACCCCAGTAGACATTGCTTCACGGACTGCCCTCTCGCCGGCTCTGTTAAAATCAAATGCACATGGCCAGGGGGGGAGGGAGGAGGGTTAGCGATGAGTTTTTACAACAGTGAAAATATGTAACTGTAGGGAAAAAAGTGACCGGACTTGCATAGTTCCCCTTTAATTCTCAGATTTGGTAACGACTGACATCACACAGACGCTTTACGTAAAATTCATTTTGAAGCAATGACAAATTAGCGAGCAAGCAATATATTTTCAAGTATATAAATAATCAATGTTGTTGTCCTCTCCTGTCGACACTTTGAAAGCATAGTTTCAGGCAAATCTTGTCCTGGCAAAGTTTCTGTCGTTTCTTGCCAGAGAAGTTTGGCTCTGCACAAAGGAAACCAGCAGCTATGAGTTATGTAATGGATGGGTCACAGGAATGTCAATCAGTCACCATAGAAAAATCACATTATGCTAATTACCCATATGCTAATTAACTTTATGCTAATCCTCTTAAAGCAGACTGGCTTAACCTAGACCCTAGCCTAGATCAACTCAGAATGTATGAGATTTCCTGAGGTGGGCCTTTGGATACATGTGTGTGTGTTCGTGTTATGTTTCGAAGTCATGTGACTGTGTGTAAGTATGTCTGTGTGTAATTCTGCTGGGAGAAAATGCATTAAACCCGTGCCTGCACCAGTAAATCTGCAGTCCAATGCACTGGGCCAAGATCAGACCACTCCTAATCCTCAGATCTTATTTTCATGGCGATTTCAGGATTCACCAAGTGGGACATAGGCTGTGTGTGTGTGTGTGTGTGTGTGTGTGTGTGTGTGTGTGTGTGTGTGTGTGTGTGTGTGTGTGTGTGTGTGTGTGTGTGTGTGTGTGTGTGTGTGTGAAAGAGAGAGAGAGAGAGCCAGAGGGAGAGAGAGAGAGAGGACATGCTCCATATACACTAATCTCACAACATTAAGAACAAGATGTATTTTTATTAACCTGCAGCTTCACAGACGACGTCACTCGATTCTGATCTTAATCCTGTTCAACAGAACAAGACTGTGGGGAAACATCCATGATAGACACATTTTTCCCTGCACCTGGTTTTACTACCAGAGGTGATATCCATCCAATTATGAATTTTTTGCAGCAACGTCCTTCCCATGCTGATTCAGTGATCTTCTTTATGGTTTGTATTTATGGTTGTTTTTGATTAATTAAAGCTGCAGCGTGATGTCCACTCAGTTTATTGGCTTCAACAAGCAGACACGAAGCCAGTAAAGCAGAAAAGCTGTAAAATATTAAGATGCCTTCACCTGGCACATCTTGTATATTAGTTTCTTAAAGGTAAATGCGATAAAATCTTGGAATAGTCGATGGAAAAGGTGACTCCTGGGGGTTCAGTGTTCACCTTTCTCTGCACGTTTCCCCCCGTGCATTAAAACTTTCAGGCAATAATGTAGAATTGGGGAAATGAATATTTCACAGCTTGTCTGTCTGCAATATATCAAGATTAACTTTTGCTCCCTGAGGCCTTGCAGGAATGGCTGCTGTAAATGAAACAACAGCCAGAGTATCACAGGATAATATCAGAAATATATATTTTTGGGAACAGATAGATCTGATTCATCACTTCAATGGCATCATACACGAATTGGTAA
This sequence comes from Trachurus trachurus, assembly GCF_905171665.1. NCBI lineage: Eukaryota > Metazoa > Chordata > Actinopteri > Carangiformes > Carangidae > Trachurus > Trachurus trachurus. The sequence continues at coordinate 9,483,157 of NC_139906.1, forward strand.
GGTCATATAAAAACAGTTGCATTAGGACAAAGCAGGTGATTTATATAGAAATTCAACCTCCAAACCGTTTACATGAAATAATTAGACTGAGACCAAAACCATTATTTAAACACGTTTATTTCTGCTGTAAAGTTGAGCATTTTAAAGCAGCACTAAGGAACTTTTCAACCTTCATAAAATATTTTCATAACTTTTGTGATGATACATCGACTTACAACAAGTTGAATGACACCTCTGTCATGGCCTGAGGGGGTCTGAATCTCTTTCTCTGGCACTAAGCAGCTTTGAGGAGCATGGTAGGAACCCTGCTCTCACGCTAGTGTTCATGGGAAATGGAGTCTTCCTTCACTTTCACTTTTGCGAGTCACAACAAGGAGGGAACAGGCAAAACGGCACTTTAGCAATGGATTATGTTTGTGTTTTCACTTTGAAATGATCCACTGGAAACAGAAACTTAGTTTTGATGTCTTTTGTTAATTTTAATGCAGGATATTTACAGGGCTTCACGCTAGTGTTCATGGGAAATGGAGTCTTCCTTCAGGCAAAACACTACCGCTTTGGTCCACAGGCGCCGCCAAACTCAACCAAAACTGAAAGTTCTTTAGTACTGCTTTAAAATGGGGGTCTATGAGGATTGACTCACTTATGGATCCAGCCTCAAGTGGCCATTTCAGGAACTGCAGGTTTTAGTACGGCTGCATTGTCTATTTTTTCTTGCCTGCTGTTGCCACATCATGCAAAACTGTATAGAGAAAAGAAAAAGTCAAGGTCATCAAACACATACAGTAAGGAGCCATGGATATTTGTATCAAAGTTATTATGATAAGACATTTCTCAACAGGCCAAATGTGTCGGTCTGTTGGTGATGCTAGAGACAAAGTTTCAGCTACAGACAAACACACAGAACACTCACATCCAGAGAGACACAGCTAGCATGGCTAAAAACAAGCTATTTATTACACACACACTATTGTTTTGAATGTTCCTACTAGACATGCTGTTATCATCTGCCCAGGAGGACTACAGTACGTCTGTTTGGGCTTTTTAGATGAGTTTGGACCAGGTTTCGACTCTAATTTGTTCATTGTTATTACCCGGGCTTCCTGTCTCTGTCCTGTTTCCTTCCAGTTTGGTTGTCTGCCCTGCACTAATGTGATTCACCTATGCTCGATTACTTTGTTCCATTTTGTTCCAGTGAAGTTTCCTTGATTTAGTCATCCCTTTTTTTTGTCTGCCTGTGAATTTTGTTTATCTTTTGCCTATTTATGGTTTTTGTTCTTTCTCTATTTTCATGCATGTTCTCACCATCCAGTAAAAATGTGTTTGTTTTTTAAATCCATTCTTAAACAGCATCCACTGTGCTGTGTGTCTGGATTTGGATGCAGCCATCCTAACACATGACATCTAAGAGCCTCATATTGTATTTCCCTGCTGTCATGTTAAATGCTTATGAATCCTTCTTTTCCTCTGCACTGCTCATTAGATGATCATCTTTGCCGACATCGGTGAAGTGTGACGGTTGATTTGGATTTCATGTCTAATAATACTGAAAGTCTTCTCCCTGAATCTGACCGACATATTCTCATTAGCAATAGTAAGCTCACACATGCAGTATGTGCAGTGCACGTATAGGTTAATATATGCAGACAGGAGAACACGCTGGCTCACAACGACACACTTCATTTAGCAGAATTACAGCTCTTTATTTATTTTTCAGCTGTCACGCTTAATAACCACTCAAAATGTCCTGGCTGTACCGAATGAGATGATGACATTGAAACGGTGGAAATTGCTGTTCATATTTTACATTAGTCATACTGAGCACAGATTTTGACAGACTTTTTTTCCCCCTGTTTTTGCCACCATTCAGAAGCAGAATCTTTCATCATAAAGTTCAATAAGTGTTCAAAAGTTGGCACATTATTGGATTACTTGCCTGGAAGAAAGTGTATTCTTATGCAAATTAAGATACATTAATCCTTGAAAGTAGAGTGGCGAACATCAAGCTTTGTGAAATCTCTCCTTGAAGTTTTTAGGGTTCCCTTAAAGCGGAAAGTTTTTGTCAATAAACCACATTATGCAGTGAATAAGATAAATGTCAGCTATGTGGACATGGGGAAAGTGGATAACACTCTTCTGTCAACTGACGAACATGAGAAACCCACTTTATTTGATAAGGAGGAAGCGATATCACCGGCTGTGCACATATCACTCACAAAAACAGACCTGAGAAAACAAACCGATTGACTTTATTTTCCTATCCATAGCGTATATGGAAACCTGTGGCTGCTGTGTTTATGTGGCGAGGGATGGTTAACTGGTCTGATAGACCGTGAATAGATCATTCAGAGCTACAATGGAAAGATCAGGCTTTTATAATACAATGCTCAAAAACCTGATGCTCTGCCTCTACCTTAATAGTTCTGTATAAATGCCACATATACTGTGCAGTGCAGCCCACAATAGCTCCACTTATCATTGAGGTGACAGGCACATAATAACATGGCTCCATAGCTAATGGCTCCCACACACTTGGGGCTTAAAATGTATTTCTCTCTGACTATATAACTCCTGCCCTCCTCCTTCTAAAACGTGATGGGAATGATTCATGGGTAATGACTAGCGACAATGTAAATGGACTTGTTGATATAACCCAAAGCTAAAACCTCAAAACCGTTTTTGGTTGAAAGTAAGACCTTTTCACACTTCTCACTGATTGTTTTTATTGTTTTTTAGCACACAGATATATAATCCTCATAAAAGAGGATTATGCTGTTTAAGATTTAATTAGATTAGGATAAATACTTCATTAAAGACTTAGCTTGGGAAGCAGTTGCCAAAATGCCCAGGAAATGCTTCAGGCTAATGCCTTTAGCGTTGCTCCAAAGTTAGTGTGAAAATTAATGAAACTGCTTTTCTCTACTCTGGTCAGGAGAAGGTGGACCAGACTATGAATATGAAAATGTCCCCTAAGGTTTCAGGAATGTCTAAAGGAGATAAGGAAATAATTCAGTGATACAGAGGTTTCCACTAAAATGACATTTCAAGGTTTCCCCAATGTGTTTGTCTGCCCATGCCACTCTAGGTTCAAGTTGCATGCCCGTTGATCCAGAATCAAGATATAATAATATAGTTGTCTGAAATTTGTTTTCTGGCATCACATGACTTTGACCTTTGACCTTTGGCCATCAAACTCTAAGTAGTTGGGGAGATACTGCACCTACAGTACAGTGGCAAAACCATGTGTTGTGATGTCACCACACGGCCATGGTTTGTCCTTAGTTCCTGTTTTATTTTGAAGTTCCCGTCTTGACTTCCTGTGCTCTCCCTCATGCTGATTACCTGATGTGTCTCACCTGTGTTGAAAACACTATGCAGCCGGCTTTGTCTGTCACCGGCATGGAGACGTACTGTAGTAAAAGACGGATGTTAGTCATTGTCATACATGGTGTCAGTGTGGTTCGTGGCATGGACTCACCAGAGCAGGGTTTCTTTGTGATCCGTTGCCTGTGATTTGTCGACCTGTCACATAGTTAATTGTGTTCACCTGTTGTCCCAGATGGAAACCAGTCTCTGATTACACTGAATGGCCACATTATTCAGCCAGATCCCGTTTACAAGCTCAGTCAGTGCCAAAAAAGAAACAAACAAAACAACAGTTGGGGTTTGGTTATCAGGCAACAATTACAACAGTGTCTCTGTGGGTGGCACTGAGCCAATGACAGTCAGAACAATTTAGTTTTTTAATGATCAAAAAATGTAATCCTCCATGCTGCTGCTTTTTTTTTCTCTTAGTAACAACCAGTGTAAAGAATTACAAATTAAAACACTGTAGTGTTACTGCTATGGTTTGGTCTCCTTCAACATGACGCAGCAGAGGAAACACAGGTGTAAATAATTAAATTAACGACAGCTTATCTTCATTAAGCTGCTTGTTTCAGCCTCCTGGTAATGTGAAGGCTGGCTCACACACACTGAATAGAACAAAAACTATTGTTTATGTTGGTGGTAACACCTGTGGGCGCCCGCCACCTTGTTTGCTCACTGTCTCACTAATGCTTTAATTACTAAGGGTTGATATCAGTCTGCAGAAACTGGTCCAGGGCAGAACCTGAGAGGAGAAATCCACCTTCCTGTTCTTCCAAAGTTTTCTAATTTGTACAGATTGTGTCTCCTCTCCTGGATTTACAGTAGGCTGTTTGAACATGACACCTTCACTGTCCACACATTTATGCGGGGAGCCGCACACTTTCGCTACATAAATCGCGCATAAAACACTGATTCCCGCGCAAAATGTGCAAAATATGCAAAATATGCAAAATATGCAGGGCTTGCATGATTTCATAATCCCCGCATCTTTGTTGCAAAAAAGTCACATATCTTTGCAGAAAGTTGAAAAGTGTTGCATTTTCTTCACACAAGAACAAATCAGTTTAATTTGCCAACAAAAATAAGCACAAACGGAGAGGGAGGAGATGGCCGTTAAGGATGGAGGATGAGGAAGGCGAATGATTGGCCAGTGTTTTCTTATTCATCAAACCTCAGCTTTTGCAAGTTCACGCAATTTTTCCAAATTCCCGCAATTTCATTGCATAAAATTTCTTGAATACGCGGCCAATGCCATCGCATTTTTGAAGAAAACGTGCTGCATAATCAACAATTTTTGCCCACAACAAGCACAAAAAAAAAGAATTTTTCTGGAAGGACTGAAAAATACTTCTAAACCACAGTCTGGCTGCTGGTGAAACCACAATAAGATTCACATTGGCCAAAGTACTGTAGAGGACATTGTACGGTCGGATAAACAGGACAAACATTACTAAAGGGTGATAATCAGATGCAATAATTGACAATTGACTTCTGTGCTGGTGGAGGAAGTTTTAGATTTTGCAGCATCATCTCTCTCTCTCTCTCTGCTTTTTCTCTTCTTCATTCTCATTCTCACCCCAGTCCTGCAGGGCATCTCCACAGAGCCCATATGTGTTTTCCTTTCGTATTTTTTACATTTCATTACTCTCCCCTCACCTGCTAACATCTGTCCCCGAGGACACGGTGCCAACAGTGTGTGTGTGTGTGTGTGTGTGTGTGTGTGTGTGTGTGTGTGTGTCTGTGCATGCATATGTATGTGTGTTGGAAGTGCAAGGTCTCTACAAATGTGAGCATCCCCTCCCCCCAAGACAATTTCAGTCTAGTTATTGACAATCTGATCTATCCTGCATTAGTGTGTGTGTGTGTGTGCATGTGCGTGCATGTGTGTACCACCTACAGACTAAATCACTGTCCTTGTTGATTGTGTGCGTGTGTGTGTGTGTGTGTGTGATCACTCATGTGTGCACACTGAGAGCCCTGTAAGCCATAAAACCATATACTGTTCACCACCGAATGAACAAGGCCTTACAATTCGCAATGAACCATGCAAATGTGTATAAACGTACCTGCATCTAAGTGTGTGTCTGTGTGTGTTCATGTGCATATATTACAAGTAGGCTACCTATAGACTGTAACTGTGTTCCTTACGATCAAACACACACACAATACGTGCATGTGATACAGCCCACTAAATCCCATCTTGCCATTATTATGGTGTAGTGAACATGAATTTGTTGCTTCTTCCATGGTGCTTGTGGTTTCTTATCAGATGGTGTGTGTGTGTGTGTGTGTGTGTGTGTGTGTGTGTGTGTGTGTGTGTGTGTGTGTGTGTGTGTGTGTGTGTGTGTGTGTGTGTGTGTGTGTGTGTGTGTGATTAAAACCTTATCAATAATGTTTATCACCTTATTGTTAGTTTTTAGCTGTTTTATGGCATAAATACAGAGCTTCAGCAGATGGCACAACGGATGCCTTCCTCACTGTTTGTTGTTCTACCACTGAGCTGGTGAGTGAATGGTGAGAAATGAAGCAATACATTTGTGTAAGATTTGAGCAACTGGGGATGTCCCTTTGGCCAAGTGGTTAGCGCGCCTGACTGTTACCCGGGAGTCTGGGGTTCGAAGCGCCCGTGCCCTCTTCACCTTGCCACATCAGGATCTCCCTGACTTTGGCCAGGTGGCTGTGCAATGTGTGACTCCTGATGTTAAGATAATGAGTTTGATTCCCATTTTGACAGAGATCAAACCCCAGCAACGTCGCCCCAGATGGCACTCTCAAATATTTGTGAGGAAATGTTATAGTTTGTAATGCAGTCTTTCATTTAAGGGATGAAAGCACCAGTAGTACTGAAACCTGCAGTTGGTGTGTTTTTTTTTTAAAGCTTACATCAACCTTTTAAAACAATCTCTCATTGGTAACAGTTGTCCCACATATAGTCACAATGTCCCTCCTGTGGTGGCAGCAGGTCAGTGTGTCTTGCAACTGTCTATAAACCCTCACATGCAGCTGTAAATCCAAAACCATAGACAGTAAAAAATATGGACGTAGCATCCGTGACGTCACCCATTGGTTTTGGGGGGTTGTTTTTGTGACTCAAATATGGCGGCCTGAACCGCGCCATATTGGATTTACCGGCCGAGAACCCGCCAACTGTCCTCAAAGCAGCCTGTCTCCGGACCGCTCCGGACCTGTCACTCAACGTTTCCGCACCCTAATTGGCGAGAATTTTAAACCTAATAATAGTAAAACGGTAGAGTTTTTAAAAAAATTCACCCCCCATCGGTTGAGACCAAAAAATGTGCTGACACCAGGCTTTGATCATGTTTATTGAGGATGTAAAATCGGCGATTTTAACATGGGGGTCTATGGAGATTTGCTGCCTTCTGACACCAGCCCCCAGTGGCAGCCGAGAGGATTGCAGTTTTTTGAACGTGGAAGTGAGCTTCACTTCTCAGACCGACAACTCCCCCCTTGTCCAAAACACAGTTGTTGTTCTTCTTTTTCTGGTGTTTTTTTGTTAGTTTACAACTTATTGCTTCGCTACCACCACCTGCTGGTGCGTGAGTGTTGTTCACTCATTAGTTGCAAACAGATGTGTTCAGTTTATCATTCAGCACGTCCAATGAACAGGGCTCATTTAGGGCATCTAAGCACAACACTGAGTGTGTCGTTGTCTGTTAATGAGAAGTATCTAGATCGACTATATTGCACATTTCACATGTTTGCTCATCTGGGCAAAGGAAAACCAGAGAGAACCCACTATGGGAAAAGTGTCTCTGCTTTCCTATCAGTAAATGTCACCTCACCTCACTGATGCGTGTGTGTGCGTGTGTGTGTGCGTGTGTGTGTGTGTGTGTTTAGTTAAGTGAATGAGCTTCCGGGCACAGTTTCAACTTCATGACATCATTTGCCTTGTGTGGAGTCAAGAACATCGAAACTGTTTTCCCTGTCCAACAATAAAAATTGTGTTTGCAGTGAGTTTGTGTGGATGTGTGGGTACTTTTGTGAACATGTCTTTCCATGGTTGTATGGACAAAAACATCATCATTGTGATGACAGTTTGGGAAAGAGGCAAAAGAGACGAGTGTATGTGTGCTTGTGTTTGTGTATGTGCAAGAGAGAAAAATGTGACTCAGTTGTTTTGGCAAAACCTGCTCCTCACAAAAAAGATGGAAAAACTGTTTTTCGTGCTTTATTTTGAAGCGGAGCATCAGTCTGTGAACACCATTAGAGCTGCTCTCTCTAAATTTTGGCTTTTGGATGAACAGAAAACCTTATTGCATAAAAGCCACTCACATTGTTTCCTGAGAATGAAACCGTTTTTTGCACTGTTATGCAAAGCAGGAGGATTAATTTAAAAAATGAATGCAGACAAACAGAGAGTCCAGTGGTGAGTTGACGTCACAGTTTGGTTTGCGGCAGACAGGTTATCATCCTAAAAATGAATCTGTGTATATGGATAATGGGGGGATGACTCAATGATTTCAGTCCTGAAGGAGATAAATATTGCTTTAATTGGCAGCGGCATTGTTATTCATGAGGTCTGTTCATTTGTTTAGAGTGATTAGTCCGTTACACAACACAGTTAACATGGATTAGCTTCTTCGTTTGTCTTGGTCAGGAGCCTGATAATCAGACTGAACTGTCATTTAATTTTACTTCACTAATTCAACCTGGCGCTGTGCTCATGTTGGTCAACTGCTGGAGGGGAACTGTTCTGTTTTGCTTGCTCAATATTTCTGTGGAAGTTGTTCTATGGCTTTTAGTATAGTAAAACACTAAGCCAACAATTTAGGCACTAAGAGGTACATCGAGTGAGTGTGTGCATTTGTGTTTACTTGCCTCTCTCCTACGAAATGATGCTCTCTCCTTATTTTCTGTAGCAACTAGAAGGCAAGTTCTGGTTTCGATCCTCGGAGAAGTACATTAGGTTAACTGGTGACTCTGAAAATGCCCATAGTTGTGAGTCTGAGCATTGTGTTATTGTTTTCCTCTCTGTGTCGGCCGTCCTGTCCAGGGTGTGTACCCTGCCCTCGCCCAATCTCAGCTGGGGTTTGCTCCAGGTGGTCTGCTGGTCCTTGGAGAGCCTGCATGGACAAGCAGTATATCCAGACCATATGGATAGATGGATGAAAGAAAGAGTAGGTTTAAGTCCACTACAAATATCTAAACATGTGCAATTAGCTTGTTTTGACTGAACAGGTTCAACACACGGTCAGTTTGTTAGCTGTTTTGGTACTTTTGATCTCGTAGATAACTAAGTTTCCATTTTCTTCTGATCAGTTAAAGGTTTTTTCATCTAATTTTGGATCAAAAGTTCAAAAACTTTGTGACAGTTATGGAGCTTTTGATGTTTATAACATTATAACATGATCTGCCTCAGAAGTCGAGGAAAATCTGGATACACGTCCTGTAATTTTACGACAGCATGCTGTTTCCAAGAGTAAACACTCAATCAAGTATTTTCCTATTCTGCTGATGTAGCAGTTTGTTTTTAGACCATTAAGCTGTGTATTTGATATCCTGTCCAGTGTGATACATCTAAGTAAAACAGTTATTTTTTTAAACTTTTGATCCACCTGCACATGCGCCTGTAACACTGCTGAAAAAACTGTGTTTATCCTACATCCACTTCCCCTGCACAGACCAGTTTTGTAATAGAAACATCCACACAAGCTCAATTGAAAATCCCACTGTCAGGAGTTCAATGACACGTCTCCTCACCCATGACCTCACCCTGGAGTCTATGAAGCACTGGCAGCAGAGAGGGAGCATCAAAGTCCTGCTCAGCTGTCAGGGCTCCTCTGTGAAGCTGTTGAACGTGACTGTAATCACAACACATGTCGTCATTACAATGCTCTATGGAGAGAAAGACCATAGGGAGACGGTGAGAAGAGGACAGAGATTGACAGACAGGGAGGCAGTAGGAAGCTACAGTGGTTCAGATGATCTGGGTCTAAAGTTAACGTTGATTATGTTTTTTTGTTCATCTCATTGTTATTTTGACCTGTTGGACAATGTTTAGGAACATATATGGAGTAAAAAAAGTGATCACAACAAATTGTGAAAGCTGAAAGTACAAAAAATAAAACCAGAGTTAAATCAAGATGTCAATTGGCAGCCAATAACTCGACCTTCAGTTTTCAAATTGTTCTTGATGTCTCCTTAATGATACAATGAGAAAATCTCTGTGGGGCAATTGCATTGTGATATTTAATGTGATATTTCGTAGCACAACTGCAGACCACGGGCAAAACTGCAACTTACATTGTTATCCCTGAATGCATCACATGGGGCTGTTTGTGGGAAGCAGTGGTGCGGTGTACAGAATCCTCACGGGAAGTTTACGGGGGTCTATTGCCATTGCAAATGAGGATACTCCCGGGGGCCCTTCTCCCTTTGGGGACAGCAAATGTTTGCATGAACGGTTTCTGTCATTTGTTGCTTAGATTTGATGAATCAAATCAGATTGGAGTAAAATCTGATCTGATTTATCTGGCACTGGGCTGCTCCCACATGAAAAGCTCTCTGTCTATATAAAGCACGCTGCTGCTTTAAAAGAATAAACATGCTCAGTCAACCTTTTCCTTGTAAATAATGGTTTCACATTATCCCTTGCAGAGAGGGTGACACTTCCAGCAAAGAAAACCAAAAAAAAAAAACACAAATCTGATTCAAATCCAGACGTTACAAGTCCCTGCAGGAGAAAAAGTGATATAAACTCAGCACTTGTGCAAATTTGGCAGCACAGACGGGCTGTTCTGCCAAGACTCTGCAGTTTTTCTTCATTACGCTTTGTACCTCATAAACAAATGTGTAATTCCCGCCCACTTTGCCCAGTTCTCCCCCTTGGTAACTGGTCTTCACTGTCTGAAAATGTTGCTGGTGGTCCGATGACCCCTCGCTGTCCCTGACCTTGAGCGGGAGGTGGGTGTGTGTGTGTGTGTGTGTGTGTGTGTGTGTGTGTGTGTGTGTGTGTGTGTGTGTGTGTGTGTGTGTGTGTGTGTTGTGGGGGACCAGTGCTCCCAGCCAGGGTAACAGACAGACACACGGACAGAGAGGGGATAACAGGATTATTTTCTGGTGGTTGTGATTCACTGATCTTAATTGTAGTGTACATGGTGTGGCTCTGAGCTACATCTCTCCATGTCAAAGAGAATTAAAGTTACAGGAGTTCAAACTAACTTCAGTGTGTTCGGATGCGATGCCCACAGCTCTGTGTGGTTCCACCAGGGTCAAGGCCTGCAAGCTCTCCTCAGTCTGGTTTCCACAGCAGGCCACGGCTTATTTATTATTCTGTTTACTACGAGAGGGCAAAACATATTTAGACAATGTTTTACACAGGGTGCCCCTAAGCAAGTCTCTGAATGCCCACCTTTTTCAATGAAGAATAGTTAATTAAATGTTAATAATAAGAAGAAAGAAATGCAGAAATTTCACAGAATACAAATGTATAATTGAATTATAAAGAGTGCAATAAATGTATCTAATTATATGTGGCCAGGTCAACGAAGGAGGAGACCGGACACAGAAATAATTTTTAGTAGGATCTTTAATACCCCGACTGCCCTCAAACGAGCACAGCATTAATTCTCTATTTTTGAGAGATTTGCTTGTAACAGTCAAAATAAAAATAAAACAAATTCTTTCCTGTCTTTTCTTAATTTCTTCTGACTGTCTCAGTACAAAATAAGTAAAATAAACAGGCAAAACAAACAAAACCAACCGAAAACAAACAAAACAAAACAACAGTAGTGGCCTATTCCTAGGTAAACAGGAAATAAAATACATTAATTAGCATGAATACATTTTTAAGCCACTCTCCTCATTTTATCAGACACCTTTTACAGTACATATAAGATTTTAGCTCTGTAAACTTCATGAATTAATTTTAATGTACATTCTTACATATCTCAGTACAAAATACACTTTTTACCATGACCTTTAGTTTAATGAACTTGTACATTCAGAAACCAAAATCATGTGCTCACTTACTCTAGCTTGTAGCTTCAGAGCCTCATCCTGCACCTGGATGCAGCTCACACGCACACACGGCTCTGTCTCCCCTCTACGTGAGTAACACAACATATAGCTTCATAAACAGCATTTAACACTGAAATTATAACAGTAACTAATATTTCAGTACATTATGTGCCACTTACGCTGACCCGTGGTCGTCTATGGCGGCTCCCGACACCGTGGACACAATACACAAACCCCCGACCGACGAGAAGTAAACACGAAGTTCTCAGTCACACACGCTCGTCAGACGGCTCAGTTACCGGTCCGCTCCATAGGTCCGCTCTAACTCTTTCACTCGGTCACTTATTTCCTCTGTGTTACACGTTTTTCACGGTTTAACCCCTGCACACACTCTCACAGACAAGAAACAGACCTCTCCGCCATTGTTTGCGTTAGGAAGACGACGGTTCGCGGGTGTTCACGTCTCGCGTGACTTCCTGGTTCTCACAGGATTCTCAACCTGGCTGGCCTTAAAGTGACAGTACACATTCTATTAGGGCTCAGCTAACACAAAAAACACAGTAACCCCTGTTCACTTGGCTACATATAGCTTATGTGAAAATGGCTAATTAATAATAATTTAATGTACATGTGTTAGAGAAACATACATTCCTACAATTAGATGTCTATTGACCATCAAACAACAAATGTTAGAATATCAATAATGTTTTAATTAGGCAATCAATATGATATTGGTATTCTAATATTAGCACTATCTCTTTAACTATCATATGATTTATTGGTTGGCTTTATATTAATATCATTATATTATAGTAATTCCATTTGATCTTTTGGTGATTTCATATTTTTTGTGTCACAAATGCCAAAAAAAAGTTTTCCTCTCCTCTCTCCTGTTCATTTTTTTATATTACATCCCTCTATTCTTGATGTCACTCTGTCCCTTTACTTCTCTTCTCCCTAAAGCCCTCTCTTCACACAGAGGGAGTATTAACTGGGGAATTATCCTACAATCTCTACATGTCTTTGAAAGGCTTTCATTCTGGATAATTAAATTCACAGAGCTCACCAGTGACCCCCGGCGCACCACTGTACAATAAGGTCAAGGCTTCACACTTCTTCGAGCAAACCTTGACTTTGCTGCCTAGAAGAGACTTTTAAACCTCTGTCTATAGACGGTAGCTATTATTTTTACACAAAGGTGCAGTAAGAAGAAGAAAATGGAGTAGAAGAGGCTGCAGCATTTTAAACTCACATATTGAACTTGATTTGAAAGGGGAATCTTTGGCTGCACATATTGCCATCCACATTTCAGTGAAAACAGATTGATACATACCTCTTCTTTTTTTCTTTTCTTTTTTTTTTCTCCAAATGGCAGTATATTGCAGTGCCTAAGAAGCTTTTTGCAGCAGGATGGGATAACTATCAGAGCCAAGAGCAGTGGAATTGCTTAAGGGTCAAACGCAGTCAAGCTGCAGACGAGAGAAAATGGAGGGAGGGTGTGGGAGTTTATGTAACACAACATCACAAGTTGTGCTTTGCTGTAAAACGTAGCCCCCGTGGCTACGCTCGAGGTGTGTGTGTGTGTGTGTGTTTCATATCTCTGCTGGCGTTACAGGCCATTGAGAATCACCCTTCTCCTTATGATTGGTTTGTCAGATGAGATGTTATTTGATTCCTACCCTATCTTATCATTCATGATGCTGACAGGTTGAATAAAGCCGACGTGTAGAGAGAGAGGCAGATCTGATGAGTGTTCGCCCGCCGCAGTGATATCACCTGAAGACATGAAACCATTTAGAGCTCATTTTTAATTTTAATCCCATCCTTCAAGGTAAACAACAGCCTGCAGCCATACTAGCAGCTCTGGGAAGCTGCACCCTAATGCCACAGTGGTTTGAGCCAGCTGATAGCATGACATGGGCGTGCTAATATTTCACCATGTTTACGATGCTTTACAATATTTGCCATCTTAGGCGGTATTAGCATGCCTATTTGATAATCAATGCTTAACACAGCACAAGGAAGGTTGACGAGGACGTAATTTCGCAAGCATTTGGTATTTGATATTAGACACATTTTACGTTTAAAATACGTGAAAAGTTGGTGATACAGTTGGTGGTGATAGACTTTATCCAAAGGAGACTTGGACTTTTTCACTCAAGATAACAAATGTCAATCAAATGAAATGGGGAGAAGGTCAGCGGATCATCAAAGTCATTAAGACTGCTCATCTGAGAACCGTGAAACTTTGTGCCAAATCATCCATTACATGATGAGATGCTTTATGCTTGACCTTTTTGATTTCATCCGGTTTCATCGTCTGGGCAAATAGAACTCTCGCACATGGCAAACATCACATGTGTCAAACTGGTGCAAGGGAAAGGTGAGAAGGTTTCACCCTCTGAGGACCACAAGTGTCTGAACAAATGACAGTTAATTCAATGAACTTTTTATTTCTATCTTTTATTTTCTTTTACAAAGATCCGATCTCCCTCCAACAAGGAGAAACACCAGCTGTAATGCAATACATTGTGGATGATTATAACAGATTTTAAAGACACTGAGTAAAGAGAAGAAGTAGGAATATCCCATTTCAGCTCCACAGTTATGATTGTTTGACTTTGATTCAACACAAACCTGAACTAAAACAATGTTACATGTGTTATTGGTTTGCTTTTGAAAGTCTAGTTTCTCCTCCCCAGCTTTAAACCCTCATTCTTACTACTTTGAGCCGGCTTCAAAGGGCTGTCCTGTTTCGAGGAAAGGATCATGTTTTATCTGAGGAGATTTTTTTTACTAAGGACGCAGTATGTCTTCTGAGGACAAAGCGCTTCTGCCGGAGGTGGAAAGTGTTTCGACTAAAGGGAAATGATTATGGCTGTAAAGCTTTCTCTCCTGCAACCCGGCAGCCATTAAGTGTTAGATTTAAGGCGTGCATCACAAACAGGATGTTCAGAGACCATTGGGTCAATGCTAAATGACGGGTAAGGTCTGCATTCGGTATTGATCCAGCATGGCCAAGACTAGATTTAAAACATATAGCTTCCATGCAGTGTTGTTGTGTGCTGTGAGTGTTTTAGTGGTATTACCTTCCATAGGTCTTGAAAATACATTAAGTTAATAATTAATAATAATCTTTACTTTGTCTCTGTCGTTGGATTTTGCATACCTTTATTTAACAAACTTGTTTCATTACAAAGATCTCTATCTGTTTAGCACTCCCTTGTCTCTCATTCACTTCTACCCTGAACTAATTGTGAGCCCACAGATAAAACTGGTGCCATTTTTATCCCATTGTAAATTATTTATCAACTTACATTATTCAACAAGTGTAATAAGTGCAGAATGCTGGGTAAATGAATAATGGAATGACAGTCATTTAGAAAACACGTTTCTCACTCAGTCTGACTGGCAACAGCTTTGCACGACTGCAGGGCGCTCAGGTGATGTGGTAGCTTCTGGTTTCACTTTCTGTGTGATTTGGCACAGGTCAAACATTTGGTGAGAATAAAAGTGATTAATTCCCGTAGTCTGTCCTTGAAGAAGCTATTTGTAAGTTTTGCTAGTGCAGCTTTACCAGCTGTTTAGCAGTGTTGCAGAGAGCTTCAGGCAAAACATTGTGTTTCACCCTCTGAGCAATGTAAAGTCTTCAGGGCAGCCAGATATGAGAGGATGGCTACAACAAGCCAGGGCTAACTGATTAGCATGCTAACTTGGAACATTTTTCTAGGAAAAGCTGTGACATAATTGTGCACTGATCCATGGCTATGTTTAGGAAAATGTATCATCCTCCCCAGAGGTTGGCATAAAGTTTTGCACTTGCAATCTTTGTGTTATAGTATTAATGGTGCGTTTCACTACAACTTAAAAGTCAAATTTTCCCAGTCGGCTGCATCATCATAAACTCATCAAAACACCACCCGAAGGATCTTCAGTGATCCTGAGGTTGCAATGTCTTCTCCAAGCATCAACGCTGTACATCATACTCTCTATTAGCCACTTAGTTTTGTTTTAGTCTTAAATTAGTTATGCTGACAGCGTTGTGCAACTTTTACTTGTAGACATCTTGTTATGTTGTTGTTATTGGCCCGAATAAGATAGGGTTGCTTTTCTGAGCGTGGAAAATAATAATTTAGTTTTTTTTTTTTTTTTAATTAAAGCAGAAGTGAGTGATCCGGTCGTTTTCGCTAATGCTGCGTTCCAGGCAGGCTTTTGAAATCGTAAATTACAGCTTCAAGTCACAACTTACGACTTTGTAGCGTTCCAGGCAACCCACTCGTGTTTTTCCGACCTGTTTTACCGGTGAAAGTCACTATAACGGCCACTCGTAACTTCCGACCGGTGAACTCGTAACAGATCGAACTGGTACCACTTCACGGTCGGAAAAATACGAGTTTCCTTGAACGCACCATAACAGTCCTCGTCACTACGTCACCACATTCACGGCGTTCCTTGGCTGCACACACAGCCCTGCATGCCGTTCTCTCTCCTCATTGGATAAAAACTGTAGGATACGATAAATGTTTTCTCTTCGGCTCAGAGCAGAGCAGAGGGACTGAGAGACCCGTGTTTCAGTCCAAACACTCTATGTAAGTGATTGCTGTCGGAAGATATAACTATTTAAGACTTATATTAACACAAATATATCACTCACTTCTGCTTTAAGCTTTACATACTGTAGTCTGGCAGCTCATAAGAAGAATAAAAAAGCCTGATCCTATAGCCATGTCTCTGTCTTGCAGTGAAGAGAGAGGAGCCGTCCACCACCACTGTGTTTTGGTCCATCAAGGTGTTAAGAAGTGGATGATCTGAGTTGTTCAGAATGGCCTCCACCATCTTCAGTGGGCGTCTCTCCACCACATCCCCCACTGAGTTCATCAGGGAAACATGATTGAAGTCTCCTGATATTATTAAAAATGCACAGGTATCAGCAGTTTTTAAATTAGACACACAAGAAATTACACAAAACCCTCTGTGTAACTGTAATGAATAAAACCTTTCATATGAATCCAAGCAATGTATCACTGCAGTGTCAGACTGAGTAACGGTGGATTATCCCAGTCATGGCTGGCTCATCATCACTGCAGGTGAAAATGTGATACTGTCCCGAGCCTCTTTTTTTTTTTTTTTTTGCTTTTTTGCCTCGCTCCCTTTACCACCGCTCAGGATGACACAGTGTGTCTGACATTAAGAGAAGTCAGTAGATAATGAACAGATATCCAGGGGGGAGGTAGTGGTGTGAGGTTCTGGGTGAGCTTAAATTGAATTTACTTGAATGTCAAACTTTATTGTAAGTTGCACTGTAAATGAATCCGGCATAACTGAAGCAGAAGATTACTGGGTGGGCAGCACAGGGCATGTCAAAGTAAAAATGTCAGGCCACTTGGGCACTTTAAAATGCTGATCCTGGATACTGCAGGCAGAGACAGCATGAATTTGCTCTACTTTGTAGAAAGTTAAATAAATGGGAATTTAGCATTTCTTTTCAGGATGATCTGTCAAGGTGTAGTACATACAGAAGTCTGATTTGAGCTCCGGACAGGCTCCTTTATTGTTCTCTGGTTCTACAATAGTTAAATCCTGCACTGAATATTTAATCTGTGACAAAAGATGTTCGAGAGGAGCCACTTTATTGATTGAAGGGTGTAAGTGTAAGTTGTTATCTTCATGTTGACAATGGGAAAGCTCTTGTGCTGCTACTAACCCGTCACCAAAATAAAACATTTGTTAAAGCAGGTGAGTGGTACAGGGTTTCCCTGCCCAAAGATTGTGACTGAGTGCTTAAGATTCAATTTTGTAAACATGGTAGTATAACACTAGTGGAATTTGATCTTATTTTGAAATTTGTTATTGTGTAGAATGTACAGAATACATCTCACAATACGTAGTGGAATTTGTATACTCATTTATGAAAGATATTGTATGAAGATTGTTGTGGCATTACATGTTGCAGAAATAACTTAACAATATGTAACAAGGTTATATGTGTGTTATATTCATTTCTGATTCATTTCTACGTATTTCTCCATTAAAGTGTTCTCAGCCGTTTTGAGTCCTATATGTACTATATCAACTTCAACTGACAGGCTTATATACGTAGTATACAATATGTCTACAATAACCAGCATACAATATTAGCACATGTGATTGCATGAATATTGTTCCAGTTCCTTATATAATCCTTACATGTTAGGTTCATATATTCCACTCTGTCTGTTAACATTTTGTTTACTTTCATCTTATTCTCATCTATATCACAGTCCGCCATTTATTATCTGCCTTGTTGATGCGGATCCAAATATAACTCCTGACTAACTCTGATCTCAAGAACAGTTTTCACTCATTTGCTGAAACAGGTGTGAAGGATTATGACTCATGTATTTTTGTTATGAAGAACCAGAACCAGAACCAGAACCAGAACCAGAACCAGAACCAGAACCAGAACCGGTCTCCAACTTTAACTCAAAAGGAATTTCTTTAAAATACAATGCACAATGCTGTAGTTTATGTAAGGCATCTCTGTAGGTCACCTGCTCTTTCATGCTTTTATCTTGCTAATGTTATGACTGAGTGATTCTCTTTCTTTTTTCCCCTCATCCTGCCTTTATTCTCTGCGGGTGTCCATATGTTTTTTTCCTCTCTCTCTCTCTTTCTGTCCTTATGTCTCATTAGTTCCCTTTTCTGCTGCCTGACACCTTTTTTCCATGGTTTCTGCTTCTCTGCGTTTCTTTTCCTGTCACTTACCCCTCCACCCCCCCTCCCACGCACGCACGCACACACACACACACACACACACACACACACACACACACACACACACACACACACACACCCTCCTCTCCTACCTCCCATCTTCCTGTGTTCACCTTGCCTAACACATTTCCATTTAAAACTCATTCTATTCTCTGCTTTCTCCACATTTCCTCCTTTTCTCCTTTGTTCAGGTCAAATACTGTAGACACTCCTCTTTCCAACACACACACACACACACACACACACACACACACACACACACACACACACACACACACACACACAAATGTGCACACACACATAAACATTTATCTCTTACTGCTTTTTACTAACTTCCTCTTCAAGTCGCCCTTTTCTCTTTCTCCACATTCCCTCCCTGCTCCATCCTTCAAGCCAAATGTACAAGTACAATTGAATTTAATCAGTTTTGTTTCTTATTTCTTTCTCCTCCTCCTCCTCCTGCTGCTGCTGCTGCTGCTGCTCCTCCTCCTGACAACAGCAATGTTTTGATACTCAGGGGCTGATTCCCTCTCAACTTTATCATATACTGTAGCCTGTCAAACCTGTTGTCATCAAGATATAATATTCACCCCTTTATTTACTGTACAAGAGAAACCCCCTCCCACCACTTCTCATCTGGCAATGTTAGATATCAGTCAGTGATATTTATTGCCTTCCTGGAGTGGTTTTGTGTTGAAACGTTACATTTTCAGTAAATGCCTTATAAGTTAATGATTGCCTTCATTTCTCAAAATGCCTTCTGGCATCTTGAGTGGAAACAATTTAGCTTTGAATTGAACTTGGTCCAGAATAAAGAGTTGTGGGGGTCCTGTTGTTAGATATTATTCTACAGATTTGTTAAAGTTAAGTTTTTTATTGTAGCTCCTGGAAATATGTGGAGTTGATGACATTTATTCTAGCTGTGAAATGCCAAAGCTTCTTTGGTGACAAAGTTTTTAAATAAAGTACAAGTCACACCAGATCTCAAGAACATGGGTTCAGTCTTACACAAAGTAAACTTCAGAAAATTACCTATTTATGGAAAAGAGATACAATGGTTTTGCATCCATTAGAGAGGACAGTCCTTCCACCTTTAATTCCAGGCTTAAAACCTTCCTCTATAATGGAGCTTTTAGTTAGGCTCAGGTAACCCTGAATCGTTTTATACAGTAGCTATGCTGCCAAAGGCCTAGACTCTCCTCTTCTCCCCCGTTCTGGGTGAAGGATCCCTCCTCTGTTGCTCACCCTGAGCTTTCTCCCACTTTTTCCCAGTTAAGGTTTTTCTTGGGAGTTTATCCTGAGTCAATACTGTAAGGGTCAAAGGACAGAGATTGTTGTTATGCTTTTTGTTTTAAGCCCTTTCAGACAAACAGTTTGTTAAAAAAAAAAAAAAAAAAAAAAGGGTTATAGGCTACAAATAAACTTGCCTTTCCTTGCCATTATAAACATTTTTATATTCAGTAGAAGTACCGGTACCTTTTCTCTTGCTTTCACTACTAAATGCAGCTCCATGGCTTCCTTGGGTTTGGTCTGGGTTGTGTCTCTTGCACCATGGCTCTGCATGTTAAGGAGCTGCCGAAAGAGACAGTGGCCAAGCTGGCGGATGGGGAGCCTACCGCTATCTCCCATCTCTGAAGGAGACAACATCCAGCTGGATAGGTCAGTGGTAAAAGTCATTGCCTTTGGACTGGGAGGCTGAGGTTTGACTACAGTATATGGCCATTTGGTTAGAAAATTCAGTCTTTTTTTTACTTCAAACCCTGGGGGACATATTTGACTGTTTATCTGATAAATGCTACTGTATACGTTAATTGTGTCTGACTGCTGTTTGCACCTGAGAATGTGGGCCTGGGGGCTCACATCCAGCTGGACAGCTCTTTGGGTAATGCCACTGATTTCAGATAGGGAGGCTGGAGGTTCGAGTTGTGTTGTATGGACCAACAAGATTTGTAGAAGATTCATGCATTCAACTCATGCTCCCGCCAACCTAATGAAGCTGTTACAGCTGAGAGGATTAACACAGGATTGTAACTTTGGCTCCACAGTGAAACAGATGTTGATGTTGATCTTTATGTTGATGACAGCATTCAAAGACGCTTGCTTTCTGAAATGGAGCTGACATCTGAGAAAGCATTTAAGATTGCTGTGGCTGGAGAGGTCGCTGGCAAGAACGCCCAAGACCCCTAGAGTTGTCGTCACCTTTCTCCCCTATGCAATGGCCCTGGTGGCTTGTAGGGAGGAGGACGGGTTGTGTGAGAACAGAGACACAGACACTGCAGGAAATGCTCAGAAAGAATGTTTCACCTGTGTTGAAACATCCAGAAATGAATGTTAATGCGCTTACATCATTCGGCACAGTGAAGATCAAACATCCAGGTGAAGCCAAACACACAGGGGAACAGGAGGGGTTTACGGTTATTTTTCATTCTTAAAATAATGGTCATTCATCTCTAGATGAAAGAGAGAGTGTTCGGTATATTTGGGTCCTGCCCCTTTTATACTCAAATCGATCTTGAATTTGCCTTCAGTTTGAAGTGGCCCACCTTAAAAAGAGCTTACAACATAATAAGTAGAGGTGTAAAAAAATCCTGTGAAGCAGCTGATGCACAGAAAATTCAATCTTTTCAAGTTGAAGTACGAGTATGAGTCTGTCTTTGATGTCTGCGAG
Organism: Trachurus trachurus; assembly: GCF_905171665.1. NCBI lineage: Eukaryota > Metazoa > Chordata > Actinopteri > Carangiformes > Carangidae > Trachurus > Trachurus trachurus. Next base: position 9,503,927 of record NC_139906.1, read on the forward strand.
GCAGCAACTCACCAAGAAGTGTTTTCTTTCAGTTCATTTTCAGAGGTGTAATGACTCTGTTATCAAACAGACCAGCCTGTCTGACTCACACTCAACATGTATTTATGTTATTAAAGACTTTATAATCCCAAATTAAAGGGTTATATATTTTTATTCACTCTCTTCTAACAGTAGTTTTGAGTTCACACACTCTGACGGTCAGAGGGTGAAGGGTTGCAGAGGGGGTCGAAGTGACATTAGACACAGCTCAGTGGTTTATTCTGCATGAATATTTAAACCAGCTGTTATGAATAATAGTCTCCCTTTGACAATTTATGTCTTCCACCTGTCTGTTCTTCCTCTAATTTTTTCTCATCTTCCATCTCAACCTCACCACACTTCCTTTTCCTTCTTTCCTGCCCTTTTCCCTTCTTCTGCCTTCCCACTTCTTTCCACCAGTTACATTTTGTCCTCCTTTTCCTTTTCTTTTATCATCATCATCTTTTGTTTTGCCTCTAACTCCCTCTGTGCACCCTCACTTGCTTCCTTGTCCTCTTTTCTGTCTTTCATATTCCTTTCTTCTTTCCTCACTGTTCCCTATTTTCTTCCTAACATGATCTTGTTTTTGCATGTTTATCTCAGTATCTTATCGCTCCTTGTCTTCCCGCAGACAATTCTACAGTTCCCCCTTTGCTCTACGGTTTCTTCAACAATTAATATTACATAATGTCTCACATGGTAAATTTTTCATCTGATGCTGAGGTGGCTGCATAATTTATGATCTGTGTAAGAACTTTCAGGCCTTTTTTCTGTTAAACTATAAAGACAAGAAAAGAAGGAGAAGGAGGTGCTTTTATGGGAGGAGGTGGGTTCATTTTGATAGCAATGATTATAATATAATTTTGCATGAGAAACTCTAAAATGGCTGGAAGCAAATATACATAAGCGAGGGAAAGGAAAATAGACAAACAAAGCAGGGGGAAAAGCAAAGCAACACAAAAAGCAAAGCAACAGTCGTATTCTTCACAGTTTACAAGGAAGACGTGCTTGAGCCTGAATTATACCACAGTAACTCCACTCTAGCACCACTTTCTTTTCTGAAAATATCACCCCTGTGATAAGTCACCAAATTACTGCCCATTTTGCAACTAAAGTTGAATCAAACAAAATCAGTCGACTCTGGTTTGCCACTTGCTTCTGCAGCGACTGAACAAAGGGAACAGAATATCCTGGTTCTCTCATTCTCAAAGGAAGATTTGAAACTGTAATAGTGATTTTTTTTTCTTCTTGAAACCCAACTGAGTCCAAAGAGACCTCGCTGTTTCAGTTAATGAAACAGCAGAACAAAGAATCAGGAGAGTGAAAATAGTGCCAACCTTTATCTGGTGGTGAATGTGGCAAAGGCAAAAACTGGGGGATGGAGAGTGAACAGGCATGGTTATAAGGCAGGCAGAGCGTTAATTACAAACACTTCTCAAAATGACAGTTGTTACCACTATGGGCTGAACAGACAAACCTATTGCAGCAGATAGGTACCAGGTGAGTAGTGAGCAGATTGCAGAACACGCCCAGCTCCAGACACACATATACACATACACATACAATCATAAGAGGGAGGGGAAACACCAGGAAATGGGAAGACAGCCTATACTCCCTGACACAGGGAGCCGTTCCTATTAGAAAAGTGACTCTGCTGAAAGACCTGTAGTTGCTTGCCTCTGCCACCCAGACAAGTCTCAGGTTCCTGTTTGATATGAAATATTCACTATTTGCGTTACTTTTCTTCATAATTGCTGCTTAAAGTCTGTTATGGCAGAACACTGTTGTTTATACATTCACTCATGCTTCAGACTGAGTGGATATTTCTACAATTTGTGGAAGTGTCACCCCGAGGAATAATATTGCATTCCCAAGGCCAAAACAGTGTTTTGTTGGGTCACCATGACCTTGACCTTTGACCTTTGACCTCTGACCACAGCAATATAATCAGTTCATCCTTGTGTCACAATGCATGTTTGTGCCAGATATATAAAATAACCTTGAGGCACAACCCAAAACCTCAGTGCCTCCAGCACCTAGCTGTTGCTGTTGCCAACAAGTCCTCAGACCTTAGGATTTAGGCCCAAAGCTACTTGGTAAGGTCTAGAAAAATGATCATGGTTTAAGTTTAAATACACACTTCCAAAACGCTTGATGATGTCTTTTGTCATGGTTACAGTTAACACAGCACATTTAACTTTAACACTTTTCCTGTGTTTTGTTGACACATCCATCTCAAACCCAATGACGTCATCGCAAAGCTTCGTCCTTCGTTCTTTACTCCTGTCATCATCACTGCGACCACTAGATGTCGCCAAACAATAAAATGTAACAATGGTTACAACTTATGGATGACTTATGGACAAAACTTAGTTATTGACCCTATTTAGTAATTGACTATGTGTCTACAGTGGTAGTAGATCAGACAACAAATCAGACTGTGGTTTGTACCGGGCAGCTTTTAAGAGTGACTGAAACCAGCCAGAATAAAGAAAGGTTTTAAAAAGGTTAAGCAAAACAGCAAAGCAAAAAATAAAAAATAAAAAATGTCACCAGACTCTGTGACCTTTATTTCAGACACACTCGTGAGCATCTTAACCAGGCAATTGTGACCTGCAGATCTGTAACAAATCAATGAAAATGAAATCAACATAAAGTGGATAAGCAAGGCGTTATGTCTCTATGAGCCAGCTGAACAGCTTCAATGATCCTTGGCATTGATCCTCAGAACAAGTAGAGCAAAACACCTCTAAAAATATATACCATGGTTTTCCATTTGATTGTGAAGGACTTTCCCCCATTAATTAAAGTAGCTACATGGCCAACGTTTAAAGGTGTTCAGAAACTGCTGTTTGTCCTGTTTGTCCCGCCTCCTTCCACAAGTTTCCATAAGTTTCCGCACAAGTTTACACGAGTAAGGAAAACAAATTTGATTGGGTGTTATAGAGCGGGCGGGATACTCAATGTTTAAGGCGGGACCAGGCGGGACACAGTGTTTCACTCACTTGCAACTGCACACTAGATAATAACTCTCTCAAAACTCATGAAACTGCTCACTACAAAACCGAAACCACTTACAGTACTCCTGCAAAAACCACTACTTGCTGTCAAAGCTTCCTGGTTTTTCTCAGGCGTTTGATTGACGGATGATGGATCCTGATATCATTGGCTGATGAATCGTAACGCATAATTTGCGCGCCTGCATTATCCAATGCGAAAAAAACTACCCCACTTTCACAATTTACTCGAAAATATAATTTTGAACAAAGTTTGGGCTACATCGTCTGATAGATGAGTGATTACATTAATTTTAAGACCCATGTGGTATCAAATTCAATCTGTTTCCTTACAAATCTAGGAGAAACTTTATGATTTAGGCATCACACTTTATTCCTTAACACGCTAAGAGCTACAGTAATGCCAATACCAACACTTGTCTTTCATCACTCTCCAATAGCAACTGACTGCAGCCTCCCATTTTTCAGTGTTACCCAGTAGGTGTTTCATAATCTGTTATTTTATACATGCAATGATGGATTGAAGCTCTTATGCTCCCTCCCTTGCATCAAGCCACATTCCTCAGTAGAGAAAACTTAGAAAGAACTCCTTTAAACTGTTCTTGTTTTTATGCTCAGCTGCTCTGGGTGTTTACTTACTTACTCATTTGCACTGAGCTGATGAAGAGATAAAAAAAAGAAAAAAAAAGTTGAAGTTGGTTTAGTTATCTTTTGTCAGGCGCCCTGAGAGACGGACGCCTCCAAACTCTTCCTGGAGCAAAGAGATTAAAACGAGGCTAGAAAAGACTCGGTGACAAGATTTTTTTTTTTTCTTCATGCAGTTAAAGCTAGGTGCGGTGGTGGTGTCACCTCCTGTCGCCTCCTGTCCTGTCTGTGTGAGGAGGAGGTGTCAGAGAAGGGACAGCAGGGAGTTACGCTATCGATCCACGTCAGGTTAAAATGACCCAAAGTCAAGTCCACCGGGAGAAGTCTTCATCTGCCTTTCTTTCTATTTCCTGCCGGTTTCTGCTCTTTATCTCTGCTGCCTCATCCCACTTCAATACATCCTGATTATGAGCAAATCAGCCTCTGATTAATTGACATTATCATGAGGATTGTCAGTATGTGATTGCCTAAAGTTGTGTTTTACTTAACTCCCATGTACACAAACAGTGTATTTCACATTTTTATAGTAATTGTAACTCAGGGCATCACAGAACAATTCAGTTCTTCTTAAATTAGTTTTGTCCATCCATCACTAAATTATTTTGTAGATTTAATTATAAATTGATTGAATTGACATTTTTGCTCATCAGTCCAAAACAGAAGGACAATGTGAAAATCAAATTGCCAATTTATTGAATGTCAAAAACTTAAATGTCACATTGATATTAATATTTGCAGTTTTGTATCTGAGCCCTGGGTCAAACTTTACGGGCTTTTGTTTTGACATTCAGTCGTATTTAAACTGTGTTGCAGCAAAATGTCTGAATACTTTGTGTAAATGACAGATTTCAGGTTTTGGATCTTCAATAAATTTGAAAATATAAAAAAAATTTGTCCCCTGAGGAAAGAAACAACCTTTTTACTTTATACTTAATACACCACTAAAAACAACTGACTGACAATAAAGTGACAGACACTAAAACTAAAACTTCTTCAAAAACAGAAAGTTTCACTTTCCTTTAGTAAAATTCCCAGAAACCTTGAGGAGGAAGGTGTGAGTTTGACCAATATTTTTGACTGACAGGTGAAAATGTGGTGCAGGAACAACACCACTCTGAGAAAATTGAAATTGAGGAACATAAGAAATATAAAGACATGACTGTGTCCTCTTGTTCTCCCACTCACTCCCATAAACTGAATCTTAGTGTAGACCTCTATATTCAACATCGGCACTTTTCACATCTGCTGACCAACAGCTGCCTCGTGTTCTTTGGTCAAGGCTGAAAAAACAAAACAAAAGCTGTTTTCAAAGTTTCAGCTTTAGCGATATGGAGCAGCCTCCTCTTCAGGTCAGCTGGGTCAGCACTTCACTTTAAAAACAATTTGAATGCACTGTCGTATTTATAATGTTGTTTTTTCTTGTTTTATTTCGCTGCTATTTGCAGATTTGCGGTTGTATTGCTCTATAGCTTATCTCCTTCTCTGGGTTTAAAGGGGGATTCATAAATAAAGTTAACTGTTCTTTCACACACACACACACAGTCCTGAACGAGAGAAGTCCTTGGCAGTGAAATAGATGTCTACCCATAATCTCTAAAGCCACCTGCAGAAGATGGAATAATGAAAGATTTTGTTCCTCTGTTGTTTGAGTCCTTTTCTGTCTGTGTCTTGCTTCTTCATGTTGTTCATATTGTGTGAATGTGAGGGTTGTGTGTGCGTGTGTGTGTCAGAGTAAGTCTGAACTACATTGTGAAGGCCAATATTTGACAAGTGACAAATTTGAACATATTTATCCTGATTTGTGCCAAGATGGGTTTGTGCATGTTCTCAAAAATATGAATCTGACCATGATTTTCAGTAAAATACCTAAGCAACTTTTACATTGAATGTTATGAAATGGATAAGTACAACAGACCATAAAAGACAGCTTCATAAATGTACCGTATGACTGATGGGTATATGTTTTAGCTTAAAATGTAATTGCATATGAGCAAAATGTTGCTGGTTGATGTACAAGAGCGAGGCCATACCGACTTTTATAAAGTTTGTTGTAATCAATCTCCTGAAATGTCGAATAAATAGGCTTATATGAAAGTACAAGACAATAACACTTTCTCAGATACCAGAAGTAAACATTTTATGTAGCCTAATAATTTTCCTGCATCATAAAACGAAGGAGCAATTAAGATTTAGACAGACTTTAGAGATGAGTTGTTTCACAGAGCTGCCTCGGAGGAGAGCTTCAGTACAAACAGTAACAGTAGGAACAATCCAGGCAGTCGAGGTCGGAGCTCAAAGACAACAGATCATATCGTCTAATCTGCTGAAGCCTGAATGATCTTGTGAGAGAAAGACTCAGTGGAGAAAAGCAATAAGAGCTGAGCAGAGAGGTGACGCTGAACTTCCAGATAAGAGCGCGGTGGAGTGTAGGAGAGTTATGAATCCGCAGCTGGAGGTGAAAAGAGGTCTTATTTCAGGTCTTTGATGGAAAACACAGAGTTCAAGTTCAGCTACTATAACTACAACATGAGCTCAAGATTTAACATCGGTTATTCTGGGCCTTACTCCTCACACACTCCCTCAGCGCCTCAGGCTGTTCCTATATTTTATTTTTTTTGTGAGAGCTGGATCTTTATTTTGGATTTTGCTTTGTTTTTTTGGAATGAATGTTATTTTTAAGCAAGGGACATTTAAAGAGTTAATGTTTTAGTACACAATATTATAAGCACATGTGATCTCCAACTCACTTTTATTCCCATCTTCAGCTGTGCTTTGTATTCCAGTGCAAATGAGCAGAGAACATGCAAAGGAAAGATGGAGAAGATGTTAAAAATAATGCTTATAGTCATCTTGTATCCATGATCCAGGACTCCCATAATAATTCATCCAACTTAACATCTAAATAACTCAGTCTAATCCTCTTTAACAGACAAATAACTGACCCTTCTGGGTTGAAGCAGCCCACTCAGTCAGAAACTGCATCACCAACACTTTCTAAGTGAGCTGCACTTCTGTATTTTTTCAAGACTTTAACTTCTCATACTTCGACTTGAGCTGCACTGAACTCCGGCAGCAGTGTTTACCTCAAAAAATATTATATTTTCCCACTCCTCACTCCTCCGCTCACTGCTGTACAAAGCCGAGAAAAGTGACTCACTCTTTTACATAAAACCCTGGATGAAGCTGTCATTACGGGGCAATTATTTTGGAGGAAAAATTGGAGGAAAGGCATTGATTCTTTCACAGCGACTCCCACCTCCTGTCGTCACACAGCTGGACGGCTGTCCGTCGCTTTAGCAGCACGTCGGTGTATTTAGGAGGGGAAAATGGCTGTAATGTTGAGGAAATTGTTCTTGAATAAGGTGAAATTGAGACACGCACAGTGGATAATTACCAGTCACTCTGCTGCATTTCAGTCATGTCCAAAAGCTAAAAGTGCTGATTGGAGGCCTACTGCTCACGCTCAGAGGCAGCTGCATGCCTGTGTGTGTGCATTGTGTTATAGCCTATACATCCACATGACACATTTGTGTGTTCAAGTGTGTCATCTTTCACAGATTTTTGTTTTTGGTGCACATAGAAACTGTAAATCAAGATGTGAGTTAATGGAACTTTACAGCAGCTGAATTTAGTATCAGCCTTTATTGTGATTTGCATTGTTTTATAATAAAATGTCATAATACAAGTTCTGAGTTTGAACAGAAAACTGAATTGACTTGAAATTAGGAAAACATATGTTTATGAAAAATGATGAAAAACTGAGTTCATAAAATACTTGATTGAAATTTAAAAAAAGAAAGAATACAAATACACATAGCCTATTGCATGAACACATTTGTAAACACCTGCTCCCTTCTCTGCAACCTCTCCCCTCCTTCTCTCCACATTATAATCATCTTGTTTCTTCTCATCTTGATGTGATGATTAATATCAGGGGAAAAGGTTAAAAAAAAAAAAACGTAATTATGTGCAGCCAATCAACCGACATCCTCCTGAAAGAAAATCTCCTTAATTCTGGTTTTGCTCTGATTTTGTCTTGCCTCCTTGTAGTGTGAGCTTGTCAGAGAAACGACACAAGCATTTAGTGTCATTCATGCTGAAATTATTTCTTCTTGTTTCATATAGGCCTACTAATGAAAGTCATGCACTCATAACAGCTTGAAAAGCAACAAATATGGTGCTTCAAACACTTATTTGTTGTTGGGCCTTGTAACAATGCATCACATTTTATAAACTGGCCATGTTTTAAATGCAAAATTACTGTAAGGTAGCCAGTGACAATTGTAATACGGTATGATATGATATACATGATATGATATGATATGATATGATATGATATAATAGGCTATAATACAATGTAATATAATAATAGTTTAATATTGTATTGTCATTGCTCAATATAAAATACACACAATTTAATAAAAAAAAAAAATCAAGATCCTGTAGGCTACATTTCATAGACTGTAAGGTACATTTCCGTATTTTTCAACAGGCGTACATCGGTCACCTTGTTGTCCTCTGAAGGACCCTTCAAATCCAACATGGCGGCGGCCGTACGGGTGTGCTGTGCCCTCCGCATCACAGTCGGAGGTGAATTATTTCTCTTTCTTATCCTCCACAGCTTGGTTAAACCTGTGCAGTGTTTATATATGAGTTTGTTTTCAGTGTCGATGTTTCTGCAGTGAGACGGTTTTGCTCTGGTCCTGGTCGTGGTGCGTTCACTGACCCCGGACCAGACTGTCATTAGCCTGCTGTCATTACTGCAGGCACCGGCTGTGATCTAATGTGTCTGTAAAATATCTATAATGTCAGTGCTGTCTGAAATTATGTATTTATCCAGTTGAGAAAAAATATTCAGACCTTCGCATTTCACATTTTTATGGCGATGTGTTTGATTTTCTTGGGTGTTGCTCACGTGCTCTGATCTCTAATTGTTAGGCTATTTATCAAGATATTAAGTAGGCCTACATTTCTTTTATTGTTAACTATCTTTTAAATGTGTAGTGATGCTTGTCTTATGCGTGTTAGTGCTGATGATTCGTGATCCACGGGCTTCTTTGAGATGACCAGACTCCATTTAAATTTCTTTCAATTTAATTTACTTTTGTCTACCTACTGGTGCAGAAGCATCTGAGAAAATGACTTTAGATTAGTTGTGCAATGGTTGAGTGTGTGCTTTAACTCGGCACACTTATAACAAACTTAAATCAGGCGTTACTTTCCTCACTGTCTCTTTTTCCTGTGGGGATTTCAATTCCTCTGAATAAAAGAAGCTCCTGACACCATGATAACCTCTTTATTCATACATTTGCATATTGATGAGATGAACACTTATTTCCTAGAACCCGCTGTAACTCTTGAACACTTCAACCTAACAAGGTCAAATTAATGAAAACAAAACAAAAACAATAACATGTTTTCTCTATATTCATAGGTGTGCCTTTCTATTAAAGCTGCTTGATGCAAATTTTGATGCATTTCTCTTTCTCTCTCTCAGGTGTTGCACCTCTCCGCACCGTTGTTGGAGCAGCTCAGGTGAGTCGAGGCTCAGCTGCGTTGCTCCAAAGAAATCCTGCACTTCCCCCGGTTCCTGCAACAGCATGGCAGCAAACCAGGCAGGGCAGCTTCTTCAACAAGTGTAAGTTCAGTTTATCAAAATGTTGTTTGTTTCCATAATCTTTTGTCTCCATATTGGAGAACAGAACTGAATCTCAGGTAGCGCCAACAGTGAATGAGTGAATCATCACTTTCCTTTGTGAGTTTGGATCAAATCGTAACGTTACATGCAACAGAATGGCTTTGTTCATTTTTACCACAGTGTTGTTGTTGTTGTTTTTTATTGTAGTTGTGATACCACAGGATTAAATTGTGCTTGAGCTGAAATACCACAACTTTTTAACTACATCCAAAAAATAATGAGCTGCAGCTCTGATTTTGATGGATTCAACAAAAACACCAAAGTTTTGGCTGGAGATTTGCTCTTTAAACCACAATATCCCCACAGTTATTGCTCTTCTCTCTTCCTCTCTTTTTCCTTTTATTCGCTCGTTTGTGCTTCCTTGGAAGATAATCAATTAAATAATGGCCAAAAGTCGTGGACATCCCTGATATTTAACAACTTTGCACCTTTGATCTGGGGTTACTCTTTAATCGATTCCTTAGATCCTCTGTTTGCATAGATAGATAGATAGATAGATAGATAGATAGATAGATAGATAGATAGATAGATAGATAGATAGATAGGAGGGATGTCAACACACTGTCTTTGTTTCTGTCTTTGGGTTAAACATTTCTCCACAAAGAGTCTTAAAATCTTTTACTCTTAGTAGAGTTTGAGTTGTGTTATTTTATTTTTAGTATCCAGCTCACTGATGTGCGGTGATTTTAGACAGGTCTTAATCTGTGGATATACTGCAGGTCCTAAACTGGGTCTGTGCTGTCCCCACTGGACGTGTCAGGCCTTTGCAAACACTAAGAGTTTAGTGTACTTTAATTACAGTCCCTTGGCGATCCCATATGTCACTTGTTGGACATCTTTATTCGCAGCCGTTACAGCCCACAGGCTCCATACATCCTCGCTGCGGCTTGTTTTAGTGCCACACGTTAATTTAGTTTTCTAAGTGAAATTGCTGATTCGAGATTTAGCCACGGGCTCGGAGAGCGTGGACACAGAGTCATTAGCAGCGTCGGAGCTGAGCTCAGAGCTGTGGAGGTGAGAAGTTCAGGATCTGATGGAAACAAACAGTCTAGAGTAGACTTCAATGGGAATTTACAGTCGAATACTGTAGGTGTTGGTGTGTTTTAGCTGAAAATACATTTTTTTGTCCTCCTCTTCTATCCTTCTTCTTTTTTCTCCTTTTTCTTTGTTATGCTTCTTCTTTCTTTTCTTTTCTATTCTTCCTCTTTATCTTCTTCCTGTCCTACTTCTTTCCCTTGTTCTTCGTCTTGTTCCTCTAAACCTCCTCTTCTTTCTCTTCTTCTCCTTCTCCTTCTTTCCATCATCTTTATTTTCCTCCCTCTTTCTTACTCCATTTTCTTCTTTCCCCTCTTCCTCTACCTCCTTCCTTTCTTTACTTCTTCCCTCTATAACTTCTTCTCTCCCTTCTTCATCTTCCCCTCGTTCCTTCTTATCTCTCTCTCTTCTTGTTGTTTCTTTGCCTTCCTATGTTTTCTTCCTCCTTCTTTCTTCTCCTCCTTCTTCTTTTTGCTCTATTCTTCTTTCCTTCTTTTCCTTCTTCCTATTCTTCTTCTACTTCTTCCCTTTTTTCCTCTTCCTTCTTACTTCTGCTTTTCTCCTTCTTTTTCCTTCCTCTCTTTTATGGATAAAAAAGTAAAGATCATTTTATGTTTATGTTTTGGTGTGTTTGTGTGTGTGTGTGTGAACAGTGACGGCTGATGAGCTGTGGAAAGGCGTGTTGGCAGAGACGGGAGCCGGAGCCAGAAAGGGCCGAGGGAAAAGAACCAAACGCAAAATGAAGAAGGACCTGAACCGGGGACAGACCATCGGAGAAGGTGAGACATCACCTGTCCCTTCTTCTCTCTATCTCTCTGTTTGTCTTTCATTCTCTGCTGATGTACAAACAAATGTGCTTGTTCACATCTTTCTGTTTGTGTGTTGTCACCATTTCCTCTGCTTTGCTGCGGAGTTGTGGGTCGGCACCACTGTGTCTTCCCAATGCTAATAAGCAGCTGACGGACACGACAAACTAGAATATTCATTAGTTAGTGTTGATTAATTTATGACGGCGCTCTGCTGCTAGGGAGAGGAATCACCCCCTCGTCCTCTCTGCCTGTCTCTGTCTCTGTTTCCTGCGTTCCTGAGTTGCTTTATTCACTTTTCTGTTAAGAGGAGCCATCATCAGTCTTCATTCAGTCTCTGTCTCTGTGTCACAGTGTCTCTGCTCATCTCTGCTCTCACTTTAACTAAATGTCTCTCATTTATCACCCTTTACACCTCCGCGACTCATACGTCTGTCCTTGGATATGTACTTTTTTTAAAACCAAACTGTTCTACGGTGTTTTTCATTCATTATTCAATGGAATTTTTTTTATTTTTAAGATGAGTAGTACTGTAGCTAAAATCTAAAAGTTTAAAATCTTAAAATAAAAAATTTCATAGGTGTGGACACTTTAAACAGATACACACACTGTATCTCCTCAGCCTCTTTATTTTTTTAGTTATTTAAACACAAGGCACATTTTGTCGTATTGTTTTATTTTTTTTTACACTAAGCTAAAAGGTGTCATGTATTTTCGCACTATTTCTCTCTCTACATTTTTATTTTTTTCTCTGTCTGTGTCTGTCACTCGCAGGTCGAGGTGGTTTCCTGTGGCCTGGTCTCAACAGCCCGGTGGTAAAGGATCAGGTTATGCAGACCATAACTCGGAGAAGCGAAGCCAAGCAGCTGGAGGTGCAGGCGGAGTTAGGTACAGTACAGACACTGGATGCTCCGACTTCAGACACGCACACAAACACACATTACGTAATGAGCATTCATTTTAAATGAAATGAAATTTATTAGATACACTTTGCTAGTCTGGCGTTGGTTGGACCCTTTTGCCTTCAGACTTCAGATGCATCAAGGTGCCGGGAACACTCATCTTTGGTTTTATAGCATCACATAGCTGCTGCAGATCGGTCTGCTGCAGCTATGTGACACTATAAAAGCAACTCTCCTGTTCCACTACATCCCAAAAGTAGAAAACACTATTAGACTGATATCTGGAGACTGTGGAGGCCGTTTGAGTCCAGTGAACTCATTTTCATATCAGCCCAGTTTGAGATGATTTGAGCTTTGTGACATGGTGCGTTATCCCACCGGATGTACTGTAGCCATCAGAAGATTCAGGTTCACTGTGGCCATAAAGGGACAGACATGGTCAGCAGCTATAGTCAGGTCGACTGCAGGGCCCCCACACTGTTAAAACCAACGCCACCACCAGCAGCCTGAACGGTTGACACAAGGCAGGATGGATCCAGGCTTTCATGTTGTTTACACCACGCTCTGACCCTCTATCTGAATATCACAGTCTAATTAGACCAGAGCATTCAGAGATGCTCCTCTGCATCCCACGGTTGTAACGAGTGGGCACTTGAGTTAGTTGAGTTCCTCCGGCCTCTGAACTACCGATATTTTATCTTTTTTTTCAGACCACCCTCCTTTAAAAACCCAGGATATGGTTGTTTTTTAAAATAGATTTTATTGATTTTTATCGAAACAAAACATGAACATCATACAAGTGCTCTCTGTATTCACAAAGATATCGAAACAGGAAGGAGAACAAACCACCATCCAAACCAAAATGACTTAGTTCATGACTGTCCTTACCCCAAAAAGTAAAAAAGACATCAGAAAAAAAGAAAAGGAGTCCCACCACCATAATAACAGGCAATAACAGATAGATTCAAGATTATTTATTTGTCACATGCATAGTTAAAGTGTACACTTACAACAAGCAGTGAAATGAAATCCTGACTACACCCCCAGACTGTGCTGTCCCTCGAGTAAAAACATGTTAAACATGTTCTGATTCAGGAGCCTGACAGCTTGTGGATAGAAACTTCTTATATATTGAATAATTGAATATATAAGAAACTTAGAAACTTCTTAGATATTGGATACTGGATATGGTTGATAAGCAGTTTCTGAAATATTCAGACAAACAACCACACCACATTCAAAGTCTCTTAAATCACCTCTCCTCCTCTCTCTGATGCTCAGTTTGAACTCCAGCAGCTTGTCTCCACCGTGTCTCCAGGCCTAGATGCATTGACCTGCTGCCGTGTGTTAAATGCTCCTCTGACTGCACACCACCAGTCACTGCGATCACATCCGTCAAACACTTAAAGCAAAGAGCAGTTACTTAACAGGAGAGGAGCCACTAGGAGGAAGGGCCCTGGGGGGGGGGGGAATCAGGAGTTAATGTGGAGAAGCATAAGCATCACAGGTGTGAGGTACAAGTTGCCACTTTGTCTCCACTGTGTGTGTGACAGTAATTGCACGGATAATTTGACAATGACGGATAGCGCCTCGCCGTGTTTATCGCGTTGATCTCTTTGAAGTCAGCTGCGGCATGTGTACACTTTTCTTGGGGGGTTTGCCGGTGTTAAATGTGCTGCTCTCTCTCTCTCTCTGTGTCTCCGTCCCCTGCAGTGCGTCAGAGGGAGGAGTGGGACAGGAGGAGGAAGATGAAGGTGAAGAGGGAGCGAGGATGGACGGGGAACTCCTGGGGCGGCATCAGCCTGGGCTGCCCCGACCCCGGACCCAACGGAGGTAAAAAAAAAAAAAAAAAACTTTACAGTAGCAGCTCACTGTGTCCTTGATGATGATGATGGTCACATCACATAATAGACATTTCATAATAGCTACAAACATTATCAACAAGGTACTGAAAAGGCATAGGCAGAAGCATAATGCTTATATTAATGCCTGTCCTACATACCAAATTAAGCTACCCAGTATTCTTACAATATGAAAAGCAAACTAACATACATAAAAGCAAAACTAAACCAGAAAAAGACCGAAACCAATAAGGTTAACAGTACTTAAATATATAGTAATAAAGACAATTAAATATCAGAGAAAATCAAAAGAAAACAAACATTAACATTTGTAGCCTTCAAAAATTGCCCTGCATACCATTTTTTTTGAAAACCGAAAATGAACTACACATTCGTAAATCCAGGTTAGCATCATTCCATAGTTTAACTCCAACAACAGATATACATCTCCTTTTAGTCTCTTTTTAACTTTTTGTACAACAAATTTACAAACATCTTGCAAATTATATTTTGACTCATGTATTGAGAATAACCATTGACCTTCAGTCAGCACTGAAGACGAGGTTCTGCTCTGTCGTCGCTTTATAACCTCTTGTTTTGAAAATCAACAATGTTCACGCCAAACGAGGATCATCAACACCCAACGGCGACAAGAAACAATGTCCCACGGCAGAGAACATTTACAAATAGGCCAAGAGCTCTCTGTCTGTAGACACAAATGAGCTGCACAAATCAGTAACTTAATGAGAATAATATATCAATCCCTTGTTTCAGAAGCAATTAAGTTGGATTTACATGTAATAGTGTTGATTTATGCATCTGATATCTAATTATAATAGATTAGTCTGCAGTTTGTTTTCTAGTTTAAAAAGTCAAAAAATAGTTGTCCCTTCTTGTAAGTTTTGTCTGACACACTCTCCAAACCCCAAACTTGTATCAAAACAAGAATGAAAGCTTTTTCTCACTAGTCAATTACACAAAAAACTAAAATAAACACATTTTTAATTCCCACTGCACAGTTTGTTATGAAGAGCGTCAATTACATCATTGGAAATGACAGAATGAACTTTTCTTGTAGTTGCTGAATGTTGTTTTTGTAATCAATAGTTCCCTCCAGAGTTAGAAACATGCCTTTGTGCGGAGGTTCACATTAGTTCACGTCTGCATAACACTCTGTGAAGACGTGTAAATCTGCCTCCTCCTGTGCCGCCTGGTGAAGCAATAATGAGTCTTATCTCATGACACAGCAAGTCTCACTGCGACAACACGCACACACACACACACACACACACACACTCTGATATACTGAGTGGCGTGGGTTTGGAAGACACGGCGATGACTGTTGGAAAGAGAGGGGATGGATGGAGCACTAAAGGAGTAATAAGGGATGTGCTGCTATGGCGACAGGCCTGTACGGTGGCCCATTAGGCCCTGATGAAGATGAGGATTCGACCATGTGGGACAGTTTCCTTATTTAGATCGACATCTTTCTCTCTCCCTCTCTCTCTTTCTCTCCTTTTCCCTGCTTTTCCATGTCACACTGTCTGTCTCCAGAACTCTCTCTCTCTCTCTCTCCTTCTCATACCCTTCACTCTCTCCGCCTCTATCTGTCTTTCACTTGTCTCCCTTTCTCCCCTCCTCTCTGTCTTAGTCTCTTTAACTCTTCTGTCACTCTGTCTTTCTTTCCCCTCCTATACCTTCTCTGTCATTGCTGTTCAGTTTTACACTCAGTCTCTCTGTCCTCCGGTCTTTCATCCCATTTCTCTCTCCTCCCCCCTTCCCCTCTTCTTCTTCATCACCTTCTCTATTTGTCTCTTTCCTCCCACAAACTCGTCTCTTTTCCCCTCTGTGCTCTTGACCCTCAATGACCAGACCATTCCTCTGCTATATTTTACAGCCATGTCCTGTTTTTATCACTCCTCTCTTTTTTTTTAAAGTCTTTAAATATCTCCACTGTTTCTATTGGATGGGTCACTATGAAACAGGTCAATGTTTTCAGTCCAGTACAAAACCAATGACACCAGCTCATCAGCCATAACTAAAAGAGGTTGGCATGCATCTATGCCAACCCACTGCAAACACTGAACCTGCTAAACACAAACATGCTACCACCTGTGTTTCCAGTCAGACACAGACTTCACCGTGCATTTGTTACAGTCAACAAACTTCAGTTACGTTAACTTAACTTTCTTTGTCAAACATCACAGCAGTAGTGTCTGTACAGATTCCTGTGCAGTTTTGCTTAAAGTGTAACTCTCAATAGTCAGCCTAAATCATAAATTCAAAGTAAAATAAATGATTATATAATAATATTAATAATTATTATAATGGTAATAATTCATAAATGTAAATGGTATGATGCAGGACAGTCTGTCTCTGCTGGTTCCTCCTTGTGTTTTTGTGGTTAAAGGGATAGTTCACCCAAAATTCAAATTTCACTCATTATCTACTCACCCTCATGTCAACTAAGAGCTGTGAGAATTTTCAGAGTCCTCCGTTCCTTCTCTGAGTTACGGGGGGGTCTGCGCAGCAGTATTTGTCCATATAATGGTTGTGAATGGACACCAGAGCTCTTCGTCCAAAAAGACACACCAAAAAACATCCAAATACCTCCATACTGCTCGTCTGTAATGTCCCTCTTGTATTGAAGCCCCGACATGAGAAATTGTTCCGAAAAAAATTAAATAAGTCTATATTTTAAGCTTGTTTGTAGCGGAAGCTCCCAGTGTCTCAGTTCACTGCTCTGCCTGTGTAAGTGCAAATCTCACGTGATTTGCACTGACCGGCGGAACAATTTCTCATGTCGGGGCTTCAATACAAGAGGGACATTACAGACGAGCAGTATGGAGGTATTTGGATGTTTTTTGGTGTGTCTTTTTGGACGAAGAGCTCTGGTGTCCATTCACAACCATTATATGGACAAATACTGCTGCGCAGACCCCCCCGTAACTCAGAGAAGGAACGTAGGACTAGGGGTGGGCAAAAATATCGATATGGCAATATATCGCGATACGTTATACCGCGATACGATATCGATATTCAATATTTAAATATCGATTTTTTTTTTTCAAAAAAAAAAAAAAAATTCAAAAAAAAAAAAAAAATTTCAATTTTTTTTTCAAATAATAAATCATGTTTCAGACCTAAATCCAATTGAAATATGTTGTTGTAACTTGCACTTGTATAAAATGGGGGTGGCGCTGTCTTATAATGTTACAGAAAATGATTTTTAAATACCATGAATGGAAAATTACATAAAACAAGTTGCTACTGACTTTTCAGTATCATAAAGCACTGTCTTGGTTTACATAAGACATGTTATTAATGTTCATGCACTTTAATGTCTCCAGCTGTACAGTGTTTATTCATTTGTACATTGTACAAAGTTTTGGAATAAATGCATGAGACTTTTTCCTTTTTATGTTTTTTTTTTCATCCACATATATCGTGATATATCGTTGATGAAATTTCTTGCAATATATCGAATATCGCAGATATCGTGTATCGTGATATTATCATTATCGTGGGCCAAATATCGCCACAGTATCGAATCGTGAGTTACCCATATCGTCCCACCCCTACGTAGGACTCTGAAAATTCTCACAGCTCTTAGTTGACATGAGGGTGAGTAGATAATGAGTGAAATTTGAATTTTGGGTGAACTATCCCTTTAAGTGTCAAACCCAGTAGGCTATTTCTATATGAAAGTCGCCAAATATCTTGAATGTTATTGCCAGTTGTCCTGGTCACTGTTGCCATGGTGCAACTCTAGTCATTTTTGCATTTCATTTTCTCTGGAAAAATATTTCGACTGATGAGGAAGTGATTTTTTTATGGGATCACATAGTAAAGAAATATCTGTGTGTAGACAAGAGTTTCTCTGAGGCACCACAATGTTTACTTTACTATTATCAAAAGATAATCAGTTCCTTCAATGAGGATGTTGCACTTGGCTCCACATTGAAATGTTGATAATATTTCCATTAATTGTTCATATCAGGACTGAAGGTTGAAGGTTGAATGTAAACTGAAGCCGTCAGAGGTACCGTACATCTCTCTCTGGTCTTATCACCTCCTCCAGCGGATCCACTCCGGCCGCCTGCCCCCAGTCTTATTATGAGGCTACACGTTAAAACCTCGCTCTGTGCTGGTAGGATTGCGTTCAGCCTGTTTACCTCGAGCTGCCGACAGACCAGGGACTCGGAGGCTCTGTGTCTGCAAAGCGCATTTTTCTCGCTTGTTGCTCCTCCTCTTTTCATTCACTCTCTCCTCTCCTCTTCTCCGCTCCCCTCACATCCTCCGTGGTTTTTCTTCCTTTCATTTCCCCTTGATCTTTCCTCTCTTGTCACACAGTGAAACACACACACACACACACACACACACACACACACACACACACACACACACACACACACACACACACACACACACACACACACACACACACACACACACACACACACACACACACAGTCTGTCGCTCTCACTCACACAAATACACACAGGGCCCTGGTGAATGTGATGTGCGGAGAGCTGTAACTAGGTTGCTTGTCTCTGATCAGGTTTAGTTTCTTACAGATGGTGGGCTAATGTCCCAGCTGAGGTGTTTGTTTGTGTGTTTGTGTTTGTGTGTGTGTGTGTGTGTATGTGTGTGTGTGTTTGTGTCCTCCGAGCCTTCGAGTCAGCTCTCTTCTTTTGTTTGTTGTTAATTGGGTAGAAGTGAACAGGCTGCTGTTGGGAGACTTAACATCCTACAGAGGTCACTGACAATGAAAAGTGTTGACTTCTTACACTGCTGCAAGGGCTTCTGGGTATTTTGCCTGGTTTAATTTGTCTGAGTGTGTGCACCTGTGCCCAGAAGTGTTTTTTTTTGTTTTTCTTTTCTAACCAACTACTTTCTTTCTCTTTATCTCCACAGAAACATACTACGATTTTGACTCGCGCGTCATCGAGGTGAGTGTTTGATCTTCAGGTGTTATTCTACATCATTTCTCTTGGTTGTTTGTTTTGTAATAACTCAGGTTTATAAAATGGCAAACAAACTCAGTCAAGAAATGTCACGTCAGTTAAAGGGATAAGAGGTAAATTCATGCAAAATCGCCAATGTGCATTGCCTTTAGGTACAGTTTTTCAGCAAGCAGTCTCTGTATTTATCTCTAAAACAACTCCGTCTCGTAACGTTGTGTTATTATCTCATAGCGTGGTGAATGTGCAGGTCACAACTTGTCCACCAGAGCATTTTGGAGTTGTTGGATTGTGTATTTGATGAGTTTGATGAGGGAAACCAAGAAATCCCATGAGCCTCCGTAGCGTAGCTCTGAGCAGCTCGCGGCAACGCAGCTACTGCTATGACTATAGCGATTATGGCAACGGGCCAATTTGCCAAAATGTTGAACTATCCCTTTAAGTTTCAATGGTGAGACTGAATTCATGTTGTCAACACAAGACTGAATCTGAAGCCAAGAAGTTGAACCGGCAACTCTCCAGGGATGAGCTCTCACCCACTAACACACTCAAACCCTGGTCACACTGCTTAGTTCAATACTAGCCTGTGCGGGTGTGTGTGTCTGTGTCTGTGTGTGCGTCTGTGTGTGTGTGTGTGTCTGTGTGTGTGTCTGTGTCAGAGAGAGAAAGAGAAAGAGACGAAGAGCTGCATGGACAGACCTCGTTCATTTAGATTCTGTCTTCATGTACTTTACCTTAATCCAATTACCACTAATGGACCTCGCTAAACTAATGTGGCCAATTCCTCTCTCTCACACACACACACACACACACACACACACACACACACACACACACACACACACACACACACACATTGTACCCCCACAAAAGTGTTTTTTCTTCTTTGTTTCAGTTTGTTTTTGACGTTGGATCTGTATGTCTACAAATTTGTTGGTGTCACATTGATAGTCTTCCCCAGTTCTCCTGCCCGCATAAATAAAAGTGGTGTCACAGACATTAGGCTCCCCCCATGGAAACTGACGGATGCTTTTATGGTGCCTTCTCCCTCTATAAATATAGTGTGTGTGTGTGTGTGTGTGGTGGAGTCTGCATGTGTGTATGTGTGTGTGTCTGGGTGTGTGCGTGCCACTATAAATTCAGGCCTAATGAAATGAAAAAGGCTTACTGGAATAAAAAGGCTTGTCTCCCAAGGACGATGATGCCGGCATGCCATTAGTGAACACATCCAGCAGGAGGGAGGGAAGAAAGGAAGGAGGGAGGGAAGAAGGGAGGGAAGGAGAAGGGGTGACAGAAAGCTGAGGAGAAATGGAAGAGATGGTGGAGGGGGGTGGAGGACAAACTGTGAGAGTGAGTTAGGAAGTCAGAAGGTGAGAAGAAAGTATGGAGAAAAGGTGGCTGACTGTGTGACATTAATAATAAAATTAAGTCTTAAATTGTAGAGAAAGTTAATATTTCAACAAACCTGTTCCAATAATTAATATTCATGAAATCACCTAAATGCATTACCAGTAATCAGTACAGAATACAGAGATTACACATAATTATACAGTTCCTGTGAATGCGGTTGATGATTTTGATCAGTCTTTACTGCGTCGTTGGAAATGTTTCATAACTGTTCAAAACATTTTTCAGCACCAAAACAACTTTATTTTGATGAATAAATTCATGAATTAAATACAAGAAGCCATACTTTTAAACACAGTGTGCCACATACACTTGGCCCGAATATATATATTTTTTTTTAATTATAAGTCTGACCAGAGATTTTGTTCCAGATTTATTTCTTGCCAATTCAGTCTCAAGTGTCGTGGACTCATCTGAGTTGGTACTAAAATATAAATCAACCATACTCACTGAAATGTTTGGATTTGGTTTATCCAATAAGTTTCCAACCACACATGTCTTACACAGGATTTGTACGTTACTGATGTGTGACAAGTAGAGATCTCATATTAATATACAAGTATATTGATAATATGTTTGTTGGAGGATCTCACAGTATCGTTTTTATGTATTAAATTACTTTTTTTTTAGAGATAAATAAGAGAAAAGAAAAGATTTTAAATGGAGATGTTCAATTAACCAGCTCACCATCACCAGTGAAAGAGAAAGATATTTACATCTGGAGTTGGTGGAGACCAAAAACAGAGCTTAAAAAGTGACTGAATTTTAGATTTGTGGCCAGAAATACAAGTTAGGTTATAGATATTTTCGTTAAAAGAGTGAAGGTTTTTGTTGCTCTATTTCTGCTGGATTTATAACTAAGAACCAGTTTTACCAGTGAGACAAGAGAGTAGAGTACAGAGACAGATAATGAAAACATTTCCCATCAAGTTAAATCACTCAGTCTCTGGCCGAGTCTCTGTAAAAGGTGCAGTTAGTTGGACCTGAGAGAGATGGAGGAGAGAGCGAGGGATGACGGAGAGCAGAGGTAACAGTGGAGAGAAGAATGGGAGGAGAGTGATGGAGAGGAAAGTGATGTCGATGGCCACTCTCCAGCTGCAGCAGCAGCCACTTGGACGGGACTCTGTGATTTCATTAACAGAGATGGAGCGTCTTCAGTGTCAGAACAGAGGTTTTTGTCTCTTTTTTTAAAGCCTCTCACTCTTCCCTGAACTGAATAACCTTGAAAAGTTTTACTGAAAGTAAACAGGCAGCGGGCTGGATGAGATCAACTTTGCAAGAACTTTCAATTACATTAGACGTTGTTGCATTGTGACAAGGATGTAGTAGAGTGGGCCGAGACATGTGGACAGCTCAATAACTGAAGTGAAATTCTCATACTGGGCATTGGTTATTAATTTGTTAAAAGCAACTCTTGTGATACAGGTTGTTAAAAGTTCATATACTCTCTCATCTCTGCATGAAATTTGAGGAAATAATAATCCCTGCTGCAAAAAACTCCCTGTACTTTGAAACCACTGTTGCAGGAATCCCATTTACATTGGATTTATGAGTTAATGGTGCTTCTCTTGCTGAGTTTGATATTGTAACTGTTTAACAGCATCAAAGATTTTCACTTTACGGATCGTAATTAAGATGATAGAAATCACAAATTCATAAATCTGAAGATGAAAGCCGACAGTCGTCGCATCACACAGCGCTGGTGAAAGTTAATATAGCGACACGACTTTAATCGGGAACAAGATGGTTGAACTCAACCCGGGAAGGATGGATGCACAGACTAATGATTATTTATAATAAAATCATGTGTGTTTTATATACATACATACAGTTTCCTTTAATAACTTTACTCTATTAGCATGTTCAGGAAAATAGTGCTTACGGTAAGGAAATCTCCTCACTTATTTCTCCAACGTCATCTCTCACGGTGACAGTGATTGGCTGCGTAGCGTGACGCGTCACATGACAAGTGCTGTAAAGGCTGGAAAAGATGCACCAGTTAAAATAGAAACAGTCAAAATGTCATTATTCTCAATAACTAGACATCTGGTCTGTCTATTATGAAATGTTTAGTTATAAGTGTGAAGAGAAAGTCTTGTAGATTTACCTGTGGATGTTTTAGATTCACCACAGCAAAGACGTGGAAGAAATAGGCCCTGTGTGTGTGTACACTGGAAATGACTTGAGAGTTTCTACTTCATCACGAAGCCAAATTGATTGTAAATTGCAGCCAAATGCAGCATTTGCAATTAAATGTGAGAAATCTAATCTGTTTCTGTAGGAGCTCCATTACAAGAGACTTATTTACACTTTAACTCGGTCAATTTCCCTGCAGAACGAATGTGGAAAGAGATACACTTACTTATTTGTTCTTCTGCTCAGTATTTACAGTGTGATTCACTAATGTATTTTCATGGCTTCAAACCATCAATTTAAAGTTATAAAGAGTAATTAAAATACTGCATGTGTTTTTCAATGAAAACAAACTGATAACTGATCAAGAATTTCCACAAAAACTCACAAAAGTGGCATTAATTGGTGAAGATTATACTGAACAAAACATCTTAATGTCAAAAACCTTTGAGTAATTTACAGTAATCCAGAAGCTAATGGGGAAATCATGTTGCCATTTTGTCAATATAGGCTGCGCTACTAAACACATTGTTGCTGCAGCTCTTACTATAAGACATAAAGTACAGATGAAATATGCAGTTAAAGATGATGTAAGTCATTTTTCTCCACAACCAAACATGGAAACATGGAGCTTCAGCCATTGTTGTTCAAGTTTAAAAAACACCTTGGTAGCTTTATTTACTCATCTTAGTTTGAACTTAGCTTGGATGCTGCAGTCAATCACAAAGAAGCTAGCTCATTAGCCTGTCAGCTGGTTAACTTGCTAATTTCAGAAGAGGGGAAAAATGACAGAGAAAGAAGAGATAAGAGTAAAAGCAAATATTGCTTTCCTCTACTGGCAGGTAAAGGAATGAAATTTGAGTCTGAACGTGCAACATTTCTTCTAGACTCTTGAGTGAACATCCATTAATGCTGTAGCTACAGCTGTTCAGGCTATGTAGCGATTCCAAAAACTCGTACATACCAACTTTCAAATAAAATAATTCTTCTGTAGGGATTTGTCCTCCACAGCAGCGTGTGCAAGAAATCTTTTTCAATGCAGGAGTAACTCTTATCACTATTCAGTGTTTTCTTAGGATCAACATATCAACTCTGAACACCAGCGAAAGAAACGGTTCGAAAGTTGGAGTCAGAGAAGTGTTGGTTGTTGGCGCGGGTTTGTGCTCCTGCGGTGTCTTCTGGTTCCATGTGGTGAGAACTCCTCCCCTGCACCGCCGAGTCTAGACACATTACAGATAGAGAGGCATGCAGCAACAGATTGAGAAAATAAGAGATGAAACAGAAGTGAGAGCGAGCTAGAAGCATCCTCCCACCGCCATGCTGTCGCTCATCCGGCGGACAGAAACTCGGCCCATCTGCTGTGCTGTGCCACGGACGCTCTCCGCCAAAAACTGCTGCATCTACGCTGAAAACGAGGCGCGTTAAAAAAAAAAAAATTTAAAAAGCCAAAAGCTCAACAACCCCCCCAGAGGCATCAATACACACTTTTAATAGAAACTGGCTGTGAGCTGCTGCAAAATCACATTTACACAGAACATGTTGAATTTTGATTGACAAAAAAAACAAAGATCCCATCTGGTTGAGATCTTTGCAGAGGCGCTGTTTCCAAATTCTCAACAATACCCACACACACACACACACACACACACACACAGATGCTCATGTGACTGTGAGAAACAACATGTTGCTGCCTGCAGCCATAGTATGCAAGTATAATGTTGCATTTATGTCTCATATTTAATTATAAAAACACCCACACTCTTGTCTATATGCACAGTAAGGTAAGAATACAGTATGTTTCGAGTGTTAGCAAGTGTGTAAGGGACCTAGCAGAGACAGCATTGTGTGAGTGTGTGTGCAGGTTTGTGTGTATCTCCTGCGGGGTGTGTATGTTTTCACTGTTTTGTGGTGTTTGCTGCTACCCTGACCCCAATCCTTCTGCTGTGGCCCTGTAGTCAAATTATAAACCCTTTACTGAAATGTGTGTGTTACATAACCAGAGGAGCTGAAGGCAGATCTCGACTTTGAAGTTCCCTCAGCTAAAATTCAACACTGCTCTGTCACTTGTGCTCTCTGGTGAGGATGAAAGCGTCGTTGGTTGAACTGTGTGTTTCAGGGCAGATAAGTGCCCCGAAGGCAGCTGCTGGTCCCCGCACAACAACAGCTACTACTACAACTACTACGACTGCTGCTAGTGCTAACAATAATACTCATAATAGTATGTTTTATGATGCTCAAAGATGCTTCACATATTATAAGTGAAGTATATGTGAAATTAAAATGATCATTAATAAAGAACGACGCAAAACGAAGATAGAAATGGTGTAAAAACATCTGGATCTGATTCTGATTGGAGATGAGACATCGGCTTCTTTGTGTTTGTCATGTTTTAAAGAAAAATGTTGGTCTTTGGCCCAAGATATTCTGTCAGGAGCAGGTTTATTTTCATGCATGATTGCTTATTTGTTGGCAGGTTTACGCATAAAGTTTGACCCGGTTTGAACTTAACTCAGTTGTAGGACGGGGTGTGAGCCAGAGAAGAACATTTTACAATGAACTGATTTTTTTTTTTTTATGTTCTCTGCAGTGAGGAGAGTGTTGCTCTCTGGACGCCCTTGTAGTTGATTTTATTTCTGGCTTTTCTGGTTGGTTTTTATCACCCGAATGTGAACTGGACTCTTTTGTGCAAAACTGTTTTGTGTGTTCGACTCATTGTGTAACACTGCACTTGTGTCACTGTGTCCCTGTAACTAAAACTCAAACAGGTCCTCACAAAGATGGTACAAGTACACGAGTGTAGACGCAGGCAAAGTCCTGCATTCAATCACACAGTGTGATTCTTTGAAGCGAACCATTATCAACTCTGAGACCTTTCGCTTTCTGCTGCTCTGTCATGTCACTCCTCCTCTTCACCTTTGTTTTCTCTGTTTTCCTTTTCTTTCTTCTCTCTTTCTATATTTCTCCTCTCATCCTCCCTCTGCGTCTTCTTCCTCCTTGTGTTTAATGCCCAACAAATCTCCTTTATCTCCTCCTACCACCACCCTGCTTCTCTGACTTCCCTCCTCTCTCCTCTCAACCTTGTCTCCTCCTCCCTCCTCCCTTCTTCCCTTTCTTCATCTCCTTCATCTCAGACCTGCACCCATCTTCTTTTTGGCCTTTGTATCTCTTCCTTTGCACCCTCTTGTTCTCCCTCTCCTCTCCGGTGAACTGCTCATCACCTCCTTCACCCCCCCCCACCTCCCTCCTCTCTGGACTCGTGTATCACGGCTGCCCCCTGGTGTTTCAAAGTCAAACTGCAGCTATATTAACTACAGGATGACCATTGTTTAATCCCAGATTGATGAAAGTAAATTGAATGTGGACCAACATTTTGGTTTGGATCCACCACACCCACACACACACACACACACACACACTTAAATATGCTTAGATGTTTCTTTTGTCTTCACTTTTGAAAAAACATTTTTAAAAAATGAGAATTTTGAACATGTGGAGTGAGTTGAAAAACATTTGCCCTGGGTAGAAGACATGATCTCTGAATAATCTCCGATTTCCACATTGTAAACCATTGAGAAATGATTATTATACCATGATAAATCACCAGACTCATGAGTTTATGAGATGATCTTTCATTTTATCACTGAGAAAGTCTGTTGTTTCTCTTGATATATGTTAGATATGTTCATCTTATAATTCATTTGGTGTGTCTTCTAGGTGAAGAGTGTGTTCAACATGACGGCCAAAGAGGGCAGGAAGAGATCCATCAGCGCTCTGGTCGCTGTGGGAAACGGCAACGGAGCCGCAGGTTTGAATCTATTCATTAACTGATCGTTAACCAACTTAATCTTCATACACACATATGATAAAGACATTAATGATATATTTTAAAGATGAATAATTAAAAAAAAAAAAAAAAAAGATGGGAGCAGTTATTTTAAAACCTGGACCTGGTTTGGAAGAAGTCATTTTAACTTTTTGGTTTCTAAAAACATTGAAACAAACCAAAAAAAAGATTTTGACAGCTTCAGGGTGTTTGGAAAAAAGAAAAAAAAAGTAATAACTTTCTTGCTCTTTGTAGACACAGGGATGCACAGGAAATGGTTTTGACATTTTTCACATTTTTCAGAAGTGAGTGGCAAAATATAGAAAGTGCTGAGGGAGGTTTTCACAGACT
Organism: Trachurus trachurus; assembly: GCF_905171665.1. Taxonomy (NCBI): domain Eukaryota; kingdom Metazoa; phylum Chordata; class Actinopteri; order Carangiformes; family Carangidae; genus Trachurus; species Trachurus trachurus. The sequence goes on from NC_139906.1 coordinate 9,530,568, forward strand.
CCTGAGGTTCACCTGCCTTTAGCATCTGGTTCCAGAGTCTAGATAATCAATAACATTATTTTGGCAGCATCAGAAAACATGAACATCTGGAATAATTGGCTACATCATTAATGAATAACACAGTTCACTCACTCACTCACTCACTCACTCATAGTTTTAATGCTGACTGTCCTCCTTCCCTCCAGGATTTGCGTTGGGAAAGGCAGCAGACAGAAACACGGCTCTGAGGAAGGTAATAATGCCACAAACCTCTTTGTTTACCGATCAATAATAATCAGTCAGTCAGTTTTGTGTTATCCACAATTTGTACTTCTGTATTTTAAGTGTTAAGTTTTCTTCTCTCCTCTGTTTGTGTGTGTGCAGGCCAAGAACAGAGCCATCCACTATTTGTACTACATAGATCGATACAACAACCACACCAGTAAGTGAAGTGTGTGTGTGTGTGTGTGTGTTTGCCTTTTCCTCTCCTCTCCCTCTCTGTCTTGTTTTCTCCTGAGCAGCTGATCCCAGATGTTTTTATCCACACTTTGATTTCACATTTATATTTTTACGTCCAACCACAAAACTACATGTCGACGTTTTTTTCTGCATCATGCATCACCCTCGACCGAATTTAGTAGAAACTTCATATTTTCAAAACAGGTTCCTTAATATGGTGTATATATTATTTAATTATATTATACCTGCTTCAATTATCAGAACAGTTGTGAAACAAAACACAGCTTTGTAGTGCTTAGAATACACAAATAAGTTGATTTAAGCCGTACAGTAGAAGGTGTTTTCTCAACTTTCACTTGCCAAAAACATTTAACGCAATTTTAAGTTTAGTGACTTTTCATCCTAAAAACACAAACACACTGGATAATTCCTTACAAACACGGAAACACAACCAGGGCTTTATTAGGCCAATAAGATAAAGAGGCATTTACTACATTATTTCATGAGGAGTTTATGGCACACAATCAAAATGTTGTCATTTTTGATAACGAATAATTAATTTGTTGTAAAGTAAACCAAATAAAATACATCCACTAAGCAAATCCCTTCAATAAATCCATTATCCTGCAGCGGACCTGAGGTATAGTGTCTGTTCTTTTTATTAGAGCTGTTCACTGTTTGCACTAAATGTGAGCCAGGAGAAGGGAGTTTCCAACTGTGAGCCATGAAACATTTTATATGAAAAAAAAAATGAATGGGACTTGACTTCCAGAACCAATGGTGCCCGAAATAGGCTGTCCCTCATCACAACTCTATTTCTTCCACCCCTTTGGTTTCTCTCCCCCACATCTCCTGCTCTTTATCCATCTCTCCTTCACATCCATCTCGTTTCTAATTTTCCTCTTCCTCTCCTGGATCCCTTCCACTCCTCCACTCCTGCACCGTCTCCTCCGATCTCATGCCCCAACTCATGCAAGTGACATAATCAAAAAAATGGATTGGTTTAAAGAGGGAGAAAAAAAAAAAACAGAAAAGGTAGAGGAGTTAAAATGCACGTCTCGTACTTTCTTATTGTAAAACTCCATTTGGCTGCCGCTGCTGCTGCTGGAGAGTAAAGCCAGGAAGATTAATGGCGTATGCGTGAGTCATCAGCCTCCATCGCGCCCACCGGAGGAGAAAGTTAGCTTCCTGCTTTGGCCTGAAACCAGACAAGAAGAGTGTGTGTGTGTGTGTGTGTTTCCACCCAGTTTGAGCTGTGGTATATTTAATTTTTGCAGGCCCATAGATAAAAAAAACGATCCTTCCATATGCCAGCTCGCACTGTGCGACCATCTGCGACCTGTCTGAACCGTCATGTGATTGGTTGTTTGTTTACTTCCTCGCGCAAACGCTTTCAGATAAAGAGTCATTTAGAGGCTCATGTGACTGTTTGTGATCATATTAAAAACAACAGCCTCTAGGTCTCATCTGTTATCACTCCTCCTGTCACCTCAACAAAGTTGCCAACAGTGTTGTAGGCTACAGTTTTCATCCCTCCTGCTTTGTTTGTTGATAAATCCAGCGATCAGAACAATAATAATCAAGTTTTGGTGACGGTCCATTTCTGGGATTTCTGCCACCTTGAGGATTAACAGTTTCATTCCTTGATTGGTGTGTTGGATGGTCAGGAAGTCGGACATCTGCTTGTCCCCAACGTAGACGCAGAACGGGTTGTTTTCTGTTTGTTCGCCAGGTTTGTTTTTACCAGCAAAACACCTGGGAAGCTGCAGGTTGATAAGCTGGAGGAGTGTTGAGTTCTGGCAGTGAGTCTGAGCTCCACACACACCGTCCAGTTATTGTTCTTGTTGTTGGCACCAGTGCTCCCTCTCTCCCAGGACCAAGCTCCAGGTTTTTGTGAATAATCATGTAGCTTCATTGATATAAACAATTTGTGCAGCATGTCTGGTCATTTCTGTTTTGTTTTCCACAACCTGAATCAAGTATTATATCAATCACAAACCAGTGTCAGTAAATGATCAACTATTTGGATGTTTATGTAAATTTCTACTTGCACAGTGATGTAGACGTGTACTAATGGTCAGTGACTGTGTTAACAGGCTTTTTATTAAAGTGACTACGAGGAGTTTTGGAAAGTGTTTTCACACTACATTTCCCATGAGCCTCCGCACGCACGGTGAAATTCTTGGACTGGTGCAAGACAGACGAAAGCGAAAACATTTGCCAAGACTGTTTTCATTGATCAAGAATGAAAGTCGGCGGTTCAAAGACGATCAGATACCGTCGTAGTTCCGACCATAAACGGCGATCCGGCGGCGTTATTCCCAGGAAACCGGAAGTAGGAAATGCTGGGCGAGCATAATTACAAAATAACTATAAGACAAAATGATATATTTATGGAAAATGGACCCATTAACAAGTGTGGGTAATTAATATGAGACTCTTTTATAACCAAAAGCAAACTCCTCGTGGTCTCTTTAAAGATGATCTTATGAATTGAGAGTTAATCATATAAATGTAGTTATGAATAATGCCAAAAAAAAGAAAAAAGCTTTACAAGTCATGAAGTATTTGCGTCATTGAGTGTAGTTGTTTTTAAAGTGTTGAAAAATTCCCAGTCACAGTTACTGTATTCACATTAATCTAATGTACTCAGACTTTGTCGCTGTATGGATCTGTGAGTCACATGTGACACAAAAGACTCACACTCTGTTCCAAGTGAGCCTGGGCCCCCTGCAGCCACAGCAAATGTTTCCCTCCTTCTGTGTGTGTCTGTGTGTGTGTGTGTGTGTGTGCTTGACATTTAGTTTTGCATTTTCCCCGGCAGGATGAGCACCACCACATTCTCTGCTTCTTTTAATAACACTGTCCTCTCCATTTGTTCCCTAGTACATCCATAACTTGTTGTTCCTCTCTTCCGTAGCATCATCAAGCTACAGAATCTTAATTCATTAAGCGTGTTAAATTCCATCTGAGCGTCTCGGAGCCGGCAGCCAGTGAGATTTTTTAAAGCGATGTGACACCGCAGTTAGATTTTTAACCTCGAGTGGTGGAGCTGTACGTTCGTCTTATATTAGGGCCTCATTTTAGCGGCACACAGCTCCCACCCGGGGCCTCGGTGTGTCTGAATAACTAATGAACCACAGCTGCTGCGGCGAGCGGGAGACGCTGGCATGTGGAAGGACATCTGGTGGGCAGGTAGAGAAACACGAGTCCTGGGGGAGAACAGGAGAAAGGATGCAAAACAAAACACGAGCGCGTTCTGCTGGAAACGGCACAAAAATTCACGAGCTTAATGAGACTTTGTGGAATAATTTTGTCTGTTTTTGTTTATTATGTGTCGGCTCGATTGTTCCCTCTGCTCGACAGTCACTGAGTGCAAGTCGTGTTTTTGTTTTCCTCCCCAACAGTTTACCACGACATTGATTCCAAGTTCAAGAGGACGACGCTGCGCATGAAGAAACAAAGCGAAGGTACATTTGTATTCATTTGTTGGTGTGGCTGAGGTTAAAGGAGAAGACAAACCGACGGTGTGTTTTGTTCATCTCTATTCTACGATCTCTCGACGGTCTGAGCCCTTTCATTCCTGCTGAGGACATTAAACATGAGTCATAAACGTAGAAGTTCATTCCCATTTCCTCTGGAAAAAAAAAAGCCTCAGTGATTTCCTAAAGCAGCTGAGCTCTGTAGTTTTAAAATGATGACGCTCAAATAGATGTATGGAGTGCATTTTCAGCTGCATTAATGCACATTTAGCCTCTAGTGAGTGTTTACAGCAGCAGGATGGAGTGTATGGCATCAACTCAAAACACAACACACTGCCCACTTTAATCATCATAATGGGATACAATTCCCGAAACGACAGTGTATTTAACTGATGTGTTTTTAATAGTTGAATAGTTTTTAATAAGCTGCATCAGTTTAAATCATTAGTGATATTCTGTTTTCATTCTGTACTCCTTTATTCTGGAAATAAATATGTTATATTGGTTATTTGGTACAACTTATAAAGAAAGGAGGGTTATAGTTGAGATGAATTTTCAATTTAAACCCTGTCATTCAATGTTATATTCAAATTCAGCATTTTTGAATAAGTTAAAAGGGGGTATACTAACTTAGTAATGCTTCTATTTTAATATATTTCTATTGTCCACCTGTCGTGTCCAGCCCTGGAGACATCAATATGTCTTTCTGTGTTTGCAGGTTATGGTCTCCACTGCCACCGTGCGGTCATCACTCTGTGCAAGCTGATCGGCATCGAAGACATGTACTGCAAAGTAAATGGATCGATCAATTACCTAAACATCACCAGGGCTCTCTTCACTGGATTAGCCAATCAGGTGAGGTTTTAAGTGCAACTGGGAAAGAAAGCTGTGTATTAAAGGGATAGTTCAACATTTTGGCAAATTGGCCCATTGCCATAATCCCTATAGTCTTAGCAGTGGGTTCATTACTTTTAATTGTCGGTGCAAGCTGTTTTTAGAACGGCGGAGCGGCACGCGGCTCAGGGCTACGCTACGGAGGCTAATGGAATTTCTTGGTTTTCCTCATCAAACTCATCAAATACACAATCCAACAACTCCAAAACTCTCTGATGGACAAGTTGTGACCTGCACATTCACCACGCTATGAGATAATAACAGAACGTTACGAGACAGAGTTGTTTAAGAGGTAAATAGAGAGTATGCTTGCTGAAAAACTGTCCCTGAAGGCAACGCGCATCAGCTGTTTTGCATGAATTTACCTCTAGAACAACTTGTCCACCAGAGCGTTTCGGAGTTTTTGGATTGTGTATTTGATGAGTTTGATGAGGGAAACCAAGAAATCCCATTAGCCTCCGTAGCGTATGTAGCTGTGAGCAGCTCGCGGCTCTGCTCCGCCGTTCTAAAAATAGCTTGCACCGACAATTAAAGGCAACGAACCTACTGCTATGACTATAGCGATTATGGCAATGGGCCAATTTGCCAAAATGTTGAATTATCCCTTTAAGAAGAGGTTTTAAACATCTTTGTTGGCAATGTTACGATCTCTGATGATGATAAACAATTTGCCCTCTTCCTTCACTGATCATTATCTTTGTAAATGCTGCAGTGCAAACACAACAGCGACATATTATCAGCTTTAAGTTGATTGGCATAACTAATCACACATCTGGCTGCAATTGTGAGTCGTGTTCATCGCGACCAACTCCAGAGCCTCAGTAACATCTCTCTGCTACTTCACCTCTTATTATAATTATTATGATGTCTTCTGCAGAATTCCCACCAGAATCTGGCCGACAAGAAGAAGCTCCACGTTGTCGAGTATCAGTCAGAGCGAGGCCCGCTGCCCATGGTGGTGGCGAGTCCTAAAGACGGAGTACAGCCCGACCCAGAGTCTGAAGACGAGATCCTCAACACCCGGCTGCACTGGGACGATGTGCGAGCCGCACAGGGAACCAAACGCTCAGTCTGGGCAGGTGTCAAACGCACCATCTGGTAGGATGGGAGCGGACTGACTACTGGATCACAACACAGGACAGAGGATTGGACTGAGAAAGACCAGAGATGTCCAAGTTGTGTGTGATACAAAAACTTTTTGTTGTTGTTTGTCAGCCAAGGACTTGGATTACATGTTGACACCATTGTTCTCCTGCACCTCCACAAGGCCAATATTCACACTGAGTAAAGAATGAATGACCTAGATATCAATGTTTGAATTGTTGGAATAGTTCAAAATTACAATATAAATAAAGTGTAAATGTAAAAAAAAAAAAAGCTTCACTCATTGAAAGTGTTTTTTCCCTCAGCAACTGACCTTCACACTGATCTGCCGATTATCTGGTTGCACAATGAATGAATGACTGAAATTGAAATGTGAAAGGTAAAGAAAATGTGAAAGAGAACATCTGATGATCAAGGCCAAAAACATTTCTTTTCCTGATGCCTGCAGCTTTCCCACTTCAGCAGTGGAAACAACGTAAAATAGCAAAGTTTTAATTTTCTAAACCTGTTAAAAGCACATGGCTAAATGAGAATATGGATTTTTTTACACACTAACAAGGACAAAGTTTGTAAAAAGACTGAATTTGTCATCCACATTCAGGCAGTGGAAAAGATAAGATGTCTGTGTGGATTAATTGTGTGATTCTTTATAATGTTTGTTTGTGTCTGTATTTTCCCAAAAGAATCAGCAGGTGGAAGCATTGAGCCACCTGCTCCACTGAGACTGAAACATTTCTGACATGTTGCTGCTGATCAACAGAGCTCCTGAAAGAAAGAGTGGAAGGATGAAGATGTCCTGTAAAGGGACAGACATCACTAACACAGGTTCAACACTAAGCCGAAGGTGATGGGGTGTGGATGTATTGTATGAAATTTTCCTACAAGTCGCAGCTTTGATCTTTGGCCTCCCACACTGTTGTCCTTCCCATAAAAACTTTTTTTTTTGTAGCTCTGCTTCTGAACAAAGCTGCTGTAATAGTTTTAGGACTCTTATCCACCTTATTGGCTTTCAATATTGAAAAGAGCAGAGTTAATATTTACCTACTCAATTGTAGATATCGGATTAGTTTGAATTAACACATGGACAGAGTTGGACTAACCCTAAGTCAGACACATTGTGTAATATGTCTCTGGAAAGCTGCAATTCTTGTGATTTGAGTAACCCATTTGACATATAATTATAACAGCAAGTTGGACATGGACAGGCTTTAGCAGTCCCGGCACTAAGGGCGGGCCTTAGTTAGCCTGTCAGTAACTTATCACTCCTAATGCAATGTGATTCAGGGAGCAGAGAGCAGTGATTGGAAATGATAGAGTACACGAAAGCGATGGATGAGCCGAAAGTAACCGTTTGATCACGAATATGTCAGTTTAACCCACCTTTTTGGAAACTTGCTCCGATGTTTGTGGAGACGTGAAGAGCCGCCTGTGGAACCACTGGGACCAGCGGGTCATTTCAGAGGCAGCAGCCTTCTGTCCCCTGAGATGATCGGCTGGTCAAACTCTCCCGAGGAAAAAGAGAGCTGATTAATTTGTCTGCTTAATTACTGTGGTGGTTATAAAAAATATGTTCATGGTGCGCACACACACCTGTCTGTGTGATCAGGTATTTCATGATCTGACTGGATTATCGTGGTCAGATTGGATTAAATCTTGATCCACAAATCTGTGCCTGGCCATGTCTTAATCATGGGAAATTAGATAAACTTGGCAGAATGAGCCGGATGTTTGTAAGGTAAACACATGTGTTGACATAATTTGCACCTTGCATAACCCAAGTAAACTGATTAAAGAGTCCACTCGTGCGCTGTCTTGTCGCCTAGCAGCCCAGACAGTGCATTACCCTTTTCCCTGAAGAACTTGAGGTTTTTGAACCGTTATTTTGAACTGAGTTGAAACACGAAAGCGTGATTTTTCTGTCAGTGTGGTTTGCTTTCATTAACAGTTCGTGGGATAGGTTGCGTAACATCCATTTAAGCAGTTTGAAACTTCATGTTTTTACGGAAAAGAAGGCTGTTTTTAATCTTAAATACAAGACAACATGCTATGGGGCCACCATTATCTTGACAAGATGCTGTAAGACAATATAGCTGCCCAATATGAGAAGGTGATGGAAATACAGTAGATATAATCCAAAGTGTGTGGAACAACATCACCACTCAAACTTCCCTTCACCACCTACCCAAATATACCTGGAGCAGAATCAAGAGGTGTTGTAATCACCTGTTGCTGTCCTACTGTACATGCTACCAGGTGTAAAGTAGTTGGTAAGTTCACAGAAATGAAAGCAAATCAAACAAGGACACGACAACAATGATTACATCGAGGTCTACTTTTAATGTTGACGACACAAAAAAATTATTAAGTCTTATGTTATTTCTAGAAAATTCATTTCGTCATCCTTAAAGGTACCATCCCAGGTGGCTCATTTTTGGCAAAATTATAAAAATCTGAGTATATCTGGTAAATATTAGACAGTAATCAATGACATAAGTGATTTGAGATATCAATGATGAAATTTGGTCGTGGATGGAAAATTTGTACTACCAATCAAATTAATCTCAGACAACTTTCATTGGATGGAGGGGGTGGGTGTTTTTCAGTTGTGCAATTTGAAAAAAATTGTAAGTCCTGCCACCTGGGATGGTAACTTTAAACTGATCATTTCTTATGGTATTTCTATAAGACAAAGGGGGGAAAAAAAAACATTGGTTAAAACAATCTAACAATTATCAATTGAAAAATATTTTGTCATTGCTGCAGAGAAACAAAGGTGTGTTAATCAGGTTGATAATTAAAAAAATTAAAAAAAAAAAAAAAAGAACACATTCTCATTCATATAATAATTGGCCATTGGCTCGAAATGTTGCGGGGTAAAAGTAAAAATACACTGAGCTGTTAGGTCACAAAAATGACTTGTAAAACTCCCCATGTTTGTTTTCATAAGAACACACAGGTTGACATTTCTGGTTTACAAGCGTCTCCACCCTCAACCTTAAATGTCCCAAAATGGAGCTTATATCCGTCATAATGAATTTGAGCAGATTGAGTATTTCCACTGTACTCACACAGACATACACAGGACTTGTTGGTCACACAGGATCAGCATCGCTCTTCAGAAGTGTTTCCATCGGATGGCTAAGAGGATGGCATGGATGAAGTAGAGGAGTGTGGTCAAGTGAGCGAACACCTGATGCACAGACACAGATTAAAATAAACGAATATGGTAGTTTTCATACAAATGAACAGTTGTTTATACTGTGTTAAAATCAGTTCTCACCACAGCAGCGATGTAAAGGTGGTAGTGTTCAGATCTGACTTTGCTCACCAGGATGGTGATATAAGCCAAAACCACAGCTGCACTGAAGTAGAAGAACGCCGCCAGGCCATGGTAAGCAAAGTCCTGGACACACATAGGTTAAATAAAAATATTAATTAATAAAAAATACACAGCTTTTAATTTTTTCTCTATGTTTTGTTCCCTAATCACTGTATTTTTTTTCTGTCTTACAGCAGCAGCCCATCCACAGCTGTTCTTGTGGCAGCCGAGAGTGGAGGTGATCTTCCAGGTGAAGGTCACAACAAAGCAGACGAGAGAGACGAACATCACCCAGCCCAGAGGGTTTGACGGTTGTACGCCGCCTGCAGCCAGCATGGCCCAAACCAAACCACCAAACACCTGCAGAGCAGAGGAATGTTATTGTGGTAGGCTTTAGGCTTTAGGCCAAACTTTATTCCATAGACACTGTCCTTTACATTCAGTATGACATCAAACTGACCTAAAAATACACTAACGCCCTTGTGTGTAAAATTAAGTGACTCTTTCTCTCTTAATTTAAGATTATCTTAATCAGCATATTGCCTTTGTTGTTGAGCGGTACAGCAGGGGCAGAGCTATGGGTGGGCCTGGATGGGCACAGGCCCACCCAGTGAGATTCATAAAAAGAAAAAAATTAAAATAACATACCCAGGTGGGCACCTGGGTCTCCACACCAGATAGTTGGACCAGTGGTCAGATGCGAGCATGAACTGATGAAGCCTCTTGGATGAGAGGTGAAACAAATAACCAAGTTCAGTTGCTTTCGACTTAAAATTCCTTTGAGATTGTGGTTTTTATTTTCTTGAAAATATAATATACACAAAAAATAAAAATGAACTTCATCTTGAATGTGATTGACTTATGTTGCGCGACTCTTAAGTTCACGAGCGATCAGAAGGGGGGTTATTATGGTAATGGAGCAGGTGGATACAGCTGTCTCACAGACCGTTTGGGTTTAGGCTACATTAAAACAGGTCTCCCAGTCCGTGACTTTCCTAAATATAGGCTACAGTATGTGTTTGATGGTTTCTGAAGCTTACAACGTATTAAAATGAAACAAACTTGATTTCTGAGCATTTATATCTCGGACGGCCAATAGCGGTCATACAGGCCGCTGCATATACTAAACAGCAGTTATAGACCCTTGTGTCGACCTGTGGTCACAGCAATTATTACAATGTTTTCATTTCATGTTTTTCGCTCATCTATTTTTTTCTCACTTCAATGTTTTCATATTATCACATTTATTTATACCAGTATAGGCTATATGTGAAACAGGTGCGAGCACGCACGAGCAAAAGAAAGAGAGGAGACACTGGGCGTGTTCCGGCAAAAACTGAAACGGGCCGGTTAGAAAAGAAAAGAGGAAAATCACAGAATACAGGATATGGTTGAGGGCGGTTCTAGTGTCAAATCAAATCAGGCCCATCCTGATTTTTCCAGGCCTACCCATTAGCCATGTTCTTGTTCCGCCACTGTACAGAGACTGAGATAATGAAATTACATTTACACAGTACACAGCTTATATTAGACCATAGGCACACAGAAGCCCTTTACTAGTTGTGTATGAAACAAACATCCCCCCAGTGACACAAAACAAAAGAGTTAAGTTTGAAATAAGATATGTAGGTTGAGTTGGTTAGTTTAAAATTGATAATACCGTCTTCCCTTGTGTAAAGGAAAAGTTGCTCTCCTGTCTCCACAGTCCCTATTGCCAAATATATTGCAGGTAAGATTTGCCTTGGCAGTTTTACAATAAAATCAGCAACATACACACCTTTTGTAAATCACACGTGACACCTGGTATACACTGATTTCGGATCTACATCAGATCCATATGCAAGGTTGATAAATGAGGGCCAATAGGTGAGGTTATGTTTTTTTTCCCAGATGACATGCAAGCATATGAACTATAAGCTGTGATCCTTTATTCAAGTCAAAATCAGTTCAAAGCCTGAAAATGTAAAACATTAAAACCAATTTTGTTCATTTTTCCGAAACCATCACATCATGTCGGAATGAGCTGTAGCAGATGGATTCATATTTGTGTATGAGTGGTACTGTGAAAAAAAGTCATTAAGGTTACAAAAAAGTTACTCAATTCATCCGTCCACTCTTTAACAGTGTAAATACCACATACTTTTCTCATAAAGTAGCATTAACTCCCTCTTATTTTGTCACTTATACTGTATTTTGTGAGCATTCACAACTTGATGCCATTTGAAGAATCATTTTAACATAATTCATTGTTCACTGTTTTATTTTTTTTTTTTTTTAAATCAGAGTTTGTTGTATAATCAATTATGAAGGGCACTGTGGGTTGAGTTAGGCACCCCATATGCAGAGGCTACAGCCCTCACTGCAGCCGGTTGGTGGTTTGAAGCTGGTAGCTGGTTTGAATCCTGAAACTGGTGGCCCTTTGCTGCCTTTGATGCCATTTGAGAATAATTCATAGTTCATTGTTGCCATTAATACATTTAAATCAATTCTGTAAAGAGATGCATTTATAATAGTAACTAAATTTCTGCAGTGGACAGATCCCCCCCCTTCAGAAAAGACCTAAGACGCTTTGTCCTCCTGTCGTTGTGTCCACTCACCAATTCGGGCAGGTGCAAATAATCCAGGGCCGGGTTGCATATCTCCAGTTCGCGGGGCAGGGTCCCCATTTGCCCTGCAGTAGTTGCAGCCATCTCTGCCTGTTCCTTCACCCAGAGAGTCAACAGTGATCGACCTGCCGTCTCAACTAATGGAGCAGCTGTGGGTGTTGCCGACTCTTATAAGAAATCTCAGTGGGATGCCGAAAAGGAAGAAAGGGAGAACAATTCTAGGGCCCATGATTAAGAGGGGCCCAGAAACGCCCCTAATAAAATTCTAATACTGACAAAAAATAATATGACTCTAAGTTATTAACTAAATTATAATCACAAATATATTTTATTTACAATGTACTGGTAACAATAACTTCATTTGTTTTGGAAACATTACCCCCCACGCCCACCCAGCTATTTACGTAAAATGGTTCAGGCTGATTGGATCAGCTGCAGCACACTGGTTTGTCACAGACAGCGAGCCACAGCGCGGGTAAGGAGGCGGAGAAGGCAATACCGGTACGCCTCAAAAATCAGGTAGCAAAAAAACGGAAAAAAAGGAAACTAAGAGAAGAGAAAGAAGCAAAGGATCGACAGTGTCAACCAGTATTTCAAAAAGCAAGGTGGTGGGTTTGTTAGTGGTTCATGCGGTGGAAAGTTATGGAATATTATCATCTTTATTTATTTAAAGGAAAAGCCCCTTGAGGGATAGTTCAACATTTTGGCAAATTGGCCCATTGCCATAATCGCTATATTAGTCATAGCAGTAGGTTTGTTACCTTTATTTGTCGGTGCAAGCTACTTTTAGATTGGCGGAGCAGAGCCGCGAGCTGCTCAGAGCTATGCTACGGAGGCTAATGAGATTTCTTGGTATCCTTCATCAAACTCATCAAATACACAAATCAACAACTCCAAAATGCTCTGGTGGACAAGTTGTGACCTGCACATTCACCACGCTATGAGATAATAACAGAACGTTACGAGACAGAGTTGCTGTGTGATGCTATGTGACCGTTATCATGGCAAGGTGCTGCAAGACAACATAGCTACTGCCCAGCATGAGAAGGTGATGGAAATGGAAAATCCAAACTGTGTGGAAGAAGAACAATAAGAGGTGTTGCAATCATCTGTTGCTGTCCTACTCTACATGCCACCAGGTGTAAAGTTCACAGAAATGAAAGCAAATCAAACAAAGACACAACAACAATGATTACATTGAGGTCTACTTTTAATGTTGACGATACAAAATATATTTCACCATCCTTAAAGAACTGATCATTTGTTATGGTATTTCTATAAGGCAAAGAAAAAAATTAGTTAAAAACAATCTAACAATTATCAATTAAAAAATAGTTTATCATTGCTGTAGAGAAACAAAGGTGTGTTAATCAGGTTAATATAACACATTCTCTAATTGGCCATTGGCTCAAAATGTTGCATGTTACTTGTAAAAGTAAGAATACACTGAGCTGCTAGGTCACAAAAATTACTTGTAAAACTCCCCATGTTTGTTTTCATAAGAACACACAGGGTGACATTTCTGGTTTACAGCTCCTCATTTGTCTCCACGTTTATTCTGCTCTAAGTATCTCCAATCGCTCAACCTTAAATGTCCCAAAATGGAGGTTAAATCCCTCATAATGAATTTGAGCAGAGTGAGTATTTCCACTGTGCTCAACACAAACGACTTGTTGGTCACACAGGATCAGCATCAAGTTTCAGAAGTTTTTCCATCGGATGGCTGAGAGGATGGCATGGATGAAGTAGAGGAGTGTGGCCAAGTGAGCAAACACCTGATACACAGACACAAATTAAAAATAAATGGTAGTTTTCATACATCACTGTCTTCATCTTACTTAGGGCAAAAAAAATCTAATGTGGATAATGAAAAAGTCCTTTTAACCCTCACTGTAGCAGCTGGAATCTGTTATTTCTACATCATTTTCATCAAGGGGAATAAGAAATACATAAACAGTAAAAAGTTGTTTATATTGTGTTAAAGTCAGTACTCACCACAGCGGCGATGTCAATCTGGTAGATTTTTAATGGGCCTGTTTTCATCAGGATGGTGATAAAAGCCAAAACCACAGCTGCACTGAGGTAGAAGAACGCCGCCAGGCCATGGTAAGCAAAGTCCTGGACACACATAGGTTAAATAAAAATATGAATTAATAAAAAGTACACAGCTTTTCATTTTTTTTCTCGATTTTTTTGTTTCCTAATCACAATATTTTTTTCTGTCTTACAGCAGCAGCCCATCCAGAGCCGTTCTTGTGGCAGCCAGCAACAAAGATGATCATCCAGAGGAAGGTCATAACAAAGCAGAAGACAGAGACGAACATCACCCAGCCCAGAGGGTTTTCCGGTTGTATGTGGGTTGATGCCACCAGGATCCAAACCAACCCACCAAACACCTGCAGAGCAGAGGAATGATATTAAGGTACGCTCCAAATGAAGCAGCATTTAATTTTATTCCATGTACACTTTTTCCTTTACACGCACTCTGACATCAAACTACTGACCTCATGTGTAAAATCAGTGAAGTGACTCTTTCTCTCTCAGTTTAAGATCATCTTTAGCAGCATATTTGCCTTTGTTGTTGAGAGATAAAACAAGAAACAGAGACTAAGATAATGACATTGCATTTACACAGTACACAGCTTAGACTATAGGCGACAGAAGCCCTTTTACCAGTTGTGTATAAAACAAACATCCTCCCAGAGACACAAAGCAAAGAAGTTGGTTGAGCTGGTTGGTTTAAATTTGATAATACTCCCGTGTGCAACAAGACTTCACAACCTAAAGGAAAAGTTGCTCTGTACATTTATGAACACTAAAAACCTAAACTAAAATACCTGTCTCCACCATCTTGCAGCCAAATATATTGAGGGTAAAGGTCTGAAAATTGAATTCATATTATGTGAGTCCAGGACGAGACTGGGAGATGAGGGCAGTTTGAAAACTGGTTTCTTGCCTGAAAAGTAAAGAAAGCCTCAACTATTGTTTTTGTAAAAACTAAAAAGAAAAACAAAAAAAAACTCGAGTACATACATAGGATTTTAAAATGTCTCCAGTTTAAAGACTAAATCAAAAATTAAAAATAGTCTGTTGAACTGTTGATGAACAAAAAGAATATAGAAAGTATTTCAATATACCGTAATAAAAAAGAAACATTGTGTGTGAGCAGCGCTGGGAGGAAACATTTCAGAGTAATATTTCCCTGTCATTACCTGAACTGTGTTTCTCAATCCTGAAACAAACCGTACTCCACCTACACCCATCTGATAATGTAGAGCAAATAGACTGAAACAAACACCTCTGTTATTACTTCTCTTCAACATCCCTGTTTGCCCATCTTAACCCTCGTTCCCTTTGTCTTACTGTGGCAGCCCAAGTGACTGAATCCTGCAGTCACTCTGAAATGAACATATTCTGTAACTCCCTGAGGAACTGAAACCCTACCAGCAGCAGAACCATGTCTTCAGACTCTGGTTTCTGCTCCTGAGGTGAGACGGTTTTCCCCAGATGACCTGCAAGCATACTGTCTGCAGCATACTTAGGCTATAAGCTGTGATGAATTTTTCAAGCCTAACTATTAAAACCCCCTGAAGCCACAACAGGTTAGCAGCAGATGGAGGGAAAACGTGTCTTAAGGAAGGGAAGAATTGGTAATGATAAGTGGTGTCTCATCCAAGCGTTGGCTCCTACTGACTGTTAAGTCATCCTTCAGTACCATTATTTTGACTGGAACAGGGTGTGACAGTCAGTCACCGGAGTTGTTGACCAAACATGAATTTGATGCAGGTAGTGTTGCAGAACTACACAAGGATCAAATACTCCTCACAGGAACAAAAAAGGAAATCTTTGGATTGGCTTTTATTGTAAAGGTGGATTTTTCCATGTAATTCTTTTAAGTTGTTCATACAGTTAAGAGCTGTGCAAGAATTAGGGAACTAAACTTAGAAAGAACACGAACAGTGTAGAAAACCACCATAAAATGAACCCAGTGTGTAAAATATTGGACAAACTGCAGCCTGTAAATAATGATTCAGCTGGATTATAAATGTTGACAACTTGCTGCATAGTTGAATTAGGGTGTTCATCTGCATTACAACCCTTCCTTTAAATTAAAAGCTAACATAAACAGATGTACTGTATAAACAGAGCCACCTTCCCCTGAGCAATTTATTTGTCTGGCGGTTATCTGAGCACTGTCTCTCTTTTGTCATCATCCAAGACGAGTTGGCCGCATTCTTTCTAAGATTAGTAGCACAGATAGAATATGAGGGAAACGTGAGATGTGACTTTGGGCGGCTCCTCTCAGGTTCATCATCTCCCATTTCACCAAAAATGCAACAATTTCTGTAAATCGGTATAGCCAACTTATTTGGAAACATAAAATATTAGAGCCAATTTTGGTTAAAATGTTTTCGAGACCAATAAGTTATCACATCATGCTGGGCTGAGCTGTAGCAGATGAATTCATATTTGTATAGTGGTGCTGATAAAAATGTATTAACAGTGTAAATATCACATACTTTTATGTGTTATTATGTTTTCCCTTTAATTTCATTGCTTATATTTTGTTAGCACACAACTTGATGTCATTTGAGAAACAATTTGAAGATAATTCATGGTTCATTGTTGCCATTGAAAAAATGGCTTGTTGTGCTTTGTTTTTTTTCTAAAATACATTAAAATCAAAAGAAATGTAAACGCATTTGTAAGTGAATTTCAGCAGAGGACAGCCCCCCCCCCCCCCCCCCCCTCAGAAACGACTTAAGACGCTTCATCCTCCTGTCGTTGTGTCCACTCACCAATTCAGGCAGGTATAAAATATCCGGGGCCGTGGTGCATATCTCCAGTCCGCTGGGCAGCGACCCCATTGGCTGTGCAGTAGTTGCAGCCATCTCTGCCTGTTCCTTCACCCAGAGAGTCAACAGCGATCGACCTGCCTTCTCCTCTGAACTAATGGAGCAGCTGTAGGTGTTGCTGACCCTTATAAGAAAGCTCAGTTTGCACACAAACCCGTTCATCTACTGCACCACCCACATTTTCATCCACCGCCCGCCCCAAAACACCTGAGGGCCTGGTTATTAATTAATAAAGTAAAGTAAAACGTGCTGAGATGCGCATTCGGGTTTTTTTGTTTGTTTGTTTTGCATGTTTTTTTTTTTTTGCATGTTTGGTCGTATAGCTCGTTTTGGGGGATGATCAGATTAATTGTTTTAATGACAACACGCGCTAACCGCAGTATATTGAAATGGCTTTTACGCATTGGAGAGTTTGGATGGAGAGCTGGATGAACGCTAGAAATGTAATTTGATCGCAGAGGTGACAAATACACATTGTTAAGCTACAGCAAAGGAGACGATCAGTGAGAAAGTATAAAGGAGAAGAGAACAGATTAAGTAGGCTATTAGATGTAAAACGATGGACACAAGTCAAATTGGTTTATAATGAAACCGCGACACACGGCGGAAGAGCTGCCCTGAGCAGTGTTGAGCAACAGGTGCAGCAGCAGCAGCAGCACACTGGGATGAGCTGAGCTCTCAGGTCTCGGAGCTGCGCATCCAGGTATTGGAGAGGGAGGGGAGGAGCGCACCGGAGGAGAGACATCGGGCTTGCGTAACGTCACTTTAAGGACTTGGGACCACACCCCTGAAAACAGCTTGTGGAGACCCCGCAGAAACAGATACACCTGTGAAAGTGCAGAGATGAAAGAACTTTTGCCATCATGGCAACATAGCCTTTCAGACCATTTTAAAGTTCCTCTTGATGTCATGTAGTGTGCCAAAAATAAAAAAAAACAAGAAATGTGTTTAAGTTTTTGTTATATCTGACAGGGACACAAATTCTACGATAACTGAAGAATCATCCTTATATGCATCTGTGTGTGCTGGCAAGTTTCAATAAAGTTTGAAAACAAAAACAAACAAAAAAAAAAATCACTGAACCGGTGCCGGAAACCAACCGCGGGAGGGAGTTTTATACGTATATAACGTTATAGGTAGGTTTATGCATAGGCTATAGAGAAGAGTGTTTATATGTGTCATAGTGAAATATCTTGTTAATTAATGTATTAGCCTACTTGTAATGTT
Organism: Trachurus trachurus; assembly: GCF_905171665.1. Classification (NCBI taxonomy): domain Eukaryota; kingdom Metazoa; phylum Chordata; class Actinopteri; order Carangiformes; family Carangidae; genus Trachurus; species Trachurus trachurus. The sequence continues at coordinate 9,548,494 of NC_139906.1, forward strand.
TCTTTCTTAAGTAGGCTATTCATATTGTGGTAGGGAGCCAGAGAATTATAATGTAGTGCCCACATTTGAATTCACTCTCCATGTGCTGAACAATAACCTGAACAATCTCTAATTATATATTATTATACAGGTATGAGGACCCTACACTGAGGCCTACCCGGAGAGGGCGTGGGAGGAGGAGACAGATGAGGTCCAGGGGTCTCATTTATAACTGTTGCATACACAAAAAAACGGAGCCTGAAAGCGGCGTACGTCACTTTAAAGGGATAGTTCAACATTTTGGCAAATTGGCCCATTGCCATAATCCCTTTATAGTCATAGTAGTAGGTTCTTTACCTTTATTTGTCAGTGCAAGCTATTTTTAGAACAGCGGAGCAGAGCCGTGAGCTGCTTAGAGCTACGCTACAGAGGCTAATGGGATTTCTTGGTTTCCCTCATCAAACTCATCAAATACACAATCCAACAACTCCAAAATGCTCTTGTGGACAAGTTGTGACCTGCACATTCACCACGCTATGAGATAATAACAGAACGTTACAAGACAGAGTTGTTTTCGAGGCAAATGCAGAGACTGCTTGCCGAAAAACGGCCCTCAACAGGAACGCACATCAGCTGTTTTGCATGAATTTACCTCGAAAACAACTATGTGGGGGCCTTTATGCGCAAAGGTTGTGATCTCTAAAAAACAAACAAATTCCCTACAACTGTTGTCATTGTTGAAACTACCGGGTCCAGCATTTGGGAGGGCAGCGACCAAAACCACGTCACAGTGCACTCTGTCACTGACGCCGTTAACAGCAGCAGCAACATGTGCGTTGCCACTTTCACACCTGCAGCCAATTCACAACATCGACAGAACAAGAGCACGTCAGACTCATGTATATGCAGACTGCATTCATGAGGTGGTTTGCATTGACCATCTATGGTTAAAAAAGGGCGTGTAAAGGGTGGGACGTGAAGCCGATTCAGCTGCGCACACTTGTAGGAACTCTGTGATTTATAAAGGGAAGTTTGCTTGCAAGTATGCGTACACAGGGTTTTATAAATCTGAATTTTTTTTGGCGCACACAATATTTGGCTTTTGGCCGTACGTACACTTTTAGTAACGATCCTACGCACAGTTTTATAAATGAGACCCCAGAGCTCCACAGGCTCAGCGACACCATCACTTGGAGCCCTGGAAACGACCCTTACTGTAAATTGTTTGAAATATTTGTATATAGTGTTATTGCATTTCAATTTTACCTCTTATGTTACATTTGCACTATTTTAGACTCTTGGAACACAAAGCACTGGTGTAGGCCTCTGTATAGTTTTGCACTTAGTCCGTGCTGAAGAGTTGCAGCTGGCAAGGTAAAAAAAAAAAAAAAAGATGCCTATAAATATACATGCTTTTTATGGTAAATATTTTTATTTTTTTATTAAATAATACTTAATTTTAATTTTACATTTATATGTTCATATTTGCAACCTATATTTACTTTTTAAAGTTCCAAAACAGTTCATTGAGCATATTTGTATATTTTATTGTAATAAATAGTATATTATTTTTTCAATTTGGATTTGGTGATTTCTGTGTATTTTTAGGCCCAATGTGTTAAAGTGCTGTAGGTTCAAGTGAAAAATTAATTCTCAGAATTATTGGATGAAGTTGTGCTGAAAAAAAACATACCAAGCATGGGCATGTTAAACATTTTTTTACGTGGTATATAAAGGCAAAATCAAAAGTATTGGCCACAATATACTGGCATTTATGATGAGTCGCCATGAGCCTTAAAAGTGTTTTGAACCCCCCCCCCCCCCCTTAGGTTTTTTTTTTTAGAGTAGGCAAATGAAAACAAGTAGGCTTATAGAAGGTGTCCAGACGCATAAGTCTCTGACACCCTGACACAAGCCTGCTATTATGCTCTGATCGATCAATGCGCCGCTCTGAATCCTCCAGTCTGAGCAGGGCCCAGTCTGGGATTTATGTGGCTGTGAAAAACACTACACCTACACCATGCGGCCCCCTTCAGGCAGCACACCATGAGACGGCCGAGGATGCTGGGCTGGAGTAGTGGCGAGCCACCCCGATCGGCAACCCAATCCTCCATCCTGAAAGAACAATGATGATGTCTCTTTTTTGCCTTGTGGTCTCTGGCTCCCCCGGTGGTAAATCAGAAGCAGAGAGATATATTGGGGACATAATAAACTTGTCTACAGGTTCATTAACCTGTCATTATCTTCAGAGGAAATATATCTTGAAGACTCAATATCACTGAGTCCTCTAGCAGTGTTCATAATCCTTTTTTAACTTAAACTGAAGTTGCATGACTAACTGGGCAGATTTCTGGGTCCTGATATACAGTAGTACTTGTTAAAATGTGTGTGTCGGAATACACTGTTGTAAAAAATCTGAATTTTCTCTTTTAAATTCTTCTTAGTGCTGCAGCAATGAGACGATTTACCTCCAAGATCATTGTAATAAACCTTTAATCATGGTTTAAAATAAAGAGAAAAGCCTCCTGTAGCAAACCATCTGGAACAATCAGTTGTTTCTCATGGCAAATCGGTGAAAATGACATGTCTACACAATTTGTTTGTCTCATGGAGTTCATCCTGTGACACGTTATGGCTTAACTCAGTCTCTCTCCACTCTGTCAACATCTCAACAGCTATGTTGGTATTTCCCATTAATAATGTATTTTACACCATAGATTCTAAAAGTTACCATATGCTAAATATTTACAGGTTGCATTTTTTTTTTTTAAGTTCTCATAAAAATGCAACAAACACAACAAATCATGTGGAAACATTCATCCATACATCACATCAAAAAAAAAAAAAGCCTTGAAAACTTTCAAGCCAGTGTATTGAAACTGAATGAGAGGACTTAGAGTCAAAAGTAAAAAGTATTTATCCATTTATAGATAGTTGCCATTTGTTCATAGTAAACATGGAGGAAACACAATGGAGGCTTCAGGTTTTAAAAGGTACAAACTTTCCAATTTAGATGCACTGAACTACTGATTTGTGAATATTTGATGCAGGCTGGGACCAAACTGCTGACATTAAAATATCCTGAAGATATTACTTCAAAGTTGATGCTCTGATACAACTTTATGAAGCTGTGAAATAATTAAGAAATTGCTCCCTCATTGGAGTTATTGGTAAGCAAAGCTTTTTTTGTTTTTGTTTTTATTCTTATCTAAGGACAAAAATACTGTTTTGTGGATGTCCTTGTAAATTCATCTTGATGTAATCATGTAATACTTGCTCCTGAATTAATTAGATGTGAGTTTTAATTGTTTAATGTACACCCCCCTTGCCTTGCTCATGGTATATTTAGGCTACTAACAAATTTGACCTTGGACAGGATTTCTGCCTTTCTAACTAATAGTGTACATACAACACTAACCAGGCGATTTATCAACAGCCTGTTTGTTTTCCACTCATTCATTTAACATCTTTGCAACTTGGTTCGAAAGCATAAATAACTCTTTTATCATGAAAGAAAAAAGTCAAAAAATAAAAAGCCAATCTGTGTTGAGCCTAATGAAAGCTCAGCTTGGCTTCTCCATCCTGTTCTTGACTCGTGGTTGTTGGTGTTTTGTTTTAGGACCTCTTCCATCGGAGGGCAGAGAAAATGGTATGGAGGAAGTAGAAGAGAGTGGCCAAGTAGGACATCACCTGAAAACACACACAGACGGGTGATGGTCACTTTGAGACACAGGAAAGTGCAGCTATCAACAATAAGATTTAAACCACACAAGTACAGATGCTCTCTGATCCTATCACAACTTTCTAGCTCAAGCTTGTTTTTAAAATTCAGCACCACTTTCTACTTTATGCTGTTACTCCACCACATTATAGATGCTATACAGTTTACTTTACTACATTTGTCTGATTGTTTGCAGATCAACATTTCAGTCCATGATTTAAAAAAGGGGAGATACAACCCATAACATCAACCAGTTGATATGCAGGCAAATTAGGACCATCTACTGTAATCTGACTGACATCTTGAGGACAGTCAGCACAAATCTGTATAATGAGCAGTTATACTTCTGATCATTTATTGCACTTTCCTACAATGTTCAATTATCACTGCAGCAGAACTTGCAGAAAATGCAGGAACTTTACTTTGAATGACTGTGCTATTGATAGTTATGTATTTTCATGAATCTGAATATGTTCACTGTGACTTACATTATGTCATACCTACAGACATAGACTCTGGTGTCATACTGTCCCTAGTGTAACTGTGTTGATCAGTCTGTGTGTTTGATCATCATACCACTGCAGAAATATCCAGTCGATAGATTTTGAGAAAGTCGTCAGAAAGGGTGGTAGCTCTCCCAATCACCAGTGTGACGTACGCCAGAGCTACCGAGGCACTGAGGTAGAAAACCGCAGCCACAAAATGGTAACCCACATCCTGCAGAGAAACAGAGAGATGGGAGGAGGTAGAGGGAAGTGGAAAGAGGAGGGAGAGTGTCACACAAAACACAGAAGAGAGGATGGGACAAGTGAAGGAAATAATTTTCCTGTCTGGCCTGGAAAGAGCCAGCAAAAATCATTTGGGATTTTAATTAAATACTGTGAATCCGGTTGGCTGGGTGTCTTACCAACGAGGGCCAGATGCTGCTCTGATTGGCTCCACAGAGGAAGATGAAGAACCAGAGCGTCGTCAATACGAAGCAGAAGACGGACACGAACATCACCCAGCCCAGAGGGTTTTCCGAGAAGACTCGGGTCGAGGCCACCAGGATCCATACCAAACCTCCAAACACCTGCAGGGAGGGGGGTTTGAAAAATTGTTGTTGTTAGTAAAGGAATCATAACAATGTATTGACTCAACCTGACTCATTAACACAGGTCAATTAGACAGAAAATCCCCTTTCATGTTTACAGCTTCCAACAAACACTTTCCTCTTACACTAAATCAATACTTTTGAGCTTTTATATGTCAAACTAGTTTGGCCATTTTACTGAAACAAATTAAGAACACAACACTGACATTTACCTTTTTAACTGATGTGGCAAACCTCAACTGTCAGCAAAGTTTCGTATGCACACATCCAGCAGCAACGTGACTGTAATTTAAATCCATTGTTAAAATACTTCCCCTCTTAAAACTTCTGGTTTTCTTAAAAATACTTCCCATCTTAAAAGTTCTGCTTTTTTTTGTTTATTTGTTTGTTTGTTTGGGTTTTTTTTTCTTTTCTTTCTTTTCTTTTCTGTAGAACAACATCACCAGGCTTTTTAACTTCACCACTGTGTACGCCAGTCACTTACAGTGAGAGTGAACAGTAAAATACAGCTTATGATGCTTAAACTCACTATAAAACAGCTCAGTAAAACTGAGAGGAGACTCTGGTGAGAAATATAATCCTTTACTGGTATTTATACATTCTTATTTAAAACAATGAGTCATAATGAGCTGAGGATTTAAGAATATTTTAGTCTCTATATAAAAACTGGATTCTACATTTCCCACACACACGCAGCAGCCACTTCTGTGTACTGTATTTCCACATCTCTCTCCTCCTTTGGCAAACTTTTTATACCGATAAGATGGACTATTAAATAATACCACAAATACTCCATTGTGCAACATGACTTTCTCGCTTTATGACGAGAGGCCCTTTTATTCACAGGAGGAAAATTACAAGTGCAAATAATAAAAAAAATATTAATTGCGGCTGCTTCAGGTTCAGGTTTCTCGATTGTGCCGTTGGTAACGCCTCTGCTCTTCCTGTTACAACAAGTCAACATGTCTGCTGGGAAATAGGCCTATTGTGTCCTGGCTTCTGCAGTGGAGTGGTTTAGGGATGCACACATAGCCCCGCCCCCCTTTTAGGTGCCTCAGCTCAACCAATCACTGTTAAGTCTACAAGTATCAGGTGTGCAGGAGAGGCACTGGAGAAAAATACTGATATGACATCATGTGGAGGGAGAACAGCTCCTGTTTACTCTGAAAAATAAAAAAAGGCATTGTCCTGTTTTACTCTCCAAGTTAAAAAATGTTTGTTTTGGGAGGGTGGTGAATTATACACCGGATTTTCAATTTAAACAAAAATCATTCGAATTCTGCTGCACTGACATAAACCCAAAGATTAGAGTGAGACATACTGTACAAGTTACTGTTAGTAAATTCAGCAGCTCTCTAAAAACCTTGACATTTTTTTATGAAAGATAATTAGTACTTAAAAACATAAAACAACAGGTTTCTGTCTGCTGACAATCTTTTCATAATAGAGCCATTATGCTTTTTATAGCCGGCAACACTCAGTCTGACCACATGCAGAGAATGTGCAACGCCCTCAAGTAAACAATGCACATGCATGCAGGAAGTTTGATGCTCAAATGATCTGTTGGTTTAACTGCTAAACATATGGTTTCCATGCACATTCACATCAAATGGTTTTAATTCTCCAGAATCCAGCCTTTCGAGACTTAAATGTCACTCTATGTCTAGATACTGTACATATAACATGAAAAATAAAATGGTCACATTTTGCTTTTCCATAGGGATAATACACTTTTTGATCAAAGTTAAAAGTTGCCCTGTGTTTGGCTGACCTGACCTGCATGTGTGTTTGAAAACATTTCAAATCTCATTTTTTCAATATATAATAGTATCTTTCATAACCTTAAAATACAAAGAGGTAACATTATTAATAGTGTTTGAAATGGGTAAGATATTGTTTGAACTCAGTAAGTAATAATTCATCTTTTGTGTTTACCTAGATTTTGTCTTGGATGTTTTATTTGAGTTGTGGTTTCCCATGTGGTTACAGTTAAATAGAAACCTCTGTCGAATTAATTCAAGAACAGTATGTCTTTTTTTAAACTGGTGACTTTCGGTATCGAAACTGTCTCCGCCTTTTGGTTTCCATTTGATGTAAAAGCTCGTTAAGTTTATAGAAACTCAAATAAGTCAAATATCTGATTGTGATGAAAACGATACTGACATGAACACACACCTGGAGCAACAGTTGATTTCTGTGAGAACAAACAGACAAACATTAGCCTACCTAGAGCTGCACATGTAGTGGTATAGGCTTTATCAACAAACATTACATGAATCTTATCTCCACCACTCTCCATATCAGACTCACTTAACTGCATACCGGCGGGACCTTATCTATTTGCATCTCTCCCAAGTTAAAGGGGATTGACCTGGAGCCTATTAAATTTACAAAGGAAATCTACCTTTGAAGTCGACTCCTGCAAAAACTATCAAAATTAACCTGACTGTCAGTGAACGCTTCCTGCAGCCTTAAAAATGATGAAATGTTTAACCAATAATGTGTTTTTTCTGGTATTTGGAACTTATTTATATAGGGCTTAACGCTGCTACGCTTTGAGTAATCATTTGTTTTGACTCTTGGTTGCCATTGGAATCCATGGTAACTATTATTCATCCAAGCTGAGTACAGTCTCCAATACTTTGATGTCATCAAGCCGTGATCCTTTTATAGTCGACGGCTGGATTGTCCATGGAGAATCAGTCGAGCATGGCCTGTGCTTATTTTTGTTCGACATTTTATTTGTTTGACTTTGTGGCCAAGTCAAACAACATCCCATTAACAGTATTAAGTCATTGTTGGCGGCGTGCTTCATTTCATTCCATTCATTTCATTCATTGAATGTAGCACACGTCAACTTTCTGCATTTCTAAAGGACACTTTGCATGACAAGAAGCTTTTGAGTTCAGGTTCATGTCCTCATGATGGATTTTCCCGTCTGAACTTACCCTCTTTGAACTTGCTCAATCGTTCAGTTCAACTCCGGGAAAACTAAACTGAACTGTTGCCAAGCAAAAAGCTGCCAAACCAGTTGTATATAATGTCTGATTACCTGTATATTTCCATACCAGTGCTGCAGCTGTGAAAAAGCATGATGACCAGCGGCAAGAAAAAAGACCAAAGGCAGCAACTAAACCAGGAGACGGTTGGTTTAGACTTACACCTCCCACTGCAACTAAAGCTGTTTTTCCACCTGAGTCACACAGATTTAATCTTCAAAGTTCCCTGTATAAAAACTGCAAACAGCCTCTAATTGTTTCTGAATAGTTCATTAAACATTTTGTTTGACCCAATATAGACATGATCTTGCATTCAGTGAGAGCACAGGCAATCCATAAGTAGAATTTAAAATAGGATAGAGGCAAATTGTAAATCAGTTTAGGTTAAACATTTCTTCATGAAATTTTGCAGCTAAGCCTTGGACAGTTTTTTTCCCCCCTTTAAATTCTGCTTAATTGTTTTATTATTCGGGGATTTAATGGATGTATCTTGTTGCACTGTTTTTGTTTGTTTGTCTGTTTTCAGGAAAAAAAAAAGTGGCAATTATTGGACCATTGAACCTCATTGAAAACTTCAACCTCAAGTGTTTCTAAAATTGACTGTGTTTTCATGTTGCTATGGAAACACACCTTTTCATCTGGGAATATTTTGTCTCATGGGGACAAACTGTCATTATCAAAATCAGGTATAGGCTAAATGGTTTTAACTGGTAGGGCTTTAACCTCCTCATCAGTCACTTGGATCGTTTTTCAAACAATTCCTCCAGTCTTTACTTGACTGGTTAAGTGGTCCCTCTTCCTCTGTGCTGGCTCGACTGATCAAACATCAACCATTTTACCAAGATCAAGACAAAAAAAAAAAAAAAAAATCGCAATAACAGTGAATAAATGTGAAACTCACAAACTCAGGGATGAAGAACACGTCAGGGACGGAGGTGAAGATCCCGCTGCCCGTGGGCAGAACATCACCAGAGGTGGTGGAGGCCATAGTCCAAAACACTGTGCGTGTGATTTCACCGTGAATGACGTGGGACCAGTTTTAATCTGCTTTTTAAAGGCTGTCTTCCTCCTCTCTCTCTCCCTCTGCCTGCACCTCCCTCCGCTGTCTAAACATCCATTCCTCTAGTTGAAACTACCTGTTCAACAGGTGCTTTTTGAGTGTGTTTGTCCACTAGGAGGATGCCTATGTGTGTGTGTGTTTCTGTGTGCATTCTTCTTTTGTGTTTGTGTGCCCTCACTTGTTCATGGTGTACGTCTATAAATAACATCAACACTGCTTACATGTACACAAAAAAGTGATTGTGAGGCAACTAATGAAGTGTTTTCATTGGTTAACAAAGGAGCTGATGGTGAACGTCATCCACTGTGACCATGGCTAAAAAACAGTGAAAATGTTATATTACTGTATTTTCAGTTTAAGCTCTGGATATGTCATGTGTCATTGTTGCATTGTCACAAAAGGAAAGAATTGGCCTCATATACAATAAGTTATCAATTAATCTACCTATGTAGACTTATAGAACAAAATAATAACAGAATATTTCAACCTTTTAACACACTGAGTGAGGAAACAGTGAGTCGCTATCAGAAGGTGAGATGATAAGTAAGGGCTATGCTACAGTAGCTCCAATGTGAAAGAGTTGAGAGTTAACATTGGCGCTTGTTGTAACCAGTGGAAACAAGGAAACAAGGATAAAGTTTGAATGTGCAACATTTCTTCTGGACTGGGAACTAAACAGCTGTTTATGCTAGCTAGCCTATATATCAATGTCTATGGTGGCCCTGAGAGCCCTGTGCAGTAAAACACATGCAAATAAGTGTGCAACATCGGTTGTGTGTCATCGGTTCAATTATGTATGCACTGAGAAAAAGTCACAACACTTGCAAATACAGGAACGTACTGCAAAAACTGATGTCACATGCAAATGCTGCAAATGCGCTGTAAAAACTCACAACACTGGAAAAAAAATACAAACAGGCTGCGAATACTCATAGTGCAAGCAAATGCACGAACACACTTTAAAAACACAACTTCAGTGTTTCTGAGGATGGGCTAAATGGAGGTCTGAGTGTTGTGTTTTTGTAGGAACTCACTGACCTTCTTTCATGTTAAACTGGTTTCAAAGATAAAACTTAATGAACGAAGGTAGAGAGAGAGACACAGTGTGTTTGGTTTGTTAACACAATGCACGCTTTGCTGAACATGAAGGGATGAAGACAGCAAGGGGTTGGGACAGGAAAAGTCAAACAGGAACACACAAGTAGATGAGGTGGTTTGGACTGAAATAAGAGAGCAAACAAAGCAAAGAAAGAAAGAGAGTTCAGGAGTGGCTGCATGGGATCAAATATTTTATTCATCACACTGTAGCTTTCCACCTGAAGAGAATAAATGATTCAACCATGAGACACCTCAGGGAGATACTGGTCGCACTGGTCCCACTGCTATGCTTGTAAAACCTAATATGGATTAAAGAAAGGCGTTGGCCTATAATGTGAACTTAAGTTGTGCTAGCAGTTTCCCCTTGTTTCTAATCACGCTAAGCTAAGTTTATATCTTCATCCATTACCTACAGCAATATTATCAGCATCAAGTTTATCTTTGAGGTGCAGATCAATCGGCTGTGAGTCACAGTGTGTGATCTGGTTGGGGTTTTTGTCTGAGTGTGTCGTCCAGTCCAGTTGACAAACACAGTGTGATGGTCTCCAGGCCAGAGGATTAAATCTAAGGACAACATACAAAACCCATTGTGTCGAACGATGCTCTGTCTTTTCATCTCTGTCAATTCAATATCAGTCACTCAGCAGCGTTGTCACTAAATAAATAGGCCTATCATTCACACACATGGATACAGATGTAGAATGTCAGTGTTGTGCTTGAGTTGTGTTCATTTTTTTTGGTGGACGGTGAATTTAAAGCATCCATTTGTAGCTAATAAACATGAGAAAAGTGGTGGTAATGCACCAAAAAGCTGTTTGCCAACCACCATAATGGTTAGACAAAGTGGAGACATTTTTCTGGAGGTCAAGAGAAGAAGAAGAAAAGTACTGAAGAAAAGCCATTGCTTACAATTAAGTGTATTTGAGTTGTAGTAAAGACGCATAACAGGCTCATATGCATAATCTGAAAGTTGAGCGTGCATGTATCATTTTGACTGTGTTTAAGTTCACTTTAACGGATCGCTGCACTATTTCACAATAAAACAAGCCTCAAGCAAGGAGTGTCTTTTCTTGTAAAACATGCATTATGTTGGGATTCACGCTAATGATGCCCTTGGCTAACTGCCCGTACAAAATGGTGGTGAATCATTCTGGAAGTTAAGCTTTCATGTTGGGAAGGTGTCTTTTCAACAGCATAAACTGGCTTTGTCCTGCCCAAGCTGACTCACCCTATAACCTGTTCGCCCCATTTTCACTAAAACTGTGTTTGTAAAATTTTCTCTGTTGCTGCAAAGCAAACGGTCACTGATATGTTCACAAGACACAATCCTACAGAACCTGACATGACTGCAGGAACATCTGCCAGATTCCTCCAGTTCATTAAAGCTGTTCTACATTCTTGGCAACACAATCAATGACACACACGTGACGCCTTCACTGTTTCAACGCAGGTTATTTGGGGGTGAAAGGTGTCAGTTTGGGGGTGAAATTATTATGTTTTATTTTATTTTGAAGAGTAACCAGGCAGCTCTTCAGCCAAACAGTTTGATGACCACACCCCCAGTATAATCTGAAGGTTTTTTTTTATGTTCTCAGGTTTTATGAGGTCATGCTCACACAAATTAACAACAGTTTTACAATATATTTCCAATAAATACATATAAAGTAGCATTTGTGACACACATTTCTACTTCTTACCTGTCATTTATTGTGTTTTCAAACACAAATATATTTGTCTCTATATATCTATCTACTGACACATTAGAGCCATTAACATACACAGTATTGCATTTTTTAAATCTATCTGTATTGTTTTGTATGAGTTAGATACCCTGGATATTCCTACCAACAATTGATTCTGTTAAAAAAAAAAAAAAAGATCTGCATAACATGTAATTGTTTTTACTTTATCTCACCTAACCACATGTAAAACTGCCCTATAGGCTCGTCTAAACACCAGATAAACAGACAGTGAAACTGGGTAACTCTCACCAGGCAGCCGACAAGCTGCATTTGGCCAATGTTAAAAGAGACACACCTTGGACCAGCTCCTTCCATTTGGATCTGGTTACAGGCCTACACACACACACACACACATATCTATGTACACAAACACCTCCATGGGAACCCCTGCCAGCTCCGTCAAAAAACAATGGCTATTTGTCAGTATCAGGTGTAGTTATATAATGTAATACACACACACACAAACCCTGATAAAGAATGCATTGTGTTTTGGCTCCTGTTTTACAAATCCCACACATATTTTTCATTCACAAAAAGATAAAGAAGAAATGAAATGTTTCAGGACTTCTCTCCATCAAGATGAACTTCAACTTGAGGAGCCAGATTGATGCACTTTTGTTCTGCAGTGACTCTGTGCTTTGATGAATCCCTGTGAGCTCCAGCTCCAGGGGGTCTGCTGAGGAGCTGGGCCTGACCTTTGACCTCCCCAGAGGGATGACAAACACAAATGTCTTACCACCTATACAGAAATGTGGCATGCATATCCTTATTATATCAAGAGTGATGTTGCCAAATATGCTACACATCAATATTCTAGTGCACAAATTGTATATGCACATTTACTTACGTGTTTGTATGATTCATTTTTATATGGTATAAGCAGTTGCAACCACATATTTTACAAAGTATGTTTAATTATATGCAAAATTACCTTTAAAAGTTATAAACCTGTCTGTCTATAAATGTCAGTCTCAGACATACACATATACATTTGCATACAATATGGAAAGTTGTATCAGTCAATATTATTTAAGGATTACTGCTCTTCATGCTCCTAAAGATATACAGTCCTGTTCAGGATGGATGAATGTTTACTTTTTCAAACAAGGAGGAAAAAAACACACCTCTCCTGGATCATATTTCCAGCTCAAACCCAATTATGCTCGGGAATCTCACATTTTCTTGCTCGACTGGTCTTGATCTGCTTTTGGGCCTCCTCCTCTTACTCCTCTTACTCCTCCTCAGACACAATAGTTCTGCCGGGGCACAAAAAAAAGAGAAGTGGGTGAGAACGTCTCGGCGTTTCCAGGTGACAATGGCAGTCTCGTCTACAATGAGGTTTTCTGTCTGTGCTTGAGTTTCTTTGCACTACAGGAGGCAAGAGTTGTCAGTATCCAGTGATGTGCAGAGCCACTGCCTCATGAACAGCATGTACTGATAAAATGAAAATGAAAAACAGGGAAAATTAGTCAAATGAATGCCTGATTAATTCATCAATCAATAAACAAACCAATCACAGCACAATGCATCAATTAAAACAGTAAGTTGATTGAGTGATTTGATATTTAATTTAACAAGAAATTAAAAAAATCCTACTGGCTACAGCTTCTTTAATTTAATTCCCCTTGATCTATAGTTTTGTTTTGTTTTTTATATAGATTTTTTAAGCTCAACAGTGAACACTGCTCTTTGGTTACCACGGACAACATCACCAACAACAGCGCAGGAATGTGGATACGCAGGATCTGCAATATTATTCCCCAGCAAACAGTGCACAAAAGAGAGGCTCATGTGTGTGTGTGTGTGTGTGTGTGTGTGTGTGTGTGTGTGTGTGTGTGTGTGTGTGTGTGTGTGTGTGTGTGTGTGTGTGTGTGTGTGTGTGTGTGTAGGTGTGTGTGTGTGTGTGTACATTTAGGTTCTGGACCTGAGTGATGGAGACACATGAGGATGTTTCAGTCAGTCCTCACTTAAACAAGGGGCCATTTTAAGGGTCAAAGGTTAAGTTGTTGGTGGCTTGTAACTGGGTGGATGATGGGGAACGAGTGCTCTTAGTGGGGCCACAGAATAGTTAAATGTTTACGGGTGTGCATTGTTTTTCTACTCTCTTAAAGGAACTGTGCAAATACTTACATATGAGAAGAGAAAAACAGCGGTGAAAACAGGGAAGCACTTATTCAGCCTCCATCCACTGCAAAAAGATTCAGTTTGAGAGCTTAATAGACTTAATTCACAATTTTGTTAACTATGCAAATAAAAATCCATCTTTGAAGTTCTTAAAAAATAAATAAGTATATGTTTTTAATATTTCTGGAAGTCTGAATTAAACGCAAGATTTATGAGGGATGAGGTAACCTCAGTGCTTTTCACTTCGTTTTGCTAATTCGATTCAAAATTGGATGAATGTCAACGTGTTTATCACATCTATAACAGTTGTATTGTTGCCATTATTCACCTGATTAATAAGCGTTACCTGAGATGTGAAACCACAACTGATGAACTGATGTCTGTGCTCAGACTGATCCAATCTCTCACTGCTCTTGTTCTTTTATACCGGGCTATAAAAAGACGGCAGCAAACTAATTATTAACTGTGAGCACTGCTCTTATAGCCTGTAACCCTATACCACACACACACACACACACACTCACAGAAAGACTAACACACACATGACTGATGTTGAACTAATGGGTGGAGATGAGTGGAGCTGATAAGTGACCAGCCAAATAAATGACAGAGCTGAAGAAAACAACATGACACAAGTAGATCAGCCATAAATCAGCATCTGGTTTTATTAGTTTATTATAAAATAGATCAATCTGACAGTAAATAACAGTATCAAAGCACAATAATGATGCCAACATTGGTTCTTTTATTTTAATTCCACTTTGGCCTCAGCACCAAGAGTCCATCCTCTTCTTATTCCTTTAATATGTGTTAAATTAAACAGGGGCAAAGTGAAACCAATGATTAAATGATTTGTTCAACTTCCATTTCACACCTGTTCAAGTGATGAACAGACATGATCAGTGTCTCAAGTTGTCATAAGGTACACAAATGTCTGTGTATGTTCTGCAAGGTATGTACAGTAAGCATTATGTAAGCATTTCTGGAGTGTCATCACAAGTGTTTGCTCAGCGTGGTGATATTCAGCATTTTTCACTATTTTCAACAAATCCCATGAAAAAAAGCCAAAAACATTACAACAAGTTCCAAAGTCTGATGTTTTTCCTCCCAGAAAATAAGATCTGAAAAGTCTTATTACATATTGAGTAATGTAGACAGCCATGGAAAAGATTAAGGCACTCTGTCTTCAGATTAAAGAGTATTATTTTTGTTCCTTTGGCATAATGGCAAAGAAACATACAGCCTTTCCTGTTGGTCTGTTTATTTGCTTATGTTTTTTTTTTACATTACTGGAATGAATTATTCAATAACTAGTAGGACTTCTGGGGTATTGTTTTTTTTTTGAAACCAGTGGACTTGAGCCTGAGATAATGGTTGGTTTTCATGGGGTTTATTTACAATAGCAAAAATACAAGATATTGCTTCCTTCATTAAGTTTACACATTTAAAAAAAGTATTTGTGGCACATTTTGGGGGTTTTGTTCCTTTTGAATAGACAAAACTAATATCTCGACTCAATTAAATTACAATTTACATAAATATAATCCACTCCAATCAAATTATGATGAATGGCAATTTGTAATTGTTACCGCGCTACATTAAGGAGGTCAAAGGTCAACTCTGTGACATCAAAGGCAAGATGAGGGTGCATGGGGTCGACAAAGACCTCCGGACCTCCTGATTGGCCGGTGGTGTGCTGGGTGTGTTTGAGGGAGTCCAGGGTGGCGTAGATGAACCTGCCCCGCTGCTCCTCCGACAGAGGGTCGGCCCAGCGGTGACCGGGCAGCGAGGGCGAGTGGAGGAGGAAGTAGATGGACGACATGTAGACTTTAACAAACTCCTGCTTCAGGAAATTCAAGTCTCTCTGCAAACACACAGAAAGATGAGACAATTTATTTACACAACTCATCAGCAGCTGGCACGGACGACATACTGTACACTGGATACACACTCAGGGACAAACACACACAGACACGCTTTAACTTGACGGTGGAGAGAAGCAACCCGTTTACTCATACTGACACTGCCCTCTACAGGTCTGTACTGGCATTACAAACACAAACACACATGCACACACATGCACATCTCACCCTTTGTGCTCTGCTCATATTGGTCTCAGCATCCAGCCAGGCACCCTGAAGGAGAAAACATCTGATCATTTTAGTTGTAAAATTGCTGAATTATGTTTTTTTTTCCCCCACTTACTCAGTGGTGCGCTCAAGATTTTGTTGTTCATTATATAAACTGGATGAGTCATCCTGCTAGCTAAAGCAACTCTTTCTTATAACTGTGTGTCAGGCAACTTTTAGTAACTAATTTTGGTCCAAATGTTGTTCCAGAGGCTTGTTAGCAATTAGTGCTTATAATACAACTTCAATAACAACAAACATGCTATAATCTCTCCATACTGACCCTGAGTGCATCCAGCAGGTCTGGTTGGTCCAACAGCACAGGGAAGGTAGAGAGTATAGGACTGCATATCAGATCTAAAACACACACCAAAGGTATTCAAATGCTGTTTCTAAGAACAGGTGATATGTGGTATTTAGATAAGAGGCATGAAGTGTGTGTGTGTGTGTTTTTACCTGCATTTTGCATGGTCGGCCTGTCCATCAGTAGCGTGTCAGCCAGCAGCTGTCTGTGCAGAGCCAGCAGGTGGACACAGCTCAGACAGTGCATCAGAGTGTCTGGCAGGAGACTGAAAGGGAAGAAGCAGCCTCTAGATTAGTTTATGATTATATACATAATACTTAATTATATAACATAATCCAGAGCAGGTGTTCAGGCTGTGTTGTTGTTGTTTTTTATCACTGATTCATCCTCCCACCTGAGCTGCGTTCTGGTTCGGCTGTTCGCTGATTTTATCTTGACAATCAATTTGGGCTGACGCCGGGCCTGGAGCATCTGCTGGAAAACACCAGCTTGAGCTGAGAAAGGGAGAAGCAGAGAAGAGATGCTGGTTTTAAACTCACAACTCCAGTGTTTCTTGTTTTTTTCCCTTAATGTATTTCAAAGCCAATCCTCTCTCAGACATCTGTTGTTGTGTCTTCTTACATCCTCTGGTGACCGAAGCCTCCACTGCTACGTCCTTCTCATAGGGAGTTCCACCGCTCACTGGCAGCTCATAGGTCCTACACACACATTAGATAAGACATTTAAGTACTGAGTGCAGAATTACTTAAGTCTGTAACTTTTTATAAAGACATTGTTCATATTGTAAATGTTCACAGTTTCTTCATTCAGGATGTGCATATTAGAAAAAAAAAGTAAATGTGAAATTAAAACTATAATGTTTGTGTATATATATACAGTATATACCTGTTGGGAAGTGGATTGCCAGCCTCATCGGTCAGTTTGAGGAAAGCCCACCCACAGCTCAGGTCTCCTCTCTCACCTGTCGACTGAAACACACACAGACACGTGCAGTTCCTTCGTGATCATAAAGGGTTCCTCTTTCATAACAAAAAAAATATGTTTCTTTGTATTTTATTCATCACATCATGTGTATCTGTATGTGTGGGTTTGGGTTTATCCTTACATTTCGTATAAATGTGACTCCCAGTTCAAAGAGGATACCGAGGTTAGGAGACGTGGAGTTGCAGCGTAAGAAACAGTCTCCGTCTAGGAGGCTGGGTAGGATTCCTGCCATCTGGAGCAAACACACACAAATACACTTCTGAGTTTCCTAGGCAGAAATAGTTTGAGCAAAGTATCTGACCAGACAATGAGAGGAACAGTGTGACAGTGTGTGATACCATTTCAATCATGCTGTAAACCTACCCTAGGAGAAAAGCTCCAGGTCTTGGGGCTCTTGGAGTTGTAAGTTGCCCTCACTGTGTGGATGTTACTCAACACCTGAAACACAAAGACTCATTTAGAAAAAAATTGCGATAGAAAAAGATTTTAGAGTAGATAATTCTTCCTAAAAATGAAATCAAGGTTAATCAATTGCACATTAACAGGGACATTTGTATCTAAAAGTAGTGATTTGAAAATGGATTTACAGGCTAATTTTAACTTTTAACTAAAAAATAACCAGTATTAAATGGTGTCCACTTGTAAAGGAGTAGAGCTGTATTTACAACAGACACACGCAGGATACCTGAGCTCCATCAAAGGCACAGAGGCGGACGTGTCGGCTGAGGACCTGAACTCCAACCCCGGGAGTAGGAATCATCCTGCAGCTCCACAAAGTGAAACAGACACACGTGTGGACCTGCCGAGCCCGAACCTACAAGACAAGTTCAGAGAAATCTGAGTCAAGACGGCATGATCGTGAGTAAGTAAGTAAGTAAGTACTTTATTTATATAGCACCCTTCTCAGTACGAATACACAGAGTGCTTTACAGCGTGGATAAAACCATCATACAGTACACAACAATACGCAATAAAATATATCGTGACCGGATGATGAGAAACGGAGAGAACGCTGAAAGAAAGAGCAACCATCTCACCCTGCCAGTGTCAGGGTCCAGAAAGAGGTCTTTAAAGGACAGCTGTGATTGGCTGAGCTCAGGCTGAATATGGTGACTTCCTCTGTACGTGACACCTAGACGAAGACACAAATGGTTATTAAAGAAATGATTAAAGACTGGTTTTAAAAACAGAAATACCAGGAAATTTGTATTAACTGGGTGTGATTTTCTTGTAAACAATTCAGAGCTGAAATGAGTTAATTATTCAAGAAGCTGATTAACAGTACGTGTAAGTGTGTGTGTGTCTGAGAGTGTATAATGACCTTCATCCACCAGCAGTTTGTTGAGAGTTGATGGTCTGAATCCTGAAGGTATTGCCCCCATGGCAGACAGCACATCTGTTGTATCAATCTGGTCCACACACACATATGAAATACACAGTATTTTTAGTTGGGCACATGAACAGCGCTATCAGTTCTAGTCGTTATAATTAGAGGATGTAGTTTTACCTCAGTCAGAGCTTTCCTCACTGTGGACCAGTTTGAATTTAAAGCTCCGCTGTCACAGAAAAAAAGACAGCGTTAACATTACGATCACATGTTGTTGTTTGTCATCCATAGACATCATTCGACTTAATTTCTACAAAAAATTTAAAAGTTGAACCTCTGTTTGTCTCGATCATTGGTCAGTTCTTCACCATCTTGCTCTTCCTCCTCTGACTCCTCCCCATTTTCATCACTGTCACCATCATCATCGTCGTCGTCGTCATCTTCATCATCATCATCATTTTCATCTTCATTTTCATTGTCAAAACCAGAGCCAATCTGAAAAATTTGTGTTTTGTTTTACAGTAACACATCAAAGTTACTTCAATGAAAATTAGGGCGGTTTATTATGAATACTGAAGTTTCGTTTTAATTTTAAACCTTTTTTAATACACATCATGTTCACAGTTATCTTATATGTTGTACAAAAGTGCTTGATACTTGTTTAAATGAACAGTATAAATAATCAATAGTATTTATTTAACACTGTGTGGTGCAGATGTTTATCAGGTTGTGTACCTTCAGGTAGTTTTTTGGTACCACTCCTCTGTTGCCTTTAGTGTCCTGAGCCAGCCACCATCCATCTGCTGTCTTCCTGATAATCCTCAATATGTCCCCCCTCTTTAAAAAAAAGTGGGTAAATTCAAAGTCATTTCACTTCACGTTAGTCCATGCATTGCCTTCAAAGAGACTTTTTTTGTTTTTGTTTAAAGAAACATTTAAAAGAGCAAAGCAGATGAAACTCAATTCATGATAAGCAGGTATGAAAGTCTGGGAAATCTGGGAACAAGTCTGTCTGTCTACATGAGATAAAATACCTAGAAATTGTATATCACAACTTGTTGTCCGTGCTCATTCTCAGTGCGTGAAACAGGAAGTACTTCACCTGAACAGGCAGATCTCCTTCCTGGTCTCCTTTGAAATCGCAGAGGACAGTGTAGACGGGAGGGTCTGACTGAGAGAATGGTTTCACAGCTTGGTTCTCATCTTCATCCTCATCACCGTCAGCATCATCTTCATCATCATCATCATCATCATCATCATTACTGTCTTCATCAGCATCGTCCTCACTGTCTTCCTTTGAAACATCACTGTGGATGAATGCAAGATATTTTTAAATTTAGGTGTTTAGATGTTTTAAAATTGTTAATTGTTAGCTCTCAGGTCACTGACCCTGCACCGGTGCTCGGCCCTGGTGGTGAAAGCTCCAGAGAGAGCTTATTCAGACGCTCCATGATGTCCTGCAGTCGTCTCTCCTCTTCCTCTTTCCTCTTATCATAATTTCCAACGGGAGCCAGCTCATCAGCCTAGAGGCAAATCATGAATTTTTGAATCAATAACATGCAGTGTTGTGGTCAGTTTATTCCAAGATTTATCACAAACTTCAAAGAACAAATTACCTTGATGTCTACCCCAAAATTGGTTGTCAACAAACTTAGGTTTAACATTATTTGTGGGGACAGCACATCACTTACCTTTGTCAGTTTCTTTAGCGTCCTTTGTGTCTTCTCAGCCGACATCTGGAGGTCTTGACATCTGTTTGGAATTAGACAGATTTAAAATGAAACTACATTAGTTTCAGTGAAAGTCTGGAGGAGGTTCCTGGTCTTAACTGGAGTTGTAGTTTAGGGAAACGATGCTTTGGCTCTGTTGAAGCTGTTTACCTTCGAAAAGCCTCTTCAGTAGATCCATCCTGTTTCTGCACATCCTTCACCAGACTGTCAACCTGGGTTAAAAGAACCATTTCAAAATATATATTGAACACAGGACAGTCAAGCAGCAGGTCTTGTAATCTGGTCTTTGGTTTGTCTCCTCTTGTGACCATCTTAAACAAAAATTGTACATAAAAAATGAAGCTAATTTAAGACGCCATGCTGCAGGCCAGTCTTCATTTAAAATCAGACATTTTAATGATTTCCTAGTTCTTGAGTGAGCTCCACATTAAACAGCCTGTTATCTACTTTACCTTGGTGTATTCTACAAACTTCGGGATTAGTTTCAGCCATCAAAAGCCTGTACTTTTTCAAATAAATCCAAATGTTTACCTTTGTTTACATTGATTACCCGCTGAAATCAACGTATGGTTAGAGGAGGCTACAAGGTAAAACGAACTGTAAGATGAACTGTAATGATACAATTGGGCCAATCAAACTTCCTCTAACGAAACTGCTTCACCTCAAACTCTGGGATCGATATAATTGATAAACAGAAGATCATTGCCTGAAATAACTCTGCATCAACTTCTCTTGACGTGCTAATATTCAGTTTCACACTGTGAGTTAAAGCATCACTTTGCGACAAAAAAAACACACACAAAGCAGGCACCAGTCTGTAACAAACCTGTTTTTTGATTTCGTCCACTTCTCTCTGGACAAGCTGCAAAGGTCCCTTTCTTTTTGGTGGCATTTGTTCGTCGTTTTATGATTCATAATAATCTATAATGTGTTAGCGCGGTGTTAGCAGGTCCTTGCTACAGTGGCTAGCTGACGCTACACTTCCACTGGTCGCTAGGCAACCGAGTTCTTCTTCAGGCGTTGCCTAGAGGGAGATACCCAGATCATCTTGTTTAGTGTGAATTTATGATTTGTAAAAAATATATTTCAAGAAATATATGTGGTATATTAATCGTTTTTATGTTTTGTTTATTGTCAAATTGAATGTATTATACATAAAAAAGAGAAACTATCTGACACGCTTCTTCCCCCTCTATCAAGCTACCGCCACCTACTGGCTGGAGGACGGAGCTGTTGGGGGAAAAAAATCTCTACTGAAGTTGCTTCTTTTATTTTATGAGGTTAGTACTTTGTATTTTCGTGATTGCTTGCAAGTAAGACTTTATCGTGTTACATAGGACAAAAGGAAAGTAGTGTTGATTTAATTAAATGAGACAGAGACACGTGTAGTGTGTATGCGGAGTTGTGTAAGAAACCTCCTGATAACCTACAGAGGGCGTACTATTCATGTTGTGAAACATGCTGCCTTTAGGTTCGCCTCGTTAGTTTTGAATTCTTAATAATAAAGTCGAAAATTTGATCCCAAACCACATATTGTTTCTACTCAGTGTGTCAAGTTAACAAATTTAGCTTTAATGTTTTGTAAAAGTAATTTTACAGTCATGTATTTACTATCTTGACAATCAAAGTTCTCGAAATAACGACGTTCTGATAGTACATGAACGCAGCAAATACAACCTTCCTCCATTCATGTCCCACACTGTTATGTCATTTACCTGTCATGGCTGCCCCCATCGCTCTCATTCAAGGCGCCGGCAGAGGACTGGGGCTTGAATTTTGCAAACATATCCTAAAAAACAAAACACCTGCTGCCGTTATAGCGACATGTCGAAACCCGGACGGTGCCGCCGAGCTGCGGGGCCTGGCCGGCCAACACCCGGGGAGGCTGACGGTCCTCAGGCTGGACGTGAACCGGGAGGAGGACATCAGAGGAGCTGCGGAGCGGGTTAAGGAGAGCTTCGGTCGGCTGGATTTGATTGTCAACTCGTCGGCAATGCTTCACCCATCTGGGAAGGGAGAGACCAGTCTGAGAGATGTCTCTGCTCAGGTAAAGCATGCTATTTTGATTGTAGTGCTTTAAAGTGGTGTATCTTTTTCTGTCAGTTAGGAAATATGTACTTTACAGCTAACTCACAGCTGTTGAAATGCAATACTTGGATTCTGGCTCAGATTATGCTGCCAAGGAACAAGCCTCCTGTTACATTGACAAAATCTATCATTTTGAGCAATTGGACCTTACTGTAAATCTATAAATCATATTTTGTGAGGCAATATAATCTTGGATGCAAAGTTTGGGTTTACTATTAAATCCAGTTTCGAAGTATTCAACCATATTTTTTCCTAATATAAACTTGTCATCTTTGTGTCCATGCTGAGGTCCGGGAAACCACCAGGTGTCTCTATTACCTGGAAATGAACAGGAGGCACCACCAAAGCCCACCACCATCTTAAATGTTTGAACCATGGATTTGTACTGATTTTTTGATTGATTTTCTCTTCTAGGGCATCATTTCTACTTTGACAACCAACTCTGTGGGTCCACTGGTTATGGCAAAGTATTTTGCCCCTCTCCTTCAGAAGGGTGGAGGTAGTTTTGGGCAACAGCCAGCAGAAAAAGCTAAGCAGCACAGTGGCATCATCGTCAACATCACTGCCAAAGTGGGATCCATTGGTGACAACGGTAGGCATTGTAAAGCAGAAAACAGGTTACAATACAGAATCCTTTTATATACATGAACACACAGTAGGCTATGTACACTACGCCACTGCAACTTCCTGCTTCCTTTGCCTTCTTCTCTCAGGTCTTGGGGGTTGGTACAGCTACAGGATGTCTAAAGCTGCTCTCAACATGGCCACCAGAAATCTGTCTATAGAGCTGGGGCGTAGTCGACCCAAGGTAGGCCTGAATGTTAACTCTTTTTTTTTAAATTCCATGAACAAAATCAAGTCCAACTGAGAAAATGTGTTTGGGTATGGACTTAAAGAACTTGTTTCTGATTGTTTCTAGGTGGTGTGTGTATCCTTACATCCAGGAACGGTAAACACAGACCTCTCCCGGCCTTATCACAGGAATGTGCCAAAAGACAAGTTGTTCAGCGCCGAACACTCTGTCAGCTGTTTGATGAGCATCATAGAGGCACTGAATATGGAAAAGACTGGCAAGGCATACAGCTGGGACGGGACTGAGCTTCCTTGGTAGAATCTATAAAAGGACAAAGAGGATTTATTCACTTCTGGTCTTCTCTCCGACTCTCTCTGCAGCATCTAAATGTGAAACAAGCCTTAACATTGAAAAATCTTCAGAACTGAATATAGTTCTGTAAAAGTGGTTCCTGATGCAGTCGCGGTCAAACTAGTCAAAAACAAACCTCTCCCACTACCTCACAACCAGCCAAAGTGCTTCATTGAGCTGTGACACTAAACATGTGTGTAATACCATCATGTGAAGGCCTTGTGTCATTGTAAGACTTCATACTGCTGTAAATTTGATATTGATCTAATGTAGCATAACTTGGGCGTACGTTGGCAGCAGAAATAATATATAATAATAATAATAATAATAAAGTTTTTTGCAGTATCAGGTGGTTTATGTGTAAGGAATAGTATGATTATTTGCCTTCTATCCAAGAGTTAGATGATAAGATTGATGACACTGCAAACATACAGTATTTGTTCATTCAGCTAAAATGAACTAAAACAGGAGATTAACCCGCCACAAAGGTAGAAAGAAATCCACCACCAATCCAACACATCTTAAGCTCACAAATGAACGTGTCATATTACATTAGGCAAATAAGTACACAAACTCAAGTAAGTAACCTTGGCAAGTAAAAGCATATTTCCCAAGATGTGGAACTATCCCTTTAGATATGACACATCAAACAATTCCAACTATTATTTGTTGTGTTTAATGCCTTATTGTCCAATAAAAATAACTTTTTCTCATTACATTATTCCATGTGTCACAGTATCCAGGAATCACAATGTGGTGCCACTGATACATTCAAAACAATACCTTGAAATCAGACTGAAAGCAGGTTCAACAGTGAAGAGCTATTTGATATATGTTGGAAATGGTCCCCTTTATGTAAAAAAAAATGTTATCTCAGAAATGGTCAAATATTTATCCTGTAAATCACTGCTTTAGGAGCAAACCTGCTGCGCAGTCTATCTGTGATAGTGTTTATGTTTGTGCAGGTCTTCTTTACAGAAGAAGTGGAGAGACGTGGGATGACTAATTGGCTGTAATGACTGAGCTCAATCCTGTTAAGGGACTTACACATGACGGCTATACACGACTGACCTGATTCTTAACTAATTGAGGTTACCAGGTTAATTTATTTATCCGTAACTACATTCATCTAATGAAGACATTAAATAACGTCTCCACTGAGACTGACATTTACTCCATTACAGAAACCAGCCTACATGAAAATGATCATTGAGCATTCCTTACATTTGCTTCATACACAACATGGTTAATTACCTTTTATCCAGGAGATGGCAGCATTTAGAAACATAATTAATGTTCTTGACTTTTATTATGGAAATGATTGCATCTGTATTTCTACTGCATTGTGGTGGTTTTCATTACAATGCACTTCTGGTAACTGATTGTTCTCCATAATAATCCCTCAGTGGCTGAGATTAGCTACTGTACAGTTGTATTACTCCACGTTGTCCACGTTTTATGGTGAGGGTCTTATATAATGGTTCTTTTTTTTTCTCCTTGTCTTTGTGGCACGTCTTAATCAGTATGGTATTTCTTTTGGTATTATTTAACTATCCAGTAACCTGTAGTATCTGCTGTACTTATAGTTACTGTATGACTATTCAACAATCTTATCGTCTGTTTTTGAAAATATCACATTACATTTTCTGTGCAACATATCTCTGCTTTGCACTTTCTGATTAATTTTGAAGTGTAATCAATATCATTTA
Source organism: Trachurus trachurus (assembly GCF_905171665.1). NCBI lineage: Eukaryota > Metazoa > Chordata > Actinopteri > Carangiformes > Carangidae > Trachurus > Trachurus trachurus. Next base: position 9,573,725 of record NC_139906.1, read on the forward strand.
TAGAGCAATTTTTTTTGTTGATATTTCATTTGAATGGCTTTTGAAAACTGAAATCTGAACAAGGAATGACCTGCAAAGAAAGAGAGACAGAAAGGTCAAGTTATGGTTTGCTCTCACAAGCTGAGATTGATGTTGTTTGGCCTTTGTCTTGCCTGATTTGAGCTTGCTAATCAATGTTCTCTGTTCACCTTAATCTAAGAACCACTAACAAAAACTGATAAATTCATTAGCCTACATTTAATTGTATAGGCTACCACAAAGCTGTGGTTGAGGGAGAGACCTGACAGCTAATATACAAATCAGATACAACGATTCATTATGCTTTCTTTAGCCTTTGTTATCAGAACCCATTGCTGAAAGAAACACATTTGTGTAATTGGTTGTGTGCTTTTGCATACAACAACAATAACAGGGTTACTACGGTTTGTTTCCACGGCTGATCATATTGACTGGCAGCTTTGTGCGCACACATCACGCGTGCAGCAGACTGCTGGGAATGAGTATGACAGCGAACAGCGTCGCTTATAAATAAAGCGACCACCACCACCACAGCTGCACGGACTGGTACCGCTTGTGTGTGCGTGTGTGTGTGTGTGTACATGTGTGTATTGGACTGTGTGTTTAATATTCCAGCCGCGGCCCCGTCGCTGTGCACGAGACGAGTCCTTTCTTGCGTCCTCGTGCTGAGTTACAGTGTCATTTTACCGCAGAGGAGAGAGAGAAAACCGGTCGGAGGAGGTGAACGGGTTCGGGCCTCGGTTGGAGGAGGTGGAGTGACGTAGCAGTCCACATACACACACACATTTGACATACACACACGCATACAAACACCGGCTGCTGCTGCTGCCGCTGCTGCCAGGATCTCAATGTAGGGAAATGACCGCGAGTGACCTCAAAGGAAACACTGTATTTTAGCGTCGCTCGTTTTTTTATTTATTTATTTCAAAGCAAAGATGGATGTTGGATATTGACTTGACGTTTTTTTAACTGTAAAAAAAAATCACGTTAAATCACGGGAACAAGCAGCGTTTGCTTCGGCTGTCTGACTGACTAGTAGCTTGCAAAGCGGCTAACGGTAGCTAAGCTAAGCTAAGCTACGGCAGCCCGGGCGGCTTGTCATTTGTCATTTAGCCAACGGCCGGCGGGCTAATGCTAGGCTAGCCGTTACCATGGATAAAGCGAAGTCGATGATGGACAAGAAGGGAGCGTCGGGACCCTTTCATGTCAACAACGGCCAGAGCCAGAGGGGCTTCCACGGACACGGCCACGGACACGTCGTTGTGGCCGCTAACGGGAGCTGCTGCTGCTGCAGTGGCGGCGGCGGCGGCGGCAACGCGTACGGTTCGAGCCCCGGCGGACCGAACTGCAGCGGCGGCGGCGGAGGAGGAGGCACGATAGAGAACATGCATCATCTGCACCGCAGCGGCGACGATGCGGAGTGCAACGGGTCCCCGGCCAAGAGGTGCAGGCTGCGGAGGAGGACGGAGTCGGTGCGGCGGAACAGACCCCGTAAGTTGTCATTGAATTGAATGTGTGCACACGATGTGACGTGGTGTATGCTGTTGTGTGTTTGTGTGACTGTTGTTGTCACCCTCGACTGATCAGCCGGAGGTTTGCACAACCAACCGCGCCGTGTTGCAATGAGAGCAGTCCCCCTCTGACACTGACACATAGCGTGCACTCCCCCTCTCACTGCCTGTATATGAACTGCTCTTATTGTTCGTGTTTTGTTGTTTTTTTTCTCGGTCACAATCTTGTCTTTTCTTTATTATCAGATTAGATGTCATGAGTCTCCGGCCAGCCGTCGTCAGGGAGAGAGAGAGGAGTCCCCCTTTTGTTTTTATGAACCCTCAGGTTGCATTTGGTGCGCGATGATTGGTCGTCTCCCCGGTGGTGAAAAAGCTCCTGATAAGTGGGCCTGGCTTGCCTCAGCCAACCAACACCCGCCTCTTGTCTTCAGAAGGCAGGGTTGAATGGGTCGGCACCCCGCCCCCTTATTTACCGAGTATTTCGGATGATGTGAGTAAAAGATCATCCAAGAAAAAACTTTCCGGTTTTCAGCGAAGAATGTAGAGAAAGTGTCGTTTTCTCTGTTGTGTGTTGAAGTGTGAGACTGACTGAAGCCAGTTGATCTCTCCTGTGACAACCTCGTTTAATATACCTCTCTTAATAGCTTCTTTTTTTTTTGATTTATATGCACCTGTGAGCTGATATTTTGCCTCAACTATGAAGCTTATTAGTGAAAAGAAGCCTGGTAAGTCTGAGTTGGTTTATGTTTCATTGTGGCAAAACATTTAAATCTCTTTTTACTGCTTTGAAAACAGATCTCTTATTTACCTGCATATTAATGTGTCAGTGAGTGTTACACATATGAAGGCAAAGTGTGACAACCACAACAGACTGGACCTTCTCAGTATGTGCTGTTAAAAGCCATGGTTTTGCAGACAGCTGATGGTGTTTAATAGCATGTAATTATTACTAAACAAACAAGATTTTTTTCTCCCCTGCAGTCAAAACCGCAAGGTTTGTTGTGTCCGAGTGCAGTTGTCATGGCAAAACTTGTTCTCACTTGGCAGAGATAACGGCTGTAAGTGTAGGAGCTTCGTTCCTTAGTCAGCCCTTTCGCATTGTTGATATCCAAATGTAATTGTGTTTAAGTGAAGGGTGGGGCGTCAGTTTTGGTTTCTGCTTCTTGGCAACTATTCAAAAGTATCACATTTTATTCAGAAATCATCTCACACAACAGGCTCCTCTATCGTTTAGATCTTTTTACTGTGTGACCATGGATGCTGCGGGTGAAACATTATTGGCAATCACTGATTATCACAAACCAATGCAGTGATCAGAAGCACTTGGCTGATTCACTGTGCGGTGATTTATAGCATTTATAAGGAGTCTTCCCCTTTTAAGCTACATCCCATCTAATTTAACCCTTTGTACACCTCCAGCTTTGGTCTGAGAGGTTATACCTGTACATGACAAAGTCACTACAGCTTTCACTTACTCTCATGTCGTATCAGGTTTTGATTTTAGTTTAAAATTAAATAGTTTTCTTTCCAATATCACTGTACTGAATGTTGTTTGCTCTTGCTCAGACACCATTCAGGATCATTTCTGTCCTTGATTCCTCAGTGGGTTCATTCATAGAAATTTGCAGCTTGTTGCGTGTTTTAACACAACATTGATAATTTGCAGTGCACATCCATCCAAGTGTGAAGTGAAGCATCAGCTGTCTCCTTTCACTGGAATATGAAACATGTTGTTACTCATCAGATAAAACCAAATCGCCACGTGCCAGAAATGTTGACGGTTAATCAGGCTCTCCACCGTAGATGTACAGTCTGTGGTGCAGATTCTGTATCTGTCACTGACACTGAGATGAGATGTTTGTTTCATATGAAAAGTTCAACAAAGCCAGTTATAAACCAAGAAAAAAAAAAACATAAGGAAACTCTCATCTCATCCTCATCTTGCATCATATGGTTGTGGGATAAGCAGTGTGATGTTGCAGTGAACAGACGGACTGAGAGATAATGCATTCTATCTTTTCTATTGTTTGCTGTGATGCATATATAGTAGTCAGAGAAAGAAAGAGAGAGAGAGAGAGAAGCTGTGCACTGGAGCCAGATGAAGTAATTAAAGGACATCTCATCAGTAAACTTTGAAATGTCCAGTCAGAGCTCCTATGCTTTATGGCTGAGTTATCCTTGGAAAGAGGCCAGCCGTCCCGATAAACCCGGATAACCCTCTAAGCTTTTCCTCACCGAGGGCCAGCCGTGGAATGTATTCCCCTCGGGGATGTGATTTTTCACTTTTGTCCTCAGACTTTTTCTCTACTCGGGGATCGAGGTGGTTTTAGGATCGGGGGTTACTTTTGGATAACGCTGCCAGCAGCTCCTCTTTGTTTACACCAGAAGCAACTTGGCAGCAATTTCACTGACTGTCTCTGGAGCAGAATTGCCCCTTATTGTAACCAACAGGCTTATCTTCCAGCTCCATCACTTCACTGTGACAGAGCTGAGGAAGTTTATTTTTATACTTCATATCTTTTCATAAATGTGTGTAAGGTAATTTGGGGGAAATTGTGTCATTTCAAGACAAACATCCCAGTAATTATAATTTCTAAAATACTTATATAGCATATGTAGATGTCACAGATTAAAGTAATCTCTCACTGTGTCTGTTGTTGGACAGCTTGATTTTATGGCTCGTTCACAGGACATACTGTTAATTATTACTGTGCTTATTATGTAACCCTTTCTATTTGACCTTGATGTGCCTGAAACTTCTTTGTGTACATTTTGTTGCATTTTAAATCACCCTGTATAAGACCGTATGGGTGTGGTTGGTACCGGGTTGGATAGATGGGTGAACAACAGTCAAGATGTGCTCAACATCCCAGTGATGAGAAGTCTTTAGTGATACCAGTGAAAGAAAAAAGAAAGGAGGGGGGGAGAGGGGGGCTTTCTCTTTTCTCTCTACAGGCTTTGTACGCTGTTGTGTACATGTGACAAGACACATGGCTTTGAGGGAGGTGTGTTGCACCGTTACATCTGCTGTGCGGGGGTCATCTTAAAATAAAAACAGGCAGCTCAGCAGTATTAGTAGTACGCTTTATTATTAGTTGCAATTTGCACTATAGGTAAATGCTGAAAGAGGTTTCACGTCGTACGCTATCAGCAGCGTTTCATGTACAAGGCCAATAGTTGATTTTGCAGAAGCCTTTTTCCAGTCAGATGGAAACACAGCCTGTGATGTTTGGTCTCAGGTTTTGAGGAATTTTGACTTGAATATTTCCAGACTCAGTGTTTTGACTGCATTGCAGAGAAATTGGTATTTTGTCACAGATAACAGGGGGATATGATGTTGGAAGTCATGGAAAAAAACAACTTTACCAGGAATCTCTATTGGGAGAAAGTTCCTAGTGTTGAGACTAGGCTTTCCCCACTGGTACGAAGAGGTTGTATCAGCAGCACCTGGAAGATAAAACAGCCCAGTTTTACCCATTGAGAATCACAGAATTGCTCCATCTTTAATACAGAGCTCTGGTTCAGCCAGTTTGGTTGGTTTGGGTGAACAGTAACTGCCTGAGAGTGTGTAATTTAGTAACAGAATAACTACAAGATACCTTACAAGGTTTGTCAGTGTCAATGTTCTACCACTGTCTGTTACATATTGATGACGTGCTAACAAGTTTCAGTCAGCTATAGGTGATTTGGGGGGGGAGGGGAATGGGGCCGAGGTGAGAGCGTAGAAGAGTTCATGTAAATCAAGATGATGGGAACTGTTCAACTTCGCTCTGTGGCACACCCGAAAACTATCCCAAACTCGTCGCTCTCTCTGAAACTGCACAAACCAACATGGTTAACATTTCTCAAACAAGGATATATCAGCCTCCTGATGTTTTTACTTCTCTGACTTATGTGTTCTCTTTGTTCTGACTCAGATATAAAAATGTTTTTCCTTAAAGCCCAATGATCTGCACAGTGGATTAATAAGCAATTAGTCAGTAAATGGATAGTTACCTGGCAGCTGTAATGATAATCTGTTGATTTTTCAAACACGCATGCCAAAATAAATAATCTGGTTTCAGCATCTCAAATATGAGGATGTGCAACTTTTTCCTAATTTTACATCACGACAAACTGTTGGTAGGACAAAAAGCGTTCAGTACATTTTATAGACCGTAACACTTCATGGATTAATTACAGAGATAATTGGCGTAATCACTGTTTAAGACAAAAAAACCCATCATCAAGCACTCACAATAGGAAACATGCAGCAAGGAAATAATGAGTATTTTTGCCTGAAGAATCACTTAAATGATAAATAGAAATGGCTGTACATTAATTTTAAACAATTAAGTCTGATTTGACTTATCGATTAATTGTGTCAGAGTGAAAGATGTTGCCACAGAAGCAGTAGCAATGCAGGTACTGGTAGTTAAAGTACTGAGGAGATAAATATTGAAACTAAAGTGAATCAGTGAAGAGAGTAACAGGACGAACTCTCCCGTGTTGTTATGATCTGTATTCGTAACGAGCGTATGTTATTGTATCTTCTGAATACAGGGCGTTCAGCTGCCTGCTGGTGTATCCTCCTCTTATCATTCAACACACTGTACAAGTGTTGTTCTTGTCCTGTGCTTGCTCTCTCTCTCTCTCACACACACACATGCGTGCACACACACAGCCGTCCTGTGAAACCTGAGATTAAAGGTTAAGCAATAGGAAATTTAATAGAAACTGTTTGTTGTTGCCGTTAATCCCTGAGGTCATGTTGGAAAGCTGAACATAGTCACAGTGGAAAAAAAAGAGATGTTTTATTTATTTATCTATGAGTCTCTTCTCTATTTTCATACTTACATACTGTACCTACCACATGGGCAAGGTACTGAGAGTGAGGCCAAAGACCTTTCACCTACATGGACGCAAATCACTCCCCTACCCTGCTCTTTGTCACACTGACCTTTGACTGGACACCGCGTGCGTGTGTGATTTATGTGCCTTTTAAATAGAAATTGTGCGTAAGTGGGCACGTGTGAGGTCTGTTGGACACACACAAGTAATTTGATGCATAGATTTTTTCATTTAATTTGATGATAAATATAAAAAATACATTATATAATAAAGCAAGAGCCACATATCTTTACCATCAGTCTGAGATGACATGACTGAATGAATGTGCTGGATGAGAGGGTGCTGCACCATTATAGTTTTTTGTGTTGTGTGTGTGTGTGTGTGTGTGTGTGCGTGCGTAGATTTAGCCACAGGGCTTAAGTGGATGAATGAAAGACGTTGGCCTGACTCTTCTTCCCTCAGTGCGTCGATGTCTTGACATCACTGACAGCGCGGCAGTAATGGCTCCTCTGGCGTGGTGGTGTATTAATTTTGTTGTCAGTTGGTTGTTGTTGTTTTTCCGCTGCTCAAGTGAATGATCATGGGAGAGAATCAGTCGATAAATGTCAAGTAGACTAATGACAGAGCTGGTCAGTTTTACTCTGTACATTCAGGACGCCTTAGATACACAGGTTATACAGAAATAATAACTGCAATCAGTCTTGGTACTTTAAGTATTTCACCACAGAACAAAAAAACTCCAACTCAATATGTGTCTGCAATTTTGAATACAAAAACACAACATATGCTGCAAAGAGAAACACTTGAATTATTAAAAATTTTGTGCACAGTATTATCCGATTGAAAGAAACCTTCACACAGAAACAACAAGCATGTATTAATGCTGTCCAGACTGTAAATTAACATTCACTCTCTCACTACAAACATGACTTATACTAGAAAAGCTGCTGGTTTTCCTCTTCCCCTTAATTCTGTGCTTTGCTGAAAGTCATATTGAGCACTTTGTTAAGGCTCCTAAACAAAATTGTAAATTACTTTGTTTGGATTGTCAAAATACCCAGTGTTATATAATAATCAGATTAGGATGACAACTGCAATTAATTGGTATTTTCATCAATTTCTGCTTGAAAAATGACTAAATGAATAAATGATTTAGCTGCAGATATATTTTTCTGTTGATCAACCACTCAGTTAATCAACCATTCAGCTCTCATGAAGGCATGAAACTGGAAACTGCTGCAGCACTGATTTACTGAACATTTTGACACATCAGTGTGTGAGATTATTTTTTTCTCCTCTGCTAAATACTTGTCTTCCTTAGCACCAGTTGCTATGTGGTGTTTTGGTGACATATTGCAAAACTAAAATTTTAAAAATTCCCCGCTATTACAACATCAATTTACAGGAAGAGAAACTCAAAGATTTACTAATAAATGCATGTATAAACAGTTCAATCTGAGTTCACAGCAAACAGCACTGACATAAGACACAGTCAACGTGATATTTGTGTAGTTATTTCAGACCAGAAGCCATGATCATACAGGTGTACAACTGTGCTGATATCATGTCCCGTGCTGGTTGTGAAAGTGTTTCTTGGCTGAGGCTGTGGAGGGAAATGTGATTGTCACTTGAGGCCGATGCTGTCATGCACCTTGGCTGGCCTCTAACACTCCTGCCTTTGCTTCCACTTTATCAGAGAAGATCATTTCAAAGGCAGAGATGGCTTCAAGGCTGAGGCAGCTGACCTCAATAAGGATTTCTGTTGTGGGGAAACAAATGTTTTCCCCCCGTGCACATGTAGTAATAAAAATATATAATGAGGAGAGAGAACAAGAACGATCATTATCTAGCTCCCTGTTTATCCAGGAGCTGGTTTGATATGAATAATGGGACTTGGAGCAATGTTGTCACAAGTGGAAACATATAATGAGATTAGTTGGAATTGTGCACAGCATAAAAACACACCACAAAACTATTTTGAAAGTTCTGCTAGTGACGAAAAAGCCCAAGTTTTGACCTATTTCAAAAGCAAAAAAGTCTGAGCTTAGATGTCCATCTATGTTGACAGACATCAGAGCAGGTCAGTAGGTGAAAGGTGACGACAGCCAGAAGTCAACCAAACAATAAAGGAGGTGATAGGTGACTCCCTGGTGGAAGTAACCAAACACCGGCCGCTGTAGTAGAGCAGCAGCGATGGTGGCGCTCATGGTGCTGCTGGTGGTGCTGGTGGTGGTGGTGCACACAGTCACACAGGTGGTTTCAGTTACTACTACTATGTGTTTCAGTAGTTTGAGTGGCCATGTGCACAAAATGTTTAATACAACAGCAACACAAACACTCAGAAATGGGCATTTTATTGGTGATAAATGTCAATGTATTAAAAAACGCATTAGATTGAATATGCTGACAGGTGTTATGATGGAAAAATTACACTGTAAATCTCCAGTAGTTCAATAGACAAAAAAGTCTGTCAAGCTGTTCTTAATCACTACAAACACAGTTTTATGACATAATGTGATACTCAAGATTCAAAAACAACAGATTTTAATGTTGTTTTACTCAATTTGAAGCATTAACCGTTAAACTCTGCACATGCTTTTCATTGCTAACATCGTGAGAAGTTAAGGAAGGGCATAAAATCCTTTTTTTTTTTATTATTATAGGTGGTTCACCCATGACCTTAAAATCCCAAGATCAAATTTGGTGTCTCTAATCTGAAAGTGGACTTTGTCTCAGTAAAAGCCAGACAGAATCACTCTGTTCCCTTCAACGGTCCGTTGTGAAAGAGTCACATCTCCTGATTGTCCTGACCGGGCAGTGAGGCGGCACAGCGAGGGCCGCGATTGGTTAGAAAGTGGCCAGTCAGAGGCGGGCGGGCAGCTCTGGTATGCTGATAAATCCCAGAGTGTTTGACCAGAGTTGAACCAGTGAGGAAGAAACTGTCTGATCAGGAAACAATTAATACAAAACCAAACCTATTTATTATCTTTTACTGAAAGATACTTCACTTCCTGTTTCTTTTATTCTTATGTCACTGTCAGTTTAGTAGTTTTTTATGTTTTGGATTATTTGCTGAAGACAAAATAAGACACATGAAGATATCACATTGTGCTTATTAACAATTAATCGCTTTAATCAGGAAAATGATCATCAGATTAACTTCTTATGAAATGAATAGTCGGATCTCCCACTGACCTACATTTGCTCACAATTTCAATTGAAATTGTTATTACCACATAATTAAAACATCTCTCCGTCATCTAAGAGATAAACAGTCAAGAATCCCCGACTGCTTTGTCTGTAATTACCACAGACAAATGTAAAAAGTTAATTAATCAGCACAAGAAAGGAAATGTCATCATCATACTAAATACTCATCATTACAATCATTGTCGGAATGATTTGATTTTTTAATAATCCCATAATAAAGCAAGCACTTGATTTTATTTTTTATTTTTTTATGAATCATTTTTATGAATGATTTCCCAATCCCGACCCATCTGAGCAGTTCGTTCCTGCCTGATTCAGTCTGTGTGTGTGTGAAGCACCATGGTTTGTGCAGCTTGTCGTTGCTGAGTGGGCTGAGACGACATCATCATGCACCACGAATCTGCATTCAACACATTCTTTAGTCGAACACTGCCGCTCTCCACAACCATCTCACAGTGACCACATGTTTGTCGTCTTAAACAGGAGATGTTATTGTTCTGTTGACGTTGTGAAGACGAACCCTCCTCTGTCTTGTGTAATAAGTGTAAAACATGACTGTTTAAAGGACTAACAGAGGCTGACGGGGCCTCTCTGACGTGACCCGCAGTAACCTCGTGTCAGGTGAGGAGCACGCCGTCCTCGAATGTTTACCTTTCTGAGATTCCAGCGAGGACTTTGTTGAATTGGTAACGCAAAGAGACGAGGGTCGATGCAGGCGGCTGCTAAAATTAGCCACATACGTACAGCTGGAAAGACAAAGATCTGTCTGCTCTTTGTTTTTGAGTTTTTTTTTAATTTTTCCATTCCAGTCTTTCAGGACTGTATCTCACGGTTGTTTGCATTGTTGATTAATCTGCACATTATTGTCCTCAATTAAGGAAATTCTCATTTAATTTATAAAACATGCATACATTTCCACTTTAGATAGACAGATACATAGACTTTATTGATCCATAATTCAAATGGAATGCAGTTATGAAAGAAGAACAACAATGAGTAAAGATAAAATGATACATAAATGCGCTTTGTACAGGTAACTTTCCAATGACGGTTGGAAACATTTTCAGTTTTCAAATTGAACTCTCATGTCTAAGAAGCTAAGAAGAAACTATTTTTATGTGAATAGCTGCAGATAAAAAAAAAAGCTCTACTGTCTTTTGACTTTTAAACCTTTTTGAAAATGAGTGTTTGTACTTTGACTCACTTCTCTCTGAGATGTGGGAAGTGTGTTTTCATGTGTTTTTGTATTAAAGATAAACAAAATTACAGTTTGACAGACAAAGCCATGTCGTAGGTTAATGTTGTCATATTGAAATAGCTTCATTCATTCACTTTTTCTTATCTGCTCTGCAGTTATTTTATCAGTTGGGCTGCAACTAATCATTATTTTCCTGCTGGCTGAATCTGCTGATTATGTTCTTGATTTAAAAAACCAAAGACAAAAAATGAATGAAACTCTTATTAAAATAGTTTCAAAGTGGTAATCAGCTAATTGTTTCAGGTGTAATTATCATGCAAATAAAAGCCCGCTGAACTCAACGGATAAACGAAGAAAGGCTGACGAGCCTCCAAGTTAAATATAGCAGTTGCTTTGTGGTGCATTAAAAACGTCTTGCAGCGTCAGTCGTCTTCCATCCACTGCCAGTAAGTCTCACACGGATTGGATTAAATTGATCGAGAGACAAGAAGAAAGCAAAAGATGGAGAGGTAGGAACAGGGGAAGAGAGAGAGGGGAGGAGGAGAGCGAGAGAAAAAGGAGGGGAATGGGGGAAAAAGAAAATAGGAAATTGAAGGAGCCAGAAAGGAGGATAAGTGGTGAAAAGAGGAGGGGGATGAGAAGAAGAGAGAAAGAGAAAGGAAGTGTATGAATGTGATGGAGGCTGAGAGATGGAGAGGAAAAGCTAAGTGAAAGAGAAAATAGGAGACTGAAGAGCGCGAGAGAGACGGAGAGGAGAGATGATGGAGAGGGAGGGGGGGGTCTGTTTCCATGGCAACTGTGGCTCTTGTTGAGCTGTGATGGTGTTTTTTTTTTTTTTTGTTCCCCTTTTCTTTTTTTTTCCAAACCTCTTGTGCTGGAAGATTTTTTTTTTTTTGTGTGTGCTGAACTCGATGTTCTGGTTTCCAACTAAGTCTCCAGACCCGACTCTCCTCCCCTCTGCAGCCGTTAACACCACCTCCAGCCTGCACAGAAACTATAATCGATCAGTCAGTCAAGAGAAAATGAGTGTGCAGCTATTTTGGTAATCAATTGATCATTCGCTGTCATTTTTTCCAAGCAAACAAATTGCCCCCCTAACTAATCAGTGTATTAGCTCAGAATAAGATAATTATAGTTATTTGCCAAAGCAGATTTGATCTCCATGTGTCGGCTGATTTATTCACAGGAACCTTGTTTAAAAATGATTTCCTTTCATTCTTGTGCAGTCCTGTGGTACAACGCACCACTGTGTTATTCAGCCTTTGTTTAGTACAATAATCCACTAACCATAATGGATCCTCTTAGGTCAAAGCTACATAAAGAGTTTTGCTCTTTGAATTAATTTCTGCTGCTCTGACAAACGAAAAAAGACAGAGCGTATTTATTATTCTAGTCTGTCTTAAAAAGTACGGTAAATATCCTTACACCTCTGTCTGCTCCTCCTCCTCCTCAGCCTTCCCGTGGTTTGGTATGGACATCGGTGGCACCTTGGTGAAGCTGGTGTACTTCGAGCCGGTCGACATAACCGCAGAGGAAGAACAGGAAGAAGTGGAGAACCTCAAGTCCATCCGTCGCTACCTCACCTCAAACGTGGCCTATGGTACGTCGTCTACCTCTGCACACACACACAATCATACGACTTGAAACGGATCATTCACAAAGTCTGATGGACTTTAACCACAGCTTTTCCTAAACCAAACCATCCATTCCTCCCTTCCTCCCTCAGGTAAAACAGGCGTCCGTGACGTCCACCTGGAGCTGAGGAACCTGACCATGTGCGGCAGGACGGGAAACCTGCACTTCATCCGCTTTCCAACGCAGGCCATGCCTCGTTTCATCCAGATGGGGCGGGACAAGAACTTCTCCAGTCTGCACACGACGCTCTGCGCCACCGGAGGAGGAGCGTACAAGTTCGAGAACGACTTCCGAACGGTGAGTTTGTGGCCGTGAGAAAATGTCTAATTAGAGTCGATCTGAACTTTTAACAGTTGAAGCTAACCATTGCTTACACACAACGTTTGATTAAGTCACTTCAGCTTTGAGAAAACAGACATCTTCCTTTAAAGGGATAGTTCAACATTTTGGCAAATTGGCCCATTGCCATAATCCCTATAGTTTTAGGAGTAGGTTCATTACCTTTAATTGTCGGTGCAAGCTATTTTTAGAACGGCGGAGCTGCTCAGAACTACGCTACAGAAGCTGAACGTTATGAGACGGAGTTGGTTTCGAGGCAAATGCAGAGATTGCTTGCCGAAAACGGTTTTGCATGAATTCACCTCAACAACTCCGTCTCGTGACGTTCTGTTATTATTTCATAGCGTGGTGAATGTGCAGGTCACAACTTGTCCACCAGAGCATTTTGGAGTTGTTGGATTGTGTATTTGATGAGTTTGATGAGGGAAACCAAGAAATCCCATTAGCCTCCGTAGCGTAGCTCTGAGCAGCTTGCAGCTCTGCTCCGTCGTTCTAAAAATAGCTTGCACCGACAATTAAAGGCAACGAACCTACTCCTAAAACTATAGGGATTATGGCAATGGGCCAATTTGCCAAAATGTTGAACTATCCCTTTAAGACAAAAAAGCAAAGGATTCACCAAAAATGGAAGTAATTATTATTTTGCAATCAGGTGATTGATTTGGCAGCTGATTGAGGTTTTCCACATGTTTCTGCCTTTGACGTCAACTTCGTCAAGGCCTGTTTACCTGAGGTCGTTGACCCTGTGGAAGTGGAGCAAGTCAGTGAACTTCTCTGACCCCTGCTGCCTAAACCGATAAACTGAACCACACCACACATTTAAACAGTTTTAAATTATTTTAGACCCATAAATTCATTCATTATTATTATTTCTTTTCACATGTCAGTATAAACCCTCCTCTGTTGTGTTCCTCTGTGCTGCAGATGGCCGACCTGGAGCTGCTGAAGCTGGACGAGCTGGACTGCCTGATCCGGGGCCTGCTGTTCGTTGACAGGGTGGGCTTCAACGGACACCCCGAGTGCTACTACTTCCAGAACCCGTCGGACACCCAGAGCTGCGTGAAGAAACCCTGCACCCTGGACAACCCCTTCCCCATGCTGCTGGTCAACATCGGCTCCGGGGTCTCCATACTGGCTGTGTACTCGGAGAACAACTACAAGCGGGTCACTGGGACCAGGTGAGGCCCGATCAATAGTTTTGTGGTGTGTGTGTGTATGTGTGTGTGTGTGGTGTATTGCACTAAATTTGAAAAGTGAAATTGAGTAATATAAGAATAAGCACCTAAGAGAACAACATCTTTGTTTCTTTGCTATTTTACTCTGGATTAAATCACATCAATATGTGATTTCCAGGTCAACTTCATTTCTATCATTTCTTACTTGAAGCGTCTCTGTCTCTCTCTCAAAGCACATTATCTAAATCTACGTTCACAGATTTGTTTTCAGAGTGGGGCTGGAATAAAATGAAATGTTGGTTCATTCATCTTGAGCTTCTCCAATATGTGATTTTGGTCATCATTTAAGGTTGGCAGTTGAATTACTGAGAATAAACAAAAGTAAAGAGCAGCGTGTGATGGATGGAAGCAGCGCTCTTGCAGACTGAACTCCGCCCAAGTGAGTGAAAAAAAACCTCAGAAACAACAGAAGGATTAGACCGCTGAAGTCCACATGAATCAGTGGGTTTTGATCTCTGAACGTTGTTATGCATGAAGGATGAATTTGTGCAGAAGGTGAAGGTTGAGGGCTTTTTATAGCCCTGCAGGTTAAGACAGAACCAGTTGTTTGCATTCCAGTCGTCCTTTATCTGTTGTCACCTCATGTACCTTGGTACTTACATAACAGTAGAAGCAGCTTGATTAGATAATGTGGGCTTAAACAGCTGGTAATTAAAAGAAGGTCCCAACCGGACCTGAAGCGCAGAATCAGCCTCCTGTTATCTGCTGCCAACCTCAGTTCAGTCACCCACTGTCTCTCTCTCTCTCTGTGTAGAGATTATGAGATGTTCCTCATAAAAAAAGTGTAAAAAGATCTTCTAAAAATGATTGATGTCTCAGACGAGGTGATAAATAACTGGAGTATAGTGGTGTTTCAAACAGACTGTTGTCTTCACTCATTATCACAGGTGTCTTATCTTCGAATCAATCATTCAACCATTTGAATGATGAGCATTATTAAATGGAGACAAACATTCTGTTCTGCTGTTTGGTATCACATGGACAAGAGGAGATAAGACGAAAGCCGCCTGAAGAGATGAAGAGGAGACAGTTTTCCACGTATGGTTGAGATGAAGGTGAAGGCCGTCAGACCTTCTCCAAGCAGCTTGATGTTGCTGTGACATATCACCAAGAAGTTGAACACAGCTTTCCTGGACGTTGAGTTCAAACGGTGAACAAAACTTCAAATTGACCTTCTAATTTAGCTGAAGATACAGCAGTATCCACACACACGATATGGAGCTTTCTCAGTCAGAAATAAGACTTTGAAAGACAAGAACACCATCACATAATGAGACCATGGAGGAGGCTCAGTGTGTTTGTTATGGGGCTGCTCAGCTGTTCGTCTTTGCAGCGAAACCAGAAGATCATCAAAGTGTCCGGCAGCGAAACGCGCTGCCCAGTGTCAGAGGACTCTGACTCCTCCAACAGCTAAATGACCCAAAACATGTTAAAAGCAGCCAAGAATAGATTAGACAAACACGTGTGACCTGCTGGGCTGATCTGAGCTCAGTCCAACTAAACATGTGAACTCTTTACTTGTCGGTATGAGCTGCTGAAGGCGTCTGATTACAGAGGAAAACAAAAGCTCCATGTCAGTTTTATATGGAGCAGAGGAATGTGGATGTCGTCAATTACTTATGTCAGTCTCAACTGAAAGGGCAGATTTTCCTTGAATGCAGCTAGGTAACACACCTGTCATTTGTAACTTCCTCGTTCTTTAAATGACAAGTGTATCGAAGTGTAGCCTCTCACCATGACACAGGGTGTGTGTGTGTCTAAAGCTTTCATTTGAATCAGTTACACTGCTTCAGGAGAAGATAAACATGAGCAAACCAAACTTCCAGGTTATGAGTATAAGTAGTCTAGCTCCTGGGTGTGGGAGTGTATGATTTGGTGTGGTGTAGGGTTTTCTGTGAATCCCTTTACTTGACAGTTTCTCTGATTACCTGATGTCGTGTCTTCTTACACAATGCATCATGATTCGGCTCAGACCTCTGTGACATTTTGTTTCCTCTGAAGCACAATGTAAAAAATGTGTTGGCAAAGTTTCCTGGAGTTCTCATTAATCCAAGGACAAAGAGACTCGGCATCAACGCCTTTTCACTCTCTTACAAGTGAAACATGAAACGTGTTATTGCAATAACAATCACATCCTCAGCTTGTTTTATATTCTCCTCTTTGTTATCGTTTCTTTCTCACACCATTTATTCCTTCTTCTCCTCACTCCATTGTCTGTTTTCTAAATTTATCTCCCAAAAAATGTATTCACAGTCTCCAATCTCCAACCTCGTCTTAACCTTTCATCATCTAATCTGACTTGATCCTTGTTCTCTCTTGTTTCCAGTCTGGGAGGTGGTACGTTCCTGGGCCTGTGCTGTCTGCTGACGGGCTGCGAGACGTTCGAGGAGGCGCTGGAAATGGCCAGCAAGGGGGACTCGACCAACGTGGACAAACTGGTGAAGGACATCTACGGAGGAGACTACGAGCGCTTCGGCCTGCAGGGCTCTGCTGTGGCGTCCAGGTGAGAGAGAAGATCCACATCTGACGTTCTCATGTGACAGATGATCAAAGTTTGCGTCTTGTAATTCATTCGTTGTAGAAAATCCTTAACATATCTATTCTATTCATTATAACTATTCAGATAAATTAAGTGAATTTCTTGCAGATTATTAAACTAATGAGTTGCAGTGGGTGAAACCAGATTGGAGCTTGTTGAATCAGCATTAAATGTCTTATTTCTTCATGTCAATTGCTCACGTGGCGGAATGGCAACACAATGTGACTTCAACAGGCGTCAAAATCGTGTGCACATGCTCTGCAGGAATGTGTTCATGCACAAACACACTCCGTCATAATAGAAATATGAAAGACACATACCAGCACATGGTGTCTGAAGGAATAGCTGAGTGGTAATGCAATAGTATGCACAAGGTACATACACACACACGCACATGCAAACTCAGTCAGACCTTTAGTTGCTAATCTGGGTTTAGCTTGTACTGTATACAGTAAACCTGCAGTCCGAAGGTCGATCCATAAACTAAAGAGAAAAACAGATTTTATCGCAGTCATCAGATTATAATCACTGTTCCTGTTGCCGTGTTACCTGCTGTCTTTTACTGAGACCACACACACAACACGTGTTTGCTGAAGGTTACTATGACTTTTTGAAATTGTGAAGAGTTCATCAAACTGAAATAACACACAGGTGGAAAGTTTGTCTGTGTGTATATTTGTGTTTGTATGCTCACATGCAGAATGACCGTCTGTCTTGTTTTGTTTTGTTTTTTTCCAGTTTTGGTCACATGATGAGCAAAGAGAAGCGAGACAGCATCAGCAAGGAAGACCTGGCCAGAGCCACGCTGGTCACCATCACTAATAATATAGGATCCATAGCACGGATGTGTGCTGTCAACGAGGTACACACACACACGCACAGGATCGTTCATAACACACAACCATTAACAGTTTATACTGTAATGACACACAAACAAATGAGCAGTCATTGTGACTTTCACTAGTGCAGTGACCCATTAACATACAAAACTCACACACACACAGACACACACAGATTAGCTAGTCAGCATGACTAATATTATGGATAGACACACCCTCCATCAGTAACACACATATACTGAATTCACAGCTTCTCCAGCCACTAAGCATGACTAACAGTATAAAGTGAACGATACGCACACTCAGACACACACACACACTTTGTCGCAGCTGCGGCAAAACCCCTGCATTTCCTCCCAGCACTCGTCTGACGTCTTGATGAGTTCCACATAATCAGCAGTGAGCTGGGAGGCAACTTTGGGGGATTGTGGGTACTAATTGGCGCCACAGTGAAATCGGCGAGTGGATCATAAATAACAAAATAAACAATTAGAAGCTGTTTTAATCTAATTATTTAATGGTTTCTAATAGTTAAATGACAGAAATGAATGAGCACACAGTGAAATGAGAAGCTGCTGCAGCAGGACAAACAGACGGTTGTCAGAGGCAACGGTCCAACTCTGACTTGTTGTTTGTTGTGGAGCGAGGGATCGGCCCGGAGTCGTTCTGTGTGCTGTGAGCTTCTTTACAGTGTTGCCTTGTGGCATGGCGATCAAGCAGCATTGTACAGGGCTATCACTGCACACAGAGGTGCAGCAAGGACACACACGCACACACACACATGCCTACAAACTGCTCGACTTTTTCTGGATGGAACCA
This sequence comes from Trachurus trachurus, assembly GCF_905171665.1. Lineage (NCBI taxonomy): Eukaryota > Metazoa > Chordata > Actinopteri > Carangiformes > Carangidae > Trachurus > Trachurus trachurus. The sequence goes on from NC_139906.1 coordinate 9,591,898, forward strand.
ATAAATCAATACGTCATGTTTTGACATGTTCGCCTTTAAATATTGATTATAATTATTGATACTCCTTTTTAATTGCTTTTTTAATAGTCTTTTCATCCCACTTCTGTCATAAAGCTTTCTTACACTATTTTGATTTCATTCATTTACTTTGTTTTAATCAATTTCATAAAACTGACGACAGAGGTTTATCTGTTTTGTAATTTCAAACATTTTTTTAACCGCCAGTCGCCACTTTTGCCAGATATTAGTTACATAATCTGCTGTCAAACATGCAGAGATTATTATTTTAATAAGATTATTTTTTCACACAGTTAATGTCAAACTGGAGGTGAAAGTATTAAGTACTTATGTGCGATTATAAAGCTCCTACTGTCAGGCTGTTTCCCCCAAATATATAGAAGTCAATTATGTATTTGATATTACACACAAGATGAAATTAACACATTTAGGTTGTTTCATTTTTTTTTCCTCTTTTAATTGTTGGTTTGAAAGCTTTTCAGTTTTTGTGGTGATGATGTTGTTATCAGACCAACATTAGTAGATTCACTGGTTTATCAGTTCTCTGGCGCCACCGTGTGGTGATTAACAGGAGTTACAGTCTAGCCACAGTTCCTAATGTGTTTCATGTAAACAAAATGGACTATATGATTAATTTGTCATGACCTAAGTCTTATTTTATTTTTTTTAGATTTAACTTACTTCTGTATCTTATATGGTTAATTTTTCTTAACTTACTTTTTCAAAATGTGAGGATTTGCTGCTTTTCTTTGGTCAAATGTGACTCAGTGAGGAACACGGCTCTGGTTTTGGTCAGCAGCCTCAGAATATGTCACAATATAATTTTTTTTTTTTTTTTTTTTTTTTTTACAGTAATCTGGAAATGAAAATTGATGATGATGTATGTTTTGAACAGTTTTTGTGTTTGTCTTTGTTTTCCAACAAGTAATTGGATTTTTTTTTGTCTTTTTCTTCTCATTAGAAAATCGAACGTGTGGTGTTTGTGGGGAACTTCCTGCGAATCAACACGGTGTCCACAAAGCTGCTGGCCTACGCCATGGACTTCTGGTCTAAAGGACAACTAAGAGCTCTCTTCCTGGAGCACGAGGTGAGCGCCGGAGAAATACACAGAACAAATATGATCCCAGATAATAAATAATAAAAAAAATGTTCACATCGACTTCAGAGACGACCAGCACAGTGTTGCTGTTGTGAACGCACCCCACTTCAGCTAAATGTTGTTGTGTGTCTCTGTCCTAGGGTTACTTCGGGGCTGTGGGTGCGCTGATGGAGCTTCTCAAGACAACCGAGGACCCGTGAAGGAAACTACGTGACACCATCAACCCTCGACACGTCGATGTCAACTCTTCCTGGACGCCGTGACGTCATCAACTCTTGATGCTGTGACGTCATCCACTTTTTGACGCTGCTGAAAGGTCCCGTTCACAGAGGCCGCGAAAGGAACACTAAGAGAGAGAGACACACAGAAACTGAGAAAAGCCATTTTAATAATTTAACACTTGTAAATAATGATAACCTCTAATATCTTTCTCCTAAATTTCCCAAACAGAGCCCCCCCCTCCCCCCGCCCCCCTATCATAGAGGTTTTAATATTGTAATCTTTAATTTATGGTTTCCTGTAATCAGCTCTGTTGGTTCCTGTCATCGGTCTGGTGTCAGGAAGCACAGAGACGGAGTATTTTAGTGTTTTTTTTTTTGTTTTTTTTTGTTAATGTGTCTATGTGCTTGTGTGAATAGCTACTGTAGCATTATGTTGTGGAGGCTGTGGTGCCCCGGGCGACATTTTGTGCAAGATACAACATCTACACAGAGATGAAGTTACTCTAGAATGAGTAATTGGGCATTTTTTTTACCACTGGAGAATCGCAGAAATGTTTTTTCCCACCATCACAGAAACATCATTTTACCACCAATGCCTCCGGTCAGAAAGACAGCTGCAGTCGAGCCTCAGTCGACCTACCGTAAAAACATACAGACTGCAGCTGAGGCAGTAGCAGAGAGACTGGCAGGTGTTTTGTTGTCGCCTATCTTTTGCACAAAACGTCGCCCAGCGCGCCACAGTCTGCTGAGGAGTGCACTGAAGCCAAATCCTGTTGAGATTCGTACGACTCCTGCCTCCTCCTCCTCCTCCTCCTCCTCCTCCTCCACCTCGGACAGGAAGCAGATAAAAAACGGTCTTTAATTCTCTCTGTCGCTCCACTGCACATGGCCTTCGCGTTTTCGTTTTATCTTCTCCTCCGTCTACCTACATGCAAACAGCATTAACGACACCGTGTTGCCACGCATACATACTATACTGCTCCTTACCGGCTGAGTTTAGTGTTAGACAACGGGACCAAGACATTGTCTTCCAATCGATAGCGCTGCGGCGGCTGCGTCTGCATTGTTCATTTCTGTTGACGGGCATCAACCACAGGACCCGGTCCGGCTCAGCAATCCCTGTTTATTATGATTTGTGCTTTATTGTTTTGTTTTGTTGCAAATCATCTTTTTTTTTTGTCCTCCCCCGGCCCGTCAGTGTGTCTAGTTCAAGGACACTCCGGCTGGGTGGGAGGCAGATTCCTCACCCTCTACCTTCTCTGCCACCCTGCTGCCTTGTTTGGGTTTTGCATTGTGATGTAATGAGGCATTCAGGTCGACTGAATGCAATGCTAATGCTCCATGTAAAACCAGGCATAAGAAAGCCTCAGCACCCCAGGCTCCTGATGCAAATAGCGGGGACCAAGGCGCTTTTAACCCAGAGTCGCCCCTCCTGTAAAAAAAAAAAAAATACTCTCATGCAAATTTGCTAACAGCAGAAACGGTTCCACCACTCACTGCATATTATCAGCCTGTTGGTGATGCTCTGCCTGCTTATTATTATGTTTAATTTCAGTGAATGAAACCTGAGGTACGACACACGCTCAAAGTCCAGATTGCTCGAATTTCAGTAGCAATTTGCGGAATTGCTCAGACTTCAACCACATCAATGCCAAACAAGTTGTGGCACAAGCAAGACTTAATGATAGCTCTTGGCCTCGTGTTTGTGTGTGTTTGTCCCAGATGCTGAGTTTGCATGCCTCTTTCTAACCACAACAAGTCAGGGCAGCCTCTTGTGTGTGTGTTGGACCCGCCTGTTTGTCCACTTCCACACCTGCACCTTAGTAGAGACTTAAGTGTTTAAAACTGTGTATTTTACTGAATACTTGAAAACGCTAGTGTGCATCTGCCAGTGTGGAGCTTTCAAGACTTTTTTTTAGTGAAGCCATGACCTGAGATGCCAGGATGGAGAATACCCTCTTACTTAATTACATACACACACCTTATACTGTAGGCAGGTTTTGCTGTATGCATGAGAATGACAGAGGCTTCATCATCAGCGAGCTTCAAGTCACCAACTATGACTTATCATAGAGAATTACTAAATTATAAAAACATGGACCATAAGTGTAGTGTATAGTCTCCTCTTATATCATAATAACGCCCTGCCTCCTAACCCTGAATATCCTGGACCTTTTACAGCCTTTCATATCTGTTTTATGGCAAAGCAGCTCAGCTATGTAACGCTGGATGGTGCCATTGCCACTGTTCACTGCTTTATTTACTCATTATTACCACTGTGTACATGCCTTTACTCTCTGTGCAGAGAAACTGTGCTTTTTCCCCCTTTTTGGAATCGGTCTTTTTTGAGATTCACCTTCATCTCTCTGTTTTCAGTGATTTACTTTTTAATACCTCCAAACCATCTCTACCGACACTACAGAGTCGGTTAGTTTTCTGTGTTTCTAATATAAGTGTTGGTTCAGCACTGAGGGAGTCTCTGGACAGGACCTTATGATTTATTAAATCTCACCCACCAGTGTAATAATGAAGGTGAAATCCTGATTAGCTCGCTGAACGTTATGACACGTTATTGGCAAAATCAGCTGATTGTGGTTATCTGTGCTTTGCCCTCTGACATACGCACAGACTACACTTTGACCCCGACTCAGAACATGTTTGCCTCTGTTTTGTTTTTTAGTTCATTCGTCATTCGTTGTTTTTAGGTACTTGTTTTTTTTTTCTATCAACAGCAATGTACACATATTACACTAACCTTTACAAACACTGTTGTGAAATTGAATATGCACCATTTTGAAGACATGATATTGAGAATCAGTATAGATTAGGATATTTTTAACAGAATAATCACATTAACAGAGTTCATACAAAGCTTGAATGTAAGACAATGTTTTTTTCTACCATGGAGACATGATTGGGTGTTTCAGCCTAAATAATTCAAATGTCAAACTGTGGTGAAATACTGTTTGTGTAGCAGTATTCTGGAGGAAAGGTTTTGCAACCGTTTCCTCTGAAAACATTTAATCATCTAGTTTCCATCCTGCTTGTTTTCAGATGTGATGACGCCGCCGATGTTCTTTTTTCGGGTGCTTTCTGCTCTGTTGTTGTTTGTTTTTTGGTTATGTTTTTTTCTCCCTAATTTGCCTTGTTCCAACTCATGTTTGGATGATTTCAGTGGCCTCGACCTGTCAGGTGCCACTTGGCTTCAACGTCAGGCGAGTGACGTTATCTTGTTTCTTTATAATCTGAAACCCCCGCCCCCCGCAATCTGTTGCCTTCACTGTGTGTTACCTTGGTTACACCGTGTTTGTGCCCTTCACTTTCTTCTGTGTGATTTCATTTCGGTTTCTTTTCCTGCTTAATTTTACCTCAACATGTTTTTTTTTTTGTTTTTTTTGTATTGTTGTGCATGCGAGATACGTTTTTATGGTCGGGTTTCACTTTTGCTTGTTTTTTTTGTTTTTTTCATTGTTGTACATTCTTCTTTGTTTTTGTTTTGTGTCCTAAAAATTGTACTGTATGAGAAGATTCAGTGCAGTTAACATGTATTGACAGATCGAACGTCAGTGTTTGAACTCGCCCACTAGCCCTAAATGCGTCACAGTTTTAAAAAACAACAACGTTAACATCCACTAGCACTGCAAAGGCTTTGGTTGTAAAATTTGAGATGTTTTGGAAATAGTTTGGTTTGGGAACATTTTTAAAAGGCCTGTCCCTTTGTAGTATTTTTATCCTGCCAGTAATAAGTTATAATGTGAGTTCATCTATTTTTCCACCGTGATTTGAAAATGCTCTCATGCCGAATTGAATTTCGGTTGTTTCCGAATGTTGGCACAACAGAACCGATTCCAACCCTTGCGCTATTGTGCTTCTCCGCTTGGGTGGAAGAAATTTAGTTTCCAGGCATGTTGCAATTTGCAGCACTTAAAAAAAGTCTCACTCAGGAGTTGGAACCTTCTCCAGCACATTTCACGGTTGTCCTTCAAAACCTTTGTCTCTCAAAGCAGAAAGTAGAAAGAGCATTTATTCATGGAGGCCGTTTTACAGCCCGTTGCTCATCATTTGGCTCTTTCTTTTATTAGAAACTTGGATAAGTGAAGATGTTTACAACATGATTCATGTTCTCTAGAAAATGTCGATGGTGTGTTTTGTAAATGCGTTTTCATACTCAGCAAATTTTAAAATAAGATAAAACTTTAAAAATGTGCTTGTGTAGCTGCTGTCGTAGACTTAAAAAACAAAAAAAAAAAAACAAATCTGCAACAATGTCTGGAATCTGAATTCTTCACCTAACTGGGATTAACGTTTTCTTCAAAGCAGTATAACATCTAAAACTGTAGCTGACATATTTAAAGTGTTTGAAACATTTTCAAAGCAAGAATTCAGTCATGCAAGTAAATCAGCTTCGAAGCAGTGATTTTTTTTCTTCTCTCTCTTCTCCCCGTTATCATGAGTCAACAGTGTGCAGGATTTGTGTCGACTTTGATAACCTGTGTGATTTTAGAGTTTGGGCTTTGAACCTCAGTGACACTTCGCCTGGGGTTCATTTCCCAATGGGACCACCTGTTCTCAGATCAGTGTGTTTTTCTCTGTACTGTAAGGAGCTTTGGCTTCCACCGAACGGCAAATGTTACGTCATCATCCATAGTGAAATCTAACCAAAAGGCTATGCAGCAACACATCCATCGATCTCTTTCTCTCTCTTTCAACAAACTCACCTCTTCTCTGAACCTACCACAGTTGATTTGACTTGTGTGTAAATGTTTTAAAAAAAAGTATATGTGTGTGTATATATATATATATATTAATATATATGTATACTAATTCCTGTTTGAATCTTGACGGAGAGACTGTCTCCTCCTGAAGTTTCTGTCCTGCTGATTTAGTTATTAACACTATTTGAGGTGGATGCTCCCAACAGGATGTTTCAGACTGAATTATGGGTGTGTCAAGTGTGAGTTTCCAGTGTTACTGTCCCACCTTGGCATTGTGAAATTAATCGTCAGTGTCACCGAGTTATTTTTGAACGGTACGATTATGGCAAATCATCAACGTTATCCGAGCGTTGCATCTTTTTGGATGAATGACCCTGGCTTGATCTGTTTAAACTTACGTCTCACCTTAGTTTACATCAGCATGTGTAAAAAAAGGCCAGGAGCTTATCTTCTAACAGCGTGCGACTAAACACTTTTTCGCTGTTGTGTACTAGTCACAGTGTCCCTTTTGTGACCTTCTGACCTTTTCCTTGTCTAATATTTTTCACCTCACTTTGCTAAAAAACCTTTCAGGATTTCCTCAGAGGTTGTTAATCTGGTCTGACATCCTGTTGCGAGAACACATCCAGCCTTTTAAACTGACTTCTGAAATGCTTGACTGGCAGGACAGACCTTTTCACCCCTGTTTATTTGATTGTACAGAGATTTTGTAAATAATATTAATATGATATATTCTACACCAGCAATCTGTCTGTTGATAAAAGTTTTTTTTTTTCAACTGTTCAGGGCCAGGTTTCCCAAACAGGATATGGCACTCCATTTACGATCCTAAAGCAGACAGAAGACGCATCGAGACAAACCACTTTCCTTTATCACCTTTTCCCACAACTTTACCCCAAGCCGTGTTCAGTAGTAATAGCAAATACTTTTAGGAGTCTGTTCTAACCTGCTTGTGGTACATGATTGATGGGATTTTCCTAGAACTAGATGTATATCTATGTGTTTTTTGCGATTGCCTAAACTTAGCAGTCATTGTAAGCTCACGTGTTAAATCCATCAATCAGATACAATTTTACTGTCATTTTAATGTAATCTTTGATTTGACTTAAAACAAAATTAACATCCTAAATAATCATACATTTTATGATGGTGATTGAGAACTGAATTAGTTCTTTTTAAGGAGGAATGTGGTGTGTTGAATTGGATGTTTCCTCTTCACTTTGAAGTGTTGAATTAATTTTAATGCTCTCGGTGGCCACAGCCCAGATGCCTGTTTTCTGTCTGCTGGATTTCAGTGCCGGTTGTTCACCTCAGCGTGTGAAAGTTTTGGGAAGCCATGTGCTGGTTGTTGGCGTCAGTTCTGCTGCTGCTTTTAACTCTGGTTTGGAAAAAAGAAAGGGTTAAAAAAAAAATTTAAAAAAAAGGCTCCCTGCCTTGTGCAATGTGTATGTACTGAAGTGAAGAGATTTTTTTTTTTTTCTAAAAAGGAATTAAACTAAAACTGGATGAAATGTGAATTTGGGATGTTTATTCACTGACCTGTCAAAAACAAGAGAAAGACAACAATACCCAGTTATTGGCTTTTATTATACTTACATTGAGTTATATTATTTTGGTTTGTTGGTTGGACATTTAAAACCCTGAAAAATGATTTTTTTTAAGAAAATAAAAAAGACAAACTTAAAGTTGTACCAACACGGGTTTAAATAGCCTACCACGTGTTTATAAAGTGAAGCTGTCATGGGACAGAGGCCAATTCATTTCCAGTACCTTCCTACAGCAATTTTAATTGTAGCTACAATTATAGCAATTATAGAAACAATGTTTCCAAATCAGGAATCAGTCTTGGGACTTTATGTTTGGTGGCTGGTTTCTAACTCTGTCACACTACTGTTTTATGGATGTAACTGCTGCTACTTCTATTTTAAAGCATTTTGTAATATTGATTTGACAAGTGCTACACAGATAATGGTTTTATTTTTGTTAGCTTCAGTGAAGTAGCCTTTTAGCTTTAGTTAGGCAGCTAGCTTTGTTAGCTTCACACATGTTTTCTTTAACTATGCTGCGTTCGAGAAAACTCGGAACTCGGAATTGTCCAATTGAATAGTCCGATTTTAGACTTCAAAGCGGTCGAGACGTACCACGCCAAAAAAAAACATGGTGGACCGCGGGACAAACCGGGACAAACTTTCACAACAAGTGCTTTACGCAAGGCGTTAAAAAATTGTAAAAGGGCACAATAAAAAATTTAACTTTTTCAAGTAGGAAGTCGGAAAAGACCGAGTTCCCGAGTTGTCACGAACGCATCATAGCTAGGTTTGTTTACTTAGTGTAAAGACCAATAAAATATTTGTTTTTCGAATTAGATTTTGGCAAAAGTCTAACTTAGTTAACACTTAGCTATATTCATTTAAATATCTTTGTGTCCTTGTTTCAGTTGAGTGACCCATTTAAATGGTGTTACTGCCTTAGTCAGCATAATGCTCCCATTATTACACCGCATAAAACATTAATATCAAACTTTTAAGATGCAATATCAGGTCATGGATTTTATTCGGGAATACTGTAGTGTAGCCTATAGGACTATGAGTGATGAGTTATCTTTACCATAGGACATAAAACAATTAAAACTGATTATGTTTTATTCACTTTCACTCTTGTACCAGGCTGCGCAGGGTAAGTCCATGGTTGCAGCAATAAAAAAACACAATAAAGTGACAAAAAAACACTGGTAAGCGGTTACTTTGACGTCTGGGTGGAAGTATTTTAGGGACATCTCCACCTCCTCCTCCCCCTCATCCCTCCTCGCTCCCTCCCTCCCCTCATATGCTCTACTGGTTTGCAGGCACAGCTGATTCGCACACAACACCTCCAGTTTGTTTTGCAGGAGCAGCAGCCAGCTGGCGACGTTTCTTTGTTTAAATTTCTTATTTGTTAAGTCGCCCGTTTGTGTTTCTTCTCGCGAACACACATGAGCCATGAGTCGGTGACCAGAGACCGAGAAACAGCAGCAGCAGCAGCAGCAGAGCCCGGCAGGAGGTGGATGTAAGTCAACACTTCTTTTAACTTTCGCTTCATTTTTGTGTGTCTTTTCTATCTTGTTTGTCGCCGATCGTGTTGTTTTCTGTCCTCCCTTCTTTCTCCTTTCTGTCTTTGCACAAAAAGAAGAGAAGAGATCTTTACTCGAAAACAAAAACAAGACACAAACACTCCGCAGTATCACGCTCTTGGCATGGCCCGTGCTGTTTTTCTTTTTCAATCACAAAAGCACGTGCAAATCTGTGTTGCATCAGGAAACTCATTATGAAAATATAAGACGCCTGTTGCAAAGGATGGATCATTTTTCTTACATTTTTAAATCACAAATGCAATTTCAGTTACATCTGGATTTTAAATTAATAGCCTACATATGCAGGGTATTATTGCTAATAAGTTCCCATTGGTGCTTATTGTACTTTAATTGCCTGAAGCAATAAAGGGCAAAGTGAGGGGAATTCAGATGGATCAACAACCTGGTAGCAACTAGTTGGTTCTTGTTAATACACAATAAGAACTAATTTGAGGTGAAGTAAAAATTCACTCTTTAATTAAGCATGAACAAGGAAGTAATATTATATGTTTGCAGTGAGTTTAATTACAGCTCAGTGCAGTGTTTGTCAGCACCTGCACTATTGTCAAGCTGCAGGCTAAGTCTATAGTGGGGCTAGAGTTTCACCTTATATGACATATGAGGTTTCCCATTTGCCAAAATTCAAAGTTACACTGCAGTTTTACTAACTTCACTCAATCCTTTTACTGTTTTTTTTCTGCTGAGCTGCTTGGGTAAATTGGGGCTGTGTGCATGGCTTGGAGCTAGTAAACGTTGCAGCTGGAGGGATTTTCTGTTGGTGATGTCCGCAGTCTGTCAATCAACACACACACACTCAAACTTTACAACCTGAAGGATGGCCTAGATAACCTTTCAGTGCAGCAGATGACAAAGCAAAAGTGGCTGCACAGAAACCTTTGGACAGGTGGACAAACAGTACAAACATCTCTTTATTTTCCTTTTTATGCCTTAAATCGTGAGGCCTCTTTTTTTCTTCTTCTTTTTTTTTTGGTATTTCCCAACCCTGGTATCAACACAGCCATGTGAATCTTGTTTGTCCTGGTTCCTCTAAACCTTGCTTGCACGTGTCAACTAGTACACGAATAAAACAGTGAATGAAGCGGGTGGAGTTTAGCGTCAGAGAGTGAAGGTAACCAGAGTCTGCTCTTTCAACCACTGAAATATTCAAACACAGACACACTGAGCTCCCAGCAGGTCAAGGGGAAATTTAGCTGACCCTTAACTCTGACCTCCACGCTGGTGTTTGACCACATGACCACACCACATATGTTTTGCAGTTTTTCCAGACACAGTGGTAGAGGTCGTGTTACTGTTAACTAAGGGATTAACACATGGCTGCTGTTCTGCAAGATGAGGAGCACAAAGAAGAAGGAAAAACATGCAGCAAAACCAGATTCCTGAACCAGTCTGCCAACAACGTATAAAAAAAATAAAATAAAATAAAGGCTTCCCATACAACTGTGGAAACGCACGTGCAGGAAATAAATAAATATTTGGCTATCTTTCTCCAAAATGCGGCTCTGACCTTCCAGATTTAACCAAACCACTAAAAGCCAATGATGATACATTGGTGCTATTGTATGAAGCAGCAGAGGGAGGGCAGATGTGTTGACTTTGTGAAAGATGTGTGAGGAGTAGGCCTACAGATGGAGCTTTTTTGTGTTATGTTGTGAGATTTAATTGTTGTTGGCGTCAAAGTTCAAGTGAGAACAGTGAAAAGAGACATTTCGTCTGTTTTCTTTAATGGAAATAAGTAGGTGGGGTGGAAGGGTGTCAAACCAGTCTGTGTGTGATTACCGGCTTGGCTAACCATTGTTGATGCCGGTCGGTCGTTTTTCTTTGCAGAGCAAGGATTCAAAACACACCCACACTAATCTTAATGGAACGCTTTTTCTTGTCTGAGTCCTCTAACAGCATTTTTGACAATGTTTTTAGCCTGATGTTCTTCTTAGGCTCACGTGTTGCTCTCCACCGTCTGAGCCACAGACACAGATGAAGAAAAACAGAAGTGTAGATATGAGCCCCCACACTCTTGCCTGCAGTGAATTACCTCCTTTCTTCTTCTCTTACAGCAGAAGTGAAGCCAAACTAAGCAGGATAAATCTGAATACGTGTCAGTGTTTCTAGTTTCTAGTTTCTAGTTAACGGGAAAAAATGGCTGAATTTTTCTTTGTGTTTGTTGGGATCTTGGCGCCAAAGTGATGTTTTCTTCTTCCTCTGCTTTTTCTGTTGATGAAGTTTCAATTTAATTAGCCAAACTCAACCCGAGTTAATCCAGATGAATTTCTGTGGGCGGTGCTCCTGCCTGTCAACTCGGCTATCTTGTTACAGCTCATACTAATAACCACTTCTTTGTTGTACGAAAACAAACTAAAAGTGTTATATTTCAATGTCTCATCAATGTAAAAGGAGTTTACTTGCCTCTTTGCCTCTTTTTTTAAACCAAAATCACAGTCTTTAACCACTTTGACCACTGGTTTTGAGTTGCCTAAATGCTAACCCTACTTGTCAGTCTTTATTTATATTAAGAAAAACGTTGACACCTCACATCAGCCTCGAAGCGTGTAAGTCTGTTTTTGCCAGCACTCAAAATATGATAATAAACACTAAAAAAAGGTAATATCACGTGTGACCGCAATAGCAGGTATTTGTGAACATGTTGTGCAAGTTTGTGCGCGTTTGTAGATTAAACATGCTAATACATGCCTTTAACCTACAGGCAGCAGTAGCATATTAGTCACTGTAAACAGTCAAATAACATTACATGTTTATATTTGGAGGGTGTTTTGTGGCCTAGGTTGTTAAGGTTTGTATCTCAAAATCAGCTATGTAATCTTACATAGTCTACAGAAAATTCACAGTAGCCTTTACCTCTATTCAGTGCTGATTTTCATTTTTACATTTCTGTGGTTTCTTTGTTTTCTCAGTGACTGAGGAAGACGAGGAGGAATAAGGACCGGCGTCTTTATGTTGCAAGTGACTGCGGTTTTTACAGAGCTGGCCCGGCCAATGAAAACGTGCTGTCCGCTCAGAAACAAAAGGACAACATTGAGTAGTGGAGTTGTAACCTTCCACCGCCCCTTGTGCCAGAGAGAAGCAGATATATTTATGCCAATCTGCCCAGTTTCTGGTTTGAGCGATGGCAGTCACCAAGCAGGGCCAGCCCAAAGGAGGCAGAGGACAGACGACCGGGGTCGCAGTCCCACCGGAGGGCGGCTGGGGATGGATGATCGTCGCCGCCTGTTTCCTCGCCACCATCTGCATCCGGGCGGTGACCAGGTGATGATCCTTACTCTCATGGTGGAAAACTAAAATGAATCTAATCTATTCTTTTATCATCATTTATCATTATCTTTTATCTTATATCATATCTTATATCATATTATTTTGACCGGATCACAGAGGTGTGGGGGAAAGTACATACATAAAAACATGCAAGACTTAGGTAGGTTCAAATCCAGGCCATTGTGGTTATATAATGTGTATTTTACAGCACTGGTCCATTGATACGGACAATCTATTGATAAAAATCACTCTCCACTGCTCTTTACAGTAGCATATCAGTACATCCATGTAATAAGAAGATGCCATGGAGGTGATCATATTAAATATAAGAGCTTTTCATTTCATATAATTCACCTTGACCCACATGAGAACATTAAAGCACTTTTTTTTTGGTCCTGGTACCCTTTTATCAAAGTCTGCAGAACATGACTTAAGCTCAGCTCAAAGAGATTTTTAGCCTCTGGATTAGCAGCACACAGCTGTGACATGTAGCTGTTCTTAACACGGCTTCATGTTCTCAGCTTTGGGTCATTAACACCTCCATGTTATTACCTGGCAGGACTCCATCCGCACTCGGCTCGAACTTTTAAGCTGCTGCTAACCCATGTCAGCAGCAGCCACGGTGTCTTTTTTCCACAGACTTTTGAAGTCCTGCTGAGATGTTTCCATGTTTCCAAGTTTTGCACAGGCTGCACATTGTCTCCGCAACTCAGCCAATATAATAGCCCACATTGACTTCCACCGAAAGTTCACTTGAACTTTCAAATATTATTTTCGTGTAAGAAAAAAAAAACATGAATGCCTGTTTTTGCAGGAAGCTGATGAGGGATCATGTTCTTGACACGGTGCTGGCAACATCTGTTAGATAGTCAGTAGCAGTAGCAGTTCAGATGTGGTGAGACAAGGACCATAACTCATAGTGAACCCAGAGCTCCCGATTTTGGGGGGGAAATGAATTGAAACTGAAATTTATTTACTTTTTTTGGAAGAAAATTTGATGAAATCTTTCAATTATGACCATCAGTGACAACATATTTAATGACCACATGGTTTGTTTTCAGTGGAGCTTCACGTTTTTAATGAAAAGTCTCTCAGATGGCATCCTTTTTTCAGGTTGTACTTGAGTCCATCGCTTTACCAGAACTTCTTAAAATTTGGCACAAACATTTATAAGGACTCAAGGATGAACTGATTAGATTTGGGAGGCCAAAGGTCAAAGGTGTGGTGACCTAGTGAAACACTTTTATGTCCTTATAAACTCATAGTCTTGGAACCTCCTCAAGGGACTATTTCATCAATTTGTTACCCCTATGTTCACTTGGACTCAAGGATGATCTGATTAGATTCGGGGCCGTCAAAGGTCAAGGGCTCGTTTCCAGCAGTGGTAATGCTATCTGATAAGTTCAGTTTCCTAATTGTATCGATGAAGAAACAATATTGAAACCCCTTAATTGTGGCAATTGTGGTTTTATTCAGAACGGAGGTAGTGAGCACTCACCCTGAATCTCAAAAAAGGAGAAAAAAAACTCTCATGTGGAGGTGCACGGCCAAGGCAGACAAGAAGAGAAGAGAAAACCAGCACCCTCCAATCAGCTCCTTTTAACTTTTTATTGTAGGACAGGCAGGCAGGACAGACGTTTCGACCGAACTCTTTTTCAATGTCCAAATGTTCAATTGTGGTTTTATTGCCTATTGGTTAAAAGTGGTGGGAGGGTGTGATGACTGTGCAGTTTCTGGCGTCACTCTCGGTCATTTAAAATCTAATCTGATCTTATTAACCTCCATAACTCTATATTTTGTAATAATTAACATTATCCTCAATTAAATAAAGGAATAAAATCAAAGATTATAAAAGATGTAAAAGCGTGGAACGGATCACACCACGGCCTCTGGACCACTCAGCTTCTAGTTTCACTTTGTTGTCGGCCTTTGCTGCCATTAACATTTAACTTGCTTGAGAGGGAGAATTAACATTCCTGGCATTTATTCACTGGGTGTGTATATAACTGTGAGTATATGACAAAGAGAGAGAATAGAGTAGAGTTCCCATTAAATGTAATGATATAGACAGATCCACACATCTCTCTTTAACAGATCCTATGTTAAAGTCATATAAGAATCATTAATGTACTATTTTAACTTCATCTTATGAAGGCAACATTTGTGTGGGATTTTTTTTCTTTTTCTATCACATGTCCACGCTCTGGCCTGGTCAAATACCATGAGAACGAGGAGTGCTCGGGGGCGTTGTATAATGGACACTGAGAGTCATAAAGAAAAAGGGTCAGGGAGTACAGAGCCCCGAGACAGAGCGGATGGAAAAAACAGCCATAAACTGATAGACAGGTCGCTCCACTCACAGTTTATATGGCTTAGATTATCTAATAATTATTACATCACACCTGCATGGGCTTAAAAACATGATATAACCACACCAGGGTCGTTTGAATATTGACCAATCTGATAGAAGACACCTGCTCATCCTGACCTAAGCTCACCTGTGTTACATGAGCTGTCTCCGCGCTGCAGTGACTTTGCTGAACATGATAAGTTGTTGTAAATGAAGCCCTGCCACATAGTCTCATAAAACGAGTGTCACCAGTTTATCACCTTCTTTATAGAGGTATCGCCCTCGAGGATTTCCTCAATCTTCTCACACCCATACACTTTACTGGGATCGAGCTTCCAGACAGCGACGGCACTTCAGCATCAGATAATAAGCTCGTATAAAAGTCAATTTGCTGCCGAGAAAAATAAAATAGACATCAGTGTGACACGCCTGCAGATTGTTATGTCCGAGTGCACTAATCCATCCTCCCTCTGTCTCTGTCTCTGTCTCCAGATGTGTTTCCATGTTCTTCGTGGAGTTCCAGCTGCACTTTGAGAAGGATTACTCCACCACGGCCTGGATCCACAGCCTGATCGACTGCATGACCATGCTCTGTGGTAAAAACCAACACTTTCACTATCTGAAAGCAGAGCATTTGCTGCAGTTTGACCAGATGTGCCAAAGCAAAGTTTATTCACTTTTTTGCAGGTGATCACATTTATCTATTTTGTGCAGTTTCAGTGGTTTCTCAACAGTTTTTTATAAAAGCAGCCAGTAAATCATCTGACTGGATTTGGTGTCACCTCTAATGGGAGTGACAGCCACTGTACAAAGAGAAATAAGCCCCTCGCTGCTACCTCCACTTCAAACACACTGACCTGTCCCATATTTAACCCTCTGCTTCCCAGCCTGGACTCTCCTTGAATACACACTCCAGTCCTTTCACACACACACACGCTCTCACACAGACCTCACATAGATATTTAAGGTACAACAGAAACTCTTTTTTGGGGACTTTTTAGAAGTCATGGTGTGTTATAAATCTTCTTAAGGACATTTTTTCATTGTTTTTATGAAACATGAATGAACTTTAGTTTAAAATATTTCTGTTAAAAGATAAGTTGAGTTTTATTTGTCCTGAATTTTTAGTTTAAAAGTCTTCAGAAACTCAAAACCATATGAGTTTCTGTGTAACCTACATTCAAGTTACACTGAAACTACACCCTTTGAGTTTATGATGGACTTAATTTTGATCAGACCTCACATTATACTACAGTTGAGCATAACTTTTTTCCTGTATTTTCTGCCACTTTTTGTGTTAAAAGATACAGTCAAATGACAAAAGTGTTTCTTGATGGACAGTTAACAGTCATAGTTGCAGTGGCGACCGTAAATATAGTTTTAAAGATTTGTCTGTAAAATCTATTTCACATGTATTTATAATACCAGCTCTGAAAGGAATTAAAATTGAG
The DNA here is from genome assembly GCF_905171665.1 of Trachurus trachurus. Classification (NCBI taxonomy): domain Eukaryota; kingdom Metazoa; phylum Chordata; class Actinopteri; order Carangiformes; family Carangidae; genus Trachurus; species Trachurus trachurus. The sequence goes on from NC_139906.1 coordinate 9,608,146, forward strand.
CAGTAAGTGAAGTGTGGGTGCATCAAAAGGGGAGTTGAAAAATTATGGACTTTTCCTAAATATTCTCATGTATAAAGAAATAATCCAGTAGACCATCAATCAGTGAAGTGAGTAATCCACAATAACTGTGTTTCCCCTCAGCTCCTCTGGCTGGTTTCCTCGGGAGCCGTCTCACCTGCAGAGCGACAGTGATTACGGGAGGTGTCCTGTCTGCTGCCGGTCTGGTCCTCAGCTCCTTCGCCACCAGTCTGGAGTATCTCTACGTTTCCCTGGGAATCCTCACAGGTACACAAACACGTCTTGTTTTAAACAGTGTCTAAGCTTTAGATAAACTCCACGAGGCTGTACACTTGATTTCTACCCTCTACAGCACGATCACAAATCAACACAGGGATGAAGGACATAGAAAAATCAGATGGTCCTTTGACCAGTGTGTGTTACATCAGATCAGTGGTGTTTAAAAGATTGTAGCATATCTGTGACTGATATACACTGACATTGGGTTTACCGTTTTGTAGATTATCTCAGACACAAGTTAAAAATCCATGGTGCAGTCAGTAGCACCCTAATCTGGCGTCAGAATCTAATTTCTATACTATATAATTATAAATATATATCTTGAAATGTTCAATATATGCAACAATATGTCATCAAAGAGAAGTTTTATTTCTTTAGTTTTACTTTTGAAAACTGCAATCTGCAACTCACACTCTCACACTTTGAACTTTTGAACTATTGAACTTTTTTGTGTTGTCTCACATTTTTAAACATCCTCACAGGACTCTGAAAACATATCATGTTACAGCTCTGTGAATGCAGTGGTCTGACTCTTGTGTTTTTCTACATTAGCGTAATAGAAGTTATAAATAGCTGGGTGGGGATGACATAACACAACAAGTTGATCGTGCTGCATTCCAACAAGTTGTTACTCGTTAAATGTTGTTGTGTTATTCGTGTTATTATTCATCAGTTCCTCAATTTGTCAGTTCATAACGAGGCATTGCACTTTTGTTTGTGCATGTGTAGAAACATCCTCAGACAGAAGATTGACAGCACTGATATGTAATGAGAAGTAGTGATAATCAGTATACTGCTACAGCTTCCACTTGTGTTCATGTAGAAATGCTGTCTCATTTCTGTTTGAGAGAGATGTTTTTTAAAGTTCAGCTCATGTTCCTGTGGAAATCATCTGTCAAGTAAATGTAATTTTCGATGCAGGTTTACAGTAGCTGAATGTATCAAGTTGTCACGCTCCTTCTGAAAACCAAGAACAACTGGCAACATTTGGCAGATTTGCCAAACTCCAACCGTTTTGTCCATCCTCTGCAGGTCTCGGCTTTGCTCTCAGCTACACACCGTCCATAGCGATGGTTGGGCAGTACTTCAATGAGAGGAAAGCTCTGGCCTATGGCATCGCCATGTCTGGTATTGACACCTTTTACTTACCTGTTGCTTTCTTTTCTTGTCATTTATTCCTTATTTTCCCATCTCCTCTCTTCTACTCCTCCTCTATCCATGTTCTCTTTTCCTCTGGCCTTATTCTTTAATCTCTCTCTAGTCTGCGTGTTAGTTCTTTCCTTCCCTTCTTTTTTTTCCTACTCCTCTTGTCTCATTTCGTCCCATCAAATCCAATTTCACCTCATCTTCAGGTAGTGGCATTGGGACCTTCGTCCTCGCTCCTGCAGTCCAGATGCTTATCGAGCATTACTCCTGGAGAGGAGCTCTGCTCATACTCGGAGGATTCGTTTCCAACCTGTGTGTGTGTGGTGCTCTGATGAGGCCGCTGCAGCCAAGAGGAGGTCAAAGGTGAGTCCTCAGCTCCTTCTTTTTCAGGCCCAGGAAAAAGTCTTTCTTGCACAGCGTGAAATAGGAACATAAATATCTGTGCAAATTCTCATTTGTTTAGGTCAAAGGCACCACTGGGCAATTGAATCAAGTCAACTGGACTTAGTTTTTGTCTTTGAGATGTTTCGCCCCCTTATCCCCCTATCCCCAGTCTAGTCTACACGAACGGATGAAGCCACTTGGATAAGGGGCAAAACGTCTTCAGAGACAAAAACTAAGTCCAGTTGACTTGATTCAACTGCCTAGAGGAAGATTAATACCACAACTTATATTTGACTGATCAATATGAACTTGGAGACAGTTAGCTTAGCTTAACACGAAGACTCATAAGTCAAAACAGAGGGAAACAGCTAGCCTCTTTCTTTAGAGCTAAAAATACACTATAACTTAATTATGATCATTAAGTTATATGATATATCTTTTCTGGATCAGTGAGAGATTCAGGAAGTCACTGCACGTGACCTCCTAAAGATATACGTAAGAGATGTAACTATTGAGATAATTTAATTTTGTGATCTAGCATAGCATAGCAAGGGTATTTCCCAAAATCTTGAACTACTACTTGTAATTTGTTGACCTATTCCAATGTCATTTCCTCTCTCTTGTTCTCCTCAATCTAAAGGATTTGGGAGAACAACATGAAAACCCAGGAGGAGGGCTGCGTGACAACAGCGCTGGACTCTGAACAAGCGCCAGCTGATTGCAGTCAAGTGGAGCCAAAGCAGCTGGAAACAAACAACTTAAAGGATATTCAAGGGCTACTCATCGCCAACGGAGCGCTCAAAAACATCGGGCTCGACGACAACAGACTAGGTCAGGGGAACATAGCCCTGCTTTCGAAGCCGGGAGACAGGAAGTTAGCTGACTGCATTTTATTCAGCAACAAGCTAACGGAGAAAATGCTAGGGGAAGGCAAATGTTCAGATTCAAAATTATCTAACGGCAACATGATGGAGAACATGAAGCTGGTGGAAAGTATGAACTTGAACAATAAATCAGTCGACAAGAGAGAAGACATCAAAGCCAAACTATCAGATACCTGTCACTTAGATAAAAGTCAGCCTCCTCTTCCTCCTCCTGAGTCTTTAGCGAGGGCAGAAAGATCCACCGGGGGTCGCTGTTTTACCCCGAAGTTCAGAGAGGAGTTTGGTTTCCTTCTGACTCCAGACTTCCTGATTCTGTCGGTGTCCTTCCTGTTTCTGGCGTACGGCTGCAGCGCTCCAGTAGTTTACCTGGTTCCTTACGCCCTCAGCGTCGGCGTGAAGCACACGCAAGCTGCCTTCCTCATGTCCATATTTGGAATCAGTGGCATTGTGGGGAACATCACCTTTGGATGGATCACTGACAGGAAGTAAGGCTGGATGCATGTGTGTTTTGCATGTGTGCTACAACTGACAGGTATTTAGTTGAACCCAACATTGATTGATATTTTTCTTTCTTCCTAGGTGTCTGAAGAAGTATCGTCTGTTTTGCTACATGGTGGCGATCGGCCTGGAGGGCCTCTGCTGTATGTTCATCCCCGCCCTTCACTCCTTCTCCCTCCTGGTCCCGTTTTCCGTGTTCTACGGGTACTTCGACGGAGCATATGTCGCGCTCATCCCAGTGGTGGCCTCTGACGTTGTGGGACCCAGACATCTCACCTCCGCTCTGGGTGTGGCCTACTTCCTGCACGCCGTCCCCTACCTCGTCAGCCCACCAATAGGAGGTAATTTTGTTGATAATGTTAGTTTTAGTTTCTGAAAATGTATAATAATGAAATTGTTTTGTTTTTTTAATCTTTTCTTTTTTTTTTTTTTTTTTATTCAATGCAAGGTACAGTACACATATGAAGCATCCATTACACTTGTTAAAGGAAGTAAATGTAAAGAACAAAGTCTAACAGTGGCGTACTGAGTATTGTCAGAACCTCACAGAAAAATGTATCACTTTCCAAAGTAGAGGACGATTTTACTGCTCCACCTAAACCACAGCCTTGAGCGTGTACAACATATTAGGTACCACGATGAACACACCTGTTGCACAGGTAAAAAAAACAGTTTTTTTTGTTTTTGTTTTTTTTAACCTTTTCATGTCACTCTGTCTCCAGGTTGGTTGGTAGACAGGATGGGCAACTACACAGCGACCTTCTTCCTCAGCGGGGCTTCCTTCATGTTGAGCTCCCTGGTGCTAGTAGCGACCATATTCATCAGACGCTGCCGGAGGTCCAAGACTGACTCAGCTGCAGAGTTAAATCCCAATGATCATTCTGAGCAGGGAATCATATGATATACCCGTCATGGTGCTGTTCTTCCATCAGTTCTGATGTAAACCATGGATTTATAAGGAATATACAGTAGTAAAGGTGCTATTTTGACATGTTTTTAGGTGTAAGAAGTAGAGTTAAGGTTTAACAGCAACAGTGTCCAGAAGAATGAAAAACGAACAACCTTTGCTTTTTTTGAAAAAACAAAACAAAAACAAAAAAAACACTACTGTATGCTGTAACTTTGAGACTCACATCATGCTATAATGACTAATTGTGTTTAGTAGTTTGTTTTTGTCGTGTCATGTGGATATTCTGTTTTCTCTAACCAAAAGGGCTTTTTCATTTTCCCAAATGATAAATCTAACAGCCTATCTACACATCAGGTAAAAAAAAAAAAAGAAGACATAAGCTCATCAAAAATCATGATTCTTCTGTTCTAGTAGACGTTCTCTAAAATTGTTAATGTGCTTTCTGTTTTTGTCTTGTTGGTTTTTTTCTGTCATATCAGAGGAAGCAAAAGAATGTGATTCATTTGTGTGTTATGAATATGTAAATAATGTAGTATTATTTTATTTTTAGTGGCAGATGCACAGGACCAAAAACACTGCAGACACGCTTTTCACTTGTTGTAAGATGAAAGGCAGCTGACCAAATAATGGTGATAGAGGAAAAAACATACAATAAGTCTTAAACTGTGAAACTGTCTCTTCAGCCAGCACCTCTGGAGCTGGTCTCCAGGGAGATATATTTGGGATCAAGTTTTATAAATGCAAGGGCAGCATTGTTTTCTTTGCCTGCGATATGCCTTACATCTTCATACAATAATGTTATATATCAAATATATCAGGTATGTCGAGCAAAGAAAATTCACATGTTGGCCCTCAGAAGCTCATTTATTTTAAGCTTCAATCACAATCAGCCAAAAACGACAAATGACAACCCGCTGTGACGCACAACATTTTCCTTTTATAAACCTTTCGTGCAATATCCAAACCTTACAGAAGTCTCATATGTGAATAATCTGTCAGGGTTTCATATAATGTAGTGACATGTGAAAGAAATATCATTAAAAAAAATACAGAATAGTTAGTTTTTCCAGTTACAGGGCCTTTAGTTTTGAATTATAGCTGAAGATACTTAGTGATTTACAACAAGTTCTGTGTCTTTGATTTGAAAAAGTATGTCTCACATTGTGTGATGTTTTACAGTTCACAATAAAAACATCACTTCAGACCATGAAAGACTCATGGTGGCTGTGCTTGGTGTGGGCTGATCATATCAGGACACTTATCACTTGACAAATACAAATGAAATGTTAGTTCAGTACATTCCTGCTGTTATGTGATAGTTTTATTTTTATTCACTCTGTTTTGAAAGTGGATGTTGTCATAGTTGAATGAAATAATTGAATTTTCCCATTTGTAGCAGTTGCCATTAAGCCAATAAGAATTCACAGGGACTGGTGTACAAGTATTAACCTGACATCAAACTAGACTTTTTTTTTAGACCAATCTGCGTTATTTTTTAGGGTTAGGGTTAGGTAACAAGGTAGGCCTCTACATTGATGCAGAACAGCACATCAAAAAACACAAAAAGTCAAAGCATTGTATATAGATCATTACAAAAATATAGTTTAAGAAAAGATCAATAAATAAGTCAAAGATGGGTACAAAGAGGATAAAGAGGTACATAAAACAGACCAATCCGCGTCCGCTGTATTAAGACGCACAGCCGTGACGTCATTACGCGGACGTCAATCTTGTAAATTTGGACCAATCGGCGCTCCCTGTTTGTTTTGGCGGTATGGCCGCCACCACAGGTAGTATCAAGACAGGTATTTTTAATGCAAATGTTGAATATTTAACAAAGACGGGGTATCTTTGATATTTAAGATGCCTTGTATGGATTACTCACTGACAAAGCTGCGAGGAGGTCTGCGCCCCTGCATTTTGAGGTGAGTGAAATTTTAGTGTTGTTTTTGTCAAAGTTTTAGCACTAATTAGCTGTTTGTTGTTGTGGCTGCACCTGGCATGTTAGCTCGGGTCGTTAACTTGCTAATTAGCCTATACATTAATTAATTAGTCAGTCCAGCTGTGTGTTAACTGCTCCACACAAGCCCCACACCACTATGGTCGATTTTGGGATTAGGCGGACTTTCAGTTAATCACATAGTAGCAGTGGTAGAGGAGGACAGGCCATGGAGGCAATTAAGAGGGCGAGTTAAAAGCAACATCGTGTTGTTGTAGCTCAGTCGAATCTGTTCACAAAGACATGATGCATATTATGAGATTTGGTGTGGCTTGAATGACTCTTTTTGAGTTTAGTTTACCCTGAGATAAACATCATGAACCCACATGGAATCAGGGTCTAACTAATCCACCTATAGTTGTCATAAACATACAATATTCAACAGTAAATGGATATTGTTAGTGGTGAATTATTTATGCTTATTATTTCAGTGTAAACCAGGGGTGTCAAACTCATTTTAGTTCAGGGGCCACACAGCGCAATTTCATTTTAAGGTTATAGCTATAAGTAAGGAGAACTCGAAATGTTGCTCTTTCTTTTACTGCAAAGAATTACGATGTTTACATCTAATGAACTCTCCTTTTACAAAACATTATTAACACTCTGAAATTTCATGACAAAAATGTGTGCAATTTCAACAATATTATGCCTCTGTAGCAGCTGTGAAATGGTAAACATGGACTCAGCCACACCTCTTCTGTCTTCGATGTCATTTTTCACACTTGGCAAATTCAATCCCGCGGTCCGGATTTGACCCTCTGGTGGGCCGGTTTTGGCCCGCAGGCCACACATTTGACACCCGGTGGTGCAAACAAATATCAGCTGAAGTAAAGTGTGTTTTAAGCATAAACCACTGAATACATGGCAACATTATATATTTACCTGCTATATACATCTTTAACACCATCCAAAGGCTTTGTAAACCTGTAGAAAACATCTAGGCTAATGCTTCAGAAACCAGACCTATAATGGCAAGTGACAGTTGTGGAGAAATCTCATCAGAAAAGAGGGTGAAATTAATATCTTGTAGTAACTGTATTGTAATCCATCATCTTTCCTCTATTTTGTTGTATCGTATTGATCTACAGAGGCTGTTCAGTTCCACACAACTTAGTCAGTTCTGTAAAATGTACTGTGGTCTATTCTGCTCTGTTGTCATATATGTTGTATTATGTTCTGTTTTGTCGAACAGAATATAATTTGATGATGATCTGATGATCTTCCCTGTGCTGTTGCAAGATGTTGCCCACAAGGGGTCAGCAAGCTTACGTGTGTGGCTGTCAGTGAATGAATTCCCTTGTTGAGTCTGATGTTTCACACATTTAACAAAAGAAGACTTTTCATTCAGCACAAACAGACTAATACCAGTCAGCCACTGAGATGTTCAGCAGCGACGATGCAGCTTGATGGAGAAAGATTAGAAAAAGTAAAAAAAAAAAAAAAAAATGTGCTGACAACTTTTTGATAAAATTTATCTCTGTCTAATGCTGTTTTACTGTAGATTGTATACTCGGCATTGTGCTATTAGTCTCCACAGTGGTAGAGTAGTAAGATATTGTCCAACAAGTGATACTGAAACTTTCATTAAGAAAACCTGACTTCAAGATAGACACCCATAGTGATATTAGGCTACATCCGGTTTGCCTGTTCACCTGCTGGCTTTAATCAACATCCCTTGTTCTCTTTTAGTTTTTTAGTATGTTTTTTATTTGAACTTGTATTACCGGTATGAGTATTTTAAACTATTTATTGCACTCTCCACACTTTCTCTTTTTTCTCTTTTCTTTCTTGGATATGTGTGCCAGTGTTGCTACTGTAGTGTATGTATTGTGTATGTATGTATTACAAGTACAAAGCAGCTGTTACGACGCCACCTGCCCAAGACAAATTTCCCTTCCGGGACAAATAAAGTTTATTTGATTGATTTGATTTGATTTGGTATAAGACCAAAAGTGCTGAAAAAAAAACTGCTAAAATGTGGATCTTTTTGAATTAAAAGTTTTGATGACAAAGTTGTGACAGAAAGGTGTAGCCTCAAGATTCACATCAGAGTAGGCACCAAGTGTGCAAAGTCAATTGCCCTTTGACTTAGTGCAACACCCACACCCTTCTATGTGTGTGGTATGTATGCATGTAGGACTATGAACTGTGTGTTGTGTTGCCTCCTAAACTTCTGCGTGCTCGTGCGTTCAGAGGAGTGTGTTTGCACAAGTGTTTGTGTACTGTGTGTGTGTGTTTTGTGTGTGTGTGTGTGTGTGTGTGTGTGTGTGTGTGTGTTCACCAAAGAGAACATCCCGTTCTGAGTGTGTCAGCCCCCACACGGGGAGCCCTGCATTGTTCCGCTACTGCAACCACTGTTGCGTGTTCTCTGCATCCTCAAATGTGACACCTGTTTGTAGCAAAGACACAGTATTTGCCCGTGTGTTTGGATTTAGATTTGATACTTATCTCACTATCTAATCTCATATAGGCTACTGTTTATTTAATGCTTTAAAAATATATATCTGATGTGTTTTTTGTTGTTGTTTTTTTGTAGGAAGTCTTTATATATTTGCAGAGGTGAGACATTGCACAACACCAGCTTTGTGTCAGTCAGAAATTAACTCATTTTCAGTTCTGCAAAATACTTTTTGTCGATAAGGGGGCTTGTACAGGGCAATGATGAATTCATTTTCTCTGTCATGTAGGCATATACTGTAGATGTTTAGATCAAAACGAAACCAGACATTCATCTATCAGCATCTCACTATCAGTTGATGAAAATGGGTAAACGTCTGTGAAAGTATTTTTTTGTTATCATCATCACCATCAAAGGTTAATGTTGTGTCACAGATCTAATGTGATGTGCTCTTAGATAGGGTTAACTGGACTGTGAAACAGGAGCTTCAGGCGGGTTGTGGTCTGTTTGTAGATGCATTCAGAGATGTTGTTTGTGAAAGTGAGAAATCTGATAAGGTGGTTGTGTATTCACTAAATGGTTGTGTCTTGAACTTAACCCAAAACTGAGTTGGAGCAAATGGCACAAATGGAGAAAAAAAATAACCCGTGCAAGTGGTGGTTTTGGTTTATCTTGTGAGTTGATCTGTTTTGATGATGCTGAAGTGTCACATCAACCCCAACAGTTGACGACCCTCCAGCGTTCAGTCACCTGGAAATAAGTTTTCAAACTGACTCAACAACAATTTTTGTTGGTTGTTACTTTACTTTATCAATGGTACAATACCGTTAAGCCGGTGTTACTTAAAAGAAAGTATGTAGCCCGTGTCGGGGAAAATATGTGTAATATAACTTGCAACTGCATTATACAGTATCTTATCCATTTAATTTTTTTTGCCTCATGCATTGTTTGTCTTGTAACATCTAAAACCAACACATTCACCGAGAGCATAAAATGACTTCAGACTTCTTGTTCTGACTGTGCAACAGTCCAAACCTCAACATTTTCTCAGTTTACTGTAATTTAAGGGAAGGAAAAGCAACACATCCTCACATCAGAGAAACTGAAACCATCAAACTTTGTTAATCACAGCTTTTCCTGAAAAACGACTTCAATGATGAATCATTGTGTCGATAACTGACTTGTTATTTAAGATCAAATTATGAAAGGGGTTCAGATTCAGTTCAGTTTTAAAACATGACGCACTGTTAAGGCCCCTAATGTATTATGTCGGTGTGAGCAGTTGGTAGCAAATATAGTGGAGTAGATGTATAAGTGTCATAAATAAAAAAGAAAAGTTATATTCCATCTCTATTTCCCCCCAACACATGGCTTTGAATATGGCTGCCAGAAGGTGTGTTACATCATGTGAAAGGCTCCACGGGCAGCCCCCAATGATCAAAGTATGTGTGTGAGTGTCTGTGTGTGTCTGTGTGTGTGTATTTTCAGACAGAAGTTTCCACTGTGTAGGTGGATGCGTGGGAGGCAGGCAGAGGAGGGGTTTCCTCTGAGGTTGGCATCCCCGAACGCTGAAAAAGATACAGAAAAGAAAAGGACTTCCCCCTGTTTTCTGTAACACACACACACAAAACCTCTGTTTTTCTGTCTGACTGATGTTCCCGTTTGTTTTATTGATGAGAAACACCAAAGAGCACAGTGTGCAGTTTCAGTACGTGTGTGTCGTCAGTACTTCGGTTTACTAGTAGTAGAAGCCTTTAATGTTACGTGATTCAGATTTTGATCTGATGCAGCTATTTATAAACGAAATTGATTTATTCATCATCCACTTTTCAGTTCTCTCTTTCTTGTTGTTCAGTCTTGGTACTTACTCCAGATGAGGCATATGTAGAGTAATGCATGTGCACAATCTTTGGCTACATGACTAGTATCAGCATCCTGAGTTCACTGAGGTTGTAGACTGTCCACATGGGGGAGGCAAAGCCAATGTGATGCTGGAGGAGAGGCCACCGTGAGGGAGCATGCATGTGCTTTTATACATTCAACAGTGACAGATTCTTCTTCCCTTCACCTTCATCTGTTGTCATTTGTTCAAGCTGGGGCTCTGTATTTTCATATGTCAGATAAGCATCAGCTTGGAAAACTGGAAAAGCACTGGTTTTCAAGAGGAAATTATGAATTTTTGAAGACTCAATAATATCTTCCAGTCCAAAAATACTGGCCTTTTAGAAAACAATGTAAACTTTTACAATACTTACTACAACACAGGAGGTAATTTACTGCTAACAGTCTCAAATAAACATGATGCACTGACATTGTACTGTACTGCCTCCTTAAAGCCAAATCAAACAGTCTTCATGTTGATTTCCGGTTTGCAAGTTTTGTTCATTCAGAGACAATATTGGACTGCAACACAGCACTACTGATGTCAGCCAGGAAAAGTGGTCTCTCTCTCTCTCTCTCTCTCTCTCTCTCTGTTTGTTTTTTTTTCTCTCTCTCTCTCACTTACACACACATACACACATAGAAACACACACAAAGACACCTGTGTTGTTGGTTTACACTAGATTCTCTGGGTGATAAAATTTGTCATACTGCAGCCAGGTGCATAATGCCAGTGTGTGTGTATGTGTGTGCCTGTGTGTGTGCATTTCTCTGTGTGTGTGTGTGCGCGCGCATATTTATACGTGCATGGGTGCGTACATGTGTTTTACCACATCACTCACACACACTTCTATGTGGGAAGACAAACACTCTACAAAACACAAGACACTCCTGATGAAGCACTGATGAAAAGGACACGTGTAGAGTAGACACTTCCTCACAGAGCCAGATAGATACTCTATGTTCCCTCATGTCATCTTTATCTTACAGTCTTACTCTATTTGTGATTGGATTATATTTATTTCTCTGACTTGTATCCAATTTGTTATTTTGTAGTATTTCTGCAGTCATGTGTACTCCAAAACAGTGTTGTGACTGTCAAGAACTGAACAATACTGTTTACTGTGTATGAGTAAAAATAGAGTTTCCAGTACACAGCGGCACAGGACAATCATATTGTAGCAATGTCTTTGTTTACATGCTTCAAGTGCTCCCTCATGGTTTTGGTCGGATGGCTATAAACAGTCACACCACAATTGGATTACTGAAACCTGCAAACTGTGGCTGTAGTTCTAAGACCCAGGGCAATGGCATGATAACCTTGTATTAAACAGGTTGCAGTCGTGTAGAAACATGGTGATGCTTTCATGTTTAGCGTGATCCAAAATACTCTGTCTTCTTAATTGTTGTTTGTTTGTTCCAGTTTGTAATTCAAAAAATGGGGAACATATTTAAAAAGTGACACAGTTTCTTTCTCTTTCTGCTTTTTCCTATAGTTGTTGTATAAGTCTGCCGCTAAGGACACGAACAAAGTGATGTTTACTGAGCACCAGAAACCGATGCCTCCTCCAACCACAGCTGTCAGGTAACAAAAGACTCATAGCCAATTAACTTTTCAGGGTGCACAATTCAATCTGTGGAAAAGAATCGAAAGATTATGATAACAGAGTTTAGTGAACAATAATAATGCATGTAGCTACTTTTACAAACATGAATGTAGTACCTCACAGTCACTGGCTGCTGCAGACCTGTGTTACACTGAGTTCACTGGCAGGTTCATGAAGCCACAGCTAATAGCACGCAATCATTTAATCATATGCAGGTGGTTTCATCCTCACTAATGAACCTGAGAGATATGAGAGAGCAGGATCAGTTGAAAGGTGTGATTTAGTCCTATAGTAAATATGTTTTTTTTATCCATCATAATGTTTAGCTGCAGAATATTGAGTGAATTCATGATTTGATTGCCTGCCGGTGCAAGTGATGCAATTACTTGGTCAGGATGTGGTGTAAGTGTGTGAAACATACTGGTCTGAAGACAGAGGGTAAACTCATAATAATATCTGGCCGTCAAAACGCTGCTTTGATGTGTTTGCACAGTGGTGCCCCAGATTTTTGTTGCTAATTACCTTGTTGCACGTCATACTCTCAGTTTAGTGGCTGTGCACTGCACAATTATAAAGATGGGGAGGGTTACCACATCTGTATTTGGCAGACCATCCATTTAGTCATCATCTTTACAGGCTTTTATCTTGTAAAACTCAAGTAAAGCATAAATCTCACCTTTATGACCCTCACTGAAGTTTGTTTGTTGCCCATTGTTTTGTTTTTTTTTAGTATTGCTTTTTTTTTTATTGTGAAACACAAGACAAACAACATAACAGACATACAGCAATGGATACACAAGATGTGCACAAGGTGTGCGTGTGTATGTGTGTGGTTCAAGTGCCAGTGACATTGGTCGCAATAACAAAGCAGTATAAAGGGTAGTAGGGATAACAGTTGTGATAGCAAACATAACCTAACTCATAATAGTACTAATGACAGCAATAATTCTGAAGGTAAGACGGAAGAAATAGGGACAACAGGGACAAAGGATGAAAGAATGAAAGAAGGGAAGAGGGAGCGAAGGATTCAATTCAATTCAATTCAAAAAACTTTATTCATCCCCAAGGGGCAATTAAAAAGCACGCTGAGCAGTTCAGGTAAGATCACAATAAACAGCAAACACTCACACATACACACACACACGCGCACACACACACGTGTGTGTGCGCGTGGAAGGATGGATGCTTAAGTGGAATTGGACATGAGTAAATAAATGAGAATAGAAAGATAAATAAATAAATAGATAAAATGAGTGAAAGAAGCTGTGCGAACGGGAGGAAAAAAAAAAAAAGTTAATAAATAAGGAGAGAAAAGCAAAAACGAGCAAACAAGTGATAATATATCATAATAGAATAATAAAATGGCATTTTGTGAAATGTCACATTGACAAGATGCATCAGGTCCCGTTGATCGGCCAGGCATTGGACCGCGGACACCCGCCACCACAGCCCCCAGGCAACACCCATTGTCGCTGCTGGCAGAAAAACCCACACTACTCCTCGCAGCGTTTCTCTTAAGGTTTTACAAGCAGTGTTTTTCAGCCTGGTTTGGTTTGTCAAATGTATGTCTGGTTAACACCCCCACACACCCAAGTCCGTAGCCTTTCTATGCCTTCCATGAAGTGTTGAGATGTTACAAACAGAGCTAGAGGACTGCAAGTAAAATGAGTGCTGTTTGTAGGTTTAGAGTTTATGTTGATCACAACAAGGTGGCAGCGCTCTGAGCCAGTGTCTGTTTATCAGTTTAGGGAGGAATCATGATCCTCAAAGTGCGTTTACTCTTCACATATTTAACTTAATTCATTAGCCTGGACTGCCCCTCAGCAGTTGTCAGACAAATATACTATGTATGGAAAATGTGTAATTAGATTTGCCATATTTAACTTTAAATGGTGGTAGTTACTTTGAAGTTGGACAGAGGAAACAATTGACCTGCTCTGAACTGTATGTCCTTATTTGACAAATAGAAACCTACAGTGTTTTGTCCTCGTGTAATGCAGAAGGGATATATATTCATAAGGGAACATATCTGTTTTTGTTATTACCTCATTATGGAACAATACTGTTCAGATTTAAAGCTTTTGGGGTGATTTAAAATCAACTTAAGGATCAGTGTGGCTCAGTCCAATGTGCACACCATATTGAAGGACAGTCAATCGACAGTCTTCAATATCAGTGCTCTAAGTAAACTAAACAGGAGGGTCGTCTGTATAGCCAAATTGATTTCTGCAATACAGCAGTACGTCTTAACTTCTTTTACACACCAAATATCATTTTGCTTGTGTTGTAAAGGTGAGAAAACTGAGCTCATGAGCAGCGGCTGCTGGCTTGAATTTGAAGATCAGACATGTAATTTAGATTAGAGGCTGTGGAAATTTCAACACGATGCTGCCCCACAAAATGGTCTTTGGGAAGTCAAATAATTCAGAGGGTGAAATTTTTGTATCTATAGCCATGTTATTGAAGGGACGCTAAACGCACCACTACCAGGTGTGTAATTGTGTCTTTTGGCTGAGGACTAGCTGTGAAAAGATATGGCTGAGTTTGCTTGGATTTGCCCCTCTTTTGCCTTTTCTAACAGAAACACTATTGTTCAGCAGACCGGAGATGCAGGCTTCTCCCTGAATTTCTGACTTACTAGTAAGATTTTAAAGAGAAAGCCTGTAAATCTGATTCTAAACTGAACTCTCTGTCCCCATCTGTGGCAGAACAATCTTCACGTTCAGTCACAAGGCCTCCCAGCTCCACTTGACATTTGAAAGCAACTTTTGTTGACCCACAGTGCACTAAGTGACCACTCCCAATGCGGAAAAATCAGATGTTTATCACACTGAAGACAGGAGGGAGATTCAGCTGGCTTGTTTAGTAGTGGCATATGTTATATGGTGATATAATGTTAGGTTTAAGACTTTACTCAATGCATCTCAATAAAAAAAGGCACGAGTGGCAAATAAAACACGAGAGGACAACTATGGACACGTTTGTTAATGTTGGAAAACACCAGACCTTCCACTGTCAGGCATAAAATAATCCTCAAAACAGGATCAAGGACAAGCTTGACAGCATGTAAACAGCATTAAAAATGGAGTAAAGGAAGGAATGAAGAGAGTGAATAACAAAATTAAGAGGAAGATGGGCTCCAAAGAACAAAAATGATTATAGTGTTTAAGCAGTTAAAAATTACTTGGAAATATTAAAGTAAAAAAAGGCTGTAGAAAGGCAGAAAGTTTAAGGAATCAAAGACACAGTGTTGTCATAATGTAAAAGCTGTATGTCATTGTGCAAGGTTTAGCTCCTGTAGAACACAGCAATATGATGAATTAGGGTCTGTGCTGTTTTTTTTTTCAATTAAATAATGCTCCATTGTAGATTTATCAATGAAGTGTTTGTGAGACCTTTTCTTCTGGCATTTTGTTCTTATCGTTCGGTCGGTCGGTCGTCAGTAGAGATGCAGTATGCCAAGGAAACGCAGGGAGAAGAGAGGGGAGGAGGTGAGGCAGGTGCCTCCACTCTTTACATTTACTTATTTGTTGGGGGCAACTGGTAGCTTAATGGTTAATAATATAACTATAACATCCACAGGTCCATCATTCACTCGTGGTGGAGATGTCTTTGTCCCCTCAAAGTTTTTATTTCTTAGTTTTAGATGGCAGAGACAAAGTTGGTTCTCCAGATAAACAATTGTACTGTAGCAGAGATTGTTTTCAAACAAACAGGAAAGCTCTGGAAGCTGAAGAATAAGCCCTGGTTTATATTTCCACATTTTAACCATGGTGTTTGTTTTTTGCAAAAGTACTATTGAACGCAGCTCATTGAAATTTCACTAAGTTTTCAGGACACCAGGGAATCTAGTACATCTAGTACAAGTACTCTACACTTTTTTACCTTTAAGGGGCGCTGTAAGGTTAGTTTACTAGTTATATATTTTGCTGTGACATGAGTAATGATGCATCACAAGACATGTTATCACATTGGACTGATCTGTGAGTCGGACCCAGCTGCCAATGTATTCCCTCCATCCGCAGTTCAGTGTCTCAACCTGATTTTTATCTGCGTTCCCGAGAAGTGACACAAAAGAAGTTACGGATTTAAAAGTATTATTGAAACTAAAACTGAAACTATCATTTCTGTGACCACACTGAAGTCATTTGTCTTGTCAGTGGTATTTTTTGTACAAATATGGTCTGTTTGCAGAGTTCCCATGAGTTAAGTTAGTGAAGTGTACACACACACATGCTTGATTAATCGTTTGACAAACGACTCAGTATAGTGTGACATTACTGGATACTAATTTGCCTGACTAATTTGTTCACAAAGGGTCGTCTGATACACGCCTGATGCAGGATTAATCTGTAAAAATTGGAATGCGATGCTCATAATATTAGGACTGTTCTCAGAACAGCCTCACACACATCACAACATTATACCAACATCACCCATGCACTACTATCTGATCAAGGATCTTGCTCATAAACCACTCAATAAATAAATTCATAGACGTGGTGTGTGTCTGGTGAGTGTGTGTGTACATGTAGTGTTGGAGTGTGGGTCTGCACAAGAGAGTTTTTGTGTTTGTGTGATTTATGTTGCTGTAAGTTGTTACTGCAGGTTTTTTTCCCTCTTTTTTTTTTGCACATACTTAAAGGCGCAGTCAAGGTATAAAAAAAAAACCACACACTCTTTCACACCTGTAAGACCATAACCTTTCCAACCTTTCTTCTCCATCCTCCCCCACACATACCCCCACACACATGCACACACACACACAGGCAACTTTGCAGAGAGTTGCTTCTAGAGTTAAGAATGTCGAAAGAAGAAAAAAGTGGAAAACAGTCGATAACAGAGATGAGGTAACAGAACGAAAAGAGAGAGAGAGAGAGAGAGAGAGAAGAAAAGAAAATGTAAAAAAAGAAAGAAGTGGGCTTGGGGCAGACTCAGTCTTTGAAATAGCCACAGTGTGAAGGGGAGTGTGTGTTTTAAATATTAAAACCTCACACTGTGCAAGAAACAACCCAGATGAAAAACAAACAGGGTTAAAAAAGAAACACAGAAAAGAAAATTTAAAGGTAAGCTCCTTTGTTGTGGCACTTTGCTGTGTGTGTGTCAGGCAGGTGCATTCTCTCACTTGCCGTTTTATGTTCATCATCTAAGATTTGATTTTAGTGTTGTATGACTATAAGAAACTAGGCTTCTCAAACTTTAGTGTTGATGTGAGCAATGCGAAAGGTGTCGCACATCGTGATGAACCTACAGCGAATTATCACCTGACAAAGCTAAACGAGACTCAGCGTTTGCCAAGCGACAAAAACACAACTCACACATGAATGATAATAATACTTTGGATTGGTAGCATTGATTGGTGATTGTTAGGTAACATGTTCGCATTATCAGTTTAAAATGCAGATATTTCAACGCTGTGTTCATAAGTTGTTTCTGCTGCCCCCAAGTGGCCGCAAACCTTCAGTAAAGGCAGGTTCAGTTTTTTTTTTTTCCCCCATTGATGGGTTCTGAAGTCCAGGACTGGACCATAACCCCAGACTTCTGCATCACCACTAATACTTTCAATACATCAATGGAAAAAATAAACTAGAGTCTTCATATCAGGCACCAGAGAGATTGGCGTATTACAGACCCTATTGTACCACTGCCTGCCTCTTCCACCCAGGTTATCTGCCCCTTGGAGGCGACATGGTGCCATGGTGCAGTTCACTGAAAAGGAACAAGTTAATTGAAAAGTGAAAAAGTCAAATAAAAGATAATGAACTGAATTAAATACAGTTATATAAAGTAGCATAATATGATCCACACACATATTTTTTGTTGGGTCATTACACACGTGAAATTACACTACAGCGTCCAAGCTCTTGTACATTTTGGCCTTTGACCCTTTGTGGAGATCACACTGTTTATTCAGCCCCCTGTGCGTCCCTGTATACTGTAGTTACCCTGGTGTAGTTTGCTTTGGCTGTTGAACGGTGCCTTGCTAAAGACGACCACACCTTCTCAACAAAGGTGTGTGTAAACGCACGTGTGTGTGTGTGTGTGGGTGTAATGTGTTTGCTTCATGTTATGCATGTGTCCATCTCGGTGTGTGTGTGCACTGTGTGTGTTTGAATGTTACATTTTTTTTTCATGTAAATACTTTGTTGTATCGAAACTGTAATGTTACTATGGTCTTGTAGAATATTGTACTTACTTGAGCCTGTGTGTGAAACCAGTTTTCCACTCGTCTTCTGTGTCTCAGGCTTGTAGAGGAAACCCTAAGTTCTAGTTTTGAGTCAGCCCACTGTTGTCTATGGAAACTTCACACACACAATTGCACACGAACACACACACAAACTCAAACAAACAAACATGGCACATGAGAGAACACGCCGTTAGCATGTGTGCATGTGGCACGTTTGTCACCAACACAAAATGTAGATCTAAATATAAAAAACACAAACAACATGTGTTTAAAAAAAGAAAAGAAAAAGGTGTCACGATAAAAGCTGCGGCCCACAGCACCTCAGAGATGCTGCCACTATATGATTTAAAGGAAAGGTGTAATCACATACAGGTCATTTCTTGGGATCTGAACCTGAAATTGTGTTTGGTTCTGTTGTGTTCATATGAATGTTTCCGAGCAAAATGGAGCTAGTTCACAACGTACAATCAAAACAAATGTGCTTAACTTTCCATCAGCTCAAGGGACAGTTTGTGTCCTGTTTGCTATGATGCGATACTCATTCAGCAGTGTCGGAGTGACAGTGTGGCTGTCACATAGAACAGGTCAAAACCACAAATGGCTTCAGAAGAAGAGTGAGAAAACGAGGCCTTTTGTTGCCTTATAATAAAAAACATTTAAAGAAGAGTTTAGCTCAGCCCTTAATGAGACACTTGAGCCTGTTACTTTACAGCTAATCTGCCATACCACAGAATGATTGTTAGAGGATTGCGCGTATGTTCCACTGTTCAGTCTTTGTGGTTAACCAGGTGTGAGCAGTGTTCACTTACAGCTCATAGTTGCAGATATCCATTTTTATCTGATAACATATTTGCAGACCAGTTTGCTGCGAGCCATTTGCTTCTCTATTAAATCCATGCACACTTTGAAAAATAGGTGTCTTTTGCCAGATACAGAGCTGGGTGTAGTTTCATGATATATACTGTATCTATCATATCGTCTGTAAGGGGGGAAACACCGGCTGCTCTTTCTACTGTCTCTACTTCTTTCATCTAAAAATCAGCATCCTGCCTCCTAAATATCACATTTTGGTTTTTTAAGGGGGTTTGTGGTGGGTTTTATTCATGTGTCAGATGAGTATGTACATGTGGGGGGTTTGTACTGTAGAAATTGGGAGGTATTGAAACGTAGACGAAGAGTAAAGTAGAACAGATGAGAAAATGTCACGGGGTCATGTTGAAATGAGGCGACTTCTACGATTAGGGAAACATTTTCTGCTGTGGATGTTTTTACAGCGTAACACCTGCTGCACGCGTCGTGTATTTTGGATCTGTTATGATCTGTAATATGTGCAAATTAACACGATTTCTCTCGGTAAATCACATTTACAGCAATAAAAAAAAAGGTCCAATGTGAGCTTCCACTTTTAAATCAGGTACTGCCCAA
This sequence comes from Trachurus trachurus, assembly GCF_905171665.1. Taxonomy (NCBI): domain Eukaryota; kingdom Metazoa; phylum Chordata; class Actinopteri; order Carangiformes; family Carangidae; genus Trachurus; species Trachurus trachurus. Next base: position 9,627,762 of record NC_139906.1, read on the forward strand.
ATTCACACCACTTAAGGAGACTTCTCAACTTTCAAATCTTGTTAACTGTGTACGTTTGCTCTTTGCTTTACTTGCACTGCCACATTTCCTGTCACTTTGCTCAATAACACACCAGAGTTTTCAGTGTGCCTGATTGTAGTTTGTACGATGTACGTATGTGTCAACGCCGCCTAAAGGCGACAACGTTTACACCTGTCGAGCTGCCGTAGCCTCCTCCTGGCTGTAGCACACTGCACTGCCCTGATCTCTGTGGTTGTTGTTTGCCCTTGTAGTCTTGAACCGATGACTGGGGATAACATAACAACATGCACTTGTGGACGCTCCCTATTCAAAGGCATTCATAGTGTTGCTGTTGCAGTCACTAAAGTTGTTGTAAGAAAAGTGAATGTAGGGAGCTTGACAGTGAAGTTCACACTTTGCCCTAGATTCATACCTCTGCACGCTTGGCCAATCACTGAAGTGGGTGTAGGTGCCTGTTTTGGAAAGTTACAGAAATTATCAGAAGCATCTCCCCTGTGGTGCTGTTGGAAAAGGGGGTTTCAGGTGCACAGAGCACTTGGTGAGAAGAAGCACACCGTGGCCTTCATTTATTTACTTATCTAGAAAGGAAGCTGAATTTTATGTCTTAATTTTCTCTCTGGATACTTTAGCATGTATTGCCTTTCCAACAAATGGCCCCTTTCATGGGAGCTTCAGGGCTGTGGTGTTGTGCACGCTGACTCACTGACACACTGTCGTGGCTTACCGAGACACTTGAATAGAACAGAGCCATTGTTAAAATTGTAAATGACATCTGGGTCTAATTTGTGTGGTGCATGTAATTACAACAAGATGTATTTGACATCACTGGGAATGCTGTCTCAAGAAGAATGATACTAAAATATCAAATATAGATTATAATATCAAATGTCTGTTATGATGCAAATTTGAACATTGGTTTGATTGGCATCTAGTGAGGGACAAACATTTACGGTTCAGTTATGCCGCTGCCAATTTACAGTTTCATATAAACACTGCAGGAGCAAAACGTTGTTCAAAGCAGTCAGACTTGTGTTGAAAAACACCAGTTAGACAGTTGTAGCACCAAAGTTTTACAGCTTATGACAGAGCAGACGAAGAAAGCTGCAAACATCTAGTCTGTATTCAGACGGATGAACTCGTTGACCACTCTGAAGTTATTGGCAATGATAATGCCAACCGAAAGTTGTATTGTGCATCTCACAATGTGTTTTTCCACTCTTTATTTTGACCCCACATGGCAGTTGAGATGCACACACACATACACACACAAACAAACACTGTAGAGACCATCTATTAAAGCAACAATGTCTATTTTTCCATTTCCTCTGTTCACACAAAGCTGCTGAGGTATCACTAACCACATGCATTTTTCTTTTCCAATAACCAATTTGACTGTCTACTCACAAAACACAGCGCAACGTGTGTCTTCGCCCACACCACTGTCAGTTTGTAGATTTGCACGTGTGCTCCCCACGGACTGAATATTTAATAACTATACTTAGTTTACACCTTGTGGGTGCTGTTTGCTTTGATGCTGTTTTGATGCAGTATTTTTAAACCAGGTAGATGGAAACTTCACTTAAACCTAAACATCCTGTAGAGGATGAAGGGTTTCATAAGACTTGAAAATAATAAAACAGGAACGATTCACTGAGGCAATATCATTACTAACACTAAAGAAAACGAACCAGGATTTTGATTAAACTTGTCTTGTCCTAAGTCACCAAATGAATAAAATGTGCAATACTGGAAATAAGCCAATTCAGTTTGAAGAAAATCTCAACACCATGTCTGTTCAGTGGATGCTCTAGGGGGTTTCGACCCTTTTTGTGATCTTTATCATTCATGTTCCTTCACAACTTCAGCAACTGCCTAAGAAAATGGCATCACAAGGTTGAATTACTGGCCAGATATTAAGTTTTTATTTACATTCTCGATCAGTAGATAAAGTTCAGTAGGAAGACTTGACTGATGAAGTAGAGAATGGCCATTTGAGCAGCTGCAGCACACAACTTCTGAGGGAGAACTTGAAACTTATTACTTGTCTGCACAGGAAGTGGTTCAGCCATTTTTTCCAGTCTCAAGTGCATCTGATGAGATGGTTGCGTTCTAATCAATCCCACAGGCCGTGCAAGAGTCTTCATTTCACTCAGGCTGTAGATGTGTAAATGTGAGCGGAAGCATATTTTTACACTTCAAATATATTTTCTTCTGTGGTTGTGTGATTTGCTCTCATCTGACATACAATTCAGCTTTATGTTTTTAGCCATGGAGCACCCAAAAAAAACAACATCAGGGTGAATTTGACACATCACATTTACACACTTCCTCTGACATTTCCACTGCAGTGCACTGCAGAGGAAAGCTGAAGCATCAAGGAGGCACCGCCAGCTAAACTGCAATGATTTTGCATCATTGTTAGCAAACAGGATTTAACCAACTGTATAAACTCTTAAATGTGTACATTCAGTGTTAGAAAGGGGAATCATGGAAAACTGTGGCAGCACCTCAAGTCTGGTGAAGATAAACACTTGCTAGCTCTTTTGAAATACAGGATGGGGGAAAAAAGCGGGAAAACAGTTGCTATTGGCAACCTCATAACTGGTAAAGGTTATAACTGGTAAAAGTATAAAGTTTGACAAAATAATAATGCAGATTAAACGTTGTAACATGTCCTCATTGACCCTCAACTTTGCACAGCTGATTTTCATAGCGTTTTAATACGTAGCGAGCGCATGGGCTGCCTGGAAACTCAAGATCTGGACGATTATGTTTTAGAAAATGGTTGGAAAGGGGGTGAACGATAGTGATACGATCGTCCGGCTAAATCGTCATTGCGGTCAAAGTGGATAAGTTGTTGCCAGAATGATTTTTGTACCACAGGGTGTCAGTGTTGTTGCCAGTAGAGATCAGTAAGGCTAAGAAACTTGCTTCACAGCTCTTTGACAAAACACTTTGAACATGTGTGCATGCGTTTAAATCAACCAGGTTCAGAGACTCAACGATGGTTTGAAGCTGTAGTTAAATTGAACCTCATTTACTTCAACAGTGTGATCAGTGAAGTGAGCAGAAAAAAACAGCTCATTAGAACATTGAACATATACGTACGTAGTCATTGAATCAGCATAGAAAAACACAACCGTTGGTGTCTGTGCCTCAGGTCTGATGAGGTTTTTCCTGCAGGTCATTTCAAGTTCTGCTCTGCAAACACAGCACATTTAAGATTAACCCACAAATTTTCATGAATGTTCACAGAGAGGCCACTCTTGAGGGGAAACACTAGCCCAGGGTGGGTTGCTTTGGATCACTACTCTGCAGTGTTTCAGTGTTGGGGAAGCTACTGTGCAAGTGTAGCTTGTAAAACTGCATGTAGTTCAGTCTGACAGTAGTTTGAACATGATCTACATTTCTACCCCTGGAGAAATGTAGTTTGTAAAACTTAAGAAAAGAAAGTAGCTTTAGCAACTACTTGTACTCATACTCATTTAACTTGGTGTTAAATAAATCAACATGTGGTGTATATGAAACAAAATATAAAATTCACATGCCAGCAGAAATATGCCTCTCAACTCAGTTTTATTTTTTAAAGAAAAAAATGTGACATTTTTGTTCAACATACTGTACTGTAGGTTCACCATAGACATGTTGGGTAATGTATAGACTTGTTGGGTAATATAAAGAGAAAATGAAAATCCTACCCCAATACCCACTTGCTAAACAGAAATGTAAATCAGTCAACAAAAAATGTAATAAAAAACACAAAGAGGTAGACATATATTCTAGATCGGTGTGTCTCTTGAACAACAATGTTTCGATCCATGACAGGAACTTCAGAGCCACTAACTTAGGCACTAGCACTAGACGTCAGGGCAGAATCGCTTGTTGACACGACACATGAGCAGTCTCTCAAAGTTTTTATCAGACGGCCGGTTCCGTTTGGCACTAAACACATCTTTGCCAACACTAAAAAGCCGCTCACATGCTGCATTGGCTGGGACTTCATGCCTTTTTTCAAAGAGAGTTCTGGAACACAATAATGGTAAAATAAAATGTGTATATATAGGTATTTTTTTAATTTAAAAAAATTGGCCAATTGTAGTTTGTAATTTGAGTAGAAAAAATGACCCAAAAAGTAGTTGAAATACTTGATGCAGCACAAAATATGAATGTAGTTTAACTACCGGCAAGTTACAGCAAATTGTAGTTAAGCTATGTAGTTCAACTAGCTGTTATGCTGCTCACAAGTGGAACAAACTACCAGCAGAACTGAGATCAGCCCCAACTGTAAGCACTTTTAAATCCAGGTTAAAAACATATCTCTTTTCACGTGCTTATAGCTGAGAACTTAAAACTTTATCTATTTCCTTTTTCTTTTACTTTTATTTGCTCTTGCTTTCAACTCTGTTTTTAGTGTTTTGTTTGTTTTTATTATCCATTTTCTTTTATTTTACTTTTATTTGCTCTTGCTTTTAACTCTGTTTTCAGTGTTTTGTTTGTTTTTATTCTGTCTTATGCTTCTTTTTTTAATGTTTTGCCTTTATGTAAAGCACATTGAGTTGCCTTGGTATGAAATGCGCTATATAAATAAAGATGCCTTGCCTTGCCTTGCCTACATGTAAGTCTCCCCAATACTGCTACTCTGTTGTAGGGGCCAATTTCTTTTCACTTTCACTTTCTGCTGCCAAAGGAAAGCAAACATTTTAAATTTTTATACCAAGCATATGATGAAATTGTTGAATCAGATTCACAGGAGCACTGTTACTTTTGTTTGCTGTTGTGTGTATGGAGTTAGACACGGCTAGATTAGACTACAGATTAGTTGTTTCCCCCCATGCCGACAAACAGCACGTGTCCATGTCAGTATTCAGCTGGACTGTCTGCTGTGGTGTGTTCAAGTGCAGATATAAAACAGAAAATTTATGGCTGCATTCCTGTTTGTGTTTCAGTCTTGCCAGTGCTGGTCGTTAAAAGTTTGTTTGATGTGTGTGAGCACATGATGAAACGCAAACAGTGTGCACAATAAATTCCAACCCAGAGAAGACTTTAATTAGAAAGATGCACAACATTAGGTGTGTGAGTGTGTGTGTGCACAGGAGTGTGTCACTACTGTTTGATCACAGCAAAGTGAGAACAACTGTACTACCAGACTGCTGGAACTGATCAACAAGGAGTGTATATACGCACTGCACACAAATGCAGAAGTGCTTTCCAATCAGTGTTAAATGTCTCCCGTTTCACTGAGTGGTGCTAAATAGACGAAGTTCCAGGTACATTTGTAACATTAAGGTCGAGACACATGACAGATGGAGTGATCGGAAAATAGACGAGACCAAATAAAAGTCGGACAGGAAGCAGCAGAGATGTTATTTGGCTTTCAGAGAACAGTGCGTTATAACAGACACGGTGCCATACATTCAAATAAACCATCCATTTCTGTGCCACAAAGCAAAAAATCAACCTCACATGATTCAATCAGTCAGTTTGTAATCGTGATGTAAAGAATGAATCTCTGTTTGGGCCGATTTGAGTAATTTCACATCATTCAATAAAACAAACTTTAAACTCAAAATGAAACGCTGGAAAAGATGGATCCGAAGTAGAAGTAGAGCTGTCTTTAATTCACTTAAGAACAAAGCAAAGGAAAAACAACCCGAGTCGCATACATAGACAAAAGATAAGAAAATAAAAGTAAGGAACTTCATGCAAGGCATTGCACTACGACGAACACAAGGAAGCGACTGACTCAGCCTGCTGATGTAGCGGCTTATATAGTCCAGTGGTGATCTCATTCCAACGCCAGCCCCTTTGTCAAAAGTTTTATGACTTTCATCTCATAGTTTGCAATACACGTGCATTGGGGGAACTCACAGTTCTTTGATGTCCAGGAGTCCTACCCATTCAGAAGAAAGAATGGGGGGTCTGGGCTGTAAATCTCCACACTGTCAGCACATCTGTATCTTTGCTGAACTGGTGTGTTCCAGCAGGTGCACGACTCCCACCCATCCTGAAGAGAGAAGGGGGGGGGGTCTAGGCCATAACTTTTAGAATTTACCCAAGTTGACCATGAGAGGCGCAGGCCGCTGTTATCTCAGGCCTGCACTTGTTTTTCACCTTCTCAGCTGACATTTACTGGCTGACTATAATTCATGAAACATCAATCTTGCAAACAAACAAATGAAATAAAAACATTACATTGATATTTGGCTGACCCAAAAAATTTGAAGCTTTGTTCGTTTTTTTTCCTTTTTGACACTGGTTCTCATCGGCAATTGTTACATAAAAATGAGTAGGCATCCTGGAAACCTGCGTGATTTTGGAGATATGCAGATCGCACCCAACCCCCCCCCCCCCCCCCCCCCCCCCAAATATGATAATCGGGACAGCCCTAATTGATACTTTTAACTACAGATCAATTAAGATGACCATACTTAAATCACAAAACAATAAAACAAAACACATTCATTTTTAATGGTAACATAATATTCTTTTATAGCTACCAACCAAGATAATGTGTTGGAGTTTGTGCTAGTCTACAAAAATTGAAGTTCTTTTTATCACAGATATTCACAGTGTGCAAAAAACGTCCAAACAGTATACTGTATTCAGTCTAATCCCAAGTGTGTTATTCAAAATTTGACATCAAAATTTTCATTTTTACTGCAAATTAATATTGGTTTTAAATATGCCATGCTCCACACAAGCAGTGTTAATTAAATTATTATTATTTTTAAAATCAGTCCTTTGTTCCTGTTTCTTCTGCTGGTGTATCGTGTTCAAACTCAAGTAATATGGATTGAACTTCAGCACACACTGATGGGTTCCTTCATCATTATCATCTTTTTCTTTTCTTTTTTTGCAGTCAAGCTTGCATGTGACGTTCTGGCTACGGTCGGTTATGAAAGTCTACACAAACCAATGATTGAGTATTTGTTCATAATCAACCACTTATCAGTGAAACCGTGAAGAATGAGAGCAGTGGGTGTAAATCTGTAACGTCCATGCACAATATCCACATCAGGGAAGAACAGGGAGCACATTCTGTGTGTGTGTGTGTGTCTGTGTGTGTTTCTGTGTGTGTTGTGACACATAGTTGTGATGTCTCTCAGCATGGTGTTAGCTCTTCAGAGTCACAGTGCTATTGTGTCTTGACCTCTCACATTACAACTGGTCAATACTATGACAGGCGTACTACACACACACACACACACACACACACACACACACATGCACACACACTATTGGTCCAGGTGGTCAGTATTGTATTTGTAGGGGAGGGGGGGCACGCTTCACTGCATGGGAACTGATTGACTTTTCCATTTACACTAAATGACTAATAGTATCTATTTAACACTGCATGTTATGTGTACACACACACGCACTCACACACACACACTTACACATACACACTTTTTTCTTTAGCAGAGATTCACTTAAATGTCACTTAGATCAACATAATTCAGATTAAGTCACTCCATGGTTGTGGCTCACAGTTATTTTCATTATTTATTAATATGCCAATTAAAATTAAATCATGCTTGATAAAGTGATTGCTTGGCCAGAAATTGGTAAAAAACAAAACAAAACAAAAAAACATCCATATTAATGTTCAGTTCAGTTCAGTTTTATTTATATGCCGAGGGAAATTGAATTTGCAGCAGGCATCACAAACATAACAGAGAGAAGACTGCACCAAAAACATCAACATATCACTAGCCACAACATAGTGCAGTAGTACATAAAAACAGTATACGAATAATAATACTCGGAATAATCTTCCAGATCTAAAGGTGATGTCTTCAAACCAAAAACCCAGTGAATATTCATATTGGAAGAACTTGAATCAGAATGATTGATCAATTTCCCTTTTGTTCAACTAAGTGACTGATGAGAAACATTTTGACCATCTTCATCGGCAAAGCAGTTTCGCTTTGTTATACTTGCGTTATATTCATGACGTGGTGGTGGTAACGGTTCGGTACAGAAGACTGTTTTTCATCAGATTAATTAGTTTCATCTGTTTCTTTTGTTGTTTTTCCTCGGAGGCTACTGTGAATTCATGGATGGAGAAGGTTCCCTGAGTCACTGGGATGACTTGGTTACTCCCACGTTTCAGGGTGTTGGTCTCTGGTGCATCCTGCTGGAGTTACAGCTCACACTGTACACACAGCAGTCAAGGAATGTTTCAGAGGATGTGGTGGGTGTTGAGTGGGGTTTAAGCTCAGATATTTGTATAGTGGATGATATCATGGTTGCTTTCGTAGCATGAATTCAAAATGTTAGAGAAGAGTGAGTAAGAGGAGGAGGAGGAGGAGGAGGAGGAGGAGGAGGAAGCCTGCGGGAATTGTGTCGTTTCACACACACAAATCAGTTCCTCACTCTCTCTCATTGTCGTCTCATGATCTTTCTTAGCTTTTACTTCACTGATGACTGGTGAAAATGAATCGATCGAACCAAAACGCAGGTGTTTCAGAGCACAAAAACAAATGCCTTACTAATATTGTCCTCTCTTTATAAGCTGGATGTAAATGAGTCTCAGTAAATGGCATGCTCAGCAGCCTATTTACCACTTCATTGGGTTTTACCACTGTGTCAACAGCAACACCACTCGTCTTGAGGCAACAGACTCATGTTCCTGATACATTTTCATCTGTATTTTACACATTTAGTACAGTGAAATGTCTCGATTCTCAATAAGGAGCAAATAGAACAGACTGTTGCTATAAAATCTAACGTTTTCGTCAGAAGATTTACCTATGAATGACCATTAGTTGGTTGTTCACTCACCAACTGTTAACGTTGGCACTGAAGTCTAATTTACAGCTCTTTACGCTCAATTAGGTTAAATGACGTCTACCGTAGTGTGTAATCTGTAATTACCCTCCAGTTCCCCGGGGGCCGCTGAATGATGTTATAAAACTCTGGTAGGTTTCGATGGCTCACTGGTATCAAGGCTCCAACAATTATTTGACTGTTTTAAGCAAATTTGCAAAAGGGAGCACGAGCGACCGCAAGGATCAGTCTAAAGCGGGAAACATTTAAATGCAGTTGTATAAAATGAATCATCCAGAAGAAAAAAAAACCCAGTTGCTTGTTTCCCTTTTTACTCTCACTGCAGAAGTCGTGAAGTTACTGGTTGTGACGCAACTTTGAGTGATTGGAAAGTGGAAGCGTCTGCGTGGGGGTCAGGTGAATCAGCAGCAGGACTCTCCAGGAGTGGTGAAATGTGGTATTTTATTCCACCTGGGTGCGGGTGCTCGCTCGCATATTTCTGGCATTGTCTAGCAGCTATATTGATCCAGTTTGTATTTGTCATTTCCAGTTAGATTCTCATTTACCTCAACATACATCATGACCAGTCACAACTGAGCAGTAATTAAAACATTCCTTGATGTTTTGTGAGGAAACGACGTTGTTGAATATGAATTTTATCACCACTGCTCATCATCAACTGAGGCACAAAAAGAGAGAAAACCCACATTAACATGAACATTAACCAGGGCAGATATTAAAGGCATTCACACAAATGTTCCCACACTCTGAGGAATTGATTAGTATTGATCACATGTAAATAACATTGATTGTCTCACTCTTTTGTCTGTCTGTATTGATCCGTGTATGTGCGTTTTCACATTTTTGTCTGACTGTGTGTGTGTGTGTGTGTGTGTGTGTGTGTGTGTGTGCAGCTGTCAGAGTCGTGTGGATCCAACCATCCTGCTGCCTCCAGGCACCGATGGCTGAACTCGAGCTCGGGGGGCTTTCTACTCCTTGTCGGACCCCCACTCGCCTCCTCTGCCTCATCATCACAAAGCCAGCACCACCGGCAGGATGTGAGGTCTGTTTGACTGCAGGAATCATACCCTGTAAGTGGAATATCATATCATTAACATAAACCTGTATCATATCCTGTCAGGAAGCAGGTGCAGCAGGAGAAATTATTTGTTATCACTCGGGACTTTTGTCTTTCTTCACATGATGTGCTGCGTTTCTCTGTGCACATGTTCATCTTGTGCATCAGTGGCTTTTTGATATCAGTGTTCCCTTTGATTATAAACCAAGCCGTCATGTTGACATGCAGACAGAAATTCTAGTAGTAAACAAAAAACTAGTCAGTCCTGGCCTGAAGAGGAAGTGAGACAGGGATGTGATTATAAAGCCACAAAGTCGGGAAGGTTGAATGGGTGAGCAAAGCGTCGCACTTTAACACGGAGAAGTGATTGTTAGATGACCGTAGTTTCCCTGTGACAGTCGATGCCGGTCATTCCCTGACCTTAACATTAAAAACACACATGATTAAGGTTTAATCATGTGTGTTTTTAATGTAACCATGGGTGACAGACCTGACACCTGACCCTGATCACGTAGTAACTCAAGTCAAGTCTTGAGTCTGTAACCAATTTTATTTTGTGCTTAGATTGAACTACAGTAATCCAAACCACAGCAGTGTGAATCACTTGGTTTTGGTTTTTCCCGACTTAATCTGAAGGGCCGTGAGATGCACACTACGAAATTGAGGGGAAGAAAATCGAGGGCTGCACACAGGAGTCCTGGAAACCACTGAGCCATACGCAGCGAGCCAAGTTAAGTTGGTGAATATTACACAAATTATACAGGGTGGTGGTTAAGAGTATTAAATACTACAGACACCGGAGGAGACCTGTCACCGGTGGTTTGTGAACGGCAGCGCTCCAAACTGTTCTGCGAGATCGTGACACTTCACATGACGCCGGTCTGTCCGCCTGCACACGTTTTTTACTCCTTTTTTTACTCCTGCTGTGTCTTTGAACAGCTGGAATACGTAGCGGAATTGACATACAGTAAAACATGATCGCAACTCACATTCCATCTGCATTTGTTTCATAAACTTTGTATCTATATTCATGACATTTAATCAAATTTCGCCATGTCTACAAGGAATTTTGAAGTTCTTAATGGGAATAAAAACATGTGCATGTAACAGCAGCAACAACAGCTGATGACACTGCCTGGCAATTTTTGTTTTTGATCGACATCCGTTGATTTGTCAGACGAAGTAGAATAAAAACAGCCAAGGAAATCGGTAACGCCACCACTTGAGCTGGCATTTATTTGATAGCACAGTGAGATAGACAGGAAAGGGGGAAGCATAGAGAGGGGGAATGACATGCAGGAAAGGGCTGCCCGACGCGGGACCCGAACCGGGGACGCCCGCGCCGAGGACTGCAGCCTCGACACGGGTCGGCCGCTCCAACCACTGCGCCACGCACCGCCCCTGGAGCTGGCATTTTTGAAATGAGGGCAAGAAGCGTACGTCGACAATATGCATGACGTAGGTGAAGACGTCTATTACGCTAATTTGCATGAAGTGGTGTCCCAATTTGTAGGTAAAATTCCCTACCCCTCAACACTATCCCTTCGTCAGTGAGGGGAATCTATCAAGCAAGTGCACTTGAAACCAAGGGGTAAGGTTAATATAACATAAGGTTAATATCATATTAATATAAGGGCGGAGAATTGGGATTGGGCCACAGTCCAGAGAGTTGGAGGATTTAATGCAGTGCCCCAAAGAAAAAGTAGGAAGAGAAAAAAACCACAGACATAATCCACTCTGTCTTTGATCTCTTCTAGTTTCGCTGAACAACCACTTCTTCTGTACAGGTGTCACGCTTGGCTTCTATCCTCACATCTGAGGTTATTCTCCTCTCTAGTAGTATCCTTCCAGGCCCCCTCCCTCTCTCCTACACACTCTTATCATGCCCGCCGATCTCCCTACTACTCCCACAGTGGACTCCACTCCCACCCCAACCGGGTGCTCTTCTGGTACATTCCCCTGTTTAAACTGGCAGCCGGAGGCTTTGACTGACATTGCCTCTTCTAGTTGACGTCTTACAGGACATAAATGCAAATTAGCTACACACTACACACACTAGTCTTATACCTCTTAACAGGCTACAAGGTGGAAAGTGTAGTTCACTGAAAGGTTTCAAGTTTAATGAAATTCACACACCATGGTTATATGAAGTTTCATAATATTGATGTGTCTTCAAACCCAGATTGGGCTGGAGATTTTAAATTTTTTGCCTCTTTAACAGTATTTTAATACACCAATATAAAATAAACTAGTCTTCAAATCAATCACTGAAGAGAGTTGAAGTTCAATGCAGTAGAGTTTTATTCACATTACAGTCAATTTAACCCGAGTCGTACACAAGGAGGACAGGGCCCTGACACACAACACAGCATGACTGACTTCACCCTCCTTTCCCACACCATTTCTACTTTTTACATCAAACATTGGACTTTGACATGTTTTATTACATTAGTTTGCATATTTCTCCTCTTGCTCTCTTCCCCCTCCACCATTCGTACTGTTAATCCTTTCCACTATTTCTCCAAATGGCAAACTGTGCAGGTCCTTCTTATCTCCACTCCTCCTCACAATCCTCCTCTACCCGTTCATGTGCAAAACCCTCCATGCATTTATTTGTTTTATTTGTTCGGATCCCCATTAGCTGCGCTCTAGAGCACCGCTAGTCTTCCTGGGGTCCAGGCTGATATGACAGCGGGCCCCTTTTATTTTTTCTACCCATAATTCATGGCACAAGCGCACCTCCTGCAACCGACAGCAAAAAACATGGCTGAGCGACTCCTCTCTCTCTGTAGCTCTCTCTGCTCTGCTCCTGGGCCCAACTACACTCTTGGGGGGTTTTAGTACAGGACTGAAGTTCACAGAGGGGCCATGCACTCACATCTAAATCTGGGTTATATGGTGTAAGTTCATTAAGAGAAACAGGAGTTCAAGTAAAGGGCAGTCAAATGTTATAATGATATCACAGTAAGAGTTAAACAGATTATATCATAAATGAAATGTACACTTTTGATTATAATGGAGGGCCTACACGTTCTATGTTCTCCTTCACTATATAAGCCTTCATACACAAATTTTTATACTATATTACCTACATAATAATTGTTGTTTTGTAGTTTCAAGTCATTACACACAGAGATGCATGGACTACAGTACACACCGAAAGTGCAGCCAGCAGAGGTCACTGTATTCTGTCAGAAATCCCTTTTTCAGAGCCATGAGAGTCTTTTATGTACGTAGAAACATAAATGTGGCATCAGCAGAGCTCTTAGGATGATTCATATCTGCAGTAGTAGCTCATACTGGGTTCTACTTTCATGCCAACAGTCATAGTACAAGTGTAGGCGTCAGTTTCATCCAAAATTACAAATGTCTCAATATCACAACACACGCTCACAGTTTTCTCAGGTGGCGCATGAGTAGAACGGTGGGTTCAAAGACAATCTGTAAATCTACCAAAGTCTGTATTGTAGTGAAATTACCAGTGAAACCTGTGTTCAGTGGAGGCTGGCGTCATTGTGAAAACAAATTAGATAATGTTGATGGATTTGATGACTTGAACTGAAGCAGTGTTGCACGTTAGCATTTTGTCCCGACAAGAAAATGATGAATGAACAGAGTTTGCTTGACGAGATGTGCACCTGCAACTCTGGAGATTTACAAGGACAAAACAAAATGATCCATCAATGATTTGTTGGTACTTTAGTTTCACATTATGACTCAGCTGAGCAGAATATTATTTTGCTATTAGAGAAGTCATGAGTCCAGGTGGACCTGGATCACCACTACAGAGTCTGAACATCACAGATTGATTACAGGATTTCTCTTTATCATACCTTAAAGTCAAGTAAATTTAGTGTCTTTGAGACATCTTCAAGTTGAGTACCTATGATCCTGTCACTGTTCTGTTGTATCACATATCACACTTGCTCAGTATCTGGTTAGAGATGTAGCATGCAGCTGGAAGACAGCTGTATAGACAGAGGTAATGTGTGAGAGTAATGTGCAGAGACAGTGAAAGACAATGAGTGTTACAATGAGCAGTTACATTTTTGTTGTTTTTGTTGTTGCTACCTCTGTTTTGCTCACTTTTTATTTCTCTGGGTGTCAGACACTGGGGCCAGTGAAGTCACCCAGTAAAACCCCACCCAGTAGGTCGGCCTATGTTTGGAGGAGGAGCTCCTACAGTATCACACACTAGATACCTATTGTAGAGTAGAGAGCCAGTCTCACACAGAGAGAGACAGAGAGAGAGAAAGGAAGGAGAGACTTCTTGTGCAGACAAAGAGCCAGTTGGAGTTGTTTACCGTGGGCTACACTCGGATTATTCAACAGTTCCTCCCTTCAGAGAACTTCAGCTTTGGGATTTATCTCACTTTTGACTTCTTTCTTTTTTTTCCTTTTTTTTTTCAACTCGTGGAAGTTGTTGCTTTGCTCACTTTGGACCCTCGGATCCTATCTGGACCTGCATTGATATTTTTTTTTATACTGCACTCAGTGTGACAGCGTGTTTGCGGAGCCAGCGGTTATGTGTCGCCACTGACATGCAACCACCGTCCAGGTGAGTTGGGACAGACGGAGCGGAGGTGTTTGTGTGTGTGGGAGGTTTTATTTGTTTGGGTTTGGGTTTTTTTTTCTTTCGTGCTTGTACAGAAATCCATCTCCCCTTAGAGCTTTACCGGCATGTCAGCTGTCAGGCTGCACAAAGCCGCGCTCTTTCCATCATAATGCGGTGTTTTTAAAATGCAAGAGACGTGTAACCAGATCAGCTCTTGTACTGTAGTGTTGCATTTTACCGTGAAATGCCACCGTGCTCTTACCGAAGAGTGTCTGTCACGCGTAAAAGGTGGCTCAAACCGAATTAAATCCACTGCACGGAGTTTTCTTTTCACATACCGAGAGTTCAAAGCAACATTTTCCCACCTTGTGCAGCCTTCTGCTTTGACATCGGCAGATGTTTTAGCGCGTGTCACAGCGTTTGCACGGTGATGATCTGTCTTCGAGAGAAGGCGTCATTTTACCGACATAAAGGCTTCGCCGGTCTGGATGACAGGCTGAGGGAGCCGGTGCAGGTCGCTGCTCGCCAGCGCTGTAAACAATACATTACACTTTATTATCTGCATCGACTGTGTGAGTGTGTTTTCGTCAGATGTTGTGCGATATGCATCTTTTTAAACACTGTCCGGACCGACACGGTGATGTTTACCCTGTGACGGTACAGAGACAGAGACAGTTTTCTCCCTGCGTCGAGTTGAGTCGGTTCCTCTCCTGAGGGAGGCGCAAACGCACCACTGGCTTAACTCCACATAGGGAGCATGGAGGCTCAGCGCTTGTGATTGCAGCTGCAGAATTATTTTAATATCTCTGTCTAAATAGTAATGTGAAACCTTATCGTGTGAACTGAAATGTCAGTTGGTGTTTTCTTTCCGGTGACACTTGAACAGTTCTGCCGTCGCCCACGGAGACAGAAACTCCTGTCACAGTGAAGATGCAGACGTGTTTCTGGACCGGTCTCGTGAAACATTTAACTCCTGGACGCCTTGTTTGGCATTTTTGGCGCCGGACTTGCGGATTTCCTCTCCTCCATCCGCGGCAGCCGGCACGTTACGGTGCCATTTCTCTGCGTGCCGCTGCCGCCTGATGCGTAATATCGCTCCTCTTTGCGCTCGGACCTGGACCGAAAGGCGCAGGGAAAGTTAACTCTTTAACAAAAGCTCGAGGACAGTCTTCAGGTCCAGTTAAAACGCCGCTGATGACGGAGTCTCCCCGTGCGTAAAGATGCGTAAAATGCCAAAGGATGACCAGTTACATCAAAGGTGCGTAAATGTGTTTCTAAGTACTATGCGCGAAACTTGGTCGTAGTTTTAGGTCATTTTGGCACAGAAGTAGGTCATTACCGCAGGGAATCCGTGCGCCGAGGAGGCTTTGGTCTGGACAAACAGGAAGCGAGGCAACAAAACATATACATTTTTAAATACCCTTATTTGACTGTCACCATGTGTCTGAAATTAGTTGTTCAAACGACAAAGGACAAAGCTGAAAACATTTTGTGTGGAGATTTTGTTCCTGCTGGGAGTTTATATTTTTAAATAAAGTCACTGCAGATGTAATAGCTACAGGATAAGTGCCTAATAATACATTCCTCGTCAGCTGTCGGCGAGCAGACGTGAGAGATTATTAAAACTAGTTTATATTTTCCAGACTGACTGGTCAGCAGTGGCGGGTGTCTTTCAGGCTGTTGATGTGTGACGCAGTTGAAGTTACTCCAGCCGCTTCCTTCATGCCTGATTTTTTTTTCCTCACAAGTCAAACAAAGATCTGCTGCAATCAGCAATTTCTGACAAACAATGGAGACGCACTGGGCGGCCAGTTTGGACAGGAACCTGGGATAGCGCCAGAGCAACAGCACATACACATAGTCAAACAGTTACTACACAACTCCCAGCGCTTCACCCGGTGTCCACTGCTTTGGGAAGTGAGTTAGATATGGCAAACTCGCCGGTAAGTTTTTTTGTTTTTCTCAAATCAGCTTTTATTTGTGAACGTGCGCGTTTGCGCGTCAGTCGCAGCGCTTCCCCGTGAAATGAATCAGATTGAAGTGACAGAAATCGCGCGGTTCTTGTCGGGAAAACGCGAACCTACGCGGTCCAGACCCGAAGCAGCTCTGCGCTGCCACACGGCCAGCTGCAGCTCCAGGTACCGCGGAGCCGTGAGGGCTGTAGGCAGAGTGATGAGAGCCCAGGCTGACGGTGCCGCTCTGTTCACCCAACAGACCACCAACCCGGTCCGATGGCTCGACCGCAGTAACGCCAAGAGAGGAGAGCGAAGGAGACCCACCACTCCTCGGTGCCGCCGGAGCCTCAGCGCAAACACCCCGTTCAAACGACAGCGGCGAGCGGCGCGGCGGAGAGGGAGAGCCAGACTCGCCGCCCCGGCGCAGACCCAAAGCCATCTCTCCTGTCGACAGCCTAGGCGTGTTTCAAAAGAGGTCGATATTCAACTTCAACCGCCGCTCCTCCAGTGGATATTTCTCCTTCGACAGCGACTCGCAGCCGAGCTCCCCGCTGTCCCCGAGGCCAGTGACGGCTGACCGAGCCACGCAGACTCCCAGCCCCTCCAGCCAGGTGATGACACACGCCTTGCAGCGCATCAATGAGCCGCCCGGCGCAGGACTGGGGATGTTGCAGCAGCACGGTGAGCAGGCACTTTGCATGTAGCCAATAACCGATGATAAAGCAATGCTCTGAATGCACGGCAGCTACAAAAGGTTGAAGTTTGTCATGACAAAGTACCATTACTTATAAATAAAGTCATTATATTAAACAATTATACTACTTCCCATCATTGCAATGTCCATATGTTTTGTTTGTCCTTAAAAAAATAATTCAACTATATTCTACACTAAAAACCCAAATAAACACTTTAAATCGCGCCTGGAATAATTTTTCCTCTACTTTTTTTTGGTATCACCCAGTGTGAGTTTAAACTCACTTTGTAAACTGCACTTTGGGGGGTTTAAATGCACCAATGCACTCCCTGATGCTGTGTCAAACACCTGCTGTGAAAGTGACTGGCCTTAAAGCAGCCAAGCACGAGCTGCTCTCGAGCTGTTTCCACTATGAAATTTTAGCTGCTGTTGCTGCTTCTGCTGCTGCTGCTGCTGTGTGGGTGTGCAGCAAATTATGAAACCAGATATAGGAGCCCAACACAAACTCCCTGAAGCTTCCTCTATCAAAGATTTTGGGGGTTTGGGCGGGCGGTGGTGGTGGTGAATGTTAACAATGATTCAACAGATGAACAAAAACATCCTGAGTATGTTTTTGTTCTCCCAGTCAATCTTCCTCACGAGGGAAGACGGTTCTTTTTTACTCTCCTCTAATATTTTCTACTCTCCCGGATGAGTAGTCACTTCAGTGTTTATTTTCCCATTCTGATTTATTGACTAATACCCAGCATGCCTCACTTCTTTGGCTCTCAGAGGGAAATCCAACGATCCCATGCCGAAACCCACATTTCTAAAGCAACACTAAGATGACTCCTCGGTGCTGCCAAACCCATTTCTGCTGATTCCCATGTTTTCATTCCATTGTAGTATTACTCTGCTTCCTGTTGAGTAACGTCTACTGCCTTTTGAAAAAATGTGAAAAACCCTCACAAATCCCACAGGAATACTTTTAAAAAGTCCAAACACACAAACTCTACTTCCTGAGGAATTTCATGACTTTGAAGAGTCATGTCCATTACGTACTGGGCGGGAAATCGGACACACAAAAAAAGGGATGTACACAGCCAGGGATTCATATGTCACAAACTTAGGGAACTAACCCGATGGGACATAATGAACCTTTTAGTGATATTTTGCATTAGCAGAACCAGTAAATCTGGTGCTGGTCACTGTACAAGCTACAAGCTAAGTATGCTAACTGTTCTGACAGCCTCATCATCTGAGTCTGGGTGGCTCGAACATTAAGTGCCTCAGCCTCTCTGACGTTTCCTCTAGTCCTAAGTCCTTCTCTCGTCACCCTAGCACAAGCAGCAGCCGCGGCAGCAGCAGATTTGGGCCCTTCTGTTTCCGGTACATGGGTCCTCAAAAGCGAAAAATTATCACTAGGATCCAATGGGTAGATTAAAATTATTTTCTGGTCCTGTTTGAATTGTGACATGGATTTCACATATGTTGTTTGTGATATTTAAAGATTCATTTTCACACAAAGAAGACTACAATTTAGCATGAAGAATTTTGATAATGTTAAGGTTTTGTGTGAGCCCGCTTTGTGAACTACAGCTCTTCACTACTCTCGACACAAATGATATACGTTACCACCCGCACTGGAGCTCTGCAACAGACATGGCGATCTCTCTGCTCCACTTTTTCCAGGGTAAGGCAGGATAAGAGCATAGAAAGAGGGGGAAATCATTATAAGTCAGGGCATGTAGAGAGTTGAATCGCTGTGGATGGAGAAGGAAGGGAGGGAAAAGTTTTCAATAAGACAATAAACGGTCAAACTATTGACATGAAAAAATATCATTTTATCTTAAGTAAAAAAGCAACAAGCTGAGGAGTGGGCTACGCAGGTCTGGTATCTCCACATCCTCCTTCCTCTTCACCCTCAGATCTTGCTCACTTTCAAACTGAAAGTAACGTATTGAAGCATCTTATCAGATGTTGCACCACTGAAAGCTCAGAACAACTGTTTCTCACATACAGTATAGTAAATGGCAGTAGTGAACGCTCCAATATCTGACTGTAATGTGTGAAATCGGTGTAGTTCCCTTGTTGTTTTATGACTCCACCATAATCTTGAACGTGAAAAATCAATTCCACATAATCGAGCTGCATACATTTGGTTTATATGTCCACTTTGATGTCTAGAAAAAAATAAAAGTTCTAGTGGTTTGATAGCACCACCAAAGAGTTTGTTGGACACTTACAATTTCTCACTGCCTTGATCCTGTTTTTATCTCTGCTGTTTATTCAGACTCATAAATAGAACTAGACACGCAAGTCTGTCACCTCCAGCAACACAGATTTAAAATAGCGCTCCAGCGGAGTTGTTTTTATCAGCGCAACTTTAAAAAAAAGACTCCTGCTTTTAGCTACGACGCTGCCGGCTAAAGTTGCCTACCCTGTTGCTTGGTAACAAACAAAACCACGCCATGAGGCTTTTCTTAGTGAGATTTGACCAAGAAAAATAAAAATAAAACGACTAACATAGTGAAATCCCCTCACAGTGTAAGAGCAATGGGTGACAAATATGCGCACTAACTATGTAATAAAATTGTACTCTGGTCCCTTTCCTCAGATCTGAGCAGATGTTGCAGATGCAGAAAGAGGCAGTGCAGCATAAAACAGTGGTATTTTTTTCAATATTTTCAAGAATAATGTGTAAAGTAAAAAGTTATCTCCATCCTCTGTTAGCTTTAGTGTCCTGTAAATCTGCTTTTTGTAACAGCAGTGATTTAGCTGCACTGATTGCCTTGTGCCTGTCCTTTCTTTTTCACTGCAGCCAGACAGGACGGCGGTCAAAACACACCGGCAACGCGTGTGTGTACGTGTCATTCATTAAGTGCGCCAATCAAAATGAGCCCTGTGTGTGTGTGGGGCAGTCAAAATAGGCCTGCAGGTCTTTTGTAAGACGCAGACAGAAGCCCTTCGCCTCTTATTCAGTCCACTACGTCCATCAGATAGGACAGATAGGAGATAAGACACACACACTTGTACAAAATATCTTACAATGTTGTCAACCAAGGGAATAAAAAGTCTCTGTGGCTGCTCTGCCTTTGTGTTTGAGAGCGAGACAGAGGATCAGAGCTTTTGTAGCACCTGTTTATTTATTTGAGTGTGCATACAGCTCGTATCACACAAACTTGTAGAGCCAGGTTTTCTTCAGTTTCAGTCCAGCAGTTACCTTTGATACGTGGATTCATATTCACATGATTTAATGTAACAACCTCAGGGGGCTCTGGTTGCTTTGAATTCTAGACAAGAGATCTAAGATAACAAAGTGCACAAAGCTCACTAATTATTGATTGTCTTTAAGTTGTGTCTTTTGGAACAGCTTACAAGGAGAAATATTCAGTCAGCGTCAGTGTTTTCTCTAAGTTCTCAGCTGCCCTTTAGTATTAGCAAACCACAACGTCTCTGCGTCTTGTCAGTCGGCAGGATATGGTTTATGGTAGGGAAGTCAGATGTATACAGAACTTTCAGAAACTGCCAGAAGAGTAAAAAAAACTGTACGAATATGAACATACAGTATTTGTAGTGAAATCAGGCTCTCGTCTGTTTTGGTTGTTGTGGTCATTTCTGAAAGAAAGTCTCCATGTGCAATACACAGTTTACTGTACACCTTGCTCTCCTGAATGGCTGCGAAAAAAGAGCATTTACATTAAACTATTCTGAAAGAGAACAAACCCTTTATTCAAGCTTCACCCTTGCTCCTCTGTCTGTAAACATTTGTCTCTTACAATAAGTTGGATTGCATTCAGACAGGAGAGACTTTCAGAAATGTACTTCCATTGCTCCCTGTCTACACTGATACACTCCCACCTGCCTTTGCATTCCAACATCTACCGCCATCAGCACCCTCGTGGAGTTATGTCGGTGTTGCCAGCAGCGTGATGTATTAGTTGGAACGCAATCTCTTTGCTGTATCAGCGTCTTCAATATTGGAGGATGTGAGAAATATTAAGTCTGGGTTTCATAACGATGTGCATGAGTCATAAGCGGAGATCGGTAAGAGGTCAGAGCCTTTCATAGTGGTAGTGTTAGCTCAGACTGAAAATATACGGGATCAACCACGACACCGCTCGTGCGCACCATCGCTCACCCGGTCAGCCTGTCGAGCGCTGCTTCTCCACTTCTTCATGATGATGCCAGGGAGACGCATGCACAGTAGATGTTATAAACTATAGGATAGATTCACAACAATAGCAGAGTGCAGTAAACATGAGGGCTTTGTGTCTGTTTTGTTGTGTTTTTGATCTCACCTACATGAGCAAACACTGTGTACATCTCTCCTCTGTGGTTTTTATCATATCATTGTGACTGTGCATCTTTTATAACATCAAATAAACGCAACTGGGCCAAAACTAAAAGGAAAGTCTCTGCTCTGATGCTGTGAACCACCCACTGTCTGAAACACTCCAACACTCTCTGCTTATCTGGTTGTTGTACTTTTCGGTTCTTTCAGTGATTCAGATGCGCACTTTTAATGTTACTGTTATCATATTTCAAATGTCTCTGTTCTGCAGTTTTGCAGCATTTCTTTGCCTGAACCCACGACGAATATAAATGATCAAAATGCTGTTATTGCGAAAGTGTACAGAAAGAATTACCAAGCCAAAGTTACAGCGCACTCAACTCAAATGTTTTAATATAAGTTTCCTGTGCCACCGTGTTTTTCTTGTCTGTTTCAGAGAGCTCTTCCAGCCCCTCTAACGCGGAAGTGGACATGCAGGCGGAGGCAGTCGTTGGACAAGAGCTCCGACGCATTGGAGATGATTTTAATAGGCTCCTGCTAAGGGTCAGTCATCACAGACAGTGTGTGCGTGTTTGTGTGTTTGTGTGTGTGTGGTGATGGTGGGGGGTAGATTAGAGAGAAACCACCAGCAACCACAGTTGTGGAGCAGCTGCATTAAAGCAGCTGATTGAACGACAGGACTCTGTGGTTTCTCTAACAGATGTAAATGACTTTTATCAAATCCAAACCCATTTAGTTATTATTGGAATAAGGTTTTATACATCTTTTTTTTATTGGCGAGTCAATATTTATCAAACCGCTGGACAAATATAATCAAAGCAGCTGTTTAACTGTATGAATGCAAAGCAGGCCGTTGCTAAAAAGAGCAATATGCTCAGCAGGACATGAGATAAAAGAGAGGAGGGAGGGCGGCAGAACTAAACTGTCTCTTAATAAGTGCCGGAGGTGATCTGAGGGAGCCTGTGACCAGCTGGTTATTTCCATTATGCTTGGGGTGAGAGAAGCAAAATGACTTTTGATCAGAAAATAACTAAGCTGACGGCCTGAAGCTGCAGAAAAATGAAGATGCCACAGTAACCACTGCAGTTAAAATACCCCAAAACAAAAAAACAAGAAAACAGCCATATGATACAAGAGAAAAAAAAAAAAAACCCAGACAGCGAAGGCGCAGAAGATGGATTTGTTGAGCACAGAGGGGGAAAAACAGTTTCATTCTCCTCGACGAAAGCCCTAAGCCAGTTTCCAGCAGCGGGATAGAAACAAAAACAAAACTTTGTGGTACAAATTGGGTGTTTAAATGTGGTGAGACCCAGTGAAGCTCATTGACTGCTTACATTATAAAAGTGGAGCTTATTTGCTTAGCCTCAGTAGCAGCAGTCAAGCTGATTGCTTCCTGGCTAGCTGACTGAGGTACTGATGTAAATGCATGGACGTGTTTGTGAACGCTGGCTCGTTATTGACTGATGAATTATGTGGTGTTATTGGATTAATTAGCCAGGAAATGCAAATCATTTCCACTTTTACTGCTCACAGCAATTAAAAAAAACAGAAGCACAGTGAAGATATGTTGAGGTGGAGTTGAGTTTTTGGCCGTTAGTAGCACTACGATGGAATTTTTTTTAAATTTACAACCATGCCCCCACCCTTTTTTTCTTGTTTATGCGATATAATACGAGTTCCTGCCACTAGTTTCACTCTGGTCCCCGTATTGATTGACTGGCGGTGAAGAAGTGAGGGAATGCACCAGCAGTTTTGAGAAAGTGAGCACATCGGGGTTTGCAAATGAGGAGGGAAATGCATTTACCACATTTGTCAGATACACGCCATGCGTTTCGGTGTGAAACACTTAATGTAACATAACTTAGAGGCATTTCTGCTTCATTTTTTTTTCTTCTTGTCACGCTGCTTCATTTTGAAACAGTGGTTTGACTCTTCCTCAGCTTGAGCGCTCTTTAAAGCAAAGGCAGCTTTAAGAGAGTATGTGACGTGAATGTTTTGAGGGACGGCGGCGTTACCCGGCTCTGATTATGACATGAACTGACAGTTACAGTAGTCTGACTGAAGGCTCACTGAGGAGATAATCCCGTTATCCCAGGGAGGGAGAAAAAAAAAATCCTCTGAACGCTTCAGTCAAGTCTGTGTGTGTTGTAAAGTTGCGTAGCTGCAATAAGAGTTCATTTCCTCTTGGCTTCTGTTTCCTTGGCAACATTTCTGCATGTTGCATCATTACAGTTTTATTTACTCCAATCAAAGAGCTGACTGGAGCTTTGGGAAGCCAGAGGGGGAAGAGAGGAAAAAAAAAAAAATCAGCGCTCGGCTGAGTTCAGTTAAATCTCATCAGAGAAATGGATTAAAAAATAAAAGTCAAGGAATGGCATGACAAGACTGCTGCATCCAATTGATGAGCTTAGAAATGCTCCCTCTGTGTCAAAAGCTTAATAGCTGCAGAGCTACAGCTCTCCAACTAAACAGAGTGATAAGTCTGAAACAAGCTTCTGTGATTGCGTTTAACCTTTGAGCTGCTAATGAGCATGAAACAGGAAGACAGTTATAGCCCTTCCTGTCCTTTTGAGTCTGCACTAATCAGTCGCTGCATTAATCTGTCAAAACTCTCCTTGACCAGTTCACCATTTTATACACCAACAGTAGTGTGGAGATGCCTGGATACGTGAATATTCCTTTTTTTTTTTTTTTTTTTTTTATCAAAGAAAACAGACTTAAACAAAAATCCAACAAAACAGTCTGTGGTATAATAGAAAAAAAGACAAGATGAGTGTTGTGTATTTAGTTCACCCAAAAATAGGTCACTAGTGTTTATCATTGTGAAATTACCATTTGCCACTGAAGAGAAGCAGATTTTACTGTCAAAATTAAACCTGAGCCTATACATACATACATAGTCCATCCACACATGAACATTGGACACAGTAGATCACCTGCCAACAGATGACAGATGAGTGTTTTTATTTCAAGAAAAAAATGGTTCTTCCACAACCACACGTCATTCATAATCCGCTAAACTAATTATTATGTCAAAGTCAAATTAACCTCATAAGATCTGCAGTAAAGCAATTTTTTTTCTTCCCAGGATACAGTAGCAAAGTGAAGGCGTAACCTCTCCACTCTGCATCTGCATGGTTAACTTGTTATCAGTAACCCAACCAATCACCACTCCTCATGCTCAAACCAAACCAAGCCAACAAGTAAGAGCCAATCAGAGACAGAGTAGGAGGAGTCACACTGAACAGTTAATTACCGAATAATGGTTGGGTATACACAATGCTGCTTACAAAATTGTTTTGCTATACACCTTTGTATATTGGAGTTGATTGACTGATAGCAGTATCACTCATGGCATCAGGGTTACCCTAACCCAACCCTAACCATTGTTGATTGGCGCCATGTGTATGGAAAATCCCAGGAGAAGGGTTACAAAACCTCTGAGGAGCCATGGGAGGAAAACCCGGTTTGGCCTCTGAGTTGCAAAGAAGAAGCGAAGGAGGCTGGAGAAATACGTGAGAATGTGATGAGTCGAAGCTGTGACTCAACACCTCGTCACACTGACTGAAGACAGAAAGAGAAAGAGAAGTTGTGCGTGTGTCTTGCCCTTGGTGAACTTGGGCACAGAATAATCCAGAAAGTGTGAAAGAGCACGTGTGCGTGTTCACGCTGCAGAACAATGAGAAGGCAGAGAAAAGAGGAACAGCGAGGCTTGTTCCCTGTTCTTTAGCCAGGTGTTGGTGTTCCCGTGGACAAGGCGCTCATGCATGGTCACAAATGATTTCATAACTACAGCAACATGAGATGTTTTTCAGGTTTTTTCAGATCTGAATCATCACATACTTTGTCGTCAGTATAAAATGACAGAAGATTGTTTTTGTCACTGAGACAAAGCAAGAACATTTAGTTCAGCGTGGTTTGTTGTGTTAAGACTGAACAATCATAATTAATCCTCTTCAACCGTGACTGCACAAAACAAACACACGACTATAGAAATGGGGGCAGACTCTTGGTCACCACCTCATGGATCTGTGTTCATTTCCTGGCTGAACACAGCTGTGTTGGCTGGTGGGAAGCCAGTGAGGGATTATATCCTGAGATCCTTGGAGGGTAGCGTAAATCTCCACTCATTCACTTTCTCACTAGTGAGTAAAAAGCATCTAGTGTAGCTATGGTTGTATCCCTAGCTAACAATGGCCAACAACCACACAACAGGAAGAAGAAATATTGATTTTTAAGTAATAAAATGTGTTCAAAACAAAACAAAAATAAAAGATGGATAAAACATAAAGCATGTTATCATATTTTATCCTAAGATCTACTCCATAGAATCTCAATATGATCTAGTACATCTAAATTTATCTGCCAACTTTATCAAAGTGTCAAATCCCAGAGGAGTTCCCGAGTGAAAGGAAATTTCAACAAGTTCTCAGCAACTTTTCCTCACTGTAGTCAAACAGGCGCAGCAGGAAAGGTTAATCATCGTGAATCATCCCTGGCCCTCGGGTGAATATGGGGGTGACTCGCCTGTGTGGTTGCCCTGAAACACCTCAGCTGGAACCTGGAGCAGTGATTACCACATTTCTAATCTCAAAATGGAAGAGCTGTGTGCCAACAGGCCCTTCCAAAGCAAATATCATACCAGATGTGAGCAGCTCAACTAGGGAGTTTATTTTTCTTTCTCTTACCTTATTTAAAACACATTTTCAATGTGATTCACGAGAAGATAAGATGAATTTGGAGAGAAAAACTCTCTTCTTTTTTTTTTTTATTGTCTGAAATTTTGTGCAGGCATTTATCCTCTACATTTTAGCACCACTGTGACACTGACATATTGGGTTATTGGATGGATTGGACATAATAATGGCGCACAGAAGTTGAATCCCATTGACGTTGGTGCTCATTGATCTTTTCCTGTAGCACCACCACTGGCACTTGTGGCTTTGAGTGATGTGTGGATTTCAGTAAAGTGTGGTTCAGACATGTATGATCCCTAAAGGAGGAATTGTACCAACAGTGGTCACCCCTTAACTTTCGGTCTAGCGCCACCATCAGTCAAATGTTTAATCATCTAATGCTTTGGTTTTTGACTAAATACCTGCAAAACCAATTACATTCCTTAGAATTAAAAGTGTTTTGACACATGAAACCGATAAACATGAATCTGCTGATATTGTAAAGTGAGAGTTGTTGAATATCACGGGTTTATTTATCATCAGGATTGGGTTGAAACTCTTTGCCACTGTTGACAATAGAGCAGCGTCATTGTCTGAAGGCGTCGGCCAAGAGGCAGAGCCGCATCACCCCGGGCTGTGAAGTGACTCACGTTATCTGAGATATAATTCACGCACAAGCACGCAGGTGCTTCCTCTGGGCTCAGTTCAGTTTATCGCCTGAGAAAAATTGGCAAAGTGATTTCTAAAAATACTTTTACACAGAAACTGTGTTGATGTGAGTAATTGTCACGAACATATGTACAGAGATGTGTAATCACCGATGTAATGATGAGTTATTATTTGTTTTGTTTCAATCTCTCTCTGACTTTGTCCTCATTTAATCCAACCTGTCCCTCTCCCCTTCTCTCTCCCTCTCTCTCGCTGTTAAACATTTACACAATATGTGCGTGATTGTGTCCATGTTTGTTTTCAAACATCTGTAAACGTGCTCTGTGTGTGTGTGTCTGTGTGTGTGTGTGAGACAGTCTAGTGTCCGTGACAGTGTAGATTCATTATGGCTTAGCCCTGTGGTTACAGAACTCTCAGAGAGCAAAGCACAAGGTCTAATTATCCTGCCAAAACACACACACACACACACACACACACACACACACACACACACTCGAATATGCTCAAACAAAGTCCAACACACACTCAGTCATCTTTCAGTAGGAGGTAAAATCCTTTGTCCTGAAGACAGAAATAACACGGAGGAACACTGTGGACCAGTCGGTTGTCACTGGCTTGTGCTGCTGCTCGTGCGTCACAGACAAAGAGCCGGAGAAACTTCACTTCACTAAACTCCATGATGCAAAAAAGCTCCTTGTTTTGCATTTCGTCACAATCTCACCTTAAAAACATTTTGCAGAAAAGGACAGAAAAGTGACAACAAATGGCAACAGAAGCCGTGACGCGCTGGAGGTCATCAGTTTGATTCAAAACCACAACATCACAACATCTGTGTGTGTGTGGGTTTCCATATTAAGAGTAAATGTGCAGACAGATGTTTACGCATGCAGAGATGGCTTGTTTTTGTGTTTCAAGTTTAAACAGTTTAGGAGGGTTTTGCACTGTGGGTGCTAAGAAGCAGACAACTGGTCAGCGTGAGAAGCATAGAGAAGGAATCAGTTTCCAGTGTGTGTGTGTGTGTGTGTGTGTGTACTAGTGCTTGTAAGTGTGGCCTTGTTTAGAGAGCTATTTTTGAGAGGCAGCATAGTAAGTTGTGGTGACCAAACAAAATCACATGAGCTTTTTGGAACGGGCTGACTCAATGTTTCCACTGTGAAAAGAAAGAGACAAGAAGAAGAAGAGAAGCAAACCAAGATGAGAAATTTGAGTCCTCTGCATCAAAGAGTGCAGTAGCAGTTTCCAAACCCAAATAGAAACATGTCACCTTTGTATCTGACCGTTTGTCTCATTTTGTGTGTGGATTTTCCAGCTTTTCCTGAGCAGACATTCACTGAGCTAAACAGCACGCGGGAAAACAAAAATGTGGACATTTAGCCTAGTTCACTGAAATCTTTCAAGGTGCGTTCAAGCGCTGGTGGGAATTTAACTTTGAACCCATCTTAAAAAGAAAAGCTGCCAAGTTTATACTCCAATGTTTATTCATCATTTGTTCTCTAGTTGTATGCAAATCTTGGATGTAAGAGCCTCCTGTTGACTCATCGCCCTAGAGTACTCACATTAGACTGTCAGTTGCATTAAAGTAAATAAAGTTTTTTTTTTTTTTTGGATAAGTGGAACAATACCTAATCTGAATTTTTATTAATCAGGATAAAACGTACAATCAGCAGTTTTTTTTAAATAGATTAGATGAGTTGTTTCCTGTGTGACTGTTGTTGTGTCATTAAGACACTGACTCTCTGTCTGTCTGGTTCATTGATTGGACTTCACTTGGCCGCCTGCCCACTTGGTTTTTCACTTGTGTTGTAGATGTTTTTTTGTCTTTTTTTCTGCATGGTGGTGCCTTAAGTGTGTGTGTGAATCCAAGATGAAGCCCGTAGAGTAGCAGTGACAGTAGGAAAATGACTTGTGAGCAGCAGGTTTTTCTATTCTCAGATGATGGGAGAGGTTGTTTGAGGTAAAGAGTTCAAATGAGGAAACTATTAGAGGATCCACCAGTGTGAATCTGCGTGTGCATGTGTGTGTATTTCCTTTTCTGTAATCCTTAGGTTTAAGAGTGAAAATCAAGAGTGTTTGGTGAAACTGGGTTTGGCTTCACGTCAGACTCTCAGCCTGCAGTTTGTCAGCTGAGGAGTACATCTGCTTCTGATTGCAGTGAAATCATACCTCTGAGCCTAACTGTGAAATACGACCAATCACCCAAATAACAGACCAGCCGTATTGTCTGCATGGTGTTTTTGTACGTAGGCAGTTATTTGTATCCCCAGAACACATGACTTACTGTAACACTTTTGACATTACTGTTTGAGCTCGAATTAAACAAGATACAACTTGTAAATTTATGAGTTTTGCAGATGCTGGTATCTCTGCTTTTTTTTTTTTTTCTTACCTGTGGGCTTAGTGAGTCTGGTGTGTTTCCTCTGCAGTGTTTATCTTAAGAAATGCTAATGGCCTTGAGGATATAGCGCCATACTTTCAGCATAAACGTCATAGTGATACCAATCTTCTCATCTAACACGGTTAAAGCTTATTTTAGTAAAGGTGTGAAATGTCGGACAGTAGTCGGACTGCTCCTGATCTGACCCGGAGTTGCTGTGATACAATACACACAGATGCTGGTCAGTCGTAAACACATCAGTCATGCTAAACCACAAACGTCAAGTCTCAGCTCCTCCCAGGTACACCACATCCTCCTGTGAGGCTGTCATTGAACTTTTCTCCTGCACTTTCATTAGTGGCAGAGGTAAAATACAACAAGTGGCAACCAAGGGGTGGCATTTTGCATTTTGTGTCAGAACTTTTCACTAATTTAAAGTCATATGTATAATAGTCCTATTTATATGGAAATTGCTCTCAAGTGTTCCCCATAGATGGAGTTTTAAATCCATGTTTGAAGGAAAAAAAAACAATCTGTCTCTTGTCTGTTTTCATATTCCCGACTAGGCATTGTTCATTGTCAACAAATCGAACATGCGGTGGTGAAACAAGTTTTCTTTGTGTCTCGAGACTCCTAGATTTGCAGCTCGCTCTCTACCCTCACCCTTCACACTTAGACAGTCTTGACAGTCGGATCATTACAGCGGTTCATGAGGTGAGGAAAGAGCTCAGGAACTGTGCCAGCTCAAAAACCACAAACCCTGTGTGTCTGCCTCCCAACGCTGCTTTGAGGAGAGACGAGTCTCTAATGTGCAGAAATGATAAACACTACTGTACGCAAATGAACATTACCAACAATAATGTCAATGTTTTCACAAAAAGAAAGTATAATTACATATCCAATGGCCAGAAATGGTGTAACCTGAGAAAATAAATCACTCAAATTGCAACCCTTTAGTGCTTAAACTGCTTTTTTTTGTGTTGGAAATCCACAGTGACTTTCTATTCATAATCGGAGATGAAACTCTCATGTGTGATGTCAAACAACAACCTGGAGCTCATGTGCAGGCAAATAAAAGCGGAGAGAGAGACTGAATTAATGAGTGTTCACCACTTTTACACCCACATGAAACTTGATTCATGATAATGGCAGAGGTTCCGGTTGTGGAAATGAAACCAGATCCCAAGAAATTGA
This sequence comes from Trachurus trachurus, assembly GCF_905171665.1. Taxonomy (NCBI): domain Eukaryota; kingdom Metazoa; phylum Chordata; class Actinopteri; order Carangiformes; family Carangidae; genus Trachurus; species Trachurus trachurus. The sequence goes on from NC_139906.1 coordinate 9,658,020, forward strand.
TGTCAGGAGATTTTGATCTTCACTGTCAAACTCAAAAAACCCTGCAACGGCATCCAGGGAAATCAAGGCTTGGTTTCAACTCTTTGCAGCACCTACAGCTACAGTACTTCCTTCACTGGGGTCTCCTCAGATGTTGATAGAAAGTGCGTGAGATGGTTGTTATTGAGGAAAAATATGAGTCCACTTTTCTTCTTATTCAATCGATTTTATGGCGGATTTAATTCAAACCAAACTGTAGATACATCAAGTCTTTGAGCTTTTCCTCTATTTTGATTGAAGTATCTTTTGGAGTATTGGTATTAAATGAACTATGTTTCCATATTCTAGGGAGTCAGTGTGTGAGTTTCACTGCATGGCAACAGTGTGAGTCTTGGGAAGTGCCATGGTGTTATTTTGAGGTTTTTGTCCATAATTCCCTATCCTGCATGTCTCCAGTGTTTGAGTCTTTGTGTGTGTGCACTGGAGACCCAAGATGTCCTTTAGATGCATTGCATCACTGCTGCGGATGTGAGAAATCCTTCTGCCTGTGCTGCAGTGGATTACTTTCTGTTTGAGTCCATCCATCTCTCTCAGGCTTTTCAAAACATCTCTGTGAGGGAATCAGAGTCTTGAGTCTTGAATCCGTATTATTCTGCCATTTCTTTGTTGGTTTGACTTTGGCGATAATCACATACGGAACCAGAAACGGGTCATGACTCATCGCAGGGTTAACTAGTCTTCCTCTCACCTTTTTCCTCCTCTGGCATTAGAGGTTTCTGTGGTTTTTGGCTCGGATTTCGAATCAAACCACACAGCTTTGATACTCCTCTCTCTCTCTTTCTCTCATCCGTAAAGATCCTGTTTTTCAGAGTACAGTCTTGCCCCGGGGCAAAAAAAAAGACTGATTCTGTGCCTGTCGATGTCTGGATGGTATTGTACAGTGACAGTCCATCCGGTTGGATCGTATTTGAAAGGCTTCATGCCAAAACAGGACATCCATCTTCCAGTGGAAAAACTGATCCTATGCTTGTAAATGTTTTAGTTATTCTTGTAAACTCTCCAGTCAGGGTATTAGGTTTCCTTTTTAAACTTTTATTTATTAGCACAAACAGCAGCTGAGGATGGATTTTATTTTTATTTTTAAAGCATTGAAACAACTCCAAGATTTCTCAGCTGAGAGCTACTCAGCCCTCTGCTCTCGGCCAGTTGGGGCTATTTTTGTACTTTTACTACAAGTTCATTAATTTAACAAGGAGAGCTCTCAATGAAACCCGTGTTTTGCTCCCAAAATTGGTTTGAAATGGAGCTAATATTGTAGAACGGGAAACATTTCAAGTAACTTGGCCTCAAAATATCAGCAAAATCTTTTTATTTGAGGGTAACTTTCCCCTCTGACTATAACAGGTGTTACCAGACACTTTTTTTTAATTCACTGTGGAGATCTCCACCCACCTCTCCACTTTTCCTCAGCAACAGGAACCTCGCTCTTTCTTTAGAGTGTTTACTTCGGGGGGGCTGGACTTCCCGGTGCGCGCCCACCCAGGGGAAACGTCCTTTCTCTTCTGTCAATGGGGCAGAGGCTGCTGGTGCTGCAGCGATGGACCGAGGCCAAGGCACAGGGCCGTCGACTGCAGGGGACTTAGAGCAGAAAAGAAAAGCAAACACCTGTTTGAGGCGAGCGCCGTGCCAAATGACTGTGGATTGGTGTTGTGAATAGCAGGAGACAGGAAAAACAGCTGAGCCACACAATGTCAGTGGACTAATAGAGTCCAGACCGGACTCTTTATTTTAAACCTGCAGGTGTTATCAGTGTGAACTGCGTATGTGATGATAATAAAAAGCTGACAGATGTCGTACAGTAACTAACTTCACCCACCTCCCCATGTACGTATCAGCAGCCTTACTGCTCAACTGTTACTGTGTCAAACCACTTCCTGGTTGAGAGAAGGATGTTTCATTTAGTTTTGTGTGACCGTGCTGTTTGTTTCTCTCCTTTCTTCTCACTAACACTGTACCATCCCTTCTCCTTTCTCTCTCTCTCTCTCTCTTTCTTGCAGAGGGTGGTAGTCAGACCTCATCATGTTGTGATCCACCCGAACCAGCTGCCGCACATCCACCAGGAGCCCGCCGTGCTGTTGTGTGTGGGCCTCCTGCTCCTCGTGATCGGACGGCTAATCCTGCACGGCAGTACAACCAGCCCGGACCACTCTCAGGTTTAGCCTTTGGAAAACCCAGCAGACGTAGCAATTTTTATTTTTTCCTTTTCAATAATGTATCTGTTTTGTTGGATGTATCGCATCTTGAATCTTCATTTTGTTTTGGGGGACCTACTTTTTATTCTTCGTTTTTCTCATTTGCAAAGAGGAACACGACTTTGGACAAAATTTGGATGGAGATAATTTGTTGGCTCCTTTTATGAACTCTAAGATGCCTTTTTTTTCCGCACCTTTGTTGTTGCTTCATGGTCTCTGAGCCTTTGCAATGCTACCAAAGAGCCTGGATTTTGCACTCCTTTCTGGCACAGAGGCGATCATGTCACCTAAATCTGCCCCTCTGCAAAATGACACCTGTGGAAATTCAAATGTGCCTCGTTGTACAGTTTACGTTTTACTTCTTTTTTTAGATTCTTATAAGGCTTTTTTATTGTACAGAGCTTCTGCGTTTCCTGGGCGATCAACTCCGTAGACCCAGGGTTGTTAAATTGTGTGGGTCTGATTAACAAAATTTTCCCCAATCTTTTCACTCTGACCGGGAAAAATGACAATCTTGCACTCCTGTCACATGAGGATCCAGTATGCAACAACAGACCTTTGTGGGAACCAACTGGGCCAAAGCTTGTGTGTTTCCATCCAGCATTTCCTTTTGCCCCACAATCCTCAAAAACAATTTGTTTCAAGTTCAACCATGCAACCATGAAATACACGCCTTCCGGGATTCAGCTGCACATCAGCGTTTTCAGCCACAGAGATAGATCGTGTCCTGATAAAAATTTTTTAGAGACTGACAGATAAAGATTTCAGGAAGAAGGATGGGATTCATGCCGTTGACAAATTCCAGCATTCGGTTTGTGAAATACAGAAGTATTCTGACGGACAATCATCATCACCAGCTCAACTGATGGAACAAAGTCTTGTGAAAAGCAGATTTCTGCGCGCAAAAGCAAATATTTGGGACAGTACATGTGTGATTCCTGTGGCGGCGCTCCGGACTGATCATCATCACATGCAATATTCCAATTATCTGACTTTCTCCCAATAATGAATTCAATTCAAATGCAGCTGTTTTTCTCTGCATTGATCATTAAGTGTCTATTTTGTTCTATTTTTCAAGTGTCAGTGTCATTGTGTCATATTTCAGTGCCCTGCATTAAGTGTCAGCTGCAGCAGCTCCACACACATGTAATCAGGTCCATTAAAGGTACGCCAACTAGATAAACGTGTATGTTTTATGAACATGTACAGTACGTGACAGACATTTCTACTGTTTAATCCATAGTCCAATTAATCCAAATAGAAATAGTTACCAAATAGACAGAGTGACCGGTTCATGTTGAAACTCAATCTGCTCAGACAGATTCGGCCCTCTTAATTAAAACGATTATCAATTGATACTAGTACATTGATCCTGTGCCATGTTCAAGTAACTGATACCAGTTTTCATCAATACAGAAAAAGGCATGTGTGTTTCCGTAACCACTACAGCCACTAGGCACACACTTGTATCTTGAAAGATATCCAAGTATTTCATCACCAAATACTAATTAGTCTACAAAGGTTTCTAAAATAACGACAGCATTAAGAGGCTTCATATTCCTCTTTCCACTGGTTTTACTCAGCATTAAAAACAAAGGTTTTGCACGTTAATGATCAGTAACGGGAGCACATGACTTCACAATGATGGGATTTTAATGCGTGTTACTAATTGCTGCCCAGTCAGTGAAACTCAAAAGAACAAGATGATGATCAAAGTGAATAATTATATCATGTCAATCATTTAAACTGTGTAATTTTCAGTTGTCAGGTTTACTCATATTCCGCTTTTTGCATTTACAAACCTTAGTTAGTTAGTTCAATGTTCTTATTATTATTGTTCTGCAGTAAGTGATCAAACAGCACTGTCTTCCACTGCTCTTTGTCTCAGCCTCTGGATTTGCCATTAGCTTCCCGGTCTGAATGAAGCTGACACGTATTGCTCTGTTGACAAGGTCATGCTATCCGTTTATTAGCAAAGTGATTCAGACCGGGCCAAGTCTCCTCACGCCTGCCAGGTCATTAAACACTCAGAGAGAGATTTTCTGGACAGAAACCAAACACTGAATAATGCAGAGTCAAAGAGGGAGTTTTGTTACTGACTGGTTTCTGCAAACAGTGGTGATCCAGGCGTCAGATTAAATACATTCATTCTTATCTTTGTGCTCATTAAACCATATTAGCTCTTGCCATTTGTTATGTTGTGGTTCCTGAAATGCATGTAAGCAGCCGCAGCTGAATAAAACTGAACGTGTGACAAACCTTATATGCAACAAATCTGAAACCTCCTGGATGATGCAGTTTAAAACACATCAGTGTCTTCGGTTAAATGTACAATTGTGAATGTTTAAAGAAACAGTGTTGACCTAGAATCAGTTAAGGGAAATAAAGAAATGACCCAAGCACCTTAGATTAAACTCAGTGCATGAGGGGATGTGCTGCTCTGTAACGTAGGAGGGGGAAGTTGTGACCAGATGTGCATTTGCCAAACCAACCAGTCGATCCTCATCAGAAAACACTTGAGATAAAGCATTAATCTCCCAAACACCCACAACCCAGGCTGGGTGTGAGGTGTGAGGCCATTTTTCTGCTACACAGTAGTAACCATCACACATTGTGTTTACAATATCCAGGTATGCAGAGTAAATGTTGACCAAAGAGATTGTGTGCAGTTTTCTGGATTGTTTAGGATAGATCAGGTGAAATATTACCAAAACCAATCATCACTGTGTGTCGTTTCGATCGGTACCAATCCATCACATAATCGCCTGCGGTGAATGTCTGAATGACTGGAGTACAAATGCAAATCTAATGTACTGTAGTTGTTTTCATCATCAATCAGTGTCCTTTAAAGTTTAAAGATGAGAAGACGTTTGTTTGTTTTCTGCTGTGTGTCACTGTGTTGTTACTCGTGTCACATGTGCTGGAATGAATTGTGTAAAACAAATTAGTTTGGCAGCTTCTGTGCAGCAGAAGTTGTAACACAATCGATAACTAAACTCATCCAAGTGTGTTTGAGTCACCCCAGGGTGTTCCCACAGTTACATCGTCAACACCCATTCACACATTTATTTAGATCCCGGCTTTCATCATTCCTACGCTTTCATTCCAACAACTCAATAACCTGTGAAATCACATGTTTAGTTTAATTTAATGGTTGAATTAGCCGTTTCATTTCCTGACTTCCTGCAGTGGATCATTGTCAGATTGTTTGCTCAGCTCCGCTTGTTGACATTTGTTATTGCCTGTTTTACGTACGTGGTGACGAGACGGTTTATCTGTGGATGAACTCGACAGAAGGACCTGCTTTTGATGTAGATGTAGATGTTAGAAACCACTCACACTGATCCACCCCCCCCCCCCCCCCCCCCCCCCATTTGTAAACAATAGAGCTAGTACAGCACATAAACACACACAACAGCATCAATGCATAACCCAGGGACAGAGCCACAATCTGGGGATCTGCCACTTTTGTCCATGTTTCACTCATCATAAACCTCCTGTGTCATCTCCCCCATACTGTATCACACTACTTTCTGTTTCTTGTTGTGTTTTCTTCTCTTCTCCCTGCCCTGGTTCTTCCCTGGCAGAGAAAATGTGTAATATGAGATGAAACATTTCACATTTAAGTGACACACAATATTCTTTTGGAAATGCAGATATCTTCCTGTGCATCATACAGTATCTTTGTGCTTTGCTTCCCTGCTGCCGCCCCCCACCCCCCATCCCTACCTGCTGTGACACTGAGAGCGCTATGACTGCATGTTGATTTGTGATATTGTGCCATGTGAAACCTTAGACCTCATTTTTGAAGTACTGTATTAGAGCTGGAGCGCGAGAGGAGAGCATGGCAGGGAGGAAACCGAGAGATGAATTACCGTCTTCTGAAACTGATATGGAAACCTGGTTATGTGTTGATTCACCGTCGAACTGTTGTAGGTGTCGCAGCACAGAGACGGAGAGTTGTGCGACATTCAGGGTTTTTACTGGTTCACATCAACTGTGCTGGAGCCGCTTTGACTTTGATTTGTGCTGCAGATTTCTATTTGAGCTTCAAAGTCTATGATTTATTAACAGCAACATTAGCATCTATAACTTGTTCTTGCCATTTCTTTTTTTTTTTTCTTTTTTTTTTCATCAGAGCTGTTAAAAAGAAGAATGGGAGATACTGTGGTGTGTTGTGCTTTGCTGCGAAAACGCTGTACAGAAATGCAAATGTTGGAGCCCGTTTGTACAGGAATGGAAACAAACTATATAAACGACTCCAGAGACCCAGTTCGACTGTAGCAAATGATTTTTTTTTTTTAACAAATGTTGTTTATACTGTTCTTGTACACTGAAAATATTGTAATTATGCTGTCGCTGTAATAAAGCATTGTCATCTTTTTACATTAAACTGCACAAGAGTTTTATTTATTTGTTAGATACTCACTGATAGAGCACATAATGTAATGTTTTATGAAGTTACAGTCACAGCAGGTAGAGCAGCTTGTCCACTAATCAAACGGTTGGTAGTTTGATCCCCACCTCCTCCAGTTTGCATGCTGATGGGTCCTTAGTCACAATTACGAACTTGTTTAACAAGTTGTTGTTGTTTTTTTCCATACAGCACCAGGTATCAACTCATAAACTTTTCTTAAAGAGTGAAAGTGAGTCACCTGCTCTGCCCTTCTGAGCAACAGGTGAAACAAGGACATCTTCACTGGGAGTTAGCTTTATTGAAATAATGTGAGCACAGAGGGAAGGAGAGCAGCAAACAGAGACAAGACTGAAACAGTGTGACAATTTGCAGAAGGCAAAATGACAGGAATGCCAAGAATATGCAAATTAGCATTAATAATATGAGAAGTCTGACCCCATCTTCTATTGTGCAAATCCTGATTACCCCTATAGGTTTCATTTACATAATAAAGAAAATGTCCCCAGTTATACTCTTAATAAAGTTTTAGTGATAAATGTGTTTATAGTGTATAGACTAATAATTATTTTTGTGTGTTGTCCATCACCTGCCTCTGAGGTCACTTCAGGTCGTTGAACTCTGTTTGGACAAAAGTTGTAGGTGAATTGAGAACAGATTTTATTTTATTTTATTTTATTTGAGTAACTGTCTGAGGTAAAGTCTCTTGTTATTTTCTTCCTCTTGTCCTCTTATGGAGTGTGTGTGTGTGTCTGTGTGTGCGTGCGTGCACTCGCTCATCTGCAGGACACGGAAAGTACGGTGCCTTCCAGAGTTTGGCACAAACACATGCTCAGATAATTATATGTCTTCTACACACAGACTCTCGTACACACAGCTCATTAACACACACACACACATGGTCTTGCGCACAAATAGCTTGTGCACGCACACGCACGCACACACACACACACACACACATTCACACACATGTGTATGAGTCAGAGCAGCAGTCCAGCAGGGTGGATTCCTCCTTCTGCAGAGAAAGAGAGAAGTGACTGTTTTAACCCTTTGAGGTTTTAAGGTGAGAGGAAAAAAAGAAAGTCAATTTACTTTCACACAGCAGATTTACTTTTGCTTAACTGAAATTGAACTGCACGGTTATTTTCTGCAGCAGCAGTCAGACCTTCTTTGTAAAACTCATGTGGCACTTTTCTCCTGGTGGATGCAGCAGCAGCTGGAGAAAAGTTCGTTGTGTACAGTATATCATTGACTCTAGGCAGTAGTACATTAAACAGATCTATTGTTTTTTTATGCCAAGTGGTTTGATCTTTATAGAGCTGTGCACACGCCAGAGTCCCCAGACCCCTCAGGCGACCTCAAAGGCACCGGGTTCAGTGTTTAAACTGAAACTCTGGGAACATATTATACAGAACTGAAGCACATAATGATATGATAAAGACTTTGATGAGGCGGCTCGTGTGTGTGTGTGACGGCTGCCTCATGACGACTGCCACCAGTGTGGTGCTGTCATCCTGCATGCTGCACGTCACTTATATGAATTTGCGTTCAATGCAATGTCACCTGTTATTGATATAATTTGATATAATATCAGTAGATTAACAGCCTATCTTGCAGTGAGTTTCTTCTATGACACACATGTGTTTGTGGCCTAATTTCTCCTATAATAACATTTAAGTGCTAAAATGGGTGGCGTTTGTGACTATTCAGATACCACCTAGATACAGTATTAGTGAAAGGTATCTGTTACGTAGTGTAGCTGATGTGATGCCATTATCACTATCAATGCATCGCTTCCCTGTCTATTTTCCTTAAAACCACATGCGTCACACATGAAAAACAGGCGAGACTACAGATGACACGCGCTGCAGCATGTTGGCGACGTGCGAGTGTGTGTGTGTGGCAACACAGCGCTTAAATCCAGCCACGTATGACACATGAGGCAAGCGTGGGCATTGAATGCAATGCTTTGTTTTGTACAGTGGTGATATTTATGCGAAACAGAAGTTGCCTTTTGATTTGCCTCGTGCTTTTCCTGACAGGAAAGCACACTGCAATCCAATTTCAAGTTACTGCTTTCTGTACTGGCACAGCATGGGTTTCTCCGTTTAAGTGAATGCAATAATAAAGTCCCACCTGTGGTATTTCCTACGACTAATAGCAAACCTCTGGCCATAATTACACAGAAAGCAATTTGCAGCTTGTGGTTTTCAATGATTTGGTTGCAATCAATGTCCCTCTCTCCTTCTTCGTACCACCACTGTCTACTGTGGTAGGAACCAGGTGTGCACATAATTTAGTTTCCTTCATGGTACCTTTCACTCTCAGCTCGCTCTTGTCTCTCCCACACAAACATCAGTGAGTTGGTGAAACAGCTCAGTCTGCTGTGTGTTTGCTTTGTTGGGGCCAAGAGGAAAACGTATTCAGGATGCTGTGGTCAGAGGCCTCCAGTCTATTCTCTTCCTCTATTGACTGTTGTCGTCTCTGGGCGTGTGACGTGCAAACCTCCAGCACTGAAAGACACATTCAGACCCTTTACCTCAATAGAAGTACAATATGAAGTTAGTGTATAAGTAATAGTTCTGCATTCACAGCCAGAGCATTGTAACCTAAAGTTAGCAACGTTAGCTATTTAGCATAACTGTCCTATATGCAAATAACAGCCTGATACTACCAGGTGGCCTACTAACCTTTAGCTAAGCTTATACACATCCATCCAAACCCGTTCATTATCTACACTGATCCTCTTCATTGTATTTTAAATAAGTTCAGTAGATTTTCTTGTCCCTAACTGCCTTTAACGGCAAAATGTATGCTACTAATTTACATAAACTTGGGTGGAGTATTAAAGAGGATTTTTGCTTAACTATGCTACATTTTTCCTTAATTAAACAGCCTTGGAGCAATTGTGATGGTTACTGTAAATAAATGACATGTAACTTGTTACAGGGAGAATGGAGGCTCTCTGCCTTCCACAAAGCGTCCCTCGACTGAAAAACAACTTTACAAGATCGGCGCTGCCGCCCCGGCGTCCCAGCTCTCGTCTCCGCACACCGCGACACAAATGTGCCCTGAAACCCGTAATCTTCACAAATATACACATATAACTCTATGTACCGCTCTATTGATTGAATTCTCACCTGCAACAAATGCACATGGCCGAGAGGAGGGTTAGCAGAACAGAGGAAAAGAGATCGGACTTGCATAGTTCCCTTTAAAGAAAAGCCAATATCAAGTGTTGCAGTAGGCTACAGGTTTTGGTCCAACACTGGCCTCTTCAAATCAATTAAACTCTACAGGGAGTTTATTGAACATCGTTCTCCAAAAGATCTTCCCTCATTTGGTGCTTTGATGCTGCTGGAGAGCACTGATAACACATAAGCTGGGTTGGGATGTAGTGACTGGAGGTCAGTGTTACACATTATTACGTTGATTAAACCTTGTGCCCTGCACGGTAGCATCTGCATTCATTATATGAAACTGTGTCCTAGAAATTAGACGTCACACGTCTGCACAATTAGCCTGCAATTGTGTAATAACTGAGACTACCTCTGAGTGAATCAAACATAGGCCTACATTTATTAAAAGCGACAGAGTCACCAGGATGTGGTTGGGGTGGATGTTGGGGGTATTGCTCACAGCTGTCACACCAGAAACCGGGGTTTGCCTCCACAGTCCTGCCTGTGGTTTGGTTTAGGCAACAGCACTTTGGTTGAGGTTACTGAAGGATCATTGTGATTGTTAAATGTAGCTAAATAAACATGTTATAGCTGAAGTGAAACTGTGAAATTTTGTGTTTAAATTAACGTCATTCCTAGAGGCCAGGATTGCATTATGATGTTCTGCAGTATCGTCTATTATTATTATTATTTTTAAACTCTCCATGTCGTATTATTAACTTCAACTGACAATTGACATCTAGATTTACTAGATACTGACAACATATCCTTAAGTTGCCTAAGGGCCTCAAATTTGCAGTAAATTCTATATCCGGCTTTTGTATGGACATGAAGGGCTTTTACAGCTTTAACTTGATCAGTGATTTTGGTTTTTGTGGTCTCATGTGAATGTTGTCATTTCCTTGTCGTGAGGGCTGCGCTGCTGCTGCGGGGAGCAGTTTACTGGACTTGTTGGCTTGCTCAGTGTGGAAGGTGTGGGCAGTGGAAATCTCTCTGTTTGGTCACTGCTGATGAAGCTTTGACTGGACCATGTGGTCATCCTCAGACTACTTGAATGACTCATGTATTATAAACAATAACCTAATCCATCATATGCCCAAAGCTGAATAAATCCTTGTGGGTTGAGCAGCACAATGAGCTAAAATTCCCAAGTTGTGACAGTGTGGTTGTAGAAAGTAATGATATAAAAGTTAATTGTGGTGACACTTTTAAACCTGATTCAAGTCCAATAATATATACTCCACTATGTCCACCAGCTAGGTAATCACTAATTGTATTGGTCTGCTGGTTGCTAGGGATTTGCTAGGGCTTGTGTATAGGCTAGTTGTTCCCTCTGGCTAGAAACTGATGTTGTGGGCTATAAAACCAAAGTCATGAGCTGAAAGACACTGAAATTGTCAATTTGCAGGAAGCTGGAAATTACCTGACAAGATGATTGCTACTGTATGCAATTAGCTCCTGGCTAATTCCTAATGTTTGCTTTTGTTGGACTCAAAAACAAGAATCTTAAATTATTTATGTAAAATTGAACTTTATTTATAAGCTTTTAGGAGTCTTTCCCTGCTTTGATCTATTATTTATGGTAATTAATGTTTGGAATAACTTCTGAATTATGAACTCAGAGTTCGCAAGCGCTTTCCACTTGAAAAACAAACACGGAAGTCGGAAAAATGGACGATGAATATAGCCTAACGAAACAAAGATTTGTTGTATAAACTTACAACAAAACATGTCATGCAGGCTAACCTTCACCAAAACAATGAGCAAGCCGTTATAGCCACTGTTAGCCATTGTTAGCAAATTTACAGTAGGAAAATGTTCAGGAATTGGGATTACATTACTTACATGGCTGACTTCATGTATGGATTCATTCAAGTTTCTGAGTGAGATCCGACTTCAGGGGGCGTTCAGGATTTATGAGCGGGTTATCATTGACCGATTGACCCATGAACCCAGGACACTGGCCCAAGAACAGCTGGAGGAGAGATGTCCAGGTGTGGGCTCAATTGGGGAGATTTAAAAAGAACCGTCAAAAAGGAGGACGTTCGTCAGCAGTTTAGGCACCCTGGAGGAAGAAGAAGAAGAATTTACATTTCAAAATGTGCAGACCGAGGGGACCGGATTTGCCTCTCCTGGTAATGCCTCTTATTCTAATATGTAACATGAGAATATGACCCAGATTGAAAAATGAACACATGCATAACAATATGTTATCAATATTTATGAATGTACTGCACATATTGAAATAAGAATTTTAATTAATCATATACTATTATTATCATTCTTAATTGTTTGCTGTGGAGTCTGGAACACAATGTGAAAACTCATGGGACTGTAATGGCACAGAGTGTGAAAAGACATGAGCCGAGGTAAGACAGGACAAATTTTTTGTTCCATAACTCATTTTAATACTTTATGCTCTTATTAATAAATGATCAGGTAACACAGCTACACAGCTGCTTATTCATTATATGTGTCTGACACAGGAAAAGGTTGTTTATTTGTGTAGACAAATTTTAGGAAGTTGACCTTTCAGTGTCTTGGAGGTTTCTTTCTTTTTTTTTCTTTTTTTTTTAGGGCAGAAGGTTATTTGCATTTCTCCTGCAATGTGACATGTTTCTTTGCACAGATGCTCTCATCATGTGACCCTGGGCTTTCCTTTTTAAAATTTAATTCAAGTCTCCTCATTAAAATGTGGACGACTTCCCGTGATGGGTGATGTCCCTTTGATGAGCGCTGCAGAAAAAGAAAAAAAAAAGACACTTCCTCTTCTTTCTCTTCAAAAAGCTGTGGCTTTCAGAGAGAATCTCTCTCTCTCTCTCTCTCTCTCTCTCTCTCTCTCTCTCTCTCTCTCTGTGTGTGTTTGTGTGTTCATGCACATACAGTATGTGAGCCTGTTTTTGTCTTGGTATCAAAGCATCTCTATATGTGATCAGCACTGCAGTGTCAGGCGGGCGCAGTGTTGCAGCTCCTTGGCTCAGTGTTACATCAGCCTCACCGATGTGGATCTGCAGCTCTGTAGCCCTTCAGACCAACAGCGTCTACAGCCAGGCTCATCGAGGCAAATCAAGCCAGGAGCTCCGGAGTCAACTTAACAAATCCAAGCTAATGAGCGGACAAACCACAAGTGAGCCATAGCAAAGGAAATGTGACCAACTTCACCAAACCACTGCGAGAGAGAGAACACACTGACACAACCAATTTAACTCAGACTAGTCCAAACTAACTTGATACACACAGGAGACCGAGCCACTCAGTGATACTAATCACAACACTCATGAGTAAATGAGGCCAGGACAAAACATGTCAGAGTAAACCAAACCACAAAACACAGAAACACCCCCTCCCACAGAGCCCAAACAGGATCCCATTTACAGCCGCCAAATCAAACACACCCAACTTAAAGGAGCCGGTTGTACGTTTTGATTTTTGCTACGTAACCATTGTTAGCATCAACAGTTTGTTTACTTACTAATCGAAACAACAGGAAATATTGCAAGTTCAGCATCTCACTCACCAAGACAGACACGAGCCTATTCTCTTGCTTGTATTTCTTTCACCTGAGATTAGCATGCTCGACTGCTAGCTACATCCTGGTTAACGTTCTCAATATCAGCACAGTCTGGTCAGTAAACAGCTCTTGATGCCAACAGCAACAGCCACACTTACAAATAGCTTCATTAACAAGCACACAAAACATTCATTTGGGAAATTTTATAGCTTAATTAACAATTAATTTAGCTTAATTAGCTAAAATTAGCTGCACATCAAACTGATTCCAATTCACTTCCATTCAGTCATTGTAAAGCATTAGTTTTCTGGTTCAGAGGCCTGGAGCACTGCTGCTGTGTTGTCTGCATGTGTAGTGGTTTTTTCTGTTGTATTTGTTTTGAGGCTTTGTGTGTTTTTGATGTTGCATCATTTCTGTTTAATGCTATTAATGTATTTGTTTTGGCTTCCTGCTCCATTTGCAGCACATTTATATAGCTTTGTATTTGATTTATAGCCTATGTGTTTTGATTCTGCATTGTTTCCGAATTTGCAGCGTGTTTCTCCTAATGTAAGTGGTCTGAGCTGTTGCAGTGTGTTTGCCCTTGTTGACCACTTCCTACGAGGAAAAATGGATTATGTCGCAACTCCACTTCAAAGTCCAGAGAAATCCCCCAAAATGGGGGATTTTTTTTATGCTTTGATGGCATTTGGGAACAATAACAAGATTACAATATTATCAAAAGTCTTGTTCCTTATATGACACAGCTGATGTCTCACAGACACATGATGGGAACATTAAAAAAAACATGTTTTGGGAGAAATGAAATAATCGCTGTTTATTATCTTAATAAGATAAATCTGGATTAAATAACTACATTTAAATTTGAAGTATTTATTATTACATCTGAATGGATCTGTTTCATAAACTATAGGGATGAGAGACTGTCAACTGAGGGTATAATAGTGACAAAGCTCAGGGTCAGTGTTGTATGTATTTCAGTATCACTGTCAGGCTAAATGTAAATACTGGTGCCCATTGTGTCTGTAGACTTGCGACTTACTGTAACAGGCAACAAACTGAGCTGAGTTATTGGAAATGATAAATTATGCACTTCCTGTACTGGCTCTCGTGCTCAACTTTACTTCCTGTTTACATCCCACAAACCCGTTGCTCCTCTAATAGGAAATGCCACACACAGGCCCAGAGCCAGCAGATTGTAAGTGAGTGACAGACACCGTGTTTTTTCTGCTTCACTGAGAAACCTGTGACACTCGAGTGTTGATATAAGCATGGGATCTCACTGAGGTTACATGGCTGCTGTGTCATGGAGCAGATTTAATCATCTAATGTTCTTTTATTGGGAAAAATCTCCTGAAATCCTCTCAAGGTCGAACATGTGTGTATGTAAAACTGAGGACAGAACTGTGTGTCTCATGTGTTGCCCACTTCTTCCCTTTGTTTCTGTGTCCTATATTCTTACATAACACTCTGACGTGAACAAAGCTCTCTCTAAATGTTTGTTTTTATGACAGGAGAAAGACGATATGTCACAGCCGAAGCACCTACACAGGATCTTTTGTCCCCAACAAAGAGCGACACATTGGGGAATTTGCATGGTAGGGATCAAAATTACTCACGGTTGCTACAATTGTTTAAAGTCAGTAAATGTCCTGGGGTCATATTTGTCTGTTTAAACAAGAAGCTGACATTAAAAAGACACTTAACTTGTTGTTAACATGTTTGCACTATTTCTTTTCATTTACATCAGAAAATGTGTCTTATACAGTAACAAACTGGATTTGAGTATTATTCTTGCATTTTGCATGTAGGAAGTTATGATTTTATCAGCTTTCTCATGCTGTGACATACATCTTTTTATATTACCTTTCTTACCACATATCCTGTGCCACTTGTTTTTGTGCGTGTTGCAGGGCAAAAGGTCAAAATTGCTTTACATACACAGTACATTTCAGGAAGTCAGTCAGTTTATGTCTGCCACATACATGTGGCCTGTGAATGCAGTGCACACACCCAAGGTTGTCCTGATGTCACTGAGTAGAGACACTGGTGAAGTCCAAGTGAAGAGTCCTGACGTGGGGTTTGAAGTTTGGTGCTTAGCCCGGACTGTTGCCGTGGCCTTGGGGGGGTAATGACAGGTTTGTCTCTATAATCGCTGGCAGTTAGTAGAGCAAACACGTCATTCAGTGACTCACAGTGAGATTCAGTGTTATTCTGTCTCGTAATATCAGACAAAAGACGCTGCTATTCTCCTTTGTTTAGAGAGAGGGGACTCCAATTAGACGCTTTTTATGAATTTGTCACCGAGTCTCCTTTGAAGTCAGTTTTCATGTGGTTTAATCAGTGACAGGTCTCTTATTCAAACAGGACAGTGGCTACAGCTCATCTGTTGACTGATGTGGGAACAGCTTTAAGGATCCTGGGGGTTTTCCTGGGAATTTTGTCATTTTCGCAAAACTGCAGTTACACACTCACAACATCAATTCATCTTATAATCAGTTATTTCCACTGAAATGGTTTTGAATATGACTACCTTTATGCCTAAGTAAATAAATATAGCCTATGTAGCTATTTAAAAAAAAAAAAAAAGGTTGCATTACTGTAGGTTGAGTTTGACTGTAAAATCTTGGTTGCTAATTTTCAAATGCACCATCCCAGGCTCTCAGGGGGGTTTAGGGAGCCAGTCCCACCCCTCATTGGCTGAAGGCAGGGCGGGGGTTCAGTGTAGACAGGTGGCCAGTCTATCCCAGGGCCGATATATAGAAACAAACAACCTTTAGAGCTGCCAACCTACCTGCATGGCTTTGAACTGTGGGAGGAAAAGCTGGAGAACCCAGAGGGAGCCCACGCAAACACACAGATCGAGAGAACATACAACATACAAACTCAGCAGCAGACAGGGAGGCTGGGGGGAGGAGATGGGGGCCATATGTGGCAGGCAGCAAGTTTTAATGTTTTATTGTGTTAAATGGTGAAATTTACCACATGTTGTGTATATATTTGTAATTGGCTCCTGTTTCTGTCCAGATTCCTGCCACTAAATTGGACTAAATGCTGTAAAAATGATTCTGTTAATCAGGACCCAAGGAAGGACCACACCCCACCGCTGAGTGGAACCTCTCCAGCTGAAACGTTGGACGTATTTAGATGATTCATTGGATAATGGTGAGCCAAACAAGATCAAGTCCAGCTGAGAGGCATTTAACTAGATTATCTGGAACAGATTTTAAAATAAATAACTTTTAATTCAACCGCACACAATAGAATTTTAACAGTGCCGTGATAGAAAATGCTGACTTGAGAAGGGCCCCTGACTTTATTGGAGGAATAGATTAACAGCCTCTCACTTACATGCGTACAGCTCTGATTGAGCTGTCACACACGCTAAGACTTCCTCCTCTCCTGCCATGTGCTTCACCACACAGCTCTGCATTATTTCATCAGCCGCTTGACTCACCGTGGAACAGGCATGCAGACAAACATGTCTAATCTCTGTGAAGCCCATGAAAGACCTTTTAAACTCCACTTAAGGTAAAAGAAGAAAAAAAAAATCAGGCACTGTTGCAAAAACTCAGCCACAGGTTTCAGAATCAAAAGCTCTCACATCTTCAAAAACAAATGTATCAAAGCTTCTCCACCACCTCGGGCAACTAAACACCTTTACGCTCCTGAACTGTGTGCGTGTGTGTTTTTTTATTTTTTATTTTTTTTGTGTTGAACTCCGGAGAGAACGAAGTGAGATGATGCACCTGACTAAAGTGAAAAGTTGAAAGGCTTACGCAACGTCCTTGATCAGATTTTCATTTACTGCTTTTATTTATCGCAGGTATACAGCGTTGCTTCGAGGCGTCTGTGTTGCATAGCGTTGCATTTCGTTGTGCTGTTTTGTTGTTTTTGTGTTGTTGTTTTTTCCCCGGCATCGAGTTGTGTTGCTGTGCATTGCACTGTGTTGCATTACATTGTGCTGCGCTGGGATAAAAATGCATGTGGCAAATTTACTTGGGGATGTTTAATTGCATAAAGGGTGACAGCAAAAACTGCAGTTGCACTTACAGTAAAGGTACACTCCACCAATTTGTACACATCAAGTGAGCTCACTTTTCCCAACATCTTATGTCAAAAATTCCCAGTTTGATATGTAGACTGCATTTTCTGATGAAATACCTTGTTGTGTTGAATTGTGGGTAATGTAGGATTCAGCATATTTGGAGCTTGACCCATACTCCAGACTTGAAATCTAACCCTCCATGATTTCACTGCCCACATTTTGATGATTCTTTCAAACGTGTCTCTCGTCCTGTCTGGAGTGTTTCTATAAATATCTTTATAGAGAAAAACCCTGTGAGCGTGTTTTCATGGTCTACTCATCATCAAGATCAGTGAGTCAGTCAGAGGGAATGACTTCACAGGGATATGAAACAGGAAGTGCAGGCCAACCAGACTTTACTCTGCCATAATATGAAACTATTAAAAGAATCAATCACATGTTAATAGGAAAATAGCATCCTGCGTGTCTTCAGATCTTTAAATCTTCCAGAGACATTTCATTTTCATTTTCTTTGAACTGTGCCATCCACTCACTTATTAATTGATTCTTGTCTTGTTGAGAGTGAAGGAAGAGACGGTGCTACAAGGGCAACAGAGGGAGGAGGTTGCATTGGGTCAACGGTCGTTTAACAAAGGAGGCCACTAATTGTTTCCTGTTTTTGTACCAAGCCTGCAGTTAACCTTGGTTTCTTTTAACCATTCGCTGTTGTTCTCCAACCTCAACCAAATGATTCATATCTTCACCATGGCATTGAAGAGCCCTCAGCCTTTACAGAGTATTCATTTCAACCCAAAGTGCCATGTTTCCCCAACTACTGTAAGTCATTTTTTGTGCCTAAACTTAAACTTAACCAAAACTTTAAGATCTTCTCCAGGCATGTAATTTAATCCACCACAGTAACTTAATAACCTTGTTAAAAACTCAGCCTTTTGTTTTGTTTATTATCAAGATGTTTTGGCAACATTTTATTTTACAGATGTTGTATTTTCCATCTTTTCCTTGAAACTTTCTTTATAATTTCATTCAAAATACCTGATATTTAGTAATTCAGCTGTTGGGTATTTCCAATAAAACCCAACACAATTTGCAAAAGGATAAGAGTACAGATTCAAACCGGGGCCACCTGCAGTGAGGACTATAGCCTCAACACATAGGGCGGATGCTCTACCAACTGAACTACCAACTATTTTTTCTGACGTCTCTAAAAGATGATGTCGTGGTACTGGAATTTAAGGAGCTGCAAAATTAACATCTAACAACGTCATTCATTTCCCAGAAAAACCTTGTATTTGTGTATGTTGGAGCCTTCAGTTTCTGATTTAAGGAAATGATTCACATTTATCTTCTTGGGCTGGTCCTGCCCTGCCCAACGCGCGACAGAATATGTTACCCGTGACGTGGACAGGCCAACCATTGTCCACGCATGTTCTCAGAATGTGATAAGCAACATTGTGTGTGTGTTGTTGGTCAGGTGTGTATCTAGCAACAGACCTATGACAGATTAAGAGAACTCTGCAGTTACATCTTATTCTTGTTTATCAAGCTAGAGTCACACTATCTGGCTTCATGTGCACACATGAAACAGAATACATGATATCTCAAAACATACATCAAGTTATGTGCTAGTATAAAGACAGACTACATAATATCCCAGAACATAGCCAATTGTAACATTTCATCAACCCTCAACCCTCACTGAAGTATCAAGAACCCATAAATATATCAATTTTGTTTATTATCAAGATGTTTTGGCAACATTTTATTTTACAGATGTTGTATTTTCCATCTTTTCCTTGAAACTTTCCTTATAATTTCATTCAGAATACCTGATATTTAGTTATTCAGCTGGTTGGATATTTCCAATAAAACCCAACACAATTTACAAAAGGATAAGAGTACAGTGCCTACTCATTACATTTTTTTTCAAAGGAGGTTAAATCGAAAGCAACTGGACTTAGTTATAACTAAGTCCAGTTGCTTTCGATTTAACCTCCTTTAAAATACTATGACCTGGACAAATGAGAATATGCACCGGCTCATTACATTTTGATTTTTGTGAAAAGAAAAAGTGAATTATTATGTTGTCAAAATGGTTAATGAATAGATCAACTCCTTTACAGTATATCAGTGTGACTATTGATCAGTATGAGTGTTGATCAGTTGATTGTGTCTTATTCTTAATTTTCCAGATCAACTAATTCCCAATGATTGAGTTTATTGTTGATTTATTTTTTTATTTTTTTTAATGAAAAAATATTTAAACCCCAGTGCATTTTCAATGACTTGTTATATTTTTCCTGATGTCTCTAAAAGATGATGTTGTTCTTCAACTGGAATTCAAGGAGCTGCAAAATTAACGTCTAACAACGTCATTCATTTCCCTGAAAACCCTGTATTTGTGTATGTTGGACCCAGCCAGTTTCTACTTCACACTTATGTTGAGTTTTTCTTTCCAATGGTGACCTTCAATAACATCATCTTGTCCAATAGAAAAAATGGGAATAACTTTTATGGAAAGGAATTTGTTCTGAGGTGAAATTAACTTTTTTGTTATTGTTTGATTTTGGTATTTTAAAACACACCTGTATTTTGAAGGTGAAATCAGCCCACTGTAATTTGCTGCTCTAAACAACCATAGCCTACTGGAAATCCGTTCTAAAAAAGAAGCTTTCAAAAGAGAAAGGGGAAGTAAACAGGAAGGTAGTCCCACCATAGTGAGTAGAACCTGTCGCTAACGCTAACCATGCCCTCAAAGACACCTTGATTTCCCAGAAATTGAAACCAAGACGGTCCGAACGAGGAAGTGGTGTTTATCACGTTGTAAGTCAACCGCGTTGTGAGCTGTTGTAAGTTCATACATCAGAATTCGGTTCATGACTCATGCTCAACCACAGACTGAGGTAACTGGGCTTCTTGTGTAAATGTGAGTAAATCTTTTCTGAGAAAACAGATAGTGTATATAGTAAAACATCACACATAACAATGACCTTTCATCCATTGATGGTCAAAGTGTTGCTGCAGAAGTACACGTACCTTGCTACATTTACTGACATTGTATATCATATGATTGCTATTGCAAACCCAATATTTCCCAAGGTGGCTGCTTCACATTAAAAGCCTTTAACTTGCGAAAGACATTGCTTTTGTTGTAAAACATTCAGTGGAAACACACGAAGAGGTCAATGCTCATCTGTATCTCCATCAGTCACGTCTGCACGAAATAAGAATACAAATCATTTGGCACGTTTTTAAAAATACAAGATAGGTTTTATATACTATTGCAGCTGGTATGAAGAGCACACATACAGCTCCTATATATAGCCAACTCTTTATTGAGATCCTAGTTGGTCATTTCACCCTAAAAAAGACTGAAACAAACACATTGGAGTTATTGTTTTAAGGCTTTTGTTTATCTTATTTGCATCATCAATGCACCGTAGTTACCAAGCACAGATAATGTAAGGAGAATATATAATATAAAAAATGTATATCAGTTTTGCAGAATCTTCCAGTTCAGTGTTTTTTCATCAGATGATGAAGTAGGAAATTCTGCGGCAGTAAAAAAAGAAGGGAAAACGAATGCAGCATAGATGAAAAAATGTTTCTGGACATGTGGAGGGAGGAAGACAAATATACAGCAGATTGCATCTTAGATTTACCACAGACAAAAAGCTGCTGTAAAACAAGCACCGCTATTTCATCTGGTGGAAAAATTTGTCATGGCACAAAACATTTGAACCTTGTTGGTGATTTGCAGCAGGCTGAGAAGAAATCCCCCCGTTGGTCACAGAGGCTGCACATCAACAACAGCACAGTTAACAGTGACTATAACGCTGTAGTGCACGGGGAAATTGGGGGAAAAACTATTCATTTTTTGCAAATATTCCTATTTTATCTGCATAAGCTATAGCACTATCATATCTTTCCCTGTTATATGAGACAAATATATATATACAATCAAAAGATGCTAGTCCTCAGATGTTTTGCTGTCGTGTCATTTACAGTTGTGATAGTCTTCTTACAGTCAGGTCAACCACATCTGACTAGGCCTCCTCGGGGGGTCATGGAAAATATGTGTCACTGAGCCAAAGCAAAGCAAACAATGTATGGCTGAGTTCATGTGTGAGAACAGACTGTCTGTCTGTCTGTCTGTCTGTATCTCTTCCTCTTGAGCTCTAATTCACTCTGTCTCCCTTTTTTTTTTTATCTTTTATCTTATTTTAATAAATACATGAACTCATCTAAAATAATGACTACCAGTCTCTCGTTTGGTTTTGGTCTACCCAACTTCCTCTTGTGCTAAAAATAAATATTTGTATGTGTGTCTGTCTGAGCCTGTTCCAACATGGCACATGAGTGACCGAGCGTCTGAGTGTTTTGTTTCCAATTCATTAAGCACACCGGTCAGGGTCACGGTATGTCATGCTGCGACAAACAGTAGATCATTGATGGCGATTGTTCTTTGAGGACACCGAGTGTGAGACACACCCTTTTCTGTAAGTGAAGCAAGAACCACAAAGAAAAACTTTGAGTTGCTTCCTTCTGGGAAATTTAATTAGAAAACTGTGGTGAAGTTTCATTTTTGTATGTAAACAAACAGCTGTTTATTTTAATGTTTGTTTAAATCACTGCAGAGCAAGCCTGCAGTCTATCTACTCTATCTATCTATCTATCTATCTATCTATCTATCTATCTATCTATCTATCTATCTATCTATCTATCTATCTATCTATCTATCTATCTATCTATCTATCTATCTATCTATCTATCTCTATCTATCTATCTATCTATCTATCTATCATCTATCTCGTTCTCTCTCTCTCTCTCTCTCTCTCTCTCTCTCTCTCTCTCTCTCTCTCTCTCTCTCTCTCTCTCTCTCTCTCTCTATCTCACACACTCTCACACACACACACACACGCATGCAGAGCTGAATACACTTGACCTAGGCTTGACTCCGGGCTCATCTGAAATCTTCAGGTACTTTCCATATGGATCCGTCCCCTCTTACTGGTAATCACACCACGCTGTGCGGCCCCGCCCTCGTCTCTCTCTGCACCAATCAGAGAGTCCTCTGCCTCTCAGCCTGAGGTTAATCTGATCTCGCTGGGAGTGCAAGGTGGCATAGCTGACTGCTGATGAAGTTTCCTCCACTTATTATCAGTTCCTTGACAAAGATTCAGCTAAGAACTATTACTAAGGCAACAAAAAAAAAAACATGAACTTAATTCACTGCCAACACTATATATTGACACATTCAGAATAATGTAATGTTACGTGAAGTTTGATGAGGTAATAGATTAGTCTGAGACCAAATCTGATTCCTCCATACACCCATGACTGAAACACACACAGACAAAAAACAATCTCATATTCGTGTTTGCACAGTTGTCAGATCCACAACAACAGCGCTGGGTTGGCCTAACCCTGACCCAACCCTAACCCCAACCCTGACTAATAACGCTTCCTGTCCTGTATAATAGTATAGTAAAGTATACAGTATAGTATTTTAGTATATAAGTATACATATGTGAACTGCATGAAACAACTGAAAGGGCAAAAATAAAAATGAAAATACAAATGTTCCTGCAGAACTCTATTTACTTGTGTTTTGTCTATTTGTGTTGTCCTGTGCTCCAGTGTGTTGAACTCTCTGGGGCCCTGGCGTAGAAATCCCCTCTCGCCTTTTCAGCTACAGCTCTGCTGTAATTTCACATTATGATATTTAATTCACCCATATTGACAGAGTATAATATGATTATGTGTCTGTGTCAGTTTATCTGTTAAGAAATGTGATTTCTAGGATACATGGTTTGATTTTGTGGTCCAAAGCATCTCTGTCTTGTCAGTATTTATATTGAGTCAGATAACTTTCTTATCTCATGTTTTGTGTGCCAAGGTATTTTCCTCTTCCACTTTAAAAGTCCCTGGCAGCTTCAACCAGCAGCAATAGCCTGCCTAATCTACAACATGCAGAAACCTGAACTTTTTCTACAGTCTGGGTCGTATCACAGCTAAAAGACATTTTATAATTGACCAAGACACCAAAACCCACCCCAACCTCAGGCTTTTTCACTGGTTTGGTGAAACGCTTGTGTAAGTATGTATGGGTCATGTGTGAGCTGAGTTGCGTATTTCTTTTCTTTTTTTACATGTGTATGTGTGTGTGTAATTCTTGCATTCAGCCCACTTTATTTCTGGCCTTGCACCACTTCCCACAGCGTCTCATGCTCACATGCATCAGTGAGTGACACATTTCATCCAAACACATGGTCATATTTCTGGGAAATTGTCTCGGTTTCACTTTCTGAATGTAGTGCCCATCACTTTCAGGGCAGATGTTGAGCCTGTTGAGCCTGTCTTCTATGAAATACCTCTGACCTGACAAAGCCTTGAGTCACTTATTTTTATTTTATTTTTTTTCAGTCTGCATGTTGGTGGCTAAAAGGTCTCTAATGTTTTATATCACCAACATCAAGAGTCCAGTTTAATCTGAATGTACCACCTGCTTCACTAGACACCAGACACCAGAATTGGGCAAATGCATAAATTACACAACACCTCAGTCACATACAGTATGCTTACTGATAAAACCACATCGTTGTACGAGAAATGTTGCACAAGCGCATGACAAGCTTTCCTGAACCTGCTAACACAGGTTAATGACGTGTCAATCAATGCTTTAATAATCTGTAAATGCAGAATTGAACATTATAAGGAAGAGGTACAGTACGATGCATTTACCACATTGTTATGTGTGTGTGTGTGTTTTGAAAACGTCCTTGTTTTCCTGCCTCACGTTGTGTGCAACCAGGTAAATCCCTGCTCCATCTGAAAGTACCTGGCAGTGAAATTATTTCAGATTCTCATTCAAAGAGCAGGAATAAACTGCCTGCTCTGAAACAAGCAAAAACATGACACCTGTGTAACTAAAGTTTAAACAGGCATCTGAGAGATCCCGGCTTTCTCTAACTTTACTGTATTCCCCAGAAAATTCCTAGACTCACTAAGCCCTGAGTGTGGTTCTGTGACTAATGTGCTTTTCCCTCAGAGTAGTTTCATTTTCTGTCGGCATTTCTCCTTCACATTGTTTAATGTTAAGCCACTAAATTCAGTTTCCCTTTCTTCCAGATTAAAGACAGAGTTTAAACAGACATGTAAAACCAAGAATTTTAAAGTTCCCCTTTAAATGTTATTGAATTCATTGCCCTTAGTGTTACAACACAACTACATGTAGTAACACAATTTAAAGAAATACCACAGTCTGTATAAGTAAATACAAAAATAAAGAATAAATAGATGTATAAAAGCAGGGTGCACGGTCAGTGCACTTAGATGCACAGATTAAACATGATCAGTATAATTTCACGTGGACAGGATTAGGTTGTATTGCTGATACTCAGTAGTGGCACTGGGATATGTGAGATTTAAAGGAGAGTACTCTTTCTACTGTGTCTGTAACGGAGCAGGCTGCACACTAATTTTCCTAAAGCTGATTTTGTTTTAAAATGTTGAGTGGTTGATACAACAGTCAATCAGACTTCATCCCTTCAGACAGATCTGTCACTCTTGTCTGTCAGCACGGTGTCGTCGGCAAACTTGATTATAATTTATCTGACTAATAATTAGCTATGATGAATTTTTTGTGTAACAGTGCTTTTCCACTTATAAAAAACTAAGGTATGGCTGGAAGCAGATTGACACATTATACTTACAGTGTACTTCAGAATTACTTCCTCATTGATAAATTCTGGATCGGGCCTCATACCCAACTCACCACCACCACTTGTCTCTCGGTTCACCAGTGAAAGGGTAGTGGGTATTTAGATGGTTAACATTAGAGAAGACATCGGCAGGCAGATATATCAGAATGGTTGGCATAGTTATTTTCAGATGGTTATTAGTGTGGTGCAATATTGATAACAATAAACTGATAAACTGTCATTAATTATAAGGTTAGTGGTTCAATCCCAGCTACTGTACTGTACTCCCGTGGGCAAAAGATACTGAGCCCATAATTGCTTTTGATATTAAATGGTTGTAAAAACTAGAACTGCTACATAAATGCATTTTAACTTTACAAACACAATGAAAACCAAACCAGTGCAAGGATGTGAGAGTGCGAAGTAAAAGAAATACTTAACAGCGCTCACACTTGCACTGAGGTGGAGTGGAGTCAGTTTGTTTAATGTGAATTTCCCCTGAGGGGTCAATAAAGTCTTGATTGGAGCTGAGAATATTTTCCCTGCAGTAACATCATAAAGGGAATGAGAAATATCAATATTTAATAACGCGTATTGCACCTTTGCTGTTGAAAAGCATTACCTTAAATAACCCGTGGTTCATTGATGCAGACTGTGATTTATTTCCTGGTTTGGATGTGGAGTCTGGTTCACTCTCTGATGCTGGACTGGTTTATAATTTTTAATGCACTAAGGCAGCTGGCAACACAAACCCTCCATTTAGTGGACAACTCTCATTTATTTTGTTATTATCTGAGCAGCTTATCTTGACAGCGTCTTTAAACACTTTAACACTCAGCATGAAACTCTTTTTACATTTTAAAATCTTAGTATAAACTACGGTAAATATTCCCTCTCAGTTTTTTTTTAACTGATCATAGATGAAAGTATTAGTTGTATAACCTAAACCTATAAAGCCATCATGGGCAAATTTCTTTATTTTGTAAATTTCAGGTCTCTGTGGTTTTTGAATTAGTATAATGACTTGATTTCAGGGCTAATAAAGAATTTAAAATGTTATTCTTCCTTTTGAGATCCCCACTATACAACCATTTTTACATCCAAAACCAACAACAAACCGAGGGTAGCCCACATATGGCTGCCATTAAAACCTTTCCAAATCAGAGCTTATATCGAAGACCACAAAATTGCATAATGGAAACTTTAGCTGACAAACACCCTCTATTGAAACAAAGACGTGAAAATAATCCCATCTGGTCTGAGGGATGGTGCGCATCATGACTAAGCTTTTGCTCACTGGCCCCCTGAGATGAGGACGGAGTCTCAAACTTTCGAGTCACCTTCCGAGTCTAAAGTGGATAAAATCTGGACAAGTGTAAAACAGAAGTGAGGTTGAGAAATGGAGCTGTTGAATGTTGCCATAGTTAGTTACGGCATGAATCTGAATCACGGAAATGACATACAGGGTCATTCATGCCATATTTCCAAATACTCTGCATACAGAGATTTTAAAAATGTATGAAAACTGGTTTATGAGAGTGGATGCCCTGCTGAACCTCCGAGTTAATGATTAGCTACCAAAGTTAACTTTTAATTTCAGGGTTGGGGTTTGGGTAGATAGGATTTAGGAAGACGTAGCAGAGTATTATAGCTTCTTGTCAATCATGTTTAGGGTATTGAACAGCAGACGCAACATTGGCTGAAGTCCAAGCTGAAACAGCAGCCAAACAAGATATTATTTTTCAGATTCAGTCACTGTTAGTTGTTCTCACAAACATTTATAAACATTTAGACAATTGCGACATTTTCTAATATATTACTTGCATATTTATTTTTGACCAATGTGTTCGGCAGGGGGGGGGGGGCTTGTCACCAGTCCTGTTTAACATTTATATAGAGGATATTTTTGTTCAGTTAAATAATTGTGACACAGGATGCATGGTGGAGATACACTTGTTAGTCACTTAATGTATATGCTGATGATGTTTTTATCTTTTGTCCGTATAGTGCTGGTCTTCAGTACCCGCTGAGGATATATTCACAGTATGGTTTGACATCAAGTGTAATGCAAAGAAAAGCAATGTGATGATTGTCCGGAGCAAGGAAGACAGACTATTAGTCTTCCCTGACTTTTTTCTGTCAGACTCTGTCCTTATAAAGCAAGATGAGGTGAAATGTCTTGGTCATTATATGACAAATTATAAGGACATTCGGTGACACTTTATAATAAGTACACACTATTAAGCATTAGTTAGGCATTAAATACTGAATTTATCACTTATAACACATGAATACTCATTAGTATCTAGTTTATAAACACAGTTAAAAATGTTTTACTCATCATTGATAAGCACTAACTGTATTTATAAATTACATACTAATGAGTACGTTATAAATGAAGAATTCAGTATTTATTAATGCTTAACTAATGCTTCATAGTGTGTACTTATTATAAAGTGTTACCGGACATTCAAAGACAATGTCGAAAAGTGTAGCCTATGCTCAAGCAAACATGCTGCTGTGCAAATTCAGCATGTGCTCAGTGGATGTAAAGGTTTCTCTGTTTAAGGCGTTCTGCACATCTCTTTATTCTGCCCACCTGTGGTGTCCATACAAGAAAAGCAGCATGCAGAGACTCACTGTGGCATACAATGACTGTATGAGGTTGCTGCTTAAGGCTCTAAGAAGCTTGTTGTAGCCTATGTTCTTTGTTTTTAACTTTTAAGGAGCTATGGACCTCTCATTGAGAAGTGTCTTTAATAAAGAATGAATTGAATATGCCTTTAAACCTACAGTACAGTACTTATTTGTTTCAAAATAATGCTATCGATATGCTCAATAATGCTGTAGGTAGCCATACAGTTGGCAGGATATCCATAAAGTAGCCTAGGCTCTCTTGGTTTAGACTTCAACAACTCTATGATCTTAATGGGCACTAACAGGGACCTGTAGGCACTGTTGTACAATTATAAGCACTTTCCGCCAATACCGCAATCCTAATCTTAACCCTTGGACATATTTATGATCTATACTGTAGCTAACAGAGAAGCTGATGCTGTTGTATGTGACTTCAATGTCAGTGTCATTTCAAATGTCTCATAAACAATTACACTTAAAACTAGATCATGTTCCCAAACATTTAGTCTGAAACAAACAGGTAAACACGTCTTTAAAGAACATGTTGTACCTGTAAATAACCCAACCTGCTACATATTGCTCAGTCAGTATATGAGCTAATATTACTAAGTCTGAAAATGCCCTCCCATTTTTAACTGTGGTAAGCCAATCATATATGTTTTTCCCTCCAAAACTTCCCTATTTAAGGGTCTCACTTGTCATTGGCCAGCGTTTCCACCAATGAGGAGCTGTTGCCTGGTGATTCAGAACACTTCCCACCAATCAACTTCCTGCTTTTACTTAACCACTGTGACTCATCCCCCAAACATTAATGTGGCAGCTGGCTGTTTGGGCCCCGTCACAGTAGTCTCATGTGATTGGCTGGGCTTTTCTGGTACAGGTATATAAACAGCACTGATTTTGTGGGTGTATTTAGATAAAGAGAGAGCTAGAGAGAGGCAATGTAGATCTACTGATGGTGAACATACTGTTTATTGTTGTCATTCTTCATGCCATCATGTAGGTCAAACAGATAACTGTCGGGTGAGACAATAATGTCTAAATATAACTGCCAGACACAAACAGTAAAACGTACACACACAGTAAGAACAGAGTGGATCGTGTAGGTTTTTATAACGGGAAACAATTTTGACACCAATGTTCAAACATTTACTCTATAAACTAATTTAGTTTAGAGGTGGAAGTAAACAAGCCTCCATTACTGTGGTGGCATCTGACATGTAAATCAGCACAATAACTCTGTAATCAATATAAAAGGTTTTGGACACCTTTTGCCAAGAAATGTATCAAGTAGATTGAAATGCCATTGAAATACAGACCTGCTTTTTATGAAAAGTTGCCTGTCATAACGTCTCTTGTGATTTTGTGATATAAACAGTATAGATAAATAAAAACAAACTTGACTGAATTTGAAAAAGTCCTCCCTTCTCATGACATACCAAACTCCAAAAACTGGCTTATTTACACGTCTGTATGGAATCACACCCAGCATCTCCGACATGCGGTAGATTCAGTAAAATATATTTATTAGCTCCAACTTTCTCAAAATGCACTCATTTTGAATCACTGTTGTTAGAAGCATACAAACAAAGTGGCAACCAAACTCAGCAGTGTAATTGCTTAGCGATGGAGACACATAATAGTATCGGCAACTTGCGTTTTGATTCATAATAGGGTAGTGTGCAATTCACCAAACACCTCAAGACCATATGAAATCAAGCAGCACTGAGCACTAGCACTATTATAGTACTGTAGCACTTTAGCGCCTTGCACTTTAACATTTTACTAACTACTTAACAATATGGAAGATGTCTGCCCTGTATTCAATAATTATATTACCTTTAAAAAAAAAAAAAAAATCTCCTTCCTTATCTTACTGTTGCCTTTCTTTCTATGAACTCTAACCTGCCAGTGGGACTGGAGATGGGAATTAGCCTTAAGCTCAAGGATATTTACATGGAAATCATCAATCAATCATTGTTAATTGTTAAGTATATCTCATTTAAAAATAAATTAATAATGCGTACAGTGTCGAGAGGTGATGAAACTCCTACCAGCATTGTCTCTTATACTGTAATTGTGTTTGATTGTAATATTACTATAACATATTATCATTGTATTATTTTTGTGAATTGTAAGTGGAAAAGCTAAAAATACTTTCTTTCTAGTCCAGAACAAGGACAACACAATTCTCATTCCAACACCTCCATGATGATCTCTTTGTTTTTAGTTTCATTGCATTTGGTGTCATTGTGTTGTTAAAGTGGCAGCACTGTCACCTCGCAGCAAGAAACATCTGGGTTTGGTCCCCGGTCCTGGGGCATTGCTGTGTTTATCCCTGCATGGATAAGCAGTTTTACCAATGGATGGGTGTTGTTTAAGTATACTGTGACCTTTCATGTAGCCTATGACAAATAACTACTTTATAGTATGTGCAACAACTTCCATTTCTAGTAATTCAGGTTCACCCTAAACATTTTATGACCGTCGAATGGCCTGTGCTCTTCAGTCCTCTTCCTCCTCTTGCAGTCTTCTGAGAGTTTACTTGGAGTTTGCAGCAACATCTGTTTTCTCCACTCACTTTTTTTTCCCTTCTGTCAATTGCTTTAATGTCTCTGCAACAACTTTATAGCTCCTTCTCGTATTGTTCTGTACTTGTCTGCTCATATTTTCAGCCTGATTTCCCCACTGGGATCCTTAAGTGTTTTTCTTGTGTGCATACGAGCACAATTCAAGGACAAACTTGACTCCAGTAGATTCTCCAAATGCCCCCAAAACTGCCCAGTGAATGTTTAACAGTGAAGACACTTTCAACACTGATGCTCTGCACTGACGCTGAACAATACACAGATACACAGAGCTGAGCTGTCAGTAGTCGTCAGCAGCAGCACTTCTGGGTGAAATTATCTTTTTGTTCTCTCTTCGAAACAGCAGGATTTAAAAGCTCTTCTGTGTGTTTGTGTTTGTGTGTGTGTGAGCATCATCTGGGCTGTTACATTTTCTGCTCATTTGATGTTGGAAGATAAATCTGCAAGAGATTTAATCAATGTAGTGACATTTTCACGAGCACTTCATATTCACATAATCCTCCAGCTCTCAAATGCATCACGTGTTTGAGCGTGTTTAATGACGAATCCACAACATCAGGGGGCGATTTGGATTTTTATTTAAAATTATAACCATCGAGTAGCATCACACAAACACACACACACAAAGACACAAGACGAAGGTTGCAGCACTTCCCGATGATATCATGCACGGCTACGTCACAGTGAGTATGACTATGCAGTTTCAGATTTCAACATGGCCGCCTGTTGTCCGGTTGGTCTGAACAAGTAAGACAGTGTGTTCCTTCCTGACAACCTCACCACTGTGTGTGTGTGTGTATGTATATGTGTGTATGTGTGTGCTTTCTCCTCTGCACAGCAACAAGCTTCTCCATTTTAACCAAACCCTCTCTTAACCCTTCACGTGGAGCTTGACATGAGTTGCAAAAGGCTTTTTCTCACGCACCAGTTACATTTTTTTTAAGACTGTTTTTTTTTTTTTAAGTGTTTCCACTTCCACCTATGTTATTTTTCTTTAACAAGTGGCCATGTTACTGGGGGAGTAGGAATAAAAAACAAAACAAACTCCATACATTGATTAAAAGATGAAACCTTTTATTTAAAACATCAGCAGTGCATTAATTTGTATTTAAATGACTGCTAACACAGCTCACTGAGGACACATTTCTAGGGAGACAAAATATTTTCTACGCAAATGTGGTTCTAATACTCTTTGCATTTTCACAGGCTTGTCTAAACATGATTTTGGAAAATGATAAGTTTGATGACAAGTTTCCATGTACAGTAGGATTTTGTGTCACTAAAAGCATCTAACTCTGGTATAGAACAACAACATATTGTAACAAAAATAGATCTGACATTTAACATGGCTGTCAGTAGCCTGCACTATATGCCCCACGCCACTGATGCAAATCTTATCTATTCAGCTACTTTCAAAATAGCACATTGTGTCACATTTGTGTGTGCATGCATGTGTTTGTGTGTATGTGTATATGTGTGTGCATGTGGTTTCACACGTCAGGGCATGACTCGAGTCACTTTCCTTTGAATTAGTGCACCAATAGGTTCTCTGCATAATTCTTCATTTCAGCAGCAAATTGTCGTCAGGACTAGTAAATGATTTCCCCATGAGAGACTAAAAGTTTTCCCTCACAGTGATTCAACCCTGACGGCTGCTTCATCTGGAGGTGCAGTTGTATGTATTCTCAAGAAAAATGGCAAGACGCCTGTAAAAGGTGAAACAACAGTTGTGAAATTATGGAAATACAAAACCCTGTGGTCAAACACAAGTTTTCCTTTCATGCAAAGAGGCCATGTGCAGTGTCAGTGGTTAGTCCTCCGCCTTAAGTCTTCCTCTTTGCGCCCTGTACCACATGTTTCTTCTAACCGCCGGTCTCGACACTTACAAGAGTGGGAATGTCTTCAGAAATGAAGTTTGATCAGTCTGCAAGGACTGGCACAACATGTTGGTGAACCTATTTCCAGTGTATTACAACTCATTATATGAATTTATGTTTTACAAAAATAAACAAACAAAAAAACCCCAACAAAAACAGAGGTTTAAGAGAAAAAAAAGATAAATGTGAATAAATCTCTAAATACTGCAAGCAGAAGATGTTTTGCTGTTGCTATATTTAGCAATAATAGCTGTTCAGTAGGAGAAGCTAAGCATCAAATTTCATGGCTTACTCACTAGGAGCTGTCTCTGGTGGTGGAAGATAACATCAATGCTAACAAGTGCCTCCTTCATGCTTTTTTCTACTTCTGAAGTTAGCATGCTAACTAACTAGCCCCGACCTGTCTTGTCACTTTTAGATAGCGAGTCACTGTGGACTCCATGTGCACTGAAGAGCAGAAGATACAGTACACCTCTGTTTACACAGGTTTACAATTTACATGCTTATTTACTCAAAATAATATCAGTTTTGATGGTCATTGGATCAAACTACTGAAACAATAATGGCCAAAGCTCTTGTAAAGCTAAAACTACAATAGCCTCCACCTGCGGCCCGCAAAAAAGACTCCACATTTGGGGGCAGAAAAATTGAACAAATAGCCTTTGACATTCACCCTCAATGCGGGGCAACGAGACGACTATAGAGTTAATACGTGAGACATTAATATCATATTTCTGTCTTGTTACATTGATGTTAGGACTATGGGCTATTTGAGATTTGGACTGGCACTTTTTTAATTACATAATTTCTCTGCACCTTCTTCACACCTGCAGCTGTTTATCTCCATGAACCAAGTCCCAATATTCACAAAATATGCAGAAATATGCTTTGATTTGCAGTTTCTTTGCAGCATGCTGGTTCTAGTCATATGTTAATATCCAGGTTTGCATCCGATCAAAGTACCACCTGACCATGAGAGAGAAAACCTGTTTCATCATTTGGGTGAAGTGACCCTTTAAGCTTATCTTTTGAAGAGGTCAGCTCATACGTGCCGTTCCTGTGAATCCTTCCAGGCTGTTGTTGAGGTCATGTTGTTGTTCATTTCACTCGTCCACAGTGTCTGAAGCTGAACCCAGGACTCGTCTTATCTGGGCAATAAACCAGCTTGTGCAGCTGGCTGTAACCACAGTGTACGGCTGTGTATGTGTGTGTGTGTGTGTTTGTGTGTGTGTTCGTGAAGGTTTGAGTGGCACATTCTCTTCCTCTGTGTGTGTGTATGTGTATGTGTATCTCAGCAGTGTAGATTTAAATGTGATTGGATGTGTGTGCGCACTTGTGTGTGTGTCTTTCTGAGTGCACGTGTGGTAAGATTGCTCTTGGACATGTCTGGGCGTATTCTCACTCTGTGCTGCACAAGGCCTGAGGCACTGAAACGTACACACACACACACACACACACACACACACACACACACACACACACACACACACACACACACACACACACACACACACACACACACACACACACACACACACACACAACCACAGACACACACAAATGGAGAGGACAGCTTCCAGTGAAGCATAAATGCAAACTAATCTAATCCTAAAGAAAAGACAAATGCAGTAAAAAGTGAACCGTTTCACCTCCAGCCTGCTGTCACCACCACCTTCAAAATGATCTGACGAGCTATTTGTTATTCTGTGTTTACGTAACAGCGCCTCTGCAGTGACGAACATCGCAGTCTGGTTCAGTAATTATGATCTGACAAACAAGACGAGACTTTGTACAGCAACTTGGCACAGTCATGTCACAATTAGTCAGTTCACTCGCAGGTGAAAACAGAAGTGATGGGGGTTCACTTCTTCTGGATTTTAATCACAGACAATGAAAACATCAACAGTTTTAATGTCTGTACAAGAGAGGCAAGACACGTTGCTATTTTTAGCCGTGAGTCAGCTGTTGAATTATAAAAACATAAAGCAATTCTATCTTGATCTAAACAAATTGATAAAGTAGATCAGTGGTCAGCAACAGGCAGCCCGAGCAACACATACTCACAGAATCGCTTCCTCTTCAGCAATTTGCCTAGAAAATAAAAGCGTGAGAATTTGTTCATTTATTTATTTTACAGCAGTGCTTTAATGCAGTGGTCGGGAGCTGGTCGGCCTGATATGAGCGAAAACTGGCCCACCAGTGCTAATAACTGGCCTTCCTGATAATTTAGATCAGATTACGTAAACAGTAAAACAAAAAGATATAATTATTACTAAAGTATATCTCCATCTAAGCATCTAGTTGCCCACAGATTCACTTAGCAATTTTTGGAAAACAAAAACATGGGATTTTTTTTTTTTTTTGTGGCAGCAATACAAGGTGTTGTGAGCTTTTATTTTGAAAAACTCTTCATATTAAAATTAATTATCAAGTAACTATTTATATCAATGTCTTTCATTGAAGAATGCCTAATCTAAAATCTAAATCTTGGTTAATGCTAACAATGGATACTTAAAACAAGTTTGCATAAAGCAGCATACGGTATTCAAACTAAACAAGACATAGCGTAATTTATGCTGCTAACTTCAGCGTTGATTGATTCCTTCTAAAGCCAGATATCAACGGTAGATTCTGCGGTAAAAGTCGGCAGTAAAAATACTTAATTAATAAGTCAACTCAAACTGTATCATTGTCATATCCTGTCGATACAGCAGTGTTTACTGTCGGGACTCGGGAATGCAGCAGACTTTGTTTTGGACAAGGACAAGCACACTGCTTTCCAGGGACTTCAAGTGTCCATTGTGTGTGGATATAAACATGGGAGCAACCAGGTCTTTAAAATTAGTGTATAAAAAGTGTATTAAAGAGTTAATGCATTAGTGAAGAGGTTGGTACAAGTGAGTCAGCACGGTGCCAGAGTACAAGTGAAGCACATCTCGATGGATATCTGTTTATGGTCCTCTTATCGTCTAACGTCTGCAGCAACAACACTCTGACTGCGCGCTGACTCACTGTTATCAGGAAATTGTGTTACAGTAGCCTCACCTGGCTCGTCTTACCTGCGTCCTGCTACTGCTGCACCTGAGCTGATGTGGAAAAAACAAGTTACAAGTTCATCCACCAGATGTTTTTCATCAGGCTTAAAGACGAATTTGCAGACAAAACACAATGTGTAGGCGTCTCATCTTAAAGCAGGTCACTGGTGAAGTTGTAGCATTACACTTATATAGTTATAAGTTATATAATTCAGTAATGGCACTTGTTTTTTTGGATTTAGTGATTTCCCCACAGCAAATACAGTAAAGTCCTTGTTGTTTGACCAGGATATGGCTGGGGTACAGAGCAGGTTAGTCAGTTAGCGGATGGTCAGTGAATGCCTCCTGTCTGCTTGTGAAACTGTAGCATCTTCTGTTAAAACATGTGTTGATTTAAAAGAAAAAAAAGTGTGGCATGGGAGTAGAGGATTAGTAAGGACTGGGTAATGAAAGTAAATCACTTTTTTGCTGTTGAGTCATTACAAAGTAATCCATCTCTGTTTTTAACACCCACTTGTTTCTGATAATTGTTTGTTTGTCTTTGCTGATTCAAAGGCCATAAAACCATTTACAGGCTTCTGACTGGAACCTGGAATAGACTGACAATTGTGTGTGTGTGTGTGTGTGTGTGTGTGTGTGTGTGTGTGTGTGTGTGTGTGTGTGTGTGTGTGTGTGTGTGTGTGTGTGTGTGTGTGTGTGTGTGTGTGTGTGTGTGTGTGTGTGTGTGTGTGTGTGTGTGTGTCCTCACCCGACCTGATCAAAATGTCAAAATTCAACCTCATGTTTCTTGGTTTCTACCCCGATGTGATGTGACATATCTAATCTCTTTTCAAATCTCCAGATCAAACCAAAGCTGAATGTTGTTGACTCTTTAAATGGCATTTGTGGAGAATTATATCTTATATCTAACGGTATTGAAAATGCTGTGGTGGGTAAAGCAGGACAAATGCTCCTTTCATGCTCATATCTTGCACACCAGAGCATATCACATCTATGTGTTTTGATGGGGGGTTAAATTGATCATGCTGTTTTGTATTAAAAGCTTGAAGTGTTGATCCCACTGATTTTTCCCTTTTAGTTCATTTACTGTGACTACATCTCATCACATTGTGTTTTCAGCATCTAACAATGTGACGCAAAAAGTGAAGCAAACAATGACCTTTTTCCTGACCAGTAGTTTCAGTCACTTGCTGGAAATGAATCAGCTCGCACTGACAGTTAAACAGTTTGCACCTGAATAACTTTCTAATGCCAAACACAGTGAAGCATTATATATTTGTCATTTATGTTTATGGATCAAGTATAATAAAGTTACATTTGCATGAAGCAGCAAATTGTAAATACGAATTAAAACAATGCAAATGCCTATTAAATATATTAACTATTAATACATTATTTAATTATAATCAAATATGTTTAAAAACAATAATAATTATTATTTTATGTGTGTGTAATAGTTTTTCGGACACTGTGAGAGTTGTAAACTCTTTGTTTGTTGCCATTATCAACATTATGGAGGCATTCACGCCTCGTAATAAAACTTGTAAATTGTTAGAAGCGACCTCTATAAATAAAAACAAGTCATCCAGTTTTGTTCTCAGTCATCCACGTCATTAAGCGCTAAAGTCCGGTTAATGACTTGGCAAAAAAACAACTGTGGAACCACTGGTTAACGTGTTGCGGTACTGAGTCATCATGTCTCAGTCACGATGCTCACAGCGTGGGAATGAGAGCAGCTTCATTGAGAATTTGTCTGTATTTAAATATTGTATATATGAGCAGAGAGAGGGGGGTGGGGGGTGGGGGGGGGGATGAAACAGAGAGTGACTGGGCAGGATGCAAATATCATACCATGACGTCATGAATATGCAAACTGCTATATAGCAACATTACTGTATGTTCCATTTGGTGGCATTGGAAGGCATTGTTCAACGTCGGCTGCCAACTATGTTATAATTTCAGTTTGTACCCAGCTGTCAACCCTTCAGCTCTCAGTACACATCTGTTCAGGTGCTCACCTCAGCTCACCTTTCCTGAGAAAGAGTGTGTGTGTGTTTGTGTACTTTCCTGACCTTGTTTAACCTCGTCTTAAGGTCGTGGAGTGTCAGTGTGTGAGAGATTTCATCAACCTGTGTCAGCCTGACTATGGAAGAAACATTTGTTTGACCTTTTAGTTTGATGCAGAGATTTATCCTGGAGTGAATGACATCACACTTTTATCACATTATCTGATGAAACAGCAATTTCTGTAGGGGAGAGCGGGGTAAGTAGTGCCAATTTTTACTTAAATTGCCTTTAAAGCAAGGGGACTATAATAATGCCCCCAACTAATATATGTACTACATATAGTTTAGGATGTTGTGCATCCCTGGGAACAATCACTTTGAATCTTAAATTATCTGTTTCAGAAATATAGCTTTAGAAAAAAAAGTGGTTTTGTGGCACAACTTGCCCCCAGTGCGGGGTAAATTGTGCCATTAGAGAGAATACACTGGGGTAAATTGTGCCATTGATAATTGAAGTAAAACAGATCATTTTAATCTCACAAATGATAATGCTATATAAAAGCAAGACATTCAATACAAAATTAAAGCCAGAAGCGGCGATGATCGGGCCCTCGCTTGTCCCCATGCAGTCGCGGAGGCCTGAGGCACGCTGGAGGCTGTGGCGCAAAGAAACACAATGTTTTGTTCATCCACCAGGCTATGAGCACAACCAGACTGGGCAGGTGTGTTCAGGGGCGGTCCCTCATCACACATGTTAAGTTTCAAGCAAATCAGTGCCACTGCCATGTTTCTCCTATACACAGACAGCACTGCCACTGGCACAACTTAACCCAGGCCCTTTGGCACAAATTACCCCAAGCCCAGCATTTTGAGAAAAAAGGATTCCCCAGCTGTTTTGAGCTGGCATCATGCTAACTGTAACTGTATAGACTCATCGTGTAGCTTAATAAAGCCCTAAAACATGTGTGAACTGTTTTCAAAGTTATCTTTAATTGTTCAAACACGGCAATCAAAAAACCTTGATCATAGAAATTTTACTTTGGAGGGCAAAAACTTGTTTTTTGAACATAAATGTGCTTTCCTCTCAAGCCATGTGTCTCCCTTCTTGATAGGATGAGTGAAATGGATGTCCCTTCAAAAATATGTGGTCACATGACCAACTTCTTCTATGGTTTTCTGAATAACAGGGGTGGAACTACTTGCCCCATGGCACAAATTACCCCACTCTCCCCTACTACAGATTTTAAGGCAGCTGCATTAAGTATAGTCATGAAAGCATTAAATAACCCTTAATGGGGACAAATAGAGGATAAAAATCATGTCACTCCACTCATTTACAGTATAATCATTAATAATAATTTATCCTCCAGGTCCAATACGTGAAACAATGAAAATAACTTGACAAAACTCCTCTTTTGCCATGTGCAGAGCTGTTCCTTGCAAACTGTCAACCTCTGCTCTATTAGATCAAATTTGATCTGAATCACATTATTTCACTGTTGTACAAATACACACACACACAGCTCACATCCTCCAAAAAAAAAGGCTACTGCCTGTGTCACCAGAGGCAGATGTCGGTAAACTCAGTGACCTTTGTCCTCATGTCAGGTTCACCGCTTCCCAGCTGCTAATCGGTTTGACCTTTCCAACAGCTTGGTATGGCTTCACCAGAGCGTTCAAGAAGAACAGGTCAATAAATAGACATGACAGGAATGTTTGGTCACAGGTTAAATTTTCCAGGAACTCACAGTAGCAGAAGTTACAGCTGAACAGCAAATGACATAATACTATATAGTGATGAACATCCACCCTCAAACATTGTTTACTCTAATATAAGGAAGGAAGAGTTACAGAACATTTACTGTAAATTAATGTTCAATGTTACTCTGAGTTATTTATTGGATATTGATGTTGATTTTTTTTGTGATGGTTCTATACTATACAAGGCAGGTTTGAAATGTCTCTGGCTTTTTTTGCATCTGTTGAAACAGCACAGATGATTCATAAAGAATGTGGTAAATGAGACATGTACTTGTTTTTCTTGATAAGCCGCTCAGCTCAAATTGCTGTCATGTCTCACATGTGGTATTTCATATTTTATGCTGAATTTCAGTATGTGGTGAGTTTGCTCTCTCTTGCAAAACTTTTTTTTTTTTTTTTTTGCAGCAGGACTATAAAATAAAGGTAAAATAAAGAATAAACTGATAATGATATTTATTTTAATTGCAGAGGCTGTATCAGAAAGGGGAGCAGCAGCTTCCCTGTGTTTCTAGAAGGCTTTTATGCACATTAGGAAAATTAGGTTTTATAGTTTGTTGATTTGAACAGCAATTTTTCTCGTCCTCCTAAAGCCACAGTGTAACAGCACTTGGCAACTCCCCAGAATCAGTTCAGTCGCACGTCTGTAGGCAGGTCACTTTCTGGGCGAGTGGAGCCATGAAGCAACAGACACCGAGCTACTGTGGCGTTTTTTTTTTTTTTTGTCTTTTTGTGAGCTCATCATCTGTGACAGCTGTGATTGTGATTTATGACATTTACAGGACAGGAAAATGGTGGAACTCAGTCAATAAAAAATAAATAAATGCATGTATAAAATATAAAATAGGCAGTTTTAGAGGTGTTGTGGGACTTTGGAGAAACAGGTTAGCTGTTTGTTTCCTCCTGTTTCAACCAGCTGCTGGCTGTAGCTTCATCATCACCACACACAGACATGAGAGTGGTGTCAAAACTCTCATCTAAGGGTAAATTAAGCATTTCCAAAATCAGTCAGACTGTTCCTTTATTAAAGCAGTGTTTCACCACACTCTATGGTTTTTTTAAAAAAGTTTAAAGTCTGCTGCTCCTCTGCTGGGTGTGGTCAGAAGCGACACATCCTCAATTATAGAGTATACTTCCACATCATTGCAGCAAGGTACGAGGCTGAACTAATACTGCAGGTCAGCATAAAAACAAACAAAACAACTTCTAGCTGCTGCAGAGTTAACACTTTTAAATGGGAAATAATTAATTAAATGGGCAAAATTGGGGTCATGGGTCAATTATGACACACTGTCAGACTAGTGATGGCAGTTTAATTGCAGATTTACATGCATTGAATTGAAATCTATACCTTCACTCCATGTCCATATTAAAAAAGTCAGTAAGGACAAAAATGTATATTTCAAAAACACACTGTATTTTGATGTGTTG
This sequence comes from Trachurus trachurus, assembly GCF_905171665.1. Classification (NCBI taxonomy): domain Eukaryota; kingdom Metazoa; phylum Chordata; class Actinopteri; order Carangiformes; family Carangidae; genus Trachurus; species Trachurus trachurus. The sequence continues at coordinate 9,698,435 of NC_139906.1, forward strand.
TTGCACATGCTGTCCTTGTAGGTTTCACGCTATGTTCTGAGGGTTGTAAATGTGACAGGTAAATATTGCTGAGTACAGTCCAGGCCTCCTGCGCGTTGACAGCTGTCGTTGCCGTCTGACAGCATTGTTGAAAACAGTACGCTCACCCTGTGGTTAGTTGATTGTAAACACCAGTGGAAGCTACAGCTGCACTTCATCCATCATACATGGAAAGGAAAGAAAAAGGAGCCATTAGAAAAAAAAAGCAGGAGGAGACGGCGCGTCCTCCTGACTAATGGAGGAAATGACTCTCGGGCATTAAAGATGAAACGAGTGATTTTTTTTTTTTGCAACCTATCCTGTTTGATGTATTTTCACCGGATGAGTTCAAAGATGGTTTAATTCTCGCTGTGCAGATGTGTTTTGGGTAATTTTGGCTGCAAAACACACGCCCTGGATGTACTTCGAAAGGAACGTGAAGTGTAGTTTCGTTGTGCTCCTTCAAACGACAACAACAACAGACGACTTCCTCAGTCGGAGATGGTTTATTGGTGAATTGTGATCATGTCTTACTGTCAGGATTCACTTCTGCTAAACTTTACTCGACAGGCCGGAGAAATCAAAATGAGAAGCAAGCTGAGCTTTATAGGCAGACAAATATATCTCCCCTCCTCCTTCTCTCTCCTTGGCTATCTCTCTCTCTCTCTCTCTCTTTCACACTCACTCTTTCCTGTCCCTCTCTTCTTCCTAGTTCACACGCTCTCTCTCAAACACACACACGCATACAGTCAGATTTTCTTCCTTGTTTTGGTTCAGTATCTCTTTCTCTCTCTCTCTCAGTTTCCCTCAGGCTGCTCTGAGAACAGCAACACATCTTCAAGAGCATTTCAACAAGAAACTAAAGACCAGCTCCCAAAATCAGGGGTCTCAAACTTGAATTACCTCAGGGGCCAAAGGCCACATTTTTCTCAAATGAACTGCCCTAACCAACTTGTGGTTGCTAATTACCTTTCATATTAAAATTTTTAATTGTTAAAAAGCAAACAAACAATAAAGTTACAAATATACTGTAATACAAAACCAAATCCAAAGCAAGTCAGGATGGGGCCTCGTGACACATTGCAGATATCTGTGGTTTGTTATCAGCGCAATCCAAAGGCATTTTCGCCCCCTCTGACCTTATATAGTATATACATATTTATTTATAGAAAGTGGTGGAGGCCCTAGTGATTTGTCTTCCCCCCTACACATGAAACTGTATAAAGCCCCCAGATATCATGCAGTAATCAAAGTATGACTGTGAAATCTGCACCGACAGATTCATAAAACACTTCAAGACTTCCAGAGCAGTGCTTTCTGTTACTTTAAATGTTTATGATACTTCACGCTGTAGTGTAAAATATTATGTGTGTAATGGCTTATATGTTACAGTAAAAAAAAGATAACAATGTGTGAATCATATTATGCTACTTTTTTATAATCAAAGTGTGTATTTAATTTATAGTAGTATATAATCTTTTTATCGTTTAACTTTTTACTCTTGATGTTGTTTTAATATTTTTTAATGTTTGCCCCTCATTTGGATTTGTGAACCTCTACTGTTAATGTATTTGTTGCCTCTCAGTGAAGAGCCCCCGAACAGAAGGCAGGAGTAGTGGTGGAGCCAGAAGAACCTATGACCCACTTTCAAGATCAGGTTGCCAGATATGTGTAGTGGGAAAATATCTCTAATTAGGGCCGTTGATTGTTCCCAAAACACTTAATAAAGAAATTTAAAAACTCAAAATGAGAAGCTGGAAAAGATGGATCTGGAGTAGAGTTGTCTTTATTCACTTCAATGAAGAGCAAACAAGAACAACCTGAGTCACTTACAATACAAAAGATAGATAGTCAGGAACTCCATGCAAAGTGATGCACTGTGACAAACAAAAAGCAACTGAGGTCCGTACCTTCAAAACTGGAGCTTATATAGCCAAACAAGGCCGGATATTTTCTAACAACGATTAACCTTTAAGATAACATAAACAGTTTCCAAGATGCCATGACCAGTCTCCAAGATGTCATGACCGGTCTCATCTCTTTCAGTTTCCATATTGACACCCCCTTGCCCATAGACCTGTCAAAAAATATTTTATGACTTTCCACACGTTAACCTGTTCCATGCTCATACACTGGGGAATACTTGACCATGGGCTCCCATGTTTGACCGACTCTTCTATGTTTACCTTATTTACTTGACCACTTATTGGCACTGAGCCATGGTAAAATAATCAACACTTCAATAAGATCAGATATGAGGCCCATCAACTTTGATGGATCCCCAGATAAATGGAAGGAACTTCTATTATTCCATAGGGAAACCCAGAATCCACTTGCAAGTGGCGCTGACTGCTGACAACATACTTGCAGGCTCTGGTCCCCACTCCTCTGTAAGGTCAAACTAAGAGGGTCACAGTCTCAAGACATCATGGTTTTAAACAAGTAAAATGAGCAATACAACATTAGCAATGAACATTAAACTAAATAAATGATCATACTATGATTGTTAAAATATTTTTAAAGGAGGCATAACATTCTATCACAGACCAAGTCTCAAATCTTCACATCATTTTTAATACAAAAATGTCACCACATATGCCATCTTGTCATAAATTGGGGATAGAAGAACTACCAGGGCCTCTCGTCAAAAGTTGGAGGCAGAAGAACTACCAGGGCCTCTATCTCATCAAGCTGAGCAAACAGTTTTAACAAAGCTCCGAGCCACGGTGCAGTGATAAGGCGGCATGAGTATGAAAGAGCCGTGTAATAAGGAGAGGAGCCCCCAACAGAAGAACCGTCAGAAAGACTTATGATCCTAGGATCATATAGAGAGAGTGTGGTGGCATTTTTTTATGAGAAATGACAGATAAGCCTGACAACAACAAGGCCAATGAAAAGAAAGTTATGCCACCTTTAAAGACTGAATGTGAACTGTGTTATTATGTCATTTATAATCACAATTTATGTTACTATGTGTTGATTTAAATAGTTAGAATATACTTATTTCTTGTGTTTTATGCTGTTTCACTCCACCATAGCTTTATCATCACTGATGGGCTTAAAATCACCCCACCATGGCTTTACCATCACCGATTGGCTTACAAAAATCATACCATGCCCTTTTGGAGTGCAAGTCAAAAGTGCAAAGTCACGAGACAAGAGTGAACTATGTATGACCCTACCATCTGGTGCTTTGCTGAAAGTTGTTATGCTAGTGCAAACGTGCCAATGCTAAACATGCTAAGCTAAGAAACGGGATTCCAAAATCCCATGTATGTCTATGGGAAGCCTCTCCGAATGCATTGGGAGAAGGGCTTCATTTGGATGGGATGTTAGCAAAAATCACGGATTTAGCTGAAGGTCGAGCCATGGGAAAGTACCCAAATCTCACACACACCAGTATATAAGCCACACTCAGATGATGTGAAAATTTGGTCACGTCTACCCATCTGCCGACACTGTGTCTTTTTCGGATACTTTGTATCTTGTGGAGTGACTCGGGGCGTTAACTTGTATCTACTTTGTCTGAGAACGAATAAAAGACAACCCTGCTTCAGATCCATCCCTTTCCAGTGTTTTATTCGAGTCCAATTACAATAGAGTGATGCCAAGTAAGTTTAAGGCCCAAAAGATATAAACTTATTTGCTTCATTAAGAGACGCCTCAGAGGGGCAAACAGTAGAGCGGATGGTGAGGTTAAAGGAGACATGTTATGCCCCTTTTCCACAAATCAAAATAGTTCCCAGGTGTCTTAAAGACATGTCAGTGACATGCGCAGCTTCGGTCAAAATATTCCACAGCTCGCTTTTCATCCACTCAAAACAGTCCTGTTCAGAGCGGCTGGTTTTCAGTGCCTGGGGAGCCTGCAAATTACAGATTTGTTTTTGTCAATTCTCACATTTTGGGGATCAGAAGGCAAGACAAACACCCAAATATATACCCAAAAAGTGAGATTTCCATAATATGTCCCCTTTAACGTAATAAATAAAACAAGTCCAATTAAAAAGTATAGTAAAGAAGAATGAAATCAGTCGTACTGTGTTGTGTGACGGGGCCCCTGTTTTTCTTTTGTACAGCTCGGGTTTTGTTGACTGCAAAGTAAATAAAACTCTATTGCATTGAACTCCAACTCTCTTCAGTGCTTGATTTTTAAATACTCCAGTTTATTTTATTGGTGTTTTGAAAATATTGGTAAAGAGGCAAAAGACTGAACTTAATCTCCAGCCCAGTCCGAGGTTTGAAGAAGATATACATCAGTGCTTTCCCACCACATTTCAGAGCTGCACTTTCTGCTTTCAGTGCTTGAATGTGACCCCAGCTGTTTACAGACCTGTGTTGGTGTGGACATGTTGTCAGCAGCCAAACTACAGTGTTGTGTGCTTGTGTGCTCGATCTCTCACCCTGTTAAAGACATTAACTATGAGCTGGGAAACAAATTTCACTCATTTACACACAAAACAACTCTTTCTTCAGGCTCTGAGTTTTTTTTTCTTTCTTTGTTTTTATGTGTTTGACAGGAAATTTGCAGGACAAAGAGGAAAAAACTCTGACGGGAAAAATGTGCTTGGGCAAAGAACAATTTTTCAGGAATGATGCGTGTTTGCTCTGACGACTAGGTTTTGTAATTTAACGATGCCATTTTAATGTGTGACAACAGCCTGAGGGTCGTGAAACTCACTCATCCCATGAATTATGACCGGGTGATAGTTATAAAAACACTGCAGTGAGTCAGCAGTCACACCCAGCATCTACCGAATAACATGCTATATGTTTTTAATGACTAATGACTTTTTACACGAATTTAATTTTCTTCAACTTGATGATGATGGACATAACTAACGATTTGATGTTTTCAAACACACACTTCATCCTTTTTTTTTCCACACAGATGTGTCACAGCTGGACTTGATTCTTTCCGCTCTACTTGCTATAGAGTCACTGAAACGAGTTTGTTGCTCCCTCCACTGCCAAAACACACCAGCAGCCATGTTCTAGTTACAGTTTAGAGGAAGTGCCGAGTCACCCTTAAATAGCTCCACGTGTAGCAAGAAAAATAAAGTCAACTTTAACAAAACTTTATTTAACTTGTTGGGCAACGTCTTAAACATGTTGATAATAAGTTAATAAAAGTGTATTAACAGCCAAATTCAATAATGATAGGGTTGAAAAAAGTCAATTAGTTGATTGATAGAAATCTAGTAAGAGATCTAATAATCAAATTTATCAATAAAGTATTAAGTAGTAATTTGTTCTTCGTCTTTTCTGATATTTAATAGGTTGAATTATTATTATAAAAAAAAAAAGATAATTGATTAACAAACTGATCATTGTTTTCATGTTCAGTGTGTGCGTGTCTGTGTCAGGACACAAACGCAGTGTAACGTACTGTATGGGCTGAGTGTGTTTCATGACGTCACATCATGATAAACAAATGAGAACTGGATTCAGTTTGTGAGTTAATGTTTAAATAGTTTAGATAAAAGATTCAGGTTAGCTTCAGCACAGAGGAAGGACTAATCTATTCAGGCTAGATTCAAAATGTTGACTGACTGACTGACTGGGCTTTAATTATCTACATCTATACGAGACACAGAGGAAAGGCGGGACTTCCCAGAATACTGTACCACTTTTGTTTTGTTAAGCTGCAGGGCGACTGTCAGATAAAACAAAAATGTATGTACAGTATGTAAATGTAATGCTTGGAAATATCAAAAAATAAATACAGCAGAAAATGTCAGGAATTTAAAATATAATATAGTTTATTTACATGTAAAAATAATCTTATCAACATATTTGTGCCTCTTTCACTGTTTACATGTGTCAGTAAATCACTTGTTACGATCTACACAGATGGAGGAGATCCTGCATGAGCCTGGTTTTCTCAGCTCGTCTCTGTATAATCACCGACGACGACTTGATGGTTCTTGTACTTGTGTGTTACTAGCTGTGGTCACCAGCAGTGGGGGATTTGCACAGCATCAGCATTACTTCACTGGGTGTGGAGACTTTGCTCCAAAACAACCCACAAGCCGGAAAAGACGGTTTGGGCCAAAAGACCTCAGCACATGGTCGATTACCAACCTCCTGCAGGTGTTTTATGGACATTTTGTGGAATGGGACAATAAAAATCGGACTTACTGCCTCTCGAATTTGTTCTCCCTTTCAACATTTGTGCAAATTATTCCCTTAAGGCGACTCCACAGCATTTTTTTTTGCCTCCTTTGCCAAGAACTAGCAGCTGCAAAACACAACACACAGCACCACCTCTTCTGTCGCCGCCTGCGGTCACCGTCCACCAGCCTCCCCATCTCATGATGATGATGTCATGACCCCACTCTGACTCAGCAACATCTCAACTGGAAGAAGAAAAACGAAAGAAAAAAACATGTCAAGATGGAGGGAAAGAGGAAAAAACACACAGAAGGAGGGGAAATGAGATGAGGTGGTGCTTCAGATGAAGTGGGTCTCTGGTATTAGGGGCATTGTTGGGTTGAGTTATTGCCCTTCTGTGAGTAAATAAAATAACACAGGCTGGAACGACACACAGACCGTTTAGCTTTTACTGCCCTTTTTGCAGACATGCAGAGAAGGAAACACATTTCAATTCCCTATAATTAAACCTGACAAAAGGAACAACTATTTATCTAGATTCCCCTGCGTGTACAGTCTGAGTCAGATCATATACTTACAGTATAATATCACAACATCTAATTCTGTCCTTTATCTTATATAAGCCTCTATTTTTCCCTCATTAGTAACGTCAGCATGAGAGAAAATCTGAGTGGCTAAACATGTTGGTAATGAGCTTAAAGGAGCAGAAGCAAGTTTTTGCCCCCAGTTTTGCCTCTCAGACTTAAAACAGGCAACCTACAAGAAACACATGCAGGAACAAAACACACTGCCCACTTTGTTTGTTTAGTAAAAAACATCCACTAAAACTAATCTGTATTTTTACTCATAGTTAAGTAGAGCCCAAAGCAATCTAACAGTGTAAACTATCTGTTACGGAAATTAAAATGATTTTAATCATCATTTTTTCTGCTTATTTCTGAGTCAATTCAGACTTGATGAAGAAACAAGCTCAGTCATAAACCTACATGAACCTCTCTCTGTCTCTTTCCTGTTAGCGTGACAGCTGACTTCAGATCAGTTTATGAATCACAACAGAATCAGATTGCAAATATCAGCAAACTACAGCCACGTACAACTGAATTAACACATAATCAGAAATCTGAATCCAACCATACAAACAAAATCAATCAGATGTCTTATAACATCCTGAGCTTCAGGCGACTTAACTTCTCCTGATTATATAAAAAAAAACCCTCCACTTTAATGCACTTACACAATTACTGCTTTTATAAACATAAATACGAGTGCAGACAAAACAATATGTTGTTTCGTTGCCACGGCAGCTTGTCTTTAATAAACATCTGTGTACAATGTCAAACGTCCGTGCAGCTTCCTGCCTTCCCTCCAGACTCACTGGCCCTTTTTCTGGATCAGACTGTTGACATGACGCACACACACACACACACACACACTACAAGGCAGCATCAGCAAAAACAAAGGAAATGTCAGGCTATGATTTTGACTAAAAATACACACTAAGTCACAGACCAGAGATGATCTTCCCGCTCTTATTAAACCAGAATTTTATTTCTTTTTCCGTCATCATTTTGGTCTCAGACAAAGGCAAAGTAATATAAGAAATTATGTTCAGGCTCAAAACCTTAAAAATATAAGTATATAACAACAAGAAGGCTCCAGCTTTTTTCTTTTTCTTTTTTTTCTTTTACAATCCACCATCATCTCTGATTCCTGTCTTGGTTTTTTTTTCCCACCATGTGTCGTTATACTGAGGCATTATTCATGGGCGGATGTTTACTGTTCTGTCCTGTGCATACTTATTATGTTTCACATGCAAATATATTCCTGTTCTCTGTTTTTAAGGTGCCTTTTTAACAACTGGTCAAGGACAACGGATGAAAATGAGGCTCCTATGGGAGCGCTGGGTGATTTTCTTTTCCTGTGAAATAGACTTAAATAAAAATAATATGCAAAAATCAAATGTTTAAATATTTCAAAACCTTGGAGATCAGGGAGCTGCCACTCAGCCTCACTGATCATCTGGGGCGGCTCACACACACACCTCACCTGCTCCTAAGCACAGTAAATTCAGGATATTGATAAAGATTTATAGAAATAAATGTATAAAAGTCAAAGTAGATGCAATGGTGATCTCAAACAGCACAGAGACAAAGTGTGAGTGATTTGAGTCTGTCTGAGTCATCGGTACTGACGCTGTTCATGATCTCTGCAGAGGAAATGGACGACATATGTGACAGCAACACACACAATCTGCACCACGGTGTCCTCACATATCGACTATGCGACACAGTGGGGAGGGTCGACACATTTAAGATCTGAATTTTCCTCAGTTTGTGATCAGTTTCTCTTTCATTGTCCAAAAACCTGGACGTCTGAACTTATTGTGCAGATGCAGCATCATGATAAATCTAATATTCTGTTATCATTGCTTATTCTGAAGCAGGAAACTGTTTCATCTCTGCACAGAAACAAAACCGAGTCAAAAGCTACAAGCCTGATATTGATTATTCTTCATGTACATGTTACTTTGTTCCACACCGAGATGGCTGCAGTGTGTGTTTAGACTGGGTTTAAAAACTGTTACGGTAAAACTACTGTAAACTGGGGCCAACGTCGATTAAAATTCCTGACACCAAACCTTAAGCGAACATAATTCCCAATGTCAGATTTACTTAAAAAGACTAATAATTACGGTCACTTTGATTTGACCGCACCATGTTTAGTCATGGTGGACCCTGTCTGCCCAGTTGCAGCAGATTAAAGCAAAGTATTTTACTTTGAGGTGGAGAAAAAAAAAAGAGAAGTGCCTCACAGTTTTGGCTGAACAACAGACAATAGAGCGTCCTCCCTGGAGCTCTGTGCATCACTGGGAGAGATGAAAGCCGTTTGCAGGCATTTCCACTTCAGGCTCTTAGCAGATGATTCTGTGGAAAGTTTACACTGACTGCGGCTGTGACTGTGGGTGAAACAACATATGCATTTTTCCCATGTGGCCACAGAGTAATCCCTCATCGTGCACGCCGTTTATTTTATTATAAACACTAGTTTAAAGACATTACAGACATTTAGCTGCTGACCACACACACACGTTAATTTTCTCCTGCAGCTTTTTAAATATTTCATGTCTGGTTGTGGCGACTGCAGCACAATATGTTGGTTCATATGAATTAATACTAATTTGTTAATATGGGTGTGTGTGTGTTTTATTTTTTTCCTTTTTTCGTGGGTCAGAGGGGTGTTAAAATTTTATTAAGAGCATAACTACACTCTGGAAGTTATTTATGACAATTACTGACAATTGAAACTGTTATTTTTTCACAAAACATGAATAATATCTGGGATAATATCAGCTTCTAACAAATAATAATGACTAATAATGACAACAACTACTTATATATAGAGCTAGCCAATGTAAATACACATCACACACACAACACTGACATGTTTATCCTGTATTTACCGTTAAATTCCCTATAAATACAGCTATCTAATGTAAATACACACCACACACACACACACACACACATACTTTATTTAGATGGATCTCTGTGCCATAGTCGGACACTGTGATTAAAGACCATATGTAACAAGTGTGAGAAGATAAATTACAGTCTTCCATTTATAACCCGGCCTCTCTCCTGACACCATTACACCGACAACGGGCCAGACGGTTAGAAATGTCTCAGCGTCAGCGACACCTTTAATCATCCTGTTAAAGAGCCGAAGAGATGAATTAGTCTTCTGCCCTTTTAAAGTGAAGCACCGCTCAGTTTCCGGCTCAAGGTATCGACATTTCAATTCCACTCTGGGGGATTAATTCTGAAATATCACAACTGATCTTTAAAACTCAAACACCTGCGGCAGCAACACTCGACAGGGAACTTCTGAGCTTCTCCTCAAAAGTAAACAACTGCACGTCTGTCTTTACAGAAGAAGAAGGAGAAGAGGGATTAAACGGGTGTGTCTATTCACTCACTCCGCTGATCTTTTTTCTCTGCGGACAAAGATGCATAACTATGATGAATAATTTACTTGAGGGGACGGGACCAGATTAACCAGTCTGATAGATGACTCGCCGCTTTGTCTTCTCTGCCCGTTTCAGTGAATTCAGCTCTCTGGACGGTTTAACCACAGAGCAGAGCAACAGGATGCTTTATAAAAGGGCTCGGAGCTGATAACGTTTAGAGATTTAACAACAACAATGCCACCAGAGTGTGGATATAATAAGAGAAATCAATAAAATAATACATCAGGAAGTTTTTGGGTCTGAGTTTATCTGGACACCAAGTTTTAAATGTGACAGAAATGAGGTTAAATGATTCAAATTAAATTATTTACTAAATCAAAAAACATTTTTTAATGAGATTTGGAACAATATGTGAATATATAAATGCAGACTCAAATCTGGATTAAGTAAAAATGATGATGTGTTGACTATTAAAAGCCTTAGTTCATACTGTGTCATACTGAGACTGTGATAATATTGTATTTACATCGATAAACATGGGAAGAACAGGAAACAACTCATTAGTTCAATATTGAAACGCTGACACTTTTACTATCAAACACTTTGATGGATGAGTCGATGTTTTCTCCTGGTGTCTCTTTTGATGAAGTGGAAACCTGCATCAGCGTTAAGCAGCTTTAAGAGCGAGTGCTTTACACCGGCTGGAGGTCAGAGGTCAAGGCCGGGGGACGTGTGCTGTGGATACATCTTATTTCTGCCAGTCCTCATTTTCAGAGTCTGATTCATCAAACTGTCTTGATTATAACTGTAATATCAATCACTCCATTAAAATTAAAACCACTGAGTTATTCAATAACATAATTCAGAAAAATAGGAAACTTTCTATTATCTACATTGTTACACTGCAAAAACTTTCCAAGAATATTTTTCTTATTTCTTGTCAAAATGTCTCATTTCGGGTCAAAACTAATCTCTTTGCACTTAAAATAAGACTCATCACCTAAAAATGAACTTGTTTTTAGATCATTTTCACTTGTTTCAAACAAATATTCATTTGAAATACGTAGAAAAATCTGCCAGTGAAAGAAGGTTTTTTGTGCTTGTAATAAGAAAGAAAAACTTCAGCTCCACTATCAGATTATTTGAAGTGAAAATATGCTTGAAAGACGTAAAAAGTGTCTAAAAACAAGCTACTTTTCATGTGATGAGTCTGATTTTAAGTATAATGAGATTTGTTTTGACTAGAAATGACATTTTGACTGGAAATAAGACAAATATTCTTGGTAAGATTTGAGTTTTTCCAGTGTAAGTTTATAGGTTTTTAAGTATCATTATGAATTATCCAAGTTCAGTTATTTGTATTATATTATATGTTTGTTAATCATGGATACCAGATCCTTTCAGTGCTTAGCTCCTTTGTAACAAGCTAAATTTAGGGATTTCATGTAAACATGGCTGTTAACATGAAACTATCTGGCGGACATTTTTTTTCCCCCCACAGCTTTGTCGACACTTTGTCCACCTTGTAATTACAGCCGAATGAGTGGTGTAAACTAAACCTGCTTATAATACGGCTGCTGGATCAGTCGACGCCGCACAACTCGGCCTGCTGCACCAAATTAACTCAAATCACATATCAGCAGGCTACACACTAATCTCCCGGCCGGCGGCTTTCTGAGCCAAACAACAGCTTGTTTCAAGACTGTAGTAAGCAACATCCATCAAAATCTCACCACCCGTGTTACTTTACTGGTGAAAGGGGGGAGAAACCAGCTTGATGGATGAGTTGATGTTTTCTCCTGTTGTCTCTTGTGATGAAGTGGAAACCTGCATCAGCGTTAAGCAGCTTTAAGAGCGAGTGCTGGAGGTCAGAGGTCAAGGCCGGGGGACGTGTGCTGTGGATACATCTTATTTCTGCCAGGCCTCATTTTCAAACTCTGATTCATCAAATTGTTTCTGCAGAAGAGCTACAGTGCGAACTCTATACCGTACGCTTCACTGCTGATTTATTAGGTGCACCGACCGTCCCACAGCTAATGCAATAAATCCTGTCGTCATAAAAGTCTTAAAGTTCTGGCTTTTTTTGGAGACAAGTTGAGTCAATGTCCTGATCGATTTTCTGAGGGTGTAGTTGAATTGTGTTACATTAAATAAAAACACCTCAGTGTAACACACCAGCTCCACAAAAACTGAATATTATACTGAGTTATAACATAATTATTTACCTAATAAATTGGCACCTGATATGTTTGTCTTATGACACTTTAAAACATACCAAGATACTGTGTACATCGCTTTTATTAAAACCTTAATGAAAACCCATTTGTGAGTGATATTGATCACACACTCCATAGTTAAAATTAAAAATAACTTACAAAATAGGAAACTTACTGCCCTAATGAACTTTCTCCATTATGTTAATAGTATTGTACAGTATTATCAATAATCCTTCCACACTGAACACCACTAGAGAAGGTTAAGCCTCATCTTATAAAACATATATTGGGATATTTGACCACAGTGTATAATGTTGACTCTGCATATGAGCTCTCATGCTGAAGTATAAAAACTGGGGCATGATGCCACACAAAACAAATCAACATTTAAAAAATAACTAACTGATGCTTCGTCATCAAACAGAAAATTAAAAAAAAAAAAAAAAAAAAAAAAAATCCGCCTACAACAGCACAGAGAAACCACACAGAACCTCTGTCTGTTCGTCAGAGGTTGAGAAGCAGCCGTTTGCGTCAAGCTCTGTGCTGTTTGTGTCTGTCTGACGAGCTTCAAGATAAAAGAGCTGCAGTTTGTTTTTCAGTTATGGTAATTTCTTTTTTTCTTTCTTTTTTTTTTTGCACTGTGTTGGTATTAATGCTTCATGTTGTCTCCTCGTGTTGTTTCCTTGTGGTTACACATTTAGTCCCAGAGTTTACATTTTGTTTAGAAGGAGCTGCAGGTTTGAAGGTTTTCTTAGATTTCTTATGTGATTTGCATTTTTATTTTCTAAAAGGTGGAGATTGGTGTTTATCCTGGTGGCAATAAGGTAAAAGGACACCCACCGATCCTACACAGCATCCCCTGACATAAAGAGGCACAAAGCGTTGCAACTGTTTGTCGTCATTGCATCATTTGTAGTGATTGTGTGTCTCTCTCACATCTTATTACTGCCTTATTTTCAAATGATCCTGACTGTTGAGAGCTCTTTTACAGCATTTGAAGCCTCTTGGGATCAAACTCTTCCAATACTTTCTGTGCATCGCCTTGATGAATATTTTAAAACTTGGAAATGAGCATGAAGCCACAGAACTGTGGACAGAGGCCCCCTCCTGTGTCCTCTGCAGTTTCAGATACATCTAAATGCATCACAAATGTCCAATAAGCGCACACATGTACTGTACTGGGGAGATATGTGACAGAGTTTGCATCTTTTCACCACAGTCTTATATTGAACCTACTTCTTTCATAATCCTCCACTGTCTTCATTAATTATTATTTCACAATGTTACAATATTCCTTGTTTGTAGCCTCCTCCTCTGCCTCCCACTTCCTGCTATTTGGTTGCATGTACATGTGGACATCCGAGCACTCTGTAATTTTAGACATTAAAAAAACAAAACATTTGGAGTGGACAAAGTCTGCAGCACAAAACAAATCAGGTCAGAATCAGAGCGGACGATTCACTTTCAATCTGCTCTTTCTTTTTTATATGTCACGGCAGAAGGAGCTCATTTGCTGACTGCAGAGAGATGGATGTGGAGATAAAGCTGCTGTGCCAGAGACCAGGAACAGCAGAGGTGGGACATTTACCACAAATTGTGATCTGGTTGCACACACGCACACGCACACACTCAGACTCACACAGCTGTCAAAACAAATGAAAACATAGAGGCTCTTTTGCAAAAGACTTTTAAGATGGAAAATTAACATCTGTTGCTTTTGTGCTGGATGCTTTATGTGTGTGTGTGTGTGTGTGTGTGTGTGTGTGTGTGTGTGTGTGTGTGTGTGTGTGTGTGTGTGTGTGTCTGTGAGCGAGTGTGTTTGTGATTGTGGGTCTGAAGTTAAGTTTGGCCGAGTGCCTGGCAGTGTCCATACAGATGGGATGGAGGATGACTGGAAGCCGTCACACTGCACTTTCTGTTTCCACCCAGGGAACACACAGATGCACAACTGACTCTCACGCAGCACTTAAGAAAGTCTGTTAATTAAATTTGTGTCGCTGTCAGAAGAAAAATCTTCACAGGGAGTTCAATAGAGTTCAATTTTCATTTTTCATTTTAAAGAATTAAAAATCCCAGCAGGGGCTCCGCTCCTCACTCTGACCTCAACTCTACTGTACTGACTGGTGTGGAGACTCATTAGATATATTAAACTACCTTACATCAACTCTAATTATTAAATATTTATTCATTCATAAAAGATTACGTCAATGAATTACTGGCACATTTTCAGGAATACACTTATCGGAGCATCAGGTTAGTCTGGCCTGGCTTAGCATAAAACATTGCTCAGCCTTGCCTTGCTCAGCTCCTGTAAAGCACCAGTGAGGCAGTGGAGGTTATGTAGTGTAAAATATTATGTGTGTAATGGCTTAAAAAAACATAAAAACATAAAAATGTGTGGATCATATTAACGCTACTTTTTTTTTATAATCAAAGTGTGTAATTCACTTAGTATATAATCTTTTGTTTAACTTTTTACTCTGAATGTTGTTTTAATATTTTTTAATGTTTGCCCCTTTATTTGGATTTCTGTTACCTTGCAATGAACCTCTACTGTTAATGTATTCGTTACCTCTCAGTGAACTTTACAGCTGCACCAAAAACCCTCACAGGGCACATTCAGCCGCACTAGGATTCTTCTACTCCTGCCCTCTGTTCGGGGGCTCCTTGCTCCCGAACAGAGGGCAGGAGTAGAAGAACCCATGATCCACTTTCAAGATCAGGTTGCCAGATATGCCGTCTTGTCATAAATTGGGGATAGAAGAACTACCAGGGCCTCTCATCAAAAGTTGTAGGCAGAAGAACTAACAGGGCCTCTATCTCATCAAGCTGAGCAAACAGTTTTAACAAAGCTCCGAGTCCGAGCCACGGTGCAGTGATAAGGCGGCATGAGCATGAAAGAGGCGTGTAACAGGGAGAGAAGCCCCGGACAGAAGAACCGTCAGAAAGACCTACGATCCTGTAGCAGAGGGAGACCCCTCAGAGGTGCAAATAGCAGAGGGCATGGTGGGGTTAACGTAATAAATATGACAAACGACTCCAATAATTGATGTGAAAGATCGAGAATGAATAGAATGGAAAGAGGGTGGAGAAAATTATGATTTTGTTTGGTGTCAAAAGTATAAAAAGTCGGGTTTTGTTGACTGCAAAGTGAATAAAACTTTCTTCAGTGCTTATTTAACGACTTCCAGTTTATTTCATTGGTGTATTGAAAATATTGGTAAAGAGGCAAAAGACTGAACTTTGAAGACACATCAGTTACAGGAAGCTGTAACTGCAAACAGCAAAATACCATCTTCTCTAGGTTCTGTACAAATTATACGGCTTTCCAGTCTTTGTGCTAAGCTAAGCTAACCAGTAGCAGATGTGAGAGTGGCATCAACCCACCTCTCTAACTCTTCCCCAAACTGTCAAACTGAACCAAATCCTCTAATTACAGCTCCACGTTTGCTCCATGTGCAGTAGAGTCATCTCTCTCCACCTGGTCTAACAGCTGGCAATAAAGAAAATGTATTATTATATTATTAGTGGCCTGTAGGCTACAGTAAATAATACCTCGTCTCCTGACGTCTGACCTGCATCAAATAAAAATATGCATCTCATAATGTGGATTAAGTGAATGGGATGATGACAGTTATACTGCATAAAAATACATAAAGACAATAACAAGACAACAAGACAATTTACATCCGAGTGCAGTAACTGGTCACATTCAGTAAGTTGCCTTCAGTCCGACCATTAGTGCCAAACTGTCTGACGTTAACAAACACCAACGATCCTCTCACATTTGACAAGTTGATCCTGCAAATGCTCCAACACACACACACACACACACACACACACACACACAGAAATACGGGCTGCTGTCGTCGATCACACTTGAACATCTGTGACGAAATAACTGTGTCAACATGTTGTGACTGGTCTTGATTAAACAAAACACTCCCCTATAGGTTACTGTGATAACGCCGAGGGTGGTAATCTGTTAGTGTCAGGTTCATGTGAGTCCTGCAACTGCAGCAGCACATCTGGCATTACTCACTATTACACTATAAATATAAACACTTCATATGTCTCCAATCCAATTTTTTTTTTTACTTGCAGCATCGTTTGTTTTTTTCCAAATGCTAAATGCCAGTTGCTGTGCACCACACAGGCGCTGACACCAGTGAGGCCACGACATACTCACAGTATTGATCATGAGGACTCTGGATGGATTTGCACTTTAGTTAATTAATCTGAGCTGCAGCAGTGGCACTCGCTGTCAGAGAGAGTTAAAACAATCCAACCATCCCTCCTCCTCCTCCTCCTCCTCCTCCTCCTCCTCCTCCTCCTCCTCCTCCTCCCTGAGCTGCTCATTACTGTTTAGTCTGTTTGCAGCCTGTTGCAATGAAATTAATGTGCTGATGTGATTTTGTCTGACTTTATGTGCTGTATGTTTACAGACTGATTATGACAGACATCTAATTCTGAGCACATTTGCAGGGCATCCATCCACACACACACACACACACACACATACACACAGTTAAAATAGCTCACAGGTGCTGGTGCTGCTGCATGGAGCGCCACGTGACTTCAAAAACAGTGGTATGGTTTTTCTTCTCGGTGTTTTACCACCCCAATGAAAGTAAGATTAACCACTAACTGTTTTCTTTTTTTTTTTTTGCCTTCTGGCCACACGTACCTAAGAAGATATTTCCTCATCCTCCTCCTGCACAAGACTAATCGTATTAATGCCGCAGTCGAGAGGGAAACAAACAATCCCGCCGGCACTGATCTCATCCCAAGTCAGCCGTCACATCAGATATCCACATTTCTCACCAGATAAACGCAATTAAGTGTAAAAGCTGGGCAAGCATCAGGGAAACTTTAACCCTGATTTGTAAATAAGGAATAGGTAATTGGGATGAAGTTGGGCCAGATGTGCTGATTCCCCCCAAACACCACTGCTGTCAAAATACTCACTATACTATAAACTATAATGAGCTCTTAATTTTAGGACTTCACAATTGAGCCATGCATTGTAAGTGCAACAGCTGCAAGTTTCAGCAGCGCAGAAAGGACGATTAAAATGTTTAGTGTGAATTCAAATTAGTTGTGCGCCTCCAGCAACACACACGCTGGAGAAAATATGTTCACCATCTCCCCTTCCTGGAGTTGAATCATGGCCCGAAGTGTTTGTGTATGTTGTTTCTCTGTGTTCCCGATAAACTGCTGTGAGGTCACTGTGACTTTGAACTTTCACCTTTGCACACAAAAGCTTCATCTCTGAGTCCAAGTGAATGTTTGTGCAAAATCTGAACAAAACCCCCTCCCCCAAAGCGGTCTTAAAACATCACATTCAAGAGGACATGGCTGCGTTTTATGACCTTGACCCTTGACCTCTGATCACCAAACTCGAATCAACATGTTTGAGTCCAAGTAAATGTTTTTGTCAAATTTGAAGAAATTTCCTCAAAGTTTTTCTTTGGTATCACATTGACCAGAATGGGAAGGATGGACCCTAACCCTAACTCCCTATGAACCCAGCATCAACAACTCGATTTCAGGTGTTGAGCTTGAACTAACTGACAGTTTTCCATCAATATCAGCTCTAATTCTGTGAGGAAATTAAATATTTTCATATGTTGTAAAGAAATCTGATCAATAATCAGGAGATTATCGACTCAGATCTATGATCTGCTGACAAAACTCGACGGTCTGTGCCTGGACTGAGCTGGGTGGTCTCGACCCGGACACACAGACGCTCTCTTGTTAAGTTACAGCTAATTTTACTGAAACAAAACATTTCACAGGAAACTTCAAGAGTAATACACTTCAGTCTTGCTCAAAGACACGCCGACATACACTGACACAGACTGACACAGACTGACACACACTTACATTTCCTTCAACCACAGCCCTGCCCTGCATAAACCTTAATTTTCAGAATGAGGAAACGATCAAGCGCCACACTCTTGACATGATACGTGAATTTCTCCTGAGCTTTAATATTTTCTGACAGAACAAAGAATAACCACAAAAAGAGAACTCGAACAAGCTGCTGGTGGAGAAATGACATCGATGTGGGTTGGACAAATCTGACTTAGAGCTGGAAATGAGCAGACAGCAGCACAAACAGGCTGATATCAGGTTGGCTTGTTAAACCACATTTACTGCTCAGGGGGCTTCCCGTGTTTTCAAGGTTTAGGAACCTTCACATGCGTCATTATAATTATTAATATCAACTCATAAACATGTAACTCCACATGCACACACTCCAGACACAGCTACACAAAACAGGAATATTTCTGTCTTTATGTCAGATCAACAGGGAAGAGTGCCAAAGAGCACGGCTGTGTACAGATGTGTAAACTCCTACCAGATGAGCTGTGCCGAGGTGGTTTCCCCAGCCCTCGTCAGGATAGGTGAATGTGGTGGAAACCGAGCTGATAGTCCTGTGGTGGAAACTGTTTCTCAACCCTGTGCCTCCTCAGCCCTGCAGAAGAAAAGAAAAGAAAAAAAAATTCCCCATTTTAAGAAATCATTTTGCCAAGAAGAACCCGAGTCCCAAATTCACCTTTATCAAAACAAGCAGATAAACTGTCTGTTTAGATTCGTCTGTTGTCACAGCACTGTGTGTTAAACATTAAAATGCACTGACTCCACTTTTCTGAAGTGGTTTTTCTTTCCTAACAACTTCTAAAATGCCATTTCTCATATTTGCTTGATGTCACAGGCGTAAAAATCGGTGTTTCATTTCTCTGACTTTTGAACAATAAGTGAAAACCTTGAAGATTCAACACTGAAAGTCTGCACGCACAGGAGCATGATACACCATACACACGTTTTTTTTTTCTTTTCTACAAATCAGAGATCCTGCATAAGTGTTAACCCTCTTTGTGTGCAAGTGAACAAACCTCCTACACAGTTTTTCACAAATTAACGAAGACACAGCTGTTTAATCTTGACATGAACCAGGTTTGGTCTGTGCTTCGTCTGAGCCGTTACACACAGCTGACACACACACACACACACACAAACACAAGCAAATTAATTATACTGCATGATTTGAGTTACTAATAGAAATGAGGATGCTGAGACATTCTTTTAAAACATTGAAACTCTGTAATAAGGCTCCAAATAAAAACCAAAAAATTCTCTCTTTGATGTTATCGTTTTTCTTTGGCGTACTATAGTATCACACTTGTTTCAGCTGACTCATAAATGTCTCCGTATGAATGGTGCAAAGATGGAGCGGAGGTACAAGCGCACTCAGCACGCTGTTGTTGAAAAATACCCGCTTCCGTGCATGAAATAGCTGCACACCTACGTGTGTGCACCTGTTAAATATCTGGGAGCCACTGCAGCTTAAAAAAAAAATTGTAATTTTCACAAAGAAAAAAACTGACAACGAATCTGTTTTTGGCAACACTGACGTTTTTCTTTTTCTGAGGCGCCAGGATGCCCTCGGTCGTCAGGAATCAGTCGTCTTTCACATTGTAACCACTGAAAGACGCTGGATGACTACACCATGTTTCATAATTAAGTGAAACATGCCTGATACACATACGTTTCCTACAGGAGTGAGCAAGTACACACTGAATATACACACAGCAATTCCCGAAAGATTGTGAAAATAGAACAAACACATCTGGATCTAAATGTCTTCAGATCCAGGACTGAAAAATAAAACACACACACATGGCAGGGATAAAAATCTATCCCTGACATTTATCAGATTTTAAAGAATAATTTTCACAGAAATCCAACTCAAAGTTTAACCCCCTCCCTGACTTATCTACACGTTTCAAAGTCACAGGATTACTGGTTTTAGTCTTGTGATGAAGCTTTCTCACTGCTCATATGTGTGAGTGTACTGTTTGACACATGAGCCAATGTCTGAAAAGCCGTCCCACACAGCAGCCAGATGCAAAGAGGCCTCCGTGTGGGCAGCGTTTTGACTAAACCTGAAGCCTGTTTATGCACACACACACACACACACACTCTGTATGTATGTATGTCTGTGTTTATGGTTGTGTGTGTATGGCAACCAGACAGAGATAGTGGACGGAGATCTGATGTGGGTGGTCAACTTTTAATATAGCTTCGCATCTTATCTCTTGATTTCCACTCACCCATTTAAAATCATGTGTGTTATTTATATCTGCCCAGCTACAGGACACTGAATTATCTGTACAGTTTGTAGGTAAAAAAAAATCTTTTCTTTCCTTTCCGTCTCGTGCTTTTTCTTCCCACACACAAACAGTCACTGAAAAAAAGAAAAAGCTAGTGGCCTAGCGCACACAGTGGACACACTGTACAGTATGTCATAGCTAACCTCAACTATTCAACATAACCTTCAACCTCATCTAAAATGCAGACATAGCTGAGAAAACAAAAATACGACATATCAGAAGTTAAGCCACCAAATCACAGCTCGTCGTTACGGTGACTCATGATGATGACGATGGCAACAGAGAAAATCAAGCAAAGCTTCGTTCACACGAGGCTGCACAACATCTCATCAACTGACACATGGTCTGAAACAGATAAATACTGAAATATGAATCTCAGTTGAAGTGGAATTACAATGTTGTAATTTCTTGTTTTTTTCTTTGCACCATTTCTAATGTGAATCCTTTCAGAGACATGCACGTTATTACACTGTCTGCACTGGCTAATATAGAAAGATTAAAAAAAGACACCTAAAAAGTTTTTCTTGATATGTGTCTGTGTTTGCTTTCTCCTTTTAAGTTGTTTTCTTAAGTGCTTTGATCACGTCACATCAACAGTTCGGCTCTAACTGGTGTGTGAAAGTGAAAAAGTTTCTCTTATTAGTACCATGACTGATGTTACTACTACTGCTACTACTGCTGCAGTTGTTATTATGAATTAATAAAAAGCACTAGTACAAAAAAATACATAATTACAACCATAACACTTACATTATGACTAATATGACTAGTGTTGCTCTCACTACACCCCAACCACCATCACCGACTGCACGTCACTACACAGTCACATTGAAATCTGAACACGCAAGCAAAACCAAGCAGCTACAACATAAATGTGCAAAGCAAAATACATTATGGGATGTTTTTATAGACTGAGTCTTCAGGGAAACAGGTAGAAGAAATAACACGACATTAGAGTAGCTGCTGTGTGGAGGAAATGTAGTCACCCCTTCAACTTTCTGAGTTATAGCATAAAATAATGGGGCAATATGTTTGTTGTTTTTTATGGTGGCCTTTGACCTTTTGGATGTAAAATGTCATCACATGATTGTATCCTGTTTCATGTGTGTGCATGTGCGTGCGTGTGTGTGTGTGTGTGTGTGTGTGTGCGTGTGTGTGTGTGTGTGTGTGTGTGTGTGTGTGTGTGTGTGTGTGAAATCCTTATGAGATCACCCTGAACTTGACCTTTGATCACATCTGACTCTGATCAGTATCCTCCGTTTACTAATCACTCACTCAGTTCAACTCTGTCAAACTTCAAAACCTCACATCTCATCACAGGTTAAATCTTCGGTAGTTAACACGTGTAGAGACTGAAAACAAGATGTTCTGGTTAAACCACCGGTCTTTTCTGGAGGTCATCATCATGTGGATACATGAAGAAAGTATCGCACTGAAAAATCTCCAGCATCCCAAACAGCCTCCTAATCAACCACCATCATTTTGGACATGTCTTTAAAATCTTTAATTAGACACCTGGGAGTTCACTGAGTAGGCTAGGTACTCTTTGTATGATATATTTCTAAAACATGAAGGTTTTAAATTACCCAGCAGCACACATGTCTAATCCACATGTGCTGGGTGACCAGTTGTGATTCATTATCTCACCCGTGACTAACTAACACAGGATCCTCCTCTGATTCATGAATTTTAGCGGTGGCTAACATTAGCACACCAGTTAAGAGTGCATAACATGTAAACAGAACCACTTCAGAGTTAATGGGAGTCTCTCTGGGTAAAGACTAGCTGCCCCACACCTCTAACTCATCTTGTAGCTATCAAACAACAACACATCCCTTCATCAACTCCTCTCAAACTGTCACATATTTCAGGTTTGCATCGACTCGAGTGACCGGTGAACCAGCTGATTGTAAATTAACCTGATCCGGTGCATTAATTAGGAAACTATGTGACTCTCCTGTGATAATAATCTGCAGCCTCGAGTTCATCAAAATCTTTTCACAGGCTTTTCACAAACGTGACTGTAACTTCCATCCTGTAAAACCTGTTTTCACACATTAACACTGAAGAGGGGCGAGTATAAAATATTTGATGTGACTCACAGAGCTGCTGCATCTCTGAATTTATTGTTACTGTAGCTAGCTTTTCTCTGGGTAATGAGCCTAAGTGTTGGTAAAATGGATTGTGTGTTTTACTGTCCGGTAATTTCACCCCAACTTTTTTTTTTGCACAGAAACTCTTTATGACATGTTGCAACTCAATAGGACAAACTATGGCCTGACAAATGACAGACAGCTGAGTCAACTTCTCTGACAAAAGTTGCAACATCGATTGTGCATTTGACATTGTATGTCAACACGATGCTTTACATGTGATGTGTCAATGATGTGTCAGTGAAACGAGAGCATAAAGGAAAACTAGACACCCACGAATGACAAATCAATACATTGTAACAGTGATAAAATTATACATCTAGTAAGTTAAAGGTCCGACTTCTGTATGTTAATTTCATTAAATCTCCTGCTGTGGTTTTCAAGAGGTAGAATCATTTAGCTAGGCTGAACATGAGGCTGTAGGGCCTGGAGGTGGTTATCTTAGCTTAGCTTAGCTTAGCATAGCAGCATAAAGAGTGGGAGCAACAGGAAAGAGCTAGTGTGACGGTGTCCAAAGGTCGTGGGAGGACAGTGATGTAATGACACGTTCTCTGCATCGGAAAAGGCCTGTTTTCATACAGCGATATCTCCTCCAACCAATCAGAGCAAAACCGTGTTATTACCACTGAGCTGCATGTTTCTGGTTTGTCATGAATGGTGAAATATCGTGTGTTCACCTTGTGCAAAACAAATACTGGTTGTCGAACACAAATTATATTACAGTCATGTGATAAGAAAAGCTAAATTTACTGATAATTAAGGAAGGAGAAAAAAATGCTTCTTTGTGTGTGTGAAAATTCAGGTTAAAACCAGCAGCCACAGACAATCAGAGGCAGCTGTAGGCACAAGATGCACCCACCACTGCATCCTCCACATAAACAAGTGAAATGCTGCACCGAGAAGTGACACAGATGTGTGTTGTTCCCAAGAAGTCACATCTTTTTCTACAGTAAACTGAGGCTGTGAGCGAGCAGAGGCCTCCTGTAAAAATAGCATGTTGGCTGGTAAACAAAGCGGCTTCAAAAAGGAAGTGAGAGGTTTAATATCTGTGAGTTGCTGTGCTCAGCGGAGCACAGGGAAAATCCAGAGTCAATACATTTCAGCTCTCAGTACATGGCCCTTCTCTTCTGCTGCTGCATATTTACATTCAAGCTGAGGTTCCTATGCGGGTCACTGGCAACGTGCACAGTGGCACAATGACTCCTTAGAACAAAAGCTTTGCATTGGAGACGACAGCAAAGTGATGCTGCTGAGCCACGATGACTCAGACAAAGATGTGATCATTATTCCTGGGAACCTGAGCTCTGCTGAAACCAAAAATCACATACGAGTCAGAGCAAAGTCTCTCACCCGTTCACTGCTGAGAAGGTGCTGCAAGCATCATTACCCTCACTAAACGTCTGGCTCCCACACAGTAACATTAACAGACAGAATGGGCTCAAGGACAGATCATTAAGTCATCCCAATTAAACATTTACTGTACATACATTGTTCCAAAAAGATGCTGTTTTGAGGAATAATGTGCGTGTAAGCATCAGCATCTGATGGATTCAATTCCAATTTCTGCTGTTTACCTCAAGATGAAACCAGACAAAAACACAAATGACAGTATGTGTGTGTTCATGTGGTTTTAAACACAACAACAGAGACCATATATCAGGCAGGATATGGTAATACCTAAACATGTTTACTTACACACATTCACACCCATTCTCCAAAAGAGAAAAAACATTTTTTTTAAAAGGTTTCAGACGCTTCACAGCTCATTTTCTGTCAGACACCATGATGTTCCACCTGACTGACCCAAACCCAAACAAAGCCATGAGGCGGTAAAAGGCATCATGGTACATTTTCAAAACAATGATTCAACATCCAAGAACAACAACACGGTGCCGTGATCAATATCACTCCAGTCACTAAAAGAAAAAGAAAAAACAATCTGAAGGAAGATGAAATTGAAACTTTTAAATCCAGAACAGCCCCTGACAAGAAAACATAATAAATACGGACCGGTATCTACATAATCTCAACTTATCCACAGACACACACCCACTACAGGAAAAGGCTCACAAGCTGTCACAGGTAACAATGCATGTGTGAAAAAAAAAAAAAAAATAGAACTGCTCTGACGTAAAACTAAAAGAGTTGTTGAGTAATTTATAAATGGTTCCTGCTCGGTAAAATTGAAGGAACCACCATTGGCAACAGAAGAGTGGACTTGAGTCATGTGTAATGTATCAACACCAATCTCTGTCACAGTGTTTTCCTCAGGATGTGAAGTGTTGATGCTGTGACAGAGAGAGAAGTGGAGCATAAATATAAGTGGGTGATGATTTTTTTTTAAAATGATACAAAAAAAAAATAAAGTGCTTTGAAGGTCAAGTCAATCCTCTACAGATCTGCACTACAGCAAATATTTAGAAATGTCAAAGCTCTGAGATGTTAAATAACATGTAATAACGTCAGCACAGTGTTTCCTCTCATCTTTCTATTGCTAATTTTAATTTCAGATGCATACGCCACAAAAATAAAACCATTAGTTACTCATGTTTGTTACATTCTCGCCCATGCAGCTGCACAGCAACACAGAAAACAAGTAGTGACCTCTAAAAGCAAAGGGCATGTCCCGGCTCCAGCCAACAAGATACTACTCTACGTGAATCACAGCTCGATCAGTTCTGCAGCTACAGTCTGTGAGTAAAAAAAAAAAAAAAAGGAAAAATAAACCAGACCATCTCCTCTGCAACACAAATATACAAAATAATACATATTAGAAACATCCTATAAGGTTCCTCAACCTTTTATGTTTTGTTTACTCCACTTCCTCCTTGTTTATATTTCCAAAGACTCCGTCCACACGTGTGTAAAACTAAAGACTTCCTTTTCTGCCTTTATTAAAAACCCCACATGTACAGAAGCCGCCCCTCCCTTTGCCACAGAGTGCTTATTTTATGAAAGGTGACAAGAAATGATGAGGAAACTCTGCCGCGAGACCATAATAACCAAATATTAATTCTAATAAAAAGCTGCGTGAGTAAATATATATTTACATATTTTAAACATGTCAACAAGAATTTAAAGTAACTTGATGATAATATATCTAAATGACGTGGGGAGCAAGTCTAAAAATAAGGCCTTGTCTCTTGGTTCCTGAAAAGTTTACTTCTGGGAGATGTGAGGATTTTACTTTGACGTCAACAATACGTCACATCTGGTCACATCTGTGCTGCTGAGTGAGTCTTAAGTCTTAACGGCATGAAGCAGTGTCTCTACGTTACAGTACGTGCTGCAGAAACGTCGCTGGTTATCTTAAACAAAGCATCAAATCTTGTCATGTGCCTCCAACAACGATAAACAGTCTCTGATTTGAATGTGTAAATGTCAGCCGGGACAGATGATGAGCAGCAAGAAGAGGGAACAAACTGTTTTCACACGTGCGTGCAAATAAATACATAGGCTACTACACAGTCCTGCACACACACACACACACACACACACACAAGCTACAGCACATACAATATTAGCATCGTGACAATATATATAGTCCACACAGCTGTGTACAGAAATACACACATGTACAGATGGGAGATACAGTAAACTGAAAGAGAAACCGAGCCTCGGTGCTGAGTCTCCAGTTTTCTAAATGAACAATTGATTATTGATGATCGTCTCAAAAGATTTTGATTGTGTTTTTGCCGGTGGAGGAGGAGGAGGAGGAGGAGGAGGAGGAGGAGGAGCGTGCTGTTTGAAAAACATCAGTCCATAATCTCATAGAGGATGAGATCTGGTGATTGTGACAGCAGCAACACGTGACTCACTTCATTTTCATACTCATCAAAACATTCAGAGACGCCTGAACATCCTGAGTGGAAGAGTCCGTGTCTGAGTAAATAACCTGACGCTGGTTTAAAAACACCGGTCGGGTCAAAACAGAATTAGCTCGATGCTACGATGAGTTCACACTGGTGATTCTTTAAATATCCCATCATCCATCCGTGTCTGCACATGAAGAAAGACATACATCATGCATACACACAACAATGATAATAATGGCAATGATTATAAAAATTAAAACACTAATGTTAATATAAACAAATGGACATAAATACACACAAGACAAAATATGTTCATGCACACACAGTCACAGAATAATATACACACTCACAGAAACACACACACACAGTGAGAAATAAATGTGCATGTTCATACACACACACACACACGCACACACTATATGTATGTCACACAAGCAGACACGTGTTCACTCCCAGTGTGGCTGTATAATTAGAAGTGTTGGTAATAATTGTACACACACACACACGCACATATACAAATACAATTACTGCACTGTGCACCAGTGGTCAAACCTTTACACCCTCACAATTATATGTATGTGTGTGTTTGTGTGTAAATATATATACACATATACACACACACTGACATGCACATGGACACACACACAGTCATATGAGAAATAGTATAAATACACACAGACATACACAAACCCACAGAGCTGTGTACACATCACATAACTTACACATACACATATGATAACAGACACACATACACACTTAAAAATGTATGTAAATACACACACACACACACAACAGAACCACATAACTGTCAAAAATAAAACACACTCACGCACATGTAAACACATGATTGCACATTGGTTGTGATAATACAACATGTGTAATGGCATAAAGACACACATCCTGTTCATAAACACACACACATTAAGATAAAGAATCACAAGACATGTAAATGTACACACACACACACACACACACACTAAAATGTTCACATGCTGTTAACATACAGTGTACACACTCACACAACCACACAGCTACATTAACAGTCAGAAATAAAATCCACATCAGCTGACATACACAGGTACACACTTGTTTACACACAAATTAAATATTAATAATATATATACACACACACACACACACACACACACACACACACACACACATATAATATATAATATATACACACACACACACACACTGTACACAGCAACCTGCACACTGACAATGTGACACCTTCAGGAGACAGCATGTACAGACAGCACTGTACACAGACTGTACAGACAAACAAACACTATACACACACACACACACACATACAGAGAGACAGAGAGAGAGAGAGACAGAGAGAGAGAGAGAGAGAGAGAGAGAGAGAGAGAGAGAGAGAGAGAGAGAGAGAGAGAGAGAGAGAGAGTAGCCTGCCTAAAGCAGCCAGGAATAGACAACCACAAAAACAAAAACACAACGATCTATGTGCTGTCTGCACGTGCACACACATGAACAGACTGAGACATGCTGCACATGTACTGTTCATTCATACACACAAACCAGAACGTAAAGGTTAACTGCATTAATATACACACACACACACACACATACATACTCACATACGCAGTCATGAACACACGGAACGAGTCAGCGAGGTGGATTAGTCAAACAGTCACTGATGGCAACCAAGTGATGCCACCCACGGACTCTGAGCTCGCAACACCGTCTAACTGAAACCATAAACATGTTTATATTTATTTATTATCTCCTCTCACATCAGGCAAAATGTTAATATAATGTCTGACATTTAATATCTCACACCGACTCTGCTGCTTGCAGCCATTTTCACACAACTCCCACAACAGTCATTAGCCTAATAATTAGTGGCAACAAGAATGACCAATGTGTCAGTGTCATTAGCTGTGACAGAGTTATATATATATATAATACACAGCATCTACTGCAAATTACAGTGAGTATAATTTTACTGAATGACAACAAAACAAAAACAATAGTGGATTTATCACCCAGCACAACAATTGACTACAGGTTATAAGAAAAAACAAGAAAAATGCCAAAATATTTATAAAGCACCCCTCAAATGAATTTTAACACATTGATAAAAATGTTAAATTGCATTGAGGTCGTCCACAGAGGAAAATACAGTCAAAACAAATATAGTTATATGAGTAATTAGAGAGTAGCAACAACTTTCCCTTAAAAAAAAATCTGAATCATGAATTAAAGTGTCAGAGCAGGGTCATCAGACCAAATAAATATCGTCAACATTGTGCTCACATGAACTGTGCTGTGAAATATCATGAGTGTCATTTTGAAACTGCTCATCTCAGTCACAAATAAACCAGAGAGAAATGATCAAACACACACACACACACACACATACGTATGGCAGAGAGAAATACAGAACTTAAAAATATGCAAACGCTCAAATAAGTAAAAAAAAAAAAAAAAAATGTCAAAGAAAAGTTGTGAGTCAAAGTGCGAGTTGGGATGAGGAGGGTGATCCTGAGAAATGATCGACAGCAGGAGTTTTACTTTGAGCAACAGCAGTGAACACACAGTGACAATATTCAGCCACACTCGAGTCGTTTTTTTTTTCTCTCTCTCTCTCTTCTTCATCGTTTGCATGCATTTGTTGTTGCTGAAAAGGTTAAAAGATTTTATTTTTTTCCAGTCGAAACTGAGTGGGTTGTCAGAGAACCGAACATTTCACAAGGCAAATTTCCCCTGGTGCTCTGGTAATATTATCACTCCAAAGCATCATAGTTTCAGTATGACTTATGGATTTATTTATAAGAAGAAAACAAGCCTGACACCAATTAACACAAAATACAGTCACAGCACACAGCTGCACGTCTCTACACACATACACACACTTATGTTGTTTTTAGCAGCACATTTTGAATCAAACTGAGAAAGAAATTCGACACAAATAAATGTCATGTTACAGTTTCACTATCAGCCTCTCTCTCAATATGACAAATAATTTTATAATTCAAATTAAAGCTCATGATAATGTTCATATTGTAAAAATTGACATTGTGTAATTTAGCTGAATCAGTTTAATTTCAAAATGAGTCACATCACAACAACAAAGTGTGTTTTAAATGTCACTGTATAACTGCACATAGTGAGACAAATATATATAAAATGATCCTCTGGTTGTAAGTTATAGATAAAATAGTGTGAAGTTAAAACTAATAAAGACAGACAGCAACTAAAAAAGAAAAAGAACCGTTTGCCAACGCCTCCACCCACTGCTATGACTTTATATGTCACCTTTAAAGGACCATCGATCAAAGTATTTCTCATTCTGATTCAGAGTTTCACTATTACTGCTGGTTTTATTTATTAAAAAACACAAACCTGAAGCAAACAAACCACACTCTGCGCGCAAATACAGACTCAGATAATTACTTAGCATCCACTGCTACATCGACATCGACAGTGTGACTGTGTTTGTCACATGTAGAAACCCCGGGGTGCGTTCAGGGGCCTGTGACAACAGCAGCAGCCAACCTCCGACTACAATTTTCTAGCCTCCGACAAAAACCGTGAACACAAAGTCAGATCAGAAATGAGTTGGACAATTTTTCCCCACGCAGCAGAGACTGGGTTTGTCTCTGTGGGACGTAAGCTGCCGTCGCAGGAGACTGCTCGTCCCCATCGACCTGTTTTTCTATTTTTCTCAAAAGCACACCTGAAAAAACATGACATAATCCAGCGTGACTGTACCGCCTAAAAATATAAAAGGAGAGACAGATGAGCTTTACTCGGCGTCTTTTGCTATCAAAATTAGTCAGAGAGCAAAAGGGAGAGAGGACGCCGAGGCTGGGCTTTGATGCAATCAGCCGCGGTGTGCGTTAGAAAAAGTGAAAAGGAAGCTGAGAGGATGAGACACACGGTGGGTAGGAGAGCTGAAAATCTGCTTTTCCTCTTTCTCTGCCGCTGATATTTTGATGTTGAAACAAGGGGGAGAAAATGAAAGAGCAAAGTTCGAGAAAGACTCAGATAAGGACCCCAGAGCAAAATAAAAGACACTCCACAAAGAAGAGCAATTTGGAAACCTATTGATTTATGCATTTAAATAAATAAAAACAACACTTTAAAAAAGAGAGAGCCCTTGATCTTTTTTTAGTTTCAGTTTTAGAACAAGAGCTCGAATTTTGTTTCCTCCATTTTTATGTTACTGGTATTTTAAAGTGGCAAGACAAACAGTAAATAAAAGAGGTAGAAAAGGCAGTAAAAGAGGAGGATGTAGGTGGATTATTAAAACAGGAAAAACTGCGACGAGCCTTTTGATGTACGTATATTTAAAAAAAAAAAAACGTTTGCCTGACATTCTGTGCTGTATTCACTAGTCATAGTTTAAATTTCACTATGAAGCATTAGTTTCTAAAACGTGGGTTCAGGCTGAATCATGTCACCTTTAATGCCTCATCGATCAAAGTAGTTCTCTTTTTGATTCAGTTTCACCACATGTAGAGGATTAGAAGAATCTACTTTTCTACGCATGTGTGTTTCTGAATGTTTTGAACCAGAGACAAGAAGAGAAAAGTGAAATAAAAGGATGGAAGAAGCCCCCACCCACCCCCTCCAAAAAAGAAAAAAAAAGATAGAGAGAGAAAAGTGAGATGCTGGTTGAAATTGTGGTGTGTGTGTGTGTGTGGAGCTGCTGCAAATAAGAGCTCAGACAGAGCAGAGAAAGGTGGGAGGCAGCAGAGACAGAACAAAAAAGTTCGTAGGAAGAGCTGTGGCCTAAAAAACAGGCGTCTCCATTTTGAAGTGAGATGTGAAAACGACACCACCATCTGTTGAAAGTGTTGAAGTGGTGAAGACTCAGCCAGTTATAACCAGCACACACACACACACACACACCTCCACACTAACTGAACCTGTCCTGAGATAACTACCCCTCTACTTTCACACAAACATTATCATGATTATTTATTATTTATTCTATTATTCTATAGACTTTATTATGGGAATAAATGATCCTATAAATCAGTTCATGGCGTAAAAACGTTGGAACGTGGTGATCTGAGTGAACCTCGGCCTCACGTGGTGTTGACTTTACTCACTGTGACTAATATCACGACCTGGCTTGCCTGCAGCTGGCGTCAAAGAAGACGAGCTCGGAAAAACTATGTGGAGAAAGTGAAAGAGTAACACTCTCCCCCACCTCAAAAGCTACAGCGTAACGCCCTGGAGTAACTGCACATCATGTCCTCTGTTTGTAAAGATGTGGTGGTCTCTAACCCTTAACTGCTCCCTACTGTATACTAGTGCTATCAGCAACCATCTTAGTGCCTGTCGTGCATACAGTATACAAACACAGAGCACAGAGCCTCATAATAAGACACGTTTACCTGAAGATCTAACCACTAATTTATGGACACACCTGTCAGGGATGGCACACACAAGTCATTATGAGGGATTCACTGGGGCAAAGGTTACGTATTTTACTTTTGCTACAGGGAGAGACAGCCAAAGAGCGTCTTTAATGTTTCTATACGAGTTCACATTTTCCTAAATATCAAGTGAGTATGTCAAAATAATTATATCATAAACAGGCCTTTGTGTATGTGTGTTATGAGATAGAAAAAGTACATTGTAGTGTAAATCTATGTGTGTAATGAAAAAAACAAAACAATGTGTGGATCATATTATGCAATTTGATATAACAATAGTGTGTGAATTTCAATTAACTTGTTACCTTTCAGCGAACTACACTTTCCACCATGCTGCCTGTTAAAAGGTAGAAGACTAGAGTGGAGGAGTCAGGATGTAACACTTTATGTCCTGTAAGACGCCAACTAGAAGAGGCAATGTCAGGCAAAGCCCCCGGCTGCCAGTTTAAAGAGGGGAATGTAGTACCAGAGGAGAACCTGGTTGGGGTGAGAGTGGAGTCCACTGTGGGGTTAGTAGGGAGATCGGCAGGCATGATAAGAGTGTGTAGGAGAGAGGGAGGAGGCCTGGGAGGATACTACTAGAGAGGAGAATAACCTCAGATGTGAGAATAGGAGAGAAGTGTGACACCTGTACAGGACAAGTGGCCGTTCAGCGAACTAGAAGAGGTCAAAGACAGAGTGGCGCCATCATATACATGACTATAACAAGTGTGGTGTGAGGAATGTGCTTTTTTCCCCCTACTTTTTCTGTGGGCATGTTTTTTTTTTTACTATAAAGCAAAAAGAAAACTCTACTGCATTGAACTCCAACTTTCTCCGGTGCCTGATTTGAAGAAAATATGAATTATGAAAATATGACTGATGAGGCAGAAGTCTGGAGTCAGTCTTCAGGACCTGTCACAGTCATGGTACAAACGTCTGAGGCCACTCGTGGGGTATGGATGTTCGTTTTGACGACGGTCGGTGTGGGTGTTCACAGGCTATAGGGGCTGAACGCGATCTTTCTGAGCCATTTTCACTTCCTTAACTTTACTCTGCATTAAAGGTCCAGTGTGTAACAATTGGCAAGGTTAATTGGCAAAATATCCTATCCATGAATATTTGTGTAAGTGTAGGGGAGAGCGGGGTAAGTAGTGCCAATTTTTACTTAAATTGCCTTTAAAGCAAGGGGATTATAATAATGCCCCCAACTAATATATGTACACATAGTTTAGGATGTTGTGCATCCCTGGGAACAATCACTTTGAATCTTAAATTAACTGTTTCAGAATAGCTTTAGAAAAAAAAGTGGTTTTGTGGCACAACTTGCCCCCGGTGTGGGGTAAGTTGTGCCATTAGAGAGAATACACTGGGGTAAATTGTGCCATTAATAATTGAAGTAAAACAGATCATTTTAGTCTCACAAATGATAATGCTATATAAAAGCAAGACATTCAATACAAAATTAAAGCCAGAAGCGAC
Source organism: Trachurus trachurus (assembly GCF_905171665.1). Classification (NCBI taxonomy): domain Eukaryota; kingdom Metazoa; phylum Chordata; class Actinopteri; order Carangiformes; family Carangidae; genus Trachurus; species Trachurus trachurus. The sequence continues at coordinate 9,731,773 of NC_139906.1, forward strand.
GATGATCGGGCCCTCGCTTGTCCCCATGCAGTCGCGGAGGCCTGAGGCACACTGGGGGCTGTGGCGCAAAGAAACGCCATGTTTTGTTCATCCACCAGGCTACGAGCACAACCAGACTGGGCAGGTGTGTTCAGGGGCGGTCCCTCATCACACATGTTAAGTTTCAAGCAAATCAGTGCCACTGCCATGTTTCTCCTATACACAGACAGCACTGCCACTGGCACAACTTAACCCAGGCCCTTTGGCACAAATTACCCCAAGCCCAGCATTTTGAGAAAAAAGGATTCCCCAGCTGTTTTGAGCTGGCATCATGCTAACTGTATAGACTCATGGTGTAGCTTAATAAAGCCCTAAAACATGTGTGAACTGTTTTCAAAGTTGTCTATAATTGTTCAAACACGGCAATCAAAAAACCTTGATCATAGAAATTTTACTTTGGAGGGCAAAAACTTGTTTTTTGAACATAAATGTGCTTTCCTCTCAAGCCATGTGTCTCTCCCGTTTTCTAGATAACAGGGGTGGAACTACTTGCCCCACGGCACAAATTACCCCACTCTCCCCTATAATCGCTATAAAATAAAATTTGTTGTTGTTGTTGTAGCCTTATAATTCTTCTTCTATAGCAAGGGTCTTGCTTTAGAGAGTGTTGCCATCTTGCGCTGCCCGAATGGAAAATCCGGCCAGCCAGAGAGCATGTTTTGCGAGTTTCGTGTTCATAAATAAACCAACGGAGAAGAAGGCAGAAGTAAAGAAGAGGGAGTAGGAAACAGCAGACATATCACAAAATGGTTTACTATAGATCTTCACCTCATCGCCCCATGCTCCTGAAATACTCTCAGTCATTCCAGTCATGGTAAACAAGGTTTTTGTCCTCAGAGGCCACCGTCACTTTGCCGACAAGAGGGGTGAGCCTGAGCGAGAGAGTGAGCGTTGCAAACTAGAATCTGAACGCTAGATATCACCGTTTCCCCCCCATATTACACACTGGACCTTTAAGTACAACAGCTCTACAAAAAACACATTAAATGCAGCCTGTACTGCTGAAATCACAACCCTCCCTGCAGCGATGGGTGAAGTGAAAACAAACCACATTCATAGGGTATAGAGACTTAAAGAGTAGACACGCTCGGGGGTCTCATAATACACCTGCCACTGGTGCCGTTAATCACACAGACGCTGTCCCTTGCAAGGCTTCATCCCATTTTCATTAGCTGCACGTGTGGCAAGAAGCAGAAGTGAGGTGACATCACACATAGGTACTGTATAGGGGGGTGCAGCGCCCGATCATGTGACTCGTCCTCCTTCACTTCCTCTCACCGCTGGGTAATTTGAGGAGCTGTACATCACATAAGTGGACCGATGCACGGTGAGAAGATGGGAAAGTAAACATGTCTACCCCTCCGCATGCTCAAATACATGCAGACATCAGTGGTTCCCTGCAGAGAAAACTTTCTGATAATACAAGAAAACTGTTGATGTTTCTAATTTACATCAGGAATGAAAAGAAATGGCTGAAAACCTGAGCAGCTTTACACCTCTGTTAGCTCATTATTGGGCAATGCTTCCCAGCAACAGGCAGCAATAGGAGAGAAAACAGACAAGCAGATCCACAAGACACTCTATGCACATGATCATAAACATGCAATTCAGTTAATGTGATGTAGTTTTACGAATTATCAACAATAAACCTAAACGTGTCCTTGATTACAACATAATTGCGCATGATGTAGCGTTTAAACTTTCACGTTAAACTCAGCGTAACCTTCACTGTGTCTTTTAAATCGGCATCAGACTGCTCAGACATGAGAAAACACCCTGATCGGAGTTGGATCGGATTCATAAACAGATGTTCATTCATTCAATAAAAACAAGCCTGTGCTGCCTGTGAGTGCAGCGGTTAAGCACCATCAGGTGTTCGCTGTACGCTGGGTGGCCTCAGTGATGCAGAACAATCTGTAGTTTAGTTTCCAATAAGTCTGGAGTCGGGCCAACAAGAAAAAACAAAAAAACTGCCTGTCTCTGATACACAGCTGCACAGTTAATCCACAACTAGTTTAGTTTTAATGAACCAAACAACACTATTTCCGCGTCTTGACATTGAGGTTTTGAATAATGAGGCCACAAAAAGTATGGATATTAATCACATCATGATATATTAGGGATAGATATCAGTGTCTAGAAAACTAATGAGATAAGATATCCTGATAAAGTGTTACTAATGTGGAAAAATCAGCTAATAAGAGAAATTTACGGAGGCCGGAAAGTTCAGAAATCTGTGCTGCTGAACAGTGAAAGAAAAAACACAGACTAAATCACTGTATCGAAATACCAACGACCCCAAGACACTGTCTGGCTGCTCTAGGCTTTAATGGCTTTAAAAATAAAGAGCTGGCAACATGGAGGTCCATTAGTAAGTGCCCATTTCATCCACTTACTCATGTAATCACACGAGCAGAGAGCTGCAGCGCTGAGACTGTGTTTCGGGTGGACGCAGCTCACAGCCAGTGTAAATATGAAAGCTCGTAACACTGTTTTCTTTGTGGCCAACAGTGAACCTCTGTTATTGGCCTAATCTTATACCGATGTCTTCATTTATTTGCTCAAATCTGCCGTTCTACTATCGCACCGACACATGGTGACATTAAATGATCCCACAGAATAGAGAAGCACCTGCTGTTTCCAGATGCACTGAAGCTTATAGAATAAGAGCACCAACGACTCCCACTCTCTTCCTATATGCAAAGCGAGAAGGATCGAGAAACAATGAGGCCTGTCTGCTCAGATGTGCCCAGGGTTACCCAGGGTTACAACGCAAAGCAACCATTACGCAAGAGGCCAGAGGAGCCGGACCTGCCTCGGTGTCAACCTGATGGTATTTACAGTCGGGACACCTGGACGTCCAGTCACAATGCAAACCCAAACCCGAACAGGAACCAGAGCTACACTTCTCTTCCACAAAATGACATTTCTATATGTTTAGGAAGACATGTGACATGTGTCGTGGCTTGTAGTGATGTTTAGGGAAATACTGTGGTCTGGCCTGATTTTGAAAAAACAAAGAACAAAAAAAATGAGAGACGTGTTAATTAATGTTAAACAGAAACCACAGTTTTCTCCCTAGAGTGCTCGTGTAGCCTAAACCTCACCACAGATGGGAGTCAGGACGTGAACCCTGAACTTTGGTGTCACAGTCCTGCGCCTCGTAAAACCCGTGATCCATCCCGACGACTGGAAGACGACATAGTCAAAGTGTAGAGCTTCATTCAGTCAAAAAAAAATGCTGCTTCTCAAAATAAGTCAATGCACAAATTCAGTTTACTATATAAACATAATGGTGTGTAAGTTTTTGAAAGTCTCTCTTCATAGAAAATGGAAATACGGACTATCACCAGCCTTATTTATTTATCTATTTTCAAATCTGACTTAAATGCTTCATTATTGAGTTTACATTTCAGCCCAGTGAGTGTTTAAAACAGTGCAGCACCAGTGGGAGTGGAGGCAGTTCAAGCCTCAAGACGAGAAATCAACTGTGACCTTTAGCGTGGGTTTATGACTTAAATAGAGAAATAGATCAGTCTACCACATCTCTCTCGTTGCTCTTTAAAACTTCACCCCATGAGCAACACAACACAACACAACAATGGGCAGAGATATCAGTAAGAATAAGAGGAGAGAGCAGAAAGCTGCACAAACATTAAATATCTGCACGTGGAGTTTAACAAGAACAACAACAACAAAAACATCCCCGAAATTTACACTTTAGACATGTTGTTGCATCTGATGTTATCTGTCTGTCTGCCTCACAATGTGTCCTTAAAGCTTGGCACTTTTTTTTTTTTTTTTTTCTCCTCACAACGTGTATCTCTTTATCAGTTTTCTACATCACAAAACAGCCTATGTGTGTGTGTGTGTGTGTGTGTGTGTGTGTGTGTCGGTGGCATGCAGACGTCTCGCTGTCCTGATGTGAAAGACTGCCATCCTCCTACGGTCTGGAAGACAAGACAACCACAAGTGGGAGAGGTCTCACGCACACGCATATTCACTCACAAACACACACGCACACACACACATACACACACACACAGTGTACAGACTCACTGCTGATAAGAAAGTGAATAGTCTCATTTAAATAGAAAAAAAAACTGTCTGGTTAATCTTGTCATTCCTGTTTACGTTTGTGTCATGAAATCCTCATTTTCTTAAAACAAGTGATGTAATCTTCCACAGCAAATCAGATTTTAAGGACACATTCTCAGAGATTACTGTTAAAATATTTAAATTTACTCTGAATGTACAAATGTAGAGTGTCCTCCAGGTGCACACGGCCATGACTGTGACTTTTAATTTGCTGTATTTCATGTGACGTGCCATTTTCCCGCCCAATATAGCAATGGAAAAATGCTCTTTGACTGTGGTTTTGCTAGCACGGTCGAGCAGCTTAATTCTCAACACCCAAAATAATGTTGAATTTATTGTATTTTACTATGTGGTAAACCTCAGTGGCAACAAGTTGATTTATCAGCATGTCTCTGTGACACCTCTGCAGAAAAGTCTGCACACCTTTTAGCTTTCTCAGATTGAATAAAAGCTTTTAAAACACACACACACACACACATACACACACAGACACGGCAGTGGTGACACATGACAGTGTTTGGTAACGCTTCATGGCAACAGACGACGACTGAAGGCTAAAACTGGACTCAAACATCATCAGAGGTAAAAACTCTGCATGTTCTGCGTTCAGGCTGATAGAAAACAATCATTTCAGGCAAAGTGGGTGGGAAAAAAGAAACAACTGCTTAACAACAGGAAACAACAGCTACAGAGCCCAAAAAACGTGCCACATGCTCTGTTTCCTCATGAGCCGATTAGTAACACAACTCACTGTATGTGCAACTCAGACGAACTAATACAACTTTTCATGTCTTGAAATACTTGGGAATTTCAGTAGCAGAACTAACACTGCACTGCTGCTTCCTGTGTGTGCTGCTGTGAAGTTGTTGTTTTTTTTTTTCTTTCAGCAGATTTGACTAGATAGATGTTTGATTATTTCCCCAGAGTGGAACAATAGTCACAGCAAATTGCATCACTTTTTGTGTTCCTTTAAAAAGAAGTACTATGCTGTTTTCCCATGTGATAAACCAGGGTACACCCCGCTGATTTGGCAACTCCAACCTTCACTAAATGTTCTCACATGTCTGCAAGTCACTACAACTCAGCTGAGCATCACAGTGGGGAGCAGTGAGTGAAGAGTAGGAACTTCAAATCTTCCTAATCAACTTGGATCTTTAAGTCCAGAGTCGGCTGTATTGGGAAAATATATAAATGTAAAACCAGCGTCAAGTATTTCTCATGTGCAATGCTGCAATTTTATGTTTGAATAGTGGATATAATTCAGATTCTGTAGGCCTACCAGACAAAGCTCTCTTTGCTATTTTATTTTTTTGCCTGTTCATTTGTAAATTACAAAAAACGACCTCGTCACTTCACTGACTCAGACGTCTTTGTGGTGAGTTCTTTACTGAAGCTGCCAGATGCCGTCAAACCATGTTTTTGCACCTTTATCCACTGTGATGATTCATTCTGACCAGACTCCTGTCCACAGAGCAGCTTTGACCAAACAATGGGGTTTTCTGCAGGGGGGGTGGGGGGGGTTATTGAGACTTTCTTCGGCCTCCTGTTGCTTAAAAGTCAAACATTAAACCAAAACGGCGGCAGTCTGTACTGTAACATCTATTCTGGCAGGTTGCAGACCTCCAGTGCAGCCCTGGACTCAGTGATGACTCATGACAGTGAAAAATAATAAAAATGATCTAAAGTCAGTCCCCTCTGAGGTCGTTGATGCCATCTCAGATGCTGCTTTAGCTCCTTTTTTGTTTTTTGCCAGCTGGCCGCTTCCTCTGCAATTTAAAGCGGCGCAATGATAAATCACAGTGACAGATGCAACTGAATAAACCTTATATTATTTGTTCTGCTACAGCTCACAGATCTGTTTTGTGAGATTTATGTCCCGTCCCGTCTTTTTTTTGGGGGAAAAACAGTCTGTGCACAGACACAATCAATTTGACCTCAAACTGTATTTACATAAAGCAGCAACGTCACTGTTTGGTCATTAACCGACAATGACACCGACGAACTGCCAGAGAGAAGCCGGAGACGACAACAACCCACGTTAGCTTCATGCTAATTAGCTGAGCTCTAAGTCATCACTTTATTAGGAACACCTGGGTTAAGCTAATGCAGTCTGTTGCATTAATAGATAGATTCACCCTGCAATCTACAGTTTGTGTTTTGGAAGCTGCAGCTTGTGGTGCTGTTGGACTATTCTGCAATATAGTGACAGGCGTTTCTATTATCTAAAGTCAATCAAACTATCATAGTGGTCCACCTACTCAGAAGTGAAATCATGCAGCCTCCTTGAGAGTAATAGTGGAAATGACCTTTAACTGTGAAAATGTCAAATGTTTATGAAACTAAACAGCATAAAAACCGTTGAGTGTTATGATTAATAACGCACAAAGCTGTTAGTGATATAGTGTAATAACATTATCGACAACAGCTGCTGTGCACATTTCCAGTCTGACTGCACCTGAAAAGCACATTTCTGATTTCAATAATTATCCTCTATTCAGTTTTTGACCTGTTCAATCGTGACAAGTGAGCTGCCGTAGCATAGGCTACTCATTTCTGCATTGCTATTTCTTGTTTCTTTATCATTAACCATCAGTGCAAAGTGCAAATGTGTGAGCTGGACCAACTTGAAATCATCTATCCTTTTACTGTATCTGTCTTAAAAAAAAAAAACAGCTAAAATACTACAGTAAAACAGTGAAGATTTTTGTGATTTCAGTTTCGCTTAAATACTGAAAACATGCAGCGCAGGCAGCACACAGAGCAGCTGAGATATGAGTGAGAAGGCGAAGAGATTTTCCTCAGAATTGATGAACATGATAGAAAATAATGGGAAAGTCCAATTCAGGTAGATGAGTCAGAGTTCTGCTTTAATAGTGACACAGCTGAGAGGCCCATCAGATAAGAGGCAGGCGACGAGCGCTCTGCACATGATCTCTCTACCTCAAATTTAGCGGATTGTTTCCTCACATGGTGCGCTATGACTGGTATACAGGAACAGGCCTGTGCCGGGGGAATCCGTCACAAACCGACTGTTTCTGATAAACAATCAGGTGATGAGAGGTGGGGATGCTGAACGTGTTCCAGGAACGAAGGTATCCGGGCTCACTCAGAAGAACGGCGCTGCGTTTTACTCGGCTTCAAGGTGAAACAACTGTTTTTTTGGCAACTTCTGAAAAACAAAACCGAGAAAAGTTTTGTGGGTTTCAGGCAATGCTTTACTATTCAGGGAGATGTGTTTGACAGGAGGCAACGGTATTTCTGTATGCTGACATTTAACATTTTATCTATGTGTGTGTGTGAGAGAGAGAGAGAGAGGGAGAGAGTTTGTGTGCCATCTGTGGAGCCAAACAAAGCCCACACACTCCTCTCACATGAAGTCTCAACACTTAATATGTGACTTTTGTCTCCGTCATTTTCAGTCTCCTTCATCTTTCTCCATGTGTCTCTTGTTGTGTGCAGTTTCAGTGATGTGGCGTTTCTCATCTCTCACACAACAATATTTGTGAAACAGCTGATTGAAGAGTTGAAATGTGTGTCTTAGTTTTCTTGCAAAAAATCTGACAGTCGCTCTATACTGAGTGTAACTCAATTGATTAGTCAACAGGAAATTAATCTTAACCGCTTCCCATACAGATTTATCATTAAATGTAATTTCACTAGTGTACTGTATATGCTCCTCCGATGATAAATTGAAAATAGCTGAGTTTTGTTACTGTTATTTCAGTCCTTCAGGACCATTTTCGGTCAACAAACAATAAATTAATCAATTAAGAAGATGACGGTAAATCATTCCAACAAAAATAATCTCAACTGAACAACACACACACACAGAGAGACACAGTTTACTGCATCACGGCCATTGTCGACTGTGATGTGTTTATATGATGTTGTCATCCGGCAAACTATCGTTTCTCTCCTGTAAACATATCTGAGTAACTCTCGAGCCAATGTACACTACAGAGCAGATAACAGCACACAGCAGCAGCTTGTTTACCCACAGCAGAGCCAACAGTCTAAAAATAAGTATAAATATATCCCAGAAATTGAAATAAATCGTGCAGGTTTTTTATCTTTTATCTAAATAGCCTTTAACAACAATGGAGGGTCCTGATAAATTGGTTTCAGATGCTCATCATCCACTCTCTGTCTCTCTCCTGTAGATTTATTTTCTCTGTTTTTTTTCCTCTTCTTTTTTGTTGGTTGTTTTTTTCAAAACTGCATATTTAGACTCTTGCATAGAAACCGGGTGATGTACCTGCTATTTACAGCTGTGTGCAAGATTCAAATTAGTTTTTCTCTTAATGTGAAGGTTCAAAGGTCACGCTCAGCTGCTCTAAATGCCATGCCAACAACACGTGGAACAACATCAGGAAATGCCTCAATCTGCAGTGGAGGAAAGTGACATTTGTGACAGAAGAGCTCAGCCAGGTGGTGACTGTCACTCCACACTGTGGCGTCTGGAGGGAAAACTCACTCTGCTGTGGGAGACTGAGGCTGTGTGTGTGTGTGTGTGTGTGTGTGTGTGTCTGCTGGTGTGTGGCTGAGCATGGTTCATTTATAAAGAGCTATACAGCACTAACTGAGTTCATTATTCATCTCTATTTATGCAGGTTTTTATTCAAATGAAGTTTATCTTTCTGAAGATAATGTGTGAACTGTGTGAATGTGATCTGATCTTCTTCACCTTGGTCGCAAGTATAGACAAGTGCAATGTGCCTACGCTAAAAACACACAAACAGTTACCGTCTTTTGTGTCTCTAATGAACACACCCATGCAACATTCACAGAGCTGCAGGAGGGAAAACAAGTGCACCCTAGAATTTAATAACTGGTTCAATCTCTTTTTGCAGCAGTGCAGAGCTTCACAGTGCTCAGGAGGAAATCTGGACACCATGGTGTGTGAGCATGGGTTACTGTAAGAGCTGGACTCTGACTGCAAAAGTTGGGATTTGTTTGTTTGTTTGAAGTTTTTCTGTGGTGGATTTAATTCCACATTTTCAGAACCGAAGTGATTTCAGTTTTACTTAAAATGCTGAAAAGATGCTTTTTGAGCTGAGCTGCTCTCACACTGGAAAGATACAGTATGAGTGTTCAGCTCAAGTGATTTGAATATTGTGGAAAACAATGGAAAAGTCCAGCGCAGGTAAGAGGTAGTCTGCCAGTACGCAGTTCATCCGAGTCACCTGAGCCACTACAAAAGGTGAAACTTCTTTGAAGAAATTCACATTCAGGGCCAGTGACCACATCTTCGGACAAGTTCATACATAAATGCAGCTGATTCCAGATGTTCCCTTACAGCACTCTTGGGAATTACAAATAAAATGTTTGATTTAAAAAAAAAAAAAATGTAGCAGCAAATTTCTTTTTAAAAAGTGTCTTAGAAAGAGTCAAATTCAAACCTAGTGAGTCACAACAAGACTCAGCCTGTTTAAGAAAATGCAAGAAAAAAAAAAAGACCTCCGCCGTGAAAACAGAGCAGCATTGCCGATGGGAACAAGTGAGCTTCTGTTGGTCAGAAACTGAATAGTTAGATGACAAATGAGCTACACGCTGGTTTACCACACACAACGAATATGTGCTCAAAACAAAACGCTTGTATTATGCGGAGCTCGTGACCACCTAAAGCTGCAATTATGTCCAGGACACGACCATCATAAACTGGTCAACTGCAGCTTCTCTGACCAGCTTTCTCAGACCGTTTACAAGTAACAGGTTGTCAGCTCGAGCAGGTTACTGAGTGAGTGTGTGTGTGACACGAACACTGAAGTAATCTGCTCACGTCTATACACACAGCCTGAAGTTACAGTATGTGTGACACCATTCACATCCACAGCCCCACATCTGTACATTAATAGTTTTCCTTATTAATAATAATGCAGAGATGCAATGGTGTAATTTGATTAGGCAGTGGGTCTATAGTCAGTTGTACAGTAGTAGCAGCAGCAGCTAAGAAAGAATAACAGTACAGTTGTAAATGAAACTCATGATCATAATTCCAGTGCAATAAGTTGATTTGTTAATTAGCTGCTAATACTTTAATCCAATTATCATTATCCGTGAATGAGTGAGACATATTCAGGAATCCTGCAGTCTCCATGGGATACAAGCAAGAGAAACTAAAACAGAGTGAGGAGAAAAAAGTTACCGTCTCCTAAATAATAATAATAATAATAAAGCACAGTAGCTGTGATAGTGGCTGCCTAATGCTGGTAGTACTTTTTACAGCAGTGGCAACTGGTGTGGCAGCGGCTGTTGTAATAATAATAATATTAACTTTATTTATATAGCACCTTTAAAAACAAGTTACAAGGTGCTGTACAACAACAACAGAAATAAAACAGGTCAAATACAATTTCCTGGCAACAACATAATAATAATAGCAGCAATACTAGAAACAATACCCAGGAGTAACAGCAACAATATAAGTATTGTAAATATATACTAGATATAGCTGTTATAGTGTCATAACTGCTGTAGCACCAGCTTTATCATTATTAATACATGTAGTGAATATAATTACTACCTCCAAAATATCTCTTCTACTTATTTCTAATCTTTTAATGCCAGTGCTTTTAATGTTTCCGATGCATTGTGTCAACCACTCTACATTGCCTTTGTGTATAAAATGTGCTCTCTCTCTCACACACACACATAGCGGGCCTATCATTTCAGTCAAGGTGACCTGTGGAGGCCCCAGTGCACCAGATGTCCTTAGAAAACAGAAGTGACACATCCAACACCTGACAAAATGTGTTTACAACAAGATGTGCACGAAACAGCGAGCGTGCAGATGATAGAGGCGCACTCACTCACACTGCGAGTGTGTGGGTGTTTACCTGCGTGAGACGGTATGAGGGCGTTAGCAGATATGGGTGCGTAGGTGTGCGTGGATGTGTGTTGGGTGGACCGGGGATAGGGTGACTTAATGATAAAAGATAACCTCTCATTTCCATAGCTGGCAGGCCTTGCAGCAGGATCCCTGCCCGATTTCCTCATGAAGCCTCACAACAACAAAGACTCTCGACACCAGGCGCCGGGTTTCACAGCAAAACCTCCTGCTGCAATGTGAAAGCTGCTTGAATCTCATTATACGTATTCATAATTAAACCGTACGGTTCAGTTATTATTAGTTAGACCAAGTTACTTCAGGACAAGTGCATCTCTGACAGATGTAAACACCGGGACAGGGATGTGTGTTTTTGATTCAACATCATCTCGCATGGAGGCCTTACGCAACCAACTGCACACCATCAGTCCACTCCTCAGATGTCTAGGCCAAACTTATATAAGTGAGCTGGATAATGAATACTGCTTACTGTATATCTAAATAGTAAAATACAAACAAAATTGCAAAAGTGAAGTTTTTTTGATGCATTACTTCCTTTTAATTCAGTTTAATTTGACACCTTTTGTTTTATTTTCTGTGATTTTGAACAGTGTGGCTCTGCAGCATGTACTGTACTGTATTTGTAATGTGTGTCTATAGCTGCTGCCCTGACTCAGCTTTACACAGTGTAGCTTCAGTCTGTGGGGGACAAAAGCAAAGAAGAATCATGAACAAACCTAAATAAAGTTTTCCTCAGTTTTTTTTTTCTTTTTCTCCTTGTGTGCTTTTTTGCATCGGTGCACAATTTACAGTCAGGTAATAGAAAAAAAAATTGGATGTCAGAGCAGTGAAGTGTTTCCTTCCTCCTTTGTAAAAACATTTTTGGAGTATCAGCACATATTGTTCTGTAACTGCAGAGACACCTGAGTTTACTTGAAGCTCATCTCTCTCTCTTTACAATTTCTATCTCTTTAAGACAAAGTTCAAGTACTCAGAGGAAATACTGTGGGGCAGATGTCACTGCTAATGTACACACTAAAGTCCATTACTTAAGAAAAAAAATACATAATGGACCTTAAGTTTCCCTAAACAGGAACCGTAAGTGCTTCTGCCGAGTTTAAATCAGGATGAAGTTTTGATCTGCACTCTTCAAATCCAGAAAACCTCATGTTTCCATTTCCTAAAACAACAAACTACACTGGGATCAACAATACGAGCAGGAAGGTGACACTGAAGTCCATTATAATAATGAACCAGTGAAAACAAAGTTGAAGGTCTGACGTTTAACTCTAATTTGAAGGCATTCACATTCACTCACATGTACACACATGTTGAAACCAACACCGTTTTTTGTAGAGAAAAAGCAACAAGAAAAGGCAACACGCCCCCAAACGTCTCTGAATGAGAGCTGAAACAATAAAAAAAAATCTCTGTTACAATTATTATTACTATTAATATTATTATTACACACAATATAATCAGCACTGTAAGAGGTAAATGAGGACGCACAGTGTGGAGGAGGAGACAACAGACCTAACCTCAGGTTTCTGTCATAAAATCTGAAACTGAACTTGTACAAAAACACGCTGCTGTGTGATTATCATTAAAAGAGAATAAAAGTCATAACCACAACAGTTACAGTACACAGAGCTTTTTTGTAGAAGCAGGTGTCGCCCCCACCCCGATGCATATGGGAACTATTTGAATGAAAAGGACCTGCATTTATTACGCAGTTTCACTTGATGTTTATCTTAATCTAGAGCCGGCGTGAATTTTCATATATCTGTGTGTGTTGTGTGTGTGAAGAGCGCAGGGCCAGACACGACCCCTGAAAGCTGAGCTGCATTTTTGAATAAGAGCAATTATTCCTCCTCCCAGAACCAGCAGCAGCAGATATTTATCACTGCATCGCTGTGATGATAAAGAGCAAAACACAGGTGTAAAATTCCTCCTCCTCCATCTTTACTGTTCACCCTCCCGTCTATATAGGCTTCACGCTGCAGAACGTGTTTTGTTTTTTTGCTGAAAGGGGGAAGTTCCCGTGTGCTCAGTTTAAATCTGAATTTAACCTACGTAAAGTACATCTAATATATAAATAACACACAAATTTGACTATAAGAGTTGTTCTGTGTGTTGAGGAAAAGTCACAACAGACAAATGGTTATATTATTCAGAGCAGAGGATGTTCACATCATTTCACACCAAGCTTCAGTTTATACAACCAAAATATTATAATTACACATCTAATAATCCAACAAGTCTGAACACAGACTAAATCCTGGTTATGAGGATTTTTCAACACGAACAGACTATACAACATCACTGTGGCTGCAGCAGCTTTACATGCAGCTTCATGGCCTAAATCATGTAATAATAACACAACACACACAGTCATAATCAACCCGATAAATAAAGCAAAGCATCACCAGCACATGTGAATATGTTCGTGCTGTTTGTGTAAACTGTGCAAACTTTTTGGCACAAGAACCACAATGAGTTTTAAAATTTGACGGCCAGTAGCCTATCAGATGGATAAGAGTGTTTGTATGAAAAAGCCAATTGCCTAAAAGTAAAAATAAAACAAAAAACAAACTTACATTCAAATTACATTCAGTTTCAGTGGGAGCAGTGTTGCTGCTGTTCACCCTTTTAGTTTGCAGTCTTTTCTCTAATTTGGACAATTTTGTACCAATATTTTGCAGGACAGAAGCCCAATGTGCCACATCTGGCCTGAAAATAGTGTACTTTTTTAACTTTTTTATCTGACAGACCGACTCTTATCAAAATTCACTCAAAATAACATTATAATAGAAATTTATAACACACATCAGCTCATGGAACAGAAGGTGACACACAGATTTAGGTTATTCCATCGGGGAAAAGTGAATGGGACTGACATTTTTTCCACTCCCACTCGTACATGATGCACATGAAGCTGCAGCAACAAAATGCCACTCAGCCTTTTAAAGCATTTCTAATATCCACTCAGCGCTGACTTAAAGTGAGAGACACCAGTGGGGTGAATATTATCTCCATCACGACCGCAGGTGACTCAGAAACACACAAACACACTCACACCAGAATAAAGATGTGAAACTTTATATATTCAAAGTTCAAAGAAAATGAGATTTCAAACAATGGAGTTGATTTGGCAGCCGGGCGCCTGTTTGAGCCTGTTTAGATATGTGTGTTTTTTTTTCTCAGTTTTTTTGGATTTCACTGCCATATTCTTTTTTTTTAATGTGGCTGAGTGAGAGAGACGTGACTCACACTCTGTATGAGAATGTGAGATAAAAGGCAGAAATAATTTTCAGCTACACAGTTCACAGCTTCTTTTACAGGAGTAGGAAAAAACACAGTCACACATTAATCCTTTGACAAAATTTTGATACATTATCAGTTTTACTAATAAAAAAAATGCTAGAAGACACTATTAGTGTTTTTCAAGGACATATTTTAAAATTGTGTTATTTATGAAAGAAAATAAATAGCTGGAAAAAAGGCACAGCAGTTTTTTTTTCTTTTTAGAGAATAAATATCATAATAAACGTTAATGGAATTTTATTTTTACATGTCATTAATTGGCTTTACTCCTCTATATTTCTTAACACGTTAAAAAAAAACATGTTTATCATTAATAGCCTACAGTACCTGCTTGTGTGAACTGACCCCCGTGTGTGTGTGTGTTTGTGTGTGTGTGAGTGAGGCAGAGAGAAGGAAAAAGCAAACCTAAAATGTCAAATGTCTGCCCTCTCATCACACAGGAAGCTAATCAGGCTGTGACATTTTCATTATCGGCTCTTGTTGTTGTTCTTGTTGTTTACACGGTGATAAACACACTTGTCAACAATATCGACTGATGGAGATTTTCCACGTCGCGCGCGCACCAACCGGGCCGCGTGACTCAGATCAAAACCCCAGTTTCTCTAACAACTGCACACTGCGGGGGTAATTATTTTAATGACCTGTTTTAATCAGAAATGTAGCCTATTTGATGTCACAACTGCGACAAAAAGAGGATTTCACGGTCTGAATCTTCTTCGAACTTCTGTCGACTTTTTTATTCTTATATCTAGTTTAATAACGACATATTGTGACAATATACTGCAAATCGCAAAGTGATAGAGCGATATACAAACATTAATGCACAGATTAATTCTGCAAATGCAAAATAAAAAACAGATTCCCTGTAAATAAATAAATAAAAAAGTCCTCTCAGCGTCCTCCATTTTATTTTCTCTTTGTTGTTGTGTGTTTTGTGTGTTAAAAGCCAATACATGAAACACAAATACACATTAAATGAGTCACTACAGTCTAATTATCGATTAGACACAGCGACTTGATAATAAATATGATTTCATGTCGTGTCCTGCAGCCTGTAGCAGTTCAGAAATAAATGAACTTAACGCTGTTGTTAAATAAAGAGAAATGTGAACTTTTCTGCCTTTGATGTTTATCATAAAAAACATATTTAACATCAAGATATTTCCCTTAAAAGTACACAATAGAGTGAAACATAAACACAAACACAGAAGAGGAGGATTTGGGGGTTTCTTTTGCATTGTGACTGAGCAGCTTTTTCTTTCTAACAGAGGCTGTAAAGTCAAAACGCTTTTTAATCAGCTCCTGCCTTATTTTTTCGTTTGGGTAAAAATCCCATCTGACCTGTGCTCGTCCTTTAAACCAGATCAGGAAGATGACAAAAATGACAAAGTGAAGAAACGCAAAGCGCATTTTATAAAAGATGTTTTTGTCAACACGATGTGAGGAAACAGGAGCGAGCATTTCACATCAAAAACCATTGTTTTTTATAACAATAAATAATGCAGATGGTGGGATTTAAATTAAACTAACGTGGGGAATTGGGGAAAAATGAAAAAAACTTGGTGTCAAAAACAAAAACAGCAACAAAACGCCGCCTGCAGCAGAATCGGCAAAGAGCATTAAAGAGAATAAACACACACTAAAGCACAATAAACGCCTCATTGAATGACTTTTACCCCGGTACTAACATCTACAGCTGCTGTGTCAAGCTTTAAGTGACGATCTGTGAATATTACACCGAACATTTAGAGGAAAAGTTTGATTTCTGCCCGACAACTGCGTGCATAGTCCATGTTGCAAACTGCTGGACTGAGGAAATAATAAAGAAAACCCTCCTCCTGCAGCTCAGACTGAATGTTAATGATCTAAAACTGAGGCTATTTGTGTATTTCTTTTTCTTTTTTGATGTTATGACCGAAATGTAAAAGAGAGGCGTCGACACTCATGTTTTCAGTTCACACAAAGGAGTTTCAGTCGCTGTTGTAGTGAAGGATTGTTAAGAGAGGAAAAATACTGAGGCCCAGCAGGCACGTTAACGTTTCTGTGTGCAGGAGGCGCCCTCTAGTGGACAATTATCTAACTACATCCATCTATTTTTTTTTTCTCTTTCTCTGTTCCTCCCTCTCTTTCTTTCTTTTCCCTTTCTATCTTTTTTTCTTGCTTTCTGTCTTTCTCACACACACACGTACACACACTCATACACACACACACACTCACACACATGCTCTGTGACATTTACAGAGTATCATGACTCCATATTACTGTCAGTCAGTCACCTTGCCATGGTTTCAGTTTCTTAAACACCCACACTGTGAGATCTGCTCCCATGCAGCCAGGTAAACACTCCACTCACATTGTGTGACTCAGATTAATGCTGTGATGGAGGGGAAACGCAGACAGGCGTGTTTCTTGGAAAGCAGATGGAAACCCAGGGAACACACACACACACTACACAAACAATTAACCCACTACACTCAATTAAACATAAACAGCAACGCTGACTTTTACTGTGAACCCATAAAGTCACGTGTGAGAAACTATTAAAACAAAATCAGAGTGTGTCCTTCGAGTATTTAGTTGACAGTAATTCAGCTGTAAATAAATCTCGACCACACTGTCCAGACAGTCTCTCCAGCTCCTGAACATCTGGCCCAGAGGTGCAGGGGAATCGTGACCTGCTCACTGAGGCCATATTAAATCTGTCTGCGAATACTCAACACACACATCCACCTCTCTATATACATATCTGTTTGTCATGCAAATGAGAGTAATAAAGGTTTTAGCTCCCAAACACTCACGATGAGACCCAGAACACTTTGATTATAACCAACAGGTCTGGAGATACAGAACATCTGGACAGGCATTTACAATTGTTACAACTCTACAGCTGTTTGTTTGTTTTTTAATTTATTTCTGGTCATTTCTTGTTTGTTTGTTCAGCTCATGGTCCAAAACTGTTTAGTGGAAGAACATGAGATCTCATCTAGAGCTGTTGAGTTCTGAAGCTCTGAGGTAGTTTTCTTTTAGGAGGGTAATACTGTAGATTTTACCCCGTTACCTGTATCTGACAGCTGCTACAGTGTAGTTACCTTATTAAATATAACATGTGATAAGCTTGTAAGATATGATGTGTGATAAAGACGAATCCAGATGTTCTGGACCTCTCTGGTTTGTGGCCACAGCGTCTGTTTGGACCCAGACCTCTGTGTTGTCGGCGGTTTCCCCTCTACACTCCTCAGATGGTTTCGTTTAAATCGCTGTTCGAGGAACAAAGACGTCAAATTATCCAGCAAAGATCAGAGAAGACTTCACAAATATGTTATATGGCAGGAGTTTGTTTCTTTCTCTTTTTTTTCCTTTCCCCATGATCCCTTTGGAGAGGCACCAACCATCACTGTTGTTGGGAAACGACTGAACTATAATGAACCATCAAAATGCTTCTCACAGAGACACACTCAGATACTTTGATAAAACTTTACCTTCATATTAATTCTATTTCACAAACCAGGTTAAAGCGGGCCGTCCACTAATCTGAAGGACGAGTGGTTCGATTCCCGGCTCCTCCAGTCTACGTATATGTCCGGATATGAGGTTGATAAGACATTAGAAAACACTGTGTACAGTATGTGATGTGTATTTACCATCAACATCTCCATGTTTCTCCTGAACAACAAGCCAAACATCCTCCACCTGCTGCTTTCAACTATGAGCTCATTTCAGCCACATGTTCCACTTGTAAACATGAATATTTTTGTCACTGTTGATCCCTCGATATATTAGTTTTCATAAATAAATGACTCCATTTGGACTTACTTTACTTTCCCATGAGCTCCTCTGTTTCTGTGTCTACGTGTCCTCTCCTCTCCCTGGCGTCATAATGTTAGTCAGAAGAAGAAGATGAAGAAGAAGGAAGAAGAAAGAAGAGGAATGGAAAGAGGCGCTGCTCTGCTCCGCTCTCTTACATTCAGACCTGGTGACCTGACGTGAAGCTGAAACTGTGTGGTGACTGAGAATTGAGAGGCAGAGGAAGGCGAGATTTTTTTTTTGGAGGCTGTAAACATTATTTCAGTCGTTCGGTACCAAGATCTGTGTGGAAAATGACATTTACTGAGAGGATTTACAAGAAACATCAAAAGATATTTACAAAAAGAGACTTACAAGAAGCGTCAGAATGAAAGTCTGACATAAGAAAAAGACACGACACCACCACTGTGGATTTACTGTATCAACCGGGCATATTCAGCCTCCTCACTATCAATCACAGGATGCGTTTTACTTTATTACACAATAAAGTCATTGTTTTTTTGTTTTTTTTTTGCTCCAGTTGCTGTTTTCAGTAAAACTAAACACCCACTGTTGTACCATCACACTGCCTACCATCACTCCTTGCATTATCACGCAGGTTTTACATATTTTGGTTTTGCTGCCACAAGTGCAACACCAATAACAACCAAGCTGCTGACATGTCACACTTTATTAACATTTCTATTGCAGCTTCTTGTGACTATTTTTGTCCACTGAGCTACAGTACGTCTGACTAGCAGTAAGTGAGTTTTTTATTGATTCATCTGCTGAATCAATCTATTGTTTAAAAAAAATGAGAATAAAATCTATTCTAGGTGCATATGTATATATTCAAACTGATTAAAATGTTGTAACCACAGATTATATGAAAGAGAAAAATGAAAACAGTTATTGATTAATTTTCTGTTTGTAGTATCCTTTGTTTTAAATGTCTATGCTCTGTTTCAGTACTCATACTACATAGAGTTTGGGATTTATTATGTTTTTTTCTTACGTTATGCATCATTCTTTTGTTCTTGTACGTCTGCTGCTGAGTGGGATTAGTAAAATTTCTCTAAATGAATGACAAGGAGACACACCACAAAAGTCTTCAGCTTCAAAACAGTGAATGAAACAAACATGACTAACCATTGCAAAGCTGTGAAAAAAAACTAAAAACTAAAAAGCTGAATGCAGCGCAGAGACCACTAGAGGCTGACAGTCCTCTCGGTGATGGCGTCCTATTGAGAGAAAACTCCACTGACTTGTTACTTGAACGTGGTCGGTCCTGAGTGGTTCAGTTCAGGACCGACCATGTTGAACCCTGTGACCTCCAGATCTCATAAGGCTAAAATCAGGAGATCGGTTAGTCATTTTCACCTGGGACTTAAAAGAAGTAGAAAAAAAGGAGAGAAGTCGAAGCCAACAGATGAGACATTTAACAAACCATCGAATATGAACGTCTGAAAACATCTCTGTCATTTGTGCCTTTTTTTTTTACAACTCCTGAGTAATGAGTAGAGCGATGTTTGTGGCGTTCTTAGTCATTTACTGTATCTCAGAGCGCAATCCATGATGAGTAAAGCTGCAACAGACACACACACACACACACACACACACACCCATGTACGCCCACAAACCAGTGACCTACAACTGTTTTCACCTTGAAAAGATATTCAGCTTATTGATCACAAACCTGCTCTCTGACTCATGACGGCACACACACATTTGTATCCTGAGTGTTATGTAAGGTTTATCGTCATTTAGTGACACAGAAGTCTCCCTCCCACACACACACACACACACAAAGATATGAGACAAATAACTCGGGGTAACTTGACCTTTTCTGGTAAATTAGAGTTTATATCTATCTATTATCATTTAAAAACACAAGGGAGCTCACATCCAATCGTTATTTAAATTGCATTAAAATCTCGACAGAGATCAGTTTTAAAATTTTCTCTCTGAGTTACTTTGCCCCCCATGTGCGAGAAACGACGCATCACTCACTCTTGAATTTGTACGATGAGAACGCATTTTAAGGACAATGTCATGGTTTCAGATTTAGACAAACCAAAACCTGTTCAGTTCCCACCAGTACAAAGGGCTACACACACACACACACACACACACACACGCACACACACAGACACACAAGACATTTCTCACCCCTTTTTACCTCAATCTGCCTTTGGTGGTTGTTTTTCTTGTTCATTTAGCTGCGTCATGTTTTTGTCTTGTTTTCGTTCTCAGCATTTACAGTAAAACACTCACAGAATTAAAAAAACAAAACAAAAACAAGAACAAAAATTTAAAAAAACACTAGACAGGGTTGATTTCAACTGAAGTCTAGTTCATGTGATGTTTTTCACATCAGTTCAGCGCTGAGCTCAAATGTTTAACCGAGAAGCAGAGGAGAGACACATGTTTGACTCCCATGATGTGAGCCAGATGAGCCAGATGTTGAAGTCAATGTCAGGAGATCAAACCTAAAACTTTAATGGTTTCATTAAAGTTGCATTAATCTACCTGAATATAAATTCATTTACAGTAATTTCACTAATTAATCTAGACTTTTCATTCATTCTTCATTCTTGACCTTGGAGGCCTCTGTTGAAAAAACATAGCAGCTGATGATGAAGATAATTAAAAACCTATACGCTGTTTCTCTGACCCCAGATCAGCCACTAAGTTGTGTTGTTGTGAGATTGTTTAGCTCTCCTTCTAAACTCAAGTATACATTTTGAGTCCCAGCTTTGAGGCAAATGTAGATTAGAAGAAAGAATGAATAAATAAATTGTAAAGTACAAGACATAGATCCAGATTACTTTGTTAATCTACAATATAAATGTATTTTCTTTATCAAATGGCGAATGGAAACCTTCCTCCACCCTAATGAATCTTACTACGTGCAATTATTTGTACGTATTTAAGGTGGAATATCATGCTGCAGATATAAAATACAGTCTATTCTCAGAACAGAGCTGACGGCCGTGGACCTCAGGGAGCCAAGTCATTTTCTGCTCTCTCACTCCTGCTCTGTTTCTCTGGGTGACACATAATAAGTTCTCACTTCTTCTGTAGCCGCTCTTATCTGCTCGACCCAAACCTTCGGCCCAGCTGGAGAGAAAAATGTCTCTCATCTTGTCGGTGTAGGCCGAGTGTGAACATTAGACCCAGGACCTGAAACCTTCCTCTCTGATTAGTGCTGACTTACGAGTGTAATTTATGCAAATCATCATAAATTCAGCTGTATAAGACTCTTTATGTAAATTTGAATCGAGTGGGAATTATTTGACAAAGTAGGCAGCATATTGTGAGCCTACACACACACACACACACACACACACACATACACATACATGCCATAGACAGTTACAGCTGAGTGATGTTCAAGGTCATGTCAGGTAACTCCCATGAGTCCTCGTGGACTCTCTCAGCCATGTGACCCCCGGGACAAAAAAGAAAAATGACAGCGTGATCAACTTCTCCATGTTTCAGTTTCACCGTTGTGACTCTAGTTACTAACAACAACAACTTTCACACAATAACTGTTGCTACAGCAAAATGAAAAGTTTGTGACCAGTTACTGTAAATATGAGACAGAGATCAGTGCTGCAAAAGATGAACTGATAAAAACTGCATATTTCCTTTATATATGTGCGTACAGAGTTATTACACTTCAGCAGGCGCAACATAATTTGTTTGATTGATACTAAGATAATGTTTAGGTGAGAAACATTGAAATACGAACACTAATGGTACAACCAGGCACAGTAATTCACCTCAAACCTGAACATAACTTTAAACTATAAACTAACTCTAAGATTATGACACAGTGAAGACTGAACAACAGAGTTCATAGGACGTGATTGGTCAAAGTCATCCCTTAAATTACAGATATATGTTACAAAATTGTTTTCGAATTACGTTGTGTAATCACTTCTAGTTTCAAGTTTATTTTTTATAGCACACTTCATAGAGTGGTTACAAAGGCGCTATACGCATAAGGAAAATGAAACAACATACAACAAAGGGGATATTTGGAACAAAAATGATTGATGATTTTAAATTGAATGAAAATTTGATTTTTTTTTTTAAATTAGAGATTAAGATTAAACAGTTAAAATGTGAAATTAGCAGCAACATGCGCCGGTGCATATTCTCATTTGTCCAGGTCATTAACCTCCTTTGAAATTAGCAGCAACATGTGCATGAGTGTATAGGAGCAGCTGAGGTTGTGATTAGGCTACCGGTATTTTATGTGTAAACCATTTGCACTGTTTTTTAAATCAGAACAATACTGAGTGAAGGAGGTGCATTAAAAATATGACACTGGAGTTTCAGGGATGTGTTTGGACTGAACCCTGGACTCCAAAGTCCAGATGTTTGCATCCTGACTCCTGTTGGAGAAAACACATGTTCAGGACGAGACTATGATTTCTGATAAATGTTCCCACTTGATTCACATTTACATAAAGAGTCTTATTAATTTCTTCTTTAGATTTTGTCTAGTTTGGTTTTTATTAATGATTGTTGACTTGTCTGTTTTGGGTTTTTTCTATTTAGGATTGACACATACATGTAAAACATTGATGAGATTGTAAAGGTAGGGGCAGGACATGATAAGCTTTGCTTCTTTCTGTCCCTTCTCGTACTGGATTGTTTTTTGTTTTGTTAGTCTGTTTGTTTTTATATTCTGTCTATTCTGTTTGTCTATATGGTGTTTTTAATGTTTGGTACTGTTTATACACGAGGAAAATAAAGAAATGAAAATGAAATGTCAATAAACTGATATTTTTTCAGAAAATGAATCTGTTATCAACAAACATTTTGCTGATTTTACATTTTTGCATCTTACCAGATGTTGTTATTTTATGACATTTCCTCATTGCTACGATCATAACAAGGTGATATGTGGCGGTTGCATATGACGGTTATTTTTGGGGGTTGGTTGGATTAGCTGGATTTTTCACAGTGTCTGATTCCGTCTTCAGATAATGTCATCCTGTCAGCTAACCAGAGTGTCTGGTTAGTGCTGGTTTTGCCACATCTTTGGTTTGACAGTGGTAGCAGCGAGCTTCAGAGGTGGCTAAACACATCCTTTGTTTGGTCGCTTTGCTCGCTAAACAAAGTTGACAGCTACGTTTTTACTCGCGCTCACTGATCATTGTAGTTTATTTTGTTTTTGTTTTTTTTAACTTTGATCAGTCTCTTCCAGGTTTTTTTTTTGTTTGTGTCCTGCCTGGTTTTGTAATTTATTAACCCATTACTCACAGGCAGCTACAGTAACTCTTCTCCTATTATTTGTATCATCCAGGTAGAGTTTTGGTAAGATTTAAGTTTGAATCAAAGCTACGTTACAGTATTTTTTTTGTTTTAATGTATGGGGGTGGAGGAGAGTGTTTGGTGCTTCTCTACCCGGCAACAGAGAGCTGAGTCATCTCTGTCGTAGCCCTCCCACGCCTACCCACGCTGCACTGCTCTCAGTCTCTCTCGGTGGTGGAGATGCATGGCCACGGACATGATACCAAAACTAACTGCATCACTTCATCCAAGGCCCACGGATGACAAAAACACACATTTACCGTAATCGAGGGGGGAGAGCCTTGACGGAACAGGGCTGGCACATAGGTGGGGGTGTGTGTGTGTGTGTGTGCATGTGACTCTTCTTCTGACAATTATATAGAAACTGATACCACCCAAGAACTTTGAGACGTGTGTTTCTGAAAATGTATATAGAAAGCCTGACTTCTCTGATGTTTTCCTCAAACTTTAGCCCAAACAAGGAGCTCACCCCGCCCCTCGCAAAATCTTTTTGACTTTGCTATTTTTTGATGTCGGTCACATGTGGCCCTTTGGAGGCAAAGCCACTTGTTGTGTGCCAACTATGCAACAGTCTCAGTGACTTCTAGGCCATCTGGCAGCAATCCCTATTTTCCACAATGAACCGCAGTTGCAGCAAATTCACAAATTCACAATCTCCCCCGTCTTAATCTGGTCATCAGTGTCATACTCTGCCATGGTGATGTAACTGCATGTACCATTCATTTCATTCTTCTTGTTATGTTTGAGTTCACAGCTCAGATACTGATCTGACCTCTCAGACTGAATGAACCATTATACTGTGATGACAATTATGTAGTAACACTTGCTATTTCTTCACCTAAAGAGGCAAACATTTATTATCTGAGCATCCCTCAGGTACTGGACATGAGCCAACTGTCTACAGGGAGGCTAACGAGACATCTAATTCAGAGTCTTGTATAAAGAAAACTCAACATAATACTATGGCTGACAGGCAACACAATGTAAATCTGCTACTCAACATAAGCAACATAAAAAGTGCAAATCACGGGACACAAATCATGAATCTACATGATATCCGTCCATTCTTTAGCATTACTGCGTATCTGTGTGGTGTAGCCAACCCCGGCTGACAATTGGGTGGGAGCGCTGTGCACCATGGACAGGTCTTTGAGCAGACCTGAGATCAGTCAGAGGTGGAGCTACCACAAATAGACACTTACACACTACCACACATATATCAGCACATCTGTACAGTCAGCTTAGCTGTTTGAGGCAAATAAACTGCATACATGGTCAAGAGTCAAATTTGCATAAATAACAAGACAACACGCCTCATTAGCGATGTTTAGCTAGCTATGTAGTTATGTGGATAATTTAGTGATGCAAATAATGTGCGATGCAGCTTTTTACAAACACCAAGGCTAGCTGCTATTTGATATGGTCAGATTAGGCTATCGATTGATCGAGGCATCAGTAATTAGCTCTGCTGTAGACGATGATGATGTCCTAGTGGCTACAGTCAGAATTACAGGTCACATGACTCCCCATGGCTTCAAGAAATAGGCTGTAAATCAATAAATCTTCATGCATCATAAATTGCTACTACATCTTCCAACAGTTTATCCCCCTGGCGAGCAGCTTTGACAGGGAAGAACAAATGCCAAGTTCTTTCAACACGTCGACATAAATGAAGGTTTTATGCCACTGATAGCTATAGACATCACACAGAACAGAAATTGAGCATCACGAAAACACTGACGAACAAAAATATGGTTTCGTTCAAAAGTCATACAACACGACTGAAAATCATTTCACCAAATAAATGTTGGTATTTAAATATCAAGACAATAACATGTCCAATACATATATAACTTGTGAGGGACCAGCAGCAGGACTAACCTGCAGCATTTCCACACTGTAATGATGTTGTAACGTCTTTCAGATATAGACACTGTAGACAAGTGCCTTTTTTTAGTGGGTTAACTCGAGTTTAGAAAAGAAAAAGAGCTGATACCTACTAACTCTGGGATCAAGGGCCTTGAGATGCTGGGAGCTCAGAGCTGTCACTACTTGCAATACATAGTGAGCGCAAGTTGCTCACTGCGCATGCATTTAGATCCACGGTAACATGTCACAGCTTTGGTGACAACTAAAAATCCAAATGGTAACTCTGACAGACATTTCTCATGTCTAGCTAGCTAAGAACTAGACAAACAGAAAGTGGAACGGATGCATCATCTGTACGCTACCCAGAGACAATCACCACTGTGTCGTCTGCATAGATTTGATCATGCAGTCGTATGTTCAGATACATGATCACACACGTTCGCAGCTACTGCGCAAGTAGCGTTGACACAGTGACGTATATTATGAATTTGGCTCTCAAGACTTATTTCCATGCATCACAACCTCTGTGTTGAGTCAAAGTGTGAATCTGGAGTGTCTGTGTTTGGAGCATGTGTGTGTATTTTTAGTCTCGCTCATACGTGCAGTGATATAACATACTGCTTACAGGTCTCCTATAACATGCGTCAATACAGGTTGTGAAACTCCCACTAACGTCAGTAACAGACTCATTCCTATACCCAGATTGATCAACATGATCAAAGAGCTCCTTGCTGGGCTGGAGCTCTTTGATCGCCTTGTTCCATTTGAGGACAGCTGCCGCGCTGCAATATCACCAGGAGATACAACAACACCGCCACTTTCACTTCAACCCTTCAGTGCGTCACACCATCATTACATGACTAACTTTGGAGAAACTAGTTACTTTGCCAAGTGCCAAATATAGCTGATATTTGGCACAACCTGAGCGACTGCCAATACTCAACACATTTGCCCTCGCAGTGCAATTCATCCGCTCTGTGATCATCACACCATCAGATTTCATGTTCTATATTTCCTATTTTTAGCCCGATCCCTTTTGAGTTTTTTCTTTCTTGCATGCTGTGCTACTTATTTGCAAGCTACTTCTGTTATTTACAGAAAAGGAGAATCGTTCGCTGCCTTTTGGAGACTTAAAAGAACTTAAAGTAACATCAAACAGACATTAAGCCCCACACACAGCAGCACTGTTCACCAAAGCTCTGGAAACATTTGTAATATTTTCCAACTAGTTCTTGAATCCTTCCTGCTCTGAAACTCAAAGCCTAAACTCTGAAAGAAGACAAGTTTCCAAGAGCTGCATTCCTTCTAAGCTTGATAAATACCAACAAATGCTTGAAAGAGAAAACAACAACCTGATGTCCAACTGATTTTTACTTACCAGTTTGTCAGTCTTCATCCTCCTCTTCATCAGAGAGTCTTCACTGCAAACTAAGAAGTTCAGAGAGAGAGAAAGAGGAGAGGGGGGAAAGAGAAGAGAGAAGGAATGTTTTAATCACTCTGAAGGAAGCCAGTTATCTTCCCACACACATTGCTAAGTGTCCTACTCACAGAGACACAGACAACACACACACACAGACACACATACACACAGACACACATACACACACACACTCACACACGGACTACCATAAGATACCTCCAAAGGTCAAGATGAATCGGTAAAGGAGTGAAAAGAAGAGGGTCAGAGAATGAGAGAATGAGGGCACAGAAAATAAAAGAGGCAGAATAGAAAAGAGGAATGAATAGAATGTATGAAGACAAGCAGATGACAGAGGGAGGAGGGAGGGCACAGAGAGAGAGAGAGAGAGAGAGAGAGAGAGAGAGAGAGAGAGAGAGAGAGAGAGAGAGAGAAAGACTGAAGAGAATGTAATGCATGGTTTGGCTGAGTCATCGGTAACCACCACTTCCTGCAATGCTCTCTTCTAATGACTGGCCAAGTTCTGAGGCAAGCGCACACACATACACACACATACGCACACAGGCAAAAAAAAATCTCCTACTTAGGCTACAAACTCTTTCTTCCTCTCCCTTTCAGATTCAAACTGCTTAAACCATTTCCCCTCACATCACATCGCATAGGAGGTCTCGCTTTCTTCCTGTGTGTGTATTTGTGTGTGTATGTGTGTGTGTGTGTGTGTAGTAGTAGAAAGCCTGAGAAAGTCGACCCGTGCACTGACCTCACTATGTGTGTCATGAGAAACAGCACTATCTGTGCTGCGAACTTCAGAAATAAACAGCTTTTCCCCCCCTTTTCCCAGAATTCCCAGGGGCGATTGGTTTCTTAACTTTCATTCATCCAGGGAAGAGTTACTGATGAGTGCGCTTCAAATCCATACAACACCATGATGGGGAAATCCATCTAGGAGCTGCATTTAAAAGAGTCAATATTTTTGAGGAAAAAATGTACGTTTACTTTCTTCCTGAGAATAAAATCAGATGATCAACACAGTCGTCGTGTTTTATAGTGCAAATACGCAACACACATTTATTTAATTAAACTCACTCAGGGAACAAAGTTTAGTTTGGTCTGTTATAACCAGTATCGTATGATGGCTAAACTTCTTGGCATCACTCTTTTCTACTTTACTACTGTTGATTTCAGCCCTTGACTTGTAGCTACAGTCGGTACCACCTACCAAAAAAAACGACTTAAAGGGGATATATGCAAGTGCGGCCTCTTTTTTGCTGTTTTGGCTTTTTTTTTTTTGTCTTTTTCTCTACAGAGCTCCCTCTACTGTTTTTGGAGTGCATATATTCACAGTCGTGAAACCACACCGCTATCCCCCACCCGCCACTTGGCCATGTGCATGTGATTTCAACAAAACCACGAGAATACGATCTGTGGAGCGATGTCTACGGAGGTGGGTAACGTCAGCAAGAGATTACAGATTTCCGGGGTGTGTTTTGAGGTGCTGATCTTGAAAGGTTGGTTTTCAGCCAAGATACATTAGGTGGAAGGCAGAGAGCATCCATTCTCTGTTCACATAAATTATTAAATCAAGGTTAAAATCTTGCATAGTTCCTCTTTAAACCAACTGTAAGTCCTTTTCTGGCCACATGGGGGCAGTTAAAAAGGAGTTGTAAGAGCTACATCGCAATCTCTTTTGGCAAACAGCATACATCCAACAGTTATTCATTAACATTATCTGATGGAAAAAGAGTGTTCATTAAAGCTTGTTGATAAGAATAGAATAGAATAGAATAGAATAGAATAGAATAGATTAGAATAGAATAGAATAGAAATACTTTATTGCATGCAAAGGCAAACGTGTCTTTGGCTTGCATAATCATTTATAAAAAAAAGAAAACATTCCATAACATCAGAAGTTTATATGTCCTGTTTTGCAAAAAAAGTTTTGTGTGAAGTCTCGGTTGAGTTTTTAATTTGCAAAGCGGCCTTGAAGATAGCGGAGGTATGCAGACGGCTCTGAAGTTTCAACTGAAAACATCTTCCTGGCAACATAAGAGATAAAACATGGCCGTTGCCTGGCAGTATGACATGAGTACTTTGCATTGTGCTTAAATACTGATGAATTCCTCTGTTTGGGGGAGACGGTGACACTTTTTCACCATCATTATCATAGATTAAGGATCACATTTCTGGTCTTTAGCGAATGTAAGGCCAATACTGACTGTCTTTATTCTCTACCAACTATCAACAGCCATCTGTTTAGCTGCTAAATGCTGCGCTGTGTTAACCAGCTAGTTTGAGCTGTGCCACTGAAAACAGCTGCCTGCTGGGGCCAAAAACCACGCTGATGTGAGTGTTAACTGACCAAAAACAGTAAAAGTTTAGGGCTGGACAGTTTAACGAAGAGCCAAAACTGGCTATAAAGCACCAGGGAGTCCATGGCAACAGCAGATTTGGGCAGTTATAGCCACTTTGAGCACGAACGGAGAATCAGGACGTGTTTAGCATAGCTTTGCATAAGGACTGGTAGCAGGGGGAAACAGCTGGCTCTGGTGTCAGTGTTATAAAAATATTCCTACCAGCAGCTTTGACGTGTTCTTATTAACACATTGTGTATTTGTTTGTTTAATCTGTTGTTACACAAATGTGTGGTGTTTTAGGGGGCGGGAGTTGTAACATGGAACAATTGCTTGACAAACAGCAGAGCAGCCTCTCCGAGCCTCTGCACAGTGTTTAATCCAGCACAGGTTTGGTTTGGGCCTCAGGAAAGACTCTGTTCAGCTTCACTGTGACAAGACTTCAGGATGCTATAGACAGCTGTTACCCCCCCCCCCAAAAAAAAAAAAAAAGTTCCTACACATACGTTAAATGTTAAACCAACAGGTCAAAGGTGTTCTTTTAATAATGTTGAACTATGTCTTTAAAAGCAGCAAACTAAGGCTTTGTTCAGTGATTATTCTCAGGTTCATACATTTCAAACGATGCATTTCACTCAAGTAGCTTCTCACAAAACCCTGCAAAGCGTGAATGAAAGTAAAAGGAGTTTTTTTTTTTTTTTTTAATGAGCGAAGCCTGGGCGGTGCAGCGGCAGCAGTGTCAAAGCCACATGGGATGACAGAGGCGAAGCTTGGTCAGAAGATCTCACAGACCAAAACCTGAAATCAGGCTGATTGTGAAAGTACAGTATTTCACAACGTTGTGGCACAAGAGTGGAACAGCGGTGACCTACAATGATCTATGAATCATTACCAACGAATACCAACCCGCTTTTTCTCGGCCTAAATTCGCTCTGTAGCTAATGGGGGCTGGAACATATTTTAATTCATTCGGGTTCAACTGGAAACGGTTTCATTTTATGTCACTGAGTTTGTTTTTTCGTAAATCAGGGCGCAAGTTACATCTGCACACGCCGCACTCAGCCTGACCAATACTTTCTATGACATTTAGGAATTTGTCATCTTGCCAAAGGTTATACACATCGACACAACAGTAATGAGACGAAGTGAAGTGAAAACAAAATTACTGTATCATCCTGAGAATGCATCGAGCTGTTGTTTGTATTCATGTGTGATATTCGAGGCTGTCGCACAGTCAGATATCACCTCACAACCGCGTGCTCCGACGCATTTTGCAACGTTTCAGGTAATGTTTTAAGTTCTACTGAGAGATAGAAAAGTGTGAATCCTAGATTTGATGTGTTGTCTGTTGTATACTGCGAGTCAGTGTCTCTGGGGTTACTGTGATCCAGATGAATCCCCCCCCCACCCCCCCTTCCATGCTTTGGTTTATCCGGAGGAAATCATGGGAACTCTGGGCCAGTTTCATAAATACACACATCCTCCTCTGCAGTTCCCACGCTTTTCATCACAAACACACACACACACACATACATACACACACAAATCCTTATACTGTACACTGCCGAGTGAAGCGAGGGCAGGCATGGGCATGGTGTCTTGTGCATACTGTATTCTGCATAGTCATACTGGCAGTGGCAGAAATGGGGGAACACACTCAGCTCATTGCACCAGATGCTTCGGTGTCTCTGCTTGTTCATGGCAGATGAACCGGATATGACAGCTCTTCTGCAGTGTGAGTGCTGCACCACAGACTGTACACTAGATGCCAGTTTCTGGTAAAAAAGACCATCCACGGCCACAGGGTACCACGCAGCACCAACCACCATATAGGCTACACCTTGAACTGTGGGGTTTGTTAAAATGCAGATTACTGTAACTCTGCCAGCAACTTCTGCAACTCGCAACTGATGAGCTACATGCACGTTTTCACAAGAGTGGGATGTAGTGATTCTGAGGATACCTACCTATCTTCATCTTAGCAATTTAATGATGAGTAATGGTGCATGTGTATTGTTTTCCATCCATGTTCGTCTTCCTTTAGCGTGTAAAGGTGCCAACGTTTTGTTAATCAGCCTGGACACAAAGTGCAGCTGAGATTGATGAAAATTAATTTTGCTTCTGGTCTAAAAGCAAAACAAATAATAGACAAGATATGCTTATTTGTACAGAACAGTTTGTCATCATAACAACATCCTCTGCCCTTAGGCCCTCACATCGACTTAGGATAACTCCAAGGTGGAGTTTGACGAAAAGTTGGAAGGGATCAACATGACTTCCACTAAATCCCATTATTACAGGCAACCTGTCAAATAGTGGTTGAGATGTTTCAGTCAGAACCAAAGTGAACCAATCATCCAATAATACAGGCATTTCCATCAATACATATATATGGCACTGACACGGCTTTTAAGTATCTATATGATGCATGTGGTGTACATGTGGAAGTTTCTGTTAGCTTTAACACAAATAAATCACCACTAACTGTTTCATTATAAACAAACCTATAGGGCAGTGGTTCCCAACCTTTTTTGGATTGTGACCCCATCATAATTTTAAAAAGATTAATAATTAGTTAAATATATATACTGTATATCAGTAATTTATTTTTTTCAATTAGACATTTCAGGCGACCCCATTTGAATTCCAGGCGACCCCACGTGGGGTCCCGACCCCAAGGTTGAAAATCACTGCTCCTGTGTAGGGAGTGTAGTGTGTATTGTTTAGAAGAGTTGGTCTGCGGTAGCTGTTGCACTGAGCAGAGTTACACATCATGTATGCATGCATGCAAAGAAAGAAGCACTTCCATAGAAACTAAAACCTTATCAACTTTATCAAGATGTGTGTTTTTGGGGGAGTTTTTTTTTACCAAGAAGTTCGGGCCCTCATGGTTTGACTTACAAATTATCTCCATATCGCTCAGCATCATAGATAAGAACCAAACATTTGAATAAAAAGGGAGGTCCTAATGAAGCAGCTTCAATTATGCACACTGTTACTATAAAAAGAACACTAAAGTTTCTGCTGTATAATTTTTAACCAAGATGAAATCAGATGAAGCATAACAACACAGGGATCCTCGGCTTCTATTTTTAGGATTTTATTACTGCCTGTTTTTTTCAGTGACACGCAGACACATGAAGGAAAAGAGAGAAAGTAAAGACTATGAGAAACGCTGGCTCAGCAAACAGCTCATTGTGGGAGGATTGTGGGAGACAGGGTCACCGGATGAGTCAAGGAGAACCATTACACACACACACACACACACAATATCAGAATGAATAGGACAAGCTGTCGTCTATCTTTAGTGTCTGTGTGGGAATCAGACCTTCAACTCTGGCTCAGTTGTTGCTTTGGGCTAAGGGCCTAATGAATAACTGAACAATCTTTTCAAGTGAGACTTCCTTTTTTTTGCCTCATTTTGCTTAGTCGCTGGTAAAGTAATCCTTCAGCTAAGGGAAAAAACAAACTTCAGACTTACCACTTGATCACACACTAAATAGGACTGGTTTCCCTTTTTTTCAGATGCATAAAAACATGTCCAGCTGTGTGGATGGTGTAAGTGCCGCATGATGGTCTAAAATAAGTTCTGACATTTCAAAAAGAACAAAAATACAGCTGTTCTCTACATCAAGAGTCTTTCCAGCCACTGGATTTTCCTTTTTAAGTCTTAAAATGTCATATGATTGCTTTTCCTACCAAGTTATTTTTTTAATGGTTGGTTAGTAGTCTGTCGGCATCTGTCTGCTGTTTCCGCTTTTTGAAAGTTCAAGACATGTTATCGCCGCTTTTGGTGGGTGGGTTCAGCCTGCGCCACCAGAAAACACTGATTGTATGTGAAGAATTTATAATTTATTTGAAACAGCAACTTACATTTCTCCAAGGTTAGATGAGCTAAACTCATGCATCCAAAACTACAAGCTGTCTGTCCTCACGGCTGTTTTCTATTTGTCTCACAAATGTGAAAGTGTCATCTGGCATCAAGGCTCCAGTTTGGTTTATCAGCTCCATTTTTATTGCTTAATGTTTGACTTTATGAGTCAGCAACTGTCTTCTTAGGAACTGGTGAGCAGGTATTAATTTGTTTATGTCAGTTATTCAAACAAGGACGTGCTGAAGGCATTTACAACTCAGTGAGGCGTTGATTCTCTGTGGTATTGTTTGTCACCATCGTCAGCTTTTTTTCACAAGGGCCTTTTGATTAAATGTGATTGAAATAAAAACGTATTTAAAAGACCTATCAATCTTTTACGCCCATTGGTCACCAATGAGACACCAGTACCATCATGTTAGGATTAGGGTACTTTTCCATCTTCAGTGTTTAACTTAGGCCTCCTGCCTAAAGAACTGTGCACTCAGTTGTGCAGAATCAGATAAAAAATACCGGTCAAATATTAATTTCCTCCCGGTTACACTTTGCAGCTAGAGAGAGGTCTATATTTAGCCCAGATTAGCATAAACAAAGCGGAACAGAAAGGCTAGCATACATATATCAAAAGAGAAACAATATATCTTTCGAGAATGTTAAAGATGCCATACTTACATACTTTTCAGGTAACACTGCATTGGATAAATTAAAGCAGAAGTAAGTGATATATTTGTGTTAATATAAGTCTTAAATAGTTAGCAATCACTTACATAGAGTGTTTGGACCGAAACACGGGTCTGTCAGTCACTCTGCTCTGCTCTGAGCCGAGGAGAAAACTTTTCTCGTATCCTACAGTTTTTATCCAATGAGGAGAGAGAACGGCATGCAGGGCTGTGTGTGCAGCCAAGGGATGCGCGTGAATGTGGTGACGTACAGTAGGGACGAGGACTGTTATGGTGCGTTCAAGGCAGCCCGTAACTCATGTTTTTCCGACCTGTGAAGTCATACCAGTTCGATCTGGTACGAGTTCACGGGTCGGAAGTTACGAGTGGCCGTTATAGTGACTTTCACAGGTAAAACAGGTCGGAAAAACACGAGTGGGTTGCCTGGAACGCTACAAAATCGTATGTTGTGACATGAAGCTGTAATTTACGGTTTCAAAAGCCTGCCTGGAACGCAGCATTAGCCAAAACGACCGGATCGCTTACTTCTGCTTTAAATGTATCTGTGCATTAGCTATTATTTAAATGCAATAAATGGCAGCACAGCAAGTGATGCCTTAAAACTGCAAATAATCTGCAAAACCTCCATCCAACATGAAGAAACTACACAGTCTGATCAGAGGAGGTGTCTTTCATTCTTTATTTTGGGATAATTTAGCCTATAATCTAACTCTCATGTTAAAAACCACCTCTGTCAGCTGCATGTTTTCATTACATCTGTCTGTCTGCTTCTCCTTTCCACCTCTTAAAAACAACACTTCCACCTCTGTCCTCCAAACTACGAATTTGCCATCATGGTTACTGGCTGTTGCTGTGTGTGTGTGTGTGTGTGTGTGTGTGTGTGTGTGTGTGTGTGTGTGTGTGTGTGTGTGTGTGTGTGTGTGTGTGTGTGTGTGTGTGTGTGTGTGTGTGTGTGTGTTGACGCAAAGTGGAACAAACTTGTCTGGTGATGTTTTACCATGGAAACACTGCTGGGCAGGCGGACGAGGAGATTTCACAAGTGGGAATGGACCAGCACCCACACACCCATTAACTGCATCTCTCTGTTTCTGCTCCTCTTTCAGTATAATTATGCATCATACATGTGCACAGACATCCTGTAGTTAATGGAACCAAATTGATGTTGCTTTGCTGTGAGTCCAGTGAGAGACTATTGCTTTAACTCCGGCCAAGGTTATGGTTATGTTTAGACAACTCAACAGAGCAGAAACATGCATACTTTTTAACAGTGTCTCCTTAAAGGTATATGCACAGGATTGCACTTGTATATGTGAAAAATGACGGATGCAGTGGTGTGTGAAGAATAAAAAAATGAAAGTGTGAGAAACACCTCCAGACACTTGCAGTCAATTCCTGTGCACACACAGTGGGTGTTAATGTTGGATTGCTAGATTAAGAAACCGACCCCTTTATTTCCACCTCACTATATCGAGGACACACTGACGGCACCCTGCAATGGCTCTTGATGGAAACTGTCAAACATGTTAATAATGCATTTCTCAGACTACTGAGTTAAGTCACAGTCAATAATGTTATTAGAGGTTTTGCAACTGAGACGCCTGCAGTTAAAGGGATAGTTCAACATTTTTGGCAAATTGGCCATATCGCTAGCCTGACAAGCCAGACTATATCACTAAAATGTATAGTCTGGAAACGATCGGTAGACCTCGGCTCAATCCAGGGGGCGGGATGAAGGCTGCCTTTCAAACTGCCTCTGCACGCAATAGGGCAGCGCTAGGTAGCGCTACGACTAATCAGAGCAAAGAGCAGGATGACGTTAGCCTGACAAGCCAATTAAAATCTACGTCGCCATCGCGTTAAGCCCGCCCAACGACTCTCTAAACAGATAGAGCGCTGTGATTGGTGAACACAATCGGTGTTCGAGACTCAAAAAGTTCCTATGGCTCGTTTCTAGACCCACCTACGGAGCAAATATTTTTGCTACCGCTAGGGTGCGTCTAGATTTCTAGGCTACCATATCGCCATAATCCCTATACAGTAGTCACAGCAGTAGGTTTGTTACCTTTATTTGTCGGTGCGAGCTGTTTTTAAAACGGCAGAGCAGAGCCGCGAGCTGCTCAGAGCTACGCTACGGAGACTAATGGGATTTCTTGGTTTCCCTCATCAAACTCATCAAATACACAATCCAACAACTCCAAAACGCTCTCATGGACAAGTTGTGACCTGCACATTCACCACGCTATGAGATAATAATGGAACGTTACAAGATGGAGTTGTTTTCGAGACAAATGCAGAGACTGCTTGCTGAAAAACTGCCCCCGACGGGAATTCGCATCAGCGGTTTTGCATGAATTTACCTCGAAAACAACTCCGTCTTGTAACGTTCTGTTATTATCTCATAACGTGGTGAATGTGCAGGTCACAACTTGTCCACGAGAGCGTTTTGGAGTTGTTGGATTCTGTATTTGATGAGTTTGATGAGGGAAACCAAGAAATCCCATTAGCCTCCATAGCGTAGCGCAGCTCGCTAAAAATAGCTTGCACCGACAATTAAAGGTAACGAACCTACTCCTATGACTATATCGATTATGGCAATTGGCAAACTGTTGAACTATCCCTTTAAAGGCACCTGTAGGGCGGTGTGTGTGTGTGTGTGTAAAGTGCAGCAGAAATCTAAGTCGTCAATGAGTTTACAGCACATTTGTTGCTTGACAGACTTTTGCACAAGTTGAAAAAATATGTATAAAAGTAGAAAAGTGGAACTGTCCAAAAATCAGGGAGACATAAAAACACAGGAAAACCACATTATCCAAAGAGAAACTGTGGAAGCTCAGCAACATGATGTTAAACAGGATATTTACTTAGCCAGTCACACCCTCCAAAATACCCAACCAAAACCTATCATTGCCTCTACCATATATCACACTGTGGTGTTTATCACACTTTGTCTGTGCCTGAAAAAATAATCCTCTCCTCCCATAATCCCTCCATCTCCCCCACATACAAGCAGACATCTCTCCTCCTTCCCTATCCAGTCTGAGACAGTCCAGTCCGGTCTGGGTCTGGGTCTGTGTGAGTCAGAGGGAGCAAAGGATCTGACTCACCTCCTCATGAGTCTAAACACCATTAGTTTCCAGGTGGGAAACTGAGACGGCATTGTGTTTCTGATTAACCAGCTGAGGCACTTTTCCCTCAGAAATAGAGGGAGATCCTGTTGTCTGTGTGTGGGAGCGTGCGCCTGTATCTTATGAGTCTACGTATCAGTGTGTGGGGGGTTTTGTGTGTGTGTGTGTGTGGTCCGGTGTACTGAGTGTATGTGACAGAAAGAAATAGATGAACGTGTCTGTTTCCACTGTGATTAATGCCTGAGTGAGACCACCAGGCTCGAGGCTGCAGGTGGGGACGTCTTTGTCTCCGCCGACGGTCAAACAGTGACTCAGTCTCAACTGAACTAATCTGATATAGTGAATCAGCATCAGTGCCAATAATGAGGTCATTCAACATGAAAACTGGCCAGATGTGAGCCAGACGGACATGACTCGCCAAGTCACTCAAGTTTTCAAATGTGAGAATCTACGACTTTTACTTGTGACATTACAGTAAAATTGAAAAAGACAACACCTGACTGAGCTGTTTAGTGTTTTATAAACCAAATAATTTAATCAATTAATCAAGGAAACGATCTGCACTGAACTTTAGTATTGCTTTGAGGAAGTTACAGTGTATTAAGAGACTAAGCAGAGGTCTAAACAGCTGGAGCTGCTCCTCTGCCCCACTGATACTGGAAAACCACAATTGCAGCTCAATCAATATTCACGATGAGGGGATACACACACACACACAGCTGTGTCTCTGCCATCACTGCGCTGATCTACTGTGTGAACCAAAGCCTGACTGCTTCTCACTGCTCTCCTCCATTGTTGCCTTTAAGTATGCCGATCAATACCGCCAGCTGACACCCATCGACCAATCAATACCTCTCATTTCCCCAGGGGAGGCGGGGTTTAACATGTTCTCTTTCACTCTGTAGAAAATCACAGAGTTTGAATGAAAGGATGCATTGATGGGGGTGATGCTGCAGGGGAACAAACACCATGAGCTTTAACTCCTGGGGGGGAGATGATGTGGGAAAACAGCGCCCTCTTCTGGTGAGAGTGAGACAACAGGGTCATTTCATCTATTTCAAACTTGATTTAGTCGATATAGATGCTTGATATGCACATACAGTAAGATCTACTGCACTGCACCTCCCAATGCTACAATGTTTATATATATACGGTCCCTGTTCAATAA
The DNA here is from genome assembly GCF_905171665.1 of Trachurus trachurus. Classification (NCBI taxonomy): domain Eukaryota; kingdom Metazoa; phylum Chordata; class Actinopteri; order Carangiformes; family Carangidae; genus Trachurus; species Trachurus trachurus. The sequence continues at coordinate 9,769,652 of NC_139906.1, forward strand.
ATGAAAAATAAATAAGCAGTTGATGCTTTTCTTTCTTGGTGCAAGCTAAAAAAAAAAGTGAACGAATGAAAGGTGAATGAATTTTGAATTTGACAAATAAAATAAACAAAGATCTAAAATAAAGCTGGAGAAACAGTAATATTTATAAAAGAATATATATATAGTTTATAGTTTATAATATACAGTATGGGAAAGCTCAGGAGTGATTCAATAGTGAAGAAGTTTCAGTTTCAAAGTTGAACAGCAGGTGGAGGCAGAGCGGCCATGTAGAGGCCATGAGGCTGATGTGGAAACCTAGGGTGTCGAGTGTTGGGCAGCACTTTCTTTACTGATTATTCTCTTTTCACTAATATCCATGTGCATATTGTCTTAAGTTGCAGTAACAACTTTTTCCATGTTAAAGAAACACAGCAGGTTTGAAACAAAGATCTTTAACTAGGATTATGAAGTAGGATTTTTCAACATGGTTTCAACTATTATTTCACCTATGAAAGCCTAAGATTTACTGCCTTGCTCGAAGGCACTGCACAAACATGCAAGAAGACGAGTCACTCTGGGGTTTTCGGTTTCTGGGCATTAAAAAAACAAAAACTTTTCTTCCATATTTCCACATCACCCAGACTGAACAGTTCATTCATGAAGCAGATCTGAATCCACGTACAGATGTAATGTGTGTGTCTTTCCACCAGGGGGCGACATAAGCCTGTGAATAACTCAGTGTGGCGACAATAGCTGCACGTCCATTTACATTCATTCAAATGTGAGGCACTAACTGCTGCCTGTAATCATTTAAAAAATAAAAGGATAGGATTGGTTATTTTCTTTTCCTACTTTAAGCCTTTTCAGACTTTCAATCTGACTGATTCACCGTTAGAAACTCGGTCTTTTTATCTCTTTTTTTATCATTAAAATATTAAAACAGCTCTGATTTCTAAGAATGAATCATAAGTATTGCATGATCCAGTAAGTGCAGTATCTGAGGATGCATGCAGTATCTGCTCTTTTCATTGCAGTGTGTTGTGGCTTTGACCTTTGACCTTCTCTTTCACTGTGTGTTAACAGGAAGTTCCTGTAACAAACAGTTCAATGAAATAAAAGCAGATATGTAAATGCATGTGAGACGCACACACCAAAAAAAACAAAACATTTTGCATAAAAAGATAAAAGCATTTGGCGCGTGAAAACCTTTTTTTTCTCCCCGTTTTGTGAACAAGAGTTTCAGACTCCACCACCACCACTTCCTCTGCTGTGAAGCCACTGGGTGCAGGTCTTTACTGGAAACCAGTAGCTCTGACTAAAAACCCCACTGTAGTAGTGTATAGTGCACTTGTAGCAGCCGTTACTTACCAATACATTGCACAGTGTGAGACAGTTCTTGCGTCTACACCTCACTGTCGACGCAAGAGCCCTCTCACATCCTCCATCCTCCCAGCTGCACCCTGAAGCAACATCTTGCTGGAAACCAGTAACTTCAACTGTAAGCCAGTGTGGTCAACCAACTAAATCTGCACATAAAAGGTGTACTATGGGTGTGAGTCAACTGTCATTACTACTAAGTCTGACAAGAGCAATTCCTTGTCAATATATGGATTTGTTTCATTGTTCAACCACTGATAACAGACATGTGAGTGTTGCCTATTAAGGCAAGAACTGCTGCTGCTGCTGCTGCTGCTGCTGAAGTCAGTGTGGTTTCTCGGACCCGACCAAAGAAAAGACCGGTTCCTCTTGGTCTCACTGCAGAAACCTTGACCTCCACCATCGCAGAAAAACTCTGCAGCAACCAAACTGCAGCAATTCAACAGTTTGAATGCATGCACTGCATTCTGCTTCAGGCCTGTATCAACATCAACAGCTTTGACGAGACCCGGGCTAGAAAGTGTTTATCAACTGATGACTGAAATCCCAGATGTTGATCAAAGGCAGTATCACATGAGCTGTTTTCTTGTGGCGAGGGCACTCTGTGCAAAGCTGAAGCTCTCTGAGACGTTTCTAAGAAGCAAAGAGGAATGCAAACACAACCCTCCTCCAGGAGTGTGTGGTGGTGGTGGTGGAGGCAATGCAGCACTGCCACTCAAGTAAAATGCATGTTGTGCAAGTATAGTATCAGCTGGTACGATGTTAGAGCGTTTAGCCTACTGTAATAAAAAAAAAATGAAAAAAAAATCCAGTGTGTGATAACGCAGGAATGTGCTCAGCTCGCCTCCACTTCACTTTCACTTCACCTTCAAAATAAAAGGATAAAAGGTAACAGCTGCATGGCCACAGAAGCAACAGGTATATGCACACACACACACACACACACACACTGCACCCACTCACTCGTATAGGGTGCACAAGCACATTTGAAAAATTCACACACAGGCCAGAAACACCTTGAATTTAGACACTTCTTCTCACAGCTGCACAATATTTCTCACTGAACCACACTGCTCTCGTCATGTAAAGAGCTCTCAGTATAAATGCTGTGGTTTCTCATGTCTTCTCACCATCCCCTCAGCCTCGACACTCCACTGGGTAATCTACAAGCTACAAAACCAGGCCGCACACTGTTATCAGTTTCTAAAAAGTTGAGATAAAGAAGTGTTTTTTATTTTTTTTATTGGACAGTTATTAATTACTTAAAAATCCTGACGTTGATAGTGATAAAAGAGGAAGTGCTACTGTCCCTGTGCTGTGAGTGACGCATGCATGTGCAGTTAACATCCACATTGATGATGCATGTACTGTTCCCTGACACTGTACTCTCATTAAAACTGACCTCATTGCCAACCAAATAATCTGACAGTTAACATCCTCCTATCATCATCATCATCATCATCAAAGGCAAAGGCCGGACCAGCAACACTGCCGACACCTGAGGGCCCAAACAGATCAGAGACTATAGCTTTGAGCACTTAATTATTTTTGATTAACTTGTGCCTTAAAATCCAACTGCTTCATGTCAGAGTAGTTGTGTGCAAACCCACAAAACCTCGGTGGGATTAAGTGCTGGGTATCTTGGGTGAAGACTGAGGAGTGTGGCAGTTAGCTTAGCTTAGCATGAAGACTGAAACGACTATCCTAGCTCTGTTGAAACTGAGAAAATAGAAAGTCACCAATTCATATGTCATATCTAACCTGCACCCAGAAATGTTAAATACGCTAATTTGTGGTTTTAGGGGAAGTTACATGTATGCTGAATCTATTTCAGGCCTAGAGTCTATCTACTGCATGACGTGCTCATATTTGGGCTGTTTCTGAACCCTGGGTAGAGTCATGCTAGCTGTTTCCCTTTGCTTCCACTCTTTATGCTAAGCTAGGCTAAGCATATTTTATCACAATGTGACAAAGTTCACTTGTAGTGATGAACTTACAGGGAATCATCATCACCTGACAGTGCAGCTGCCCTCGGCCTTCAGGCTATGTGAGTTTCAACTCACTACTTAACTGTCCAACCTGCAGCTTATTTTGGTTCAAACACCACTCTCATACAGCCTGTTGTCTACTACAGCAGGCAGCTGTTGCACTGTTGTGTTCAAAAAAAATTGTGTGTTTAAGGCGAAGATGTGATCTCAGCAAAAAATGGCACGTAGTGGCTTTGGAGGGAAAATCCAGTGTTGAAAAGTGTCAAGAAGAAAAAAAAAAAACACTCATGCATCTGTGACTTTATCCAAAAGTAGAGGTGGTAAAAGGAGGAGGAGCACACAGAGGAACAAGCTACTCATTCAACTGAAGTGAGAACATTAAAATGGAGGTGCAGCTGTATGCTTTTTTGAATGGTGTTGATATTTAAGTTTTATTTCAGGGCCTCCACAAGTATTTCCATCACTCAATATCATGTTATTTAAGTCCAAACATCCCAGATCAGGTGCCATGATTCAGGCTGAGCTGGAGCCCATAAGGACGACGAATGTGACACAGCCATGGCTTGAGCTAATTATAAGTACTATGTGTGTCTGTGTGTGTGTGTCTATGTGTGTGTGTGTGATGTAAAAGCTGCCTACTCATTTGTTTTTGCCACCGCACAAATAGACACAAGGTTTACTTTCATTTGAATGAGCCATCTGTGGTTTGCATCTCACTCTCTGCTGCACACAGAGCACCAGTAGCCTTGAAACAGCATCTGCTGACTATGTGTGTGTGTGTGCTAAGAAAAAGTGAATAAGTGAATCTACTGTATTACAGTGTGAGGCAGACGAGCAGGTGAAGCCTCAGAGACCCCCTTCTGTGGGGAGGTGGCAGTAGGACCAGCTGTCCTGTTGGGAGTGACCTGACAAGTGTAACGTGTGTAAAAATGGAGATTGTGGTTGGTAACTGAAAGCTGCTCTAATCAAATCTTTACTCACAATGCATCAAATGACTATTACTATTTATGAAAGGGGGAGGGAGGGTGTGGGGTTACTCACAGTGTCAAACACACAGATAATTATCTGACTCTGCAGGTCTCCTCAGCTGCACACTGAATAGTGTCTTTGAGGTCTCGATTTCTGATGTGTTGTTTGACTCTCTCTGCTCTTAACCCTTTCATTTCCAGTCACAAAAGGCAGCTGTTTTGTTTAAAAAGAAAAAGAAAAGCTTTAATAAATCAGCTCTACTCAGATTCTCTCAGAGGTTGGTAGAGACCAAACACAGAGGAAAAGGAGAAGCAGATTCTTGCTTTCATGGTGTGTGCACACAAACACAACTTGAAATCTTTCTCTGTATGATCTGACAGATGTGTATCAGCAACTACTTTGCTCTCAACTCTGCACCATCAAGGCTGATATTTGTCATTGTGTTTACAGCTACATTTCCGTTGCATTAAAAATAGACAAAAAAAAACCCCAACAACCGTAAGTTAATGCATTAAGTAAATAATTAATCAATTGCAGCTACACACATTTCTTTTGCCTTTAGTGGCCGTCTGTAAGTCGCTGTAAGAGAAGGCCGAGCTCCAGAAACAGCATCTCCAGTTAGTTTCCACTTCCATTTTCAGTAGCGATTATCGATTTGAATAGTGACAACATTAACTCTTCACTTTCTAGTCTCCTTTCCAACTTTGTCTCATAGTTTAGATTGGTGATTGAATTTCGTCAGATCTCATTCACAAGTGTATGACATAGTGAAACACGGACGTATTTTAGATTATTGTTGAATATTTCAGTCTAATCAACCTCCTGTTGCTGTATTGTAACTCAATCTCACCCCGGTTTGACTCTCACACCTTTGACACTCAACTTTCTCTGCTTCTGCCTGTGTCTGCCTGGCAACATCTCTGGTGTACGTTTCCTCTAATTTGTCTATATCAAGGCACGGCACGCAGAGCAGCCTATAATCAGCCAGTTCCTGCTTTGACTACATTTCCATGCTCACCAACAAAACTCACAACACAAACAGCCCAACATCACGGTGTGTGGGGCGACACTGGAGAGGGCATTTTATTTACAGTGGTCATGGTTACAACAGAGCTGTGACTACTCCATTGTGAATGAATTACTTAAGGGCTTAAACCCACAACCACAAACTTTATTTAAAGTTATAAAATAAACACAAAATAGAAAAACAAAGTGAGGTGGAGGAGGTTTAAAACCATCCACATTTGTTACACTATAGTTTAAATTAGTAAAATTAATGACTTCACATCATTTTAGCATGCAAGTAAATCATGATAGCTGAGTTGTATCTTTCATTTTCATTATAAATGAATAATTTGATTATTTATTATTATGAATGCAATGTATTTACTTCTCTTTTAGCTCAATTTTTGGTCTCCACCAACTCCACTGAGATATTTCTGACTCTCAAGCTGCTAAATGCTCCTCTGTGCTCACCTGCCGGTTGCTATCTGTATATTCGTTTCCTGTTTGGTGCTGAACAGTGTAGTGCAAAGTGTGAGTATTGAGCCGTAGGTCGGTATAAAGACTCTGTAAAGCCGGCTGGGAAGTTGCTGTAGATTCGAATAATGATCATCGAACATTTCTCAAAGTGACAGGTTTAATATTAGCTAGCACAGCCTGGCTGTCAATAAAACACAGTGTCCTGAGAATATGTCTAATTACTGTATGTAAATAAGAGAAAACACCTGAGGGGTGGTGGATTCACAGGTACACTAGTTGGAGTTTTGGAGTAAAACTGCCCCCCAGTGGAATCTCACAAGCTCAACAAAAGAGGACGATTACTGTAAAGATAGGACTATAATTGCAGAATTATTATGAAATGTATATTACAGACATTTTAGGTGAAGTACAGATCAAAATTCCCATTTGCCATCTTTGAAATGAGTCACAGCAGGTTAACTTCCTTTGTGCTTTGTACTGCAGCTCTATCTATATCTACACATTAGTCATATCTGGCTGGACCCAGTGCGACTTATCAGCAAGTGCTCAGACATGTGTTTTACATGTAATCTACCATCTAACTCCAGAAGCTACAATATTTGATATGATATCAGGTAATATCAGACAATGTGTCCATGTGTGCATTTTTACCTCTGCTTCCTGTTAAGCACCATATTTAGTTGCCCGGGATGCAAAATGGTGCAAGCAACAAGAGGAAGCTTGTGCAGTTGAGGTCACTAGGAAGCAGAATGAGGAAATGAGCTGATGTCTTTATGGTGCACGTTCACACACACACACACAGAGGAAAAATGCATGATCTCAAAGAATCCTCTTTAAATAAAGGTTATATAAATAAATCCCACTCCCCATTGTCTATTTTACACACACGCACGCGCACGCACACGCACGCACGCATGTAGGCACGCACACATGCACGCATACACACACGGTCTTCTCTTCCCCCCTTTCCCTCAAATGCACTCACTCAAAATTCAGCTCATATCTGGGTTGACACGTCTCTGCTGCTCAGTCTCCTGCCACATGAATGGAGGAAACAGGGACAGGGAAACCCCATCTCACTCATTATGAAACTCCCTCTCTCACACACACTCACACACACACCACAGTACATCTCTATATCTTTACTTTTAATGAGTCCAAATGGTGGAGAAGTGACAAGGTGGTGCCATGATGATTGGCAAAACGCTGACTGAGAGTTGAAAACAGAGATATCTTAAGCTAAACTATCAAATTATCTCAAACACAACTTAAGATGTTACTTAAAAATTCAAAATTAGTTGTAAAAAATAGAAAAATAAGGGGAATACTCTTCTACTGGTGGACAGAAACAGTTTAGCCCTGAGCTTTCAGCCACACCTCAGTCTTTAAACAGCAGATAAAGTTCACTGAGCTGTCACTGTCAGCTGACAAATACTTTTTGTCTGTATGAAAGTACTTATTCTAGTGTCTAGAGTGAACAGAAATGCTGAAATGAAAACAGCTCCCATCTCAGAGGAACTGAGGAAGACTGTCGAATAAACTCAAAAGCTCCAGCAACAGCTAAGAAATCGTCCTCCAGCCAAGGTGGTTTGTTTTACTAATAAAAATGTCAAATTGATGCTAAAATGTTTCCAGTCACACACTACTGTAAGTTGCGTTCTTGAACTTCTCGTTTCCGACAGAGCCTGAACGCAGCATCTCCCAGTGACTTCCCTGGGCTGCAGAGCAGTTTGCCTGTCATAAAAGTTATTGAAGTGACGCCCACTGCTTTCTGGTAAGACTCTTTCCAGGAGGTGACGCTCACCACCCAAACTTCACACGCTGATAAGGATCAGACTACAAAAACATCACAGATCAATTCACACGAGAAATCAAAAGGAGATTTGCTTTAGATGACGGCGATCATGATAATGATAATGGTAATAATATTAATGAACCGGGTGCGACTCCTCTGATGCGCATTCATGGCTGCAGTAGGCTACACGAGAGAAAATGATGACAATGTGCTATGAAGTAAAAAGAAAAAAAAACTTTCAGGTCAAGTCATTCAATAACTTAAAAAAAAAATACAAAAGGAAGAGGAAGGCTGGGTTACTATCTCTGTCTGACACCGCACACTTCCTTTTATCTGCGCACAAACCGCCCATTACGCATGAGTAAAGCTGCACGGCCGTCAAACCATCTCCACTTTATACGACAGTGAACACTTGTGTCTACTTCTGGATTTAAAAAAAAAAAAAAAAAAAAAAACTTTTGAAATACGGCTGTGATGTGATGAAATTCAACCTGAGGAGTTTGATCTGAGCTGCTTCCTCATTTAGGACTTTGAAGGGAGCGCAGCTGAGTTGAGAGGTGGAGAACTTCTTCCAGGAGCCGTTTAATAAGACGTTTAATTCATAAAAGTAGAAATGAAGTGACAACACTTACCCCCCTCCCCCGGCATCAGCAGCAGGCAGGCGCACACTTGTCTTTGCTTTTTGCACATCTTCTTCTTCTTCTTCTTAAGTCAGCCAACACTTGCAGGGCGCGCATCTGCAGCAAGCAGAGCAGACACGCTCTCTTTCACTTTCAAACTTTTTTTTTTTTTTTTTTGCAGTGCGAATTAAAAGTCATCCTGAGCGCACGCAGAGCCATGTGCGCGCTTTCCCCCCTCACTCTCTCTCACTCACTGCACTCACTCTGAGTCTCCCCTCACTAACTTTCTTCAGTGCTGCACCAGAGCTGTCCTCTGCAGCTCCCCATTCATACTGACATGGCTGCGAGACTTGCACTGTGGTACATTTTTCGTATTTTTTTGGTCACACCCACCACACCAGTCCTTCCTTCTCTGCTGCATGATGAGGGGAAACCTCAACATGAATGGACTTCTCTGTTTGACATCACTCTTCTCACACACACGCACACAGGGATGTATTGTAATATACATAATGTACGTAGTAAGGTTATGAACAACGACAATTAAAGGTACAAACGCACCTGTCACTGATCTTTATGAACAATGGGTATCAGTGTTTAAGTTCACTGCTGCCTTCAGGGCGATGTAAGGACGAAAAAACAATGGAAAACAAAAGGGAATTGGAAAAAAAGTTCAAAAAGTGCATGGAAATCAATTTTTTATGGTTAAAAATTAGGAAAATGAAACTGTAACTAGTTGTTTTCACCATGATGGTCTTCACATGATTTCCTTTTCCTATTCCAGACAGTACAAATTAAATTATTTTTAAGGAGTTAATCAAATGTTTGTTTGATAAAAGACCAGGGAGCACAGATGACAATGTGAATGTCAAGGATAACACAATAAAACTTATTTGAACTAGGTTACATAGAATCATACAGAGGCATGTGCAGTTCTCGAAGTTCAACTAATAATTCACCCCATTTTAGCTGGAGCTGGGATTAAATATATAAAGAACTGTGGAGTTAAACAAATGCCAAATGCTAATTGCTAAGCCTGAAAGCTAAAATGCTCACTGTGACAATGTTAAAATGCTGGTGCCAGGTTTGAAATGTCACTGTATGTTCCCACTATCTGCTGTAGCAGGTTACTGTTGTCATATTTCACTGGATTAATCAAATATGTGACACGTTTGTGGCTCTGGGATTCATGAATGACCTTGTGCATAACTTCATGGCAAAACTTCAAATAGTCGTAGGGGTGGGTGGGTGGAACCACTGACACTGCTATCTGCTTGCATGTGTGCACACACAGTGTCTGAGAATCTCTTTTCTGCGGTATTTTATCTTTCTGCATGAGAGCTCACCTGGCAGGTGTCTTCTTCACTACAGCTGGTCTTTAGATTCTCGTCTCCGCCCACCTGGGAATCCGTGCAGCGTATATGAAACCTACTCAGCAAACATGGACATCACAGCAGGCTCATCCTGACGAACAAATGATTATAGAACATATTGTGAATTATAAACACATGAAACAATAGATCAAAGAACCATGCAAACAATAGCATTTAAAAAAAAAACTTGAATCCAAAACAAATTTGCCTGTCCTTATTCTTTCCCTCATGGCTCATATAAATACAGGGCACATGCAGATATATGAAAAGCCGCCATGCATGAAGAAGACAGGGAAATTCAGCGCATTTTCATGAACACACACATATAAAGGAAGTAAAAGCAGAAGTTGTGGTGAAAGGTGGGGAGATTTCTCTGTGGCCCGTTTCATTTAGCTCTTGATGCTTTGCTCAGAAGGAGACACGGGCTATTAATAGAGGGGAAAGGGTTGTCCTTCTCAGCTCTCTTCATGTGTTTGGAAGTACCAGCCTGTATCAGTAAATCTGTCCTTACTATGCGTCTCTGCGGGATGGATATTGTGATGACTTCCTCATGTGGACATTCGCAGTTCTGTATTTAACCAAACGGCCTGAGATGAACCCCGCCCACGCTCTGTATAAATGTTAAGTGACACATTTCCTGTGAAGATTTACATAATTTCTCCTCCGAGCGCAAATTGTGTGGAAACGCTATCTGATATAACCGCTGCTCACAGGGGTGACCTGGTGGAGGAGAGAAGTGGATGTTAGAGCAAAGGGAAGTACAGTACAGATGTGGTGACATGTCGGCGGCTCCTCCCATGACAGATGTTTCAATAAGATTGTCCAGAAAGAAATTACTGAGAAAGGGTGGTGTCAGATCTGTTATCTAAATCACACTTAACATGATAGAAAAGCATCTTTATAATACTGTTCTAGTGAAGTACTTCTTCAGGTTGGTAGGCTCTTATGAGAGTTAGGCTTGGTTTGTTTTAAATGAAAGGTTCGCTCAAAAGTTTATTTCTCTGCCAGGAAATTCATCTCTACACAGCTTCGTACCAAAGGCTTGTTTTCATGTCTCTGTGATTTTCTGTCGTGTTGTGGCCAAACTGTAGTATCACTTACTCATATAGAGATTTAGCCGGTTTACTGAATGAGTGGACACGTGCGTAAGACATCTGCAAAATGTTGGGCCTCTGCGGTCTCTCAGCTCTGGTGATGTGCTGAAAGGTTTCAAAGGATACAAAGACAAATAACTCCAACTTCAAAAATGGGGAGAAAGCACAAGCACAAATCAGACAAAACAACTGTGAAGAGATGAAAAACAACCACAGAGAGACACACAAAACGACTGCAGAGAGGCGCAAAATGGCCACAAAGACACAGAACGACTACAAAGAGACACAAAATGGCCTCAGAGATGCAAGATGGCCAAAATGAGATTAAAAAACAAAAATAACCACAAATAAAACAGCCCCCTGGGGACAAATGAAGTTTCTTGAATTGGCAGAGATGCAAAATGACTGTAAACAGATTGTGCAGTCATTTTCTCTCTCTTTCAGTCTGAGGGTCCCATGTGGGAGAGGTGAGGGGCCCAATTTCTCATAATCTGTCAAGTCCAGTTGCCCTGGTTTCAAAATGTCTTGCACATTGGTGGTCAATGGCTGTGGTTTCATGAGGAAGTGAAGTCCATAAAAGGGTCCTTTGTTCAATGACAAAACGCTTAGTGCATGTGTGAATCGTTAAGATGTGAGAACAGACGCAGGATTGGACGGCAGGTTCACTGTGACACACGTGGATTGTCTTATTGTGGAAACAAACACAACAGCATTTTTTTTTTCTTTTTCCTGAAGCCATCGCTCTTTTTCCCACAAGTTTAACCCAGATCGGTCGGACCAGCATCGCAAACAGTGGACACAGTCAAGGCTGTCTGTGTTTCACAACACATGCCTTAGAGCTGTCTGGGGGGAAGAAGAAAAAACACACAACTCCCACATTATTACACAATCTTACATTGTGTTGGTTGTTAAAATCCAATCCAGGATCCAGAATGATTTAGAATAAATCCAGCTACAGAAAAGTTGGACATCATAGACACAGATCATGATCATCTATTGGACGAAGGACTTTCGTTAATATTCAATGACAGACCACCCATGGTGCAGATTGAGGGGCAAACTGTCCCCACCTTGACAACTAGATAGTTTTTCACCTTTTGGCGTGAAGAGTGAAGGTTCTCCTTGGTAGGACGAGTGTTTTTTGTTTACGCCAACTTGTTCAGTCTTTGAACAGAACAGGGTTAAAGGGCAACTATGCAGGTCCAGTCGCTTTTCCGCTGCTTTGCTAACCCTCCTCCTGGCCATGTGCATTTGTTTACAACAAAGCCGGCGAGAAAGCAATCCATGACGCGGTGGATAATGTTATTTATCATATACGCATTACGATGTTTATATTTGTGTACTCTTATTTGTCATAAAGGGAGTGGCGGTGATCTTGCAAGGTTGGTTTTCAGCCAAGAGACACTAGGTGGAAGGCAGAGAGCCTCTATTCCATCTCATAAGATGTAATCAGTCATTTATTTAACCATCACAATTACTCAGAAGAAGTCTTGCATAGTTCCTCTTTAATCTAATATACTGAATACAGTAGAAAACAGGAAGTCTCTTAGATTTCCAGGAAAAAAAAGTGATCTATACAAAAAAAACTGGACATGCCAACATGTTGTCATTTCAGCATCTAACCAAAGCACAGCTTAGGTTTACAGGAAATTGGTGACTGGTTTTTAAAGTCATGATGAACATGTCCTGAGGGGAAAATAATAAATCAGTTGTTTTAGCAAATGCCCCAAAACAACATAAACTCAAGTGAAAATTACTCACAGCAGGGTTTTAATAAAATTTAAAAAATCAGATTCTCTCTTAATCTCCTCTCATCTGAATTTGTTTATGACCCAGAAAACCAATTCACATGTCTGGAAGTGATTTTTGTATAATCATTTTATAGGGAGAGGGCAGGGCATCAGAACACAGATATCCCAGCATGCACTGCTCACATATTTACAATAAGACCCAACTTCACGTCTAGAGAAAAGCACTTTGCGAAAAGCTAGGTTAAAGATACATTTGCCGCAATTCCTCCCTCTTTATGAGAAAGCCTCAGTGTTATTGGTTACCGGGTAACATGGCCACATCGTCAGTGAGTCACGTCGCTATCAAATGTGTTATCTGCTGGTATTTTTAATTTAGAGAGCAACCACATAGAAACGAAGACCAGATAAAGTCGGTTTCAGTCAAGTTTCACTTTCATTTTTCTTTTCTTTTTTTTTTACATTATCCCTCTTTGACTCTTACATGCAACTTCCACACAAAGTCAAAACACAAAACGCCACTTTTCGGGAGAAAAATCAGAGATAAAGCCTGAACACATGTTGATTTTATAACCAAGCAACCTGCATCTTGCATAGAGCTGCAGTTACTAAATTACTTTCAGAAATCAGAACATGGCTCCAGACTGAGCGTCTCTTTCAGCACAGCTAGAAATATCTGAGATTGTTTTGTTTTTTTTCCTGCATTTCCCACCATTGAGCCTTTTAACGCTGGGACCCACTGTAGCCCTGCAGCATCACAACAGCGGGGACACAAGAAGCTCATACAAGTTCAGAAAAGAAGAGCAGCTCTTTAAGAGGCAGTCAGAGGAGACTCCAGGACTATTAAAACCCTTTGATCATCTTAAAGGCACCCACAGGCTGTCCCGGTTCCTGTTGGCCCCGGACTCTCAGTTCATGTGACATTTTATCTGGAATGTTTGTTGAGACACGTCGACTGAGACGGCACGTGTTTCCAAGAAACCACACACACACACATCATCATCATCATCATCATCAGACAGCTAGACACACAGACAGACGCCCAAGGCTTGGTTGTCTTTCAGATTACACTGTGAGCTTCTGGATATCGTATATTAAACCTGACATTGCACGGGTGCCATGTTGACAAAGTGAGGAGGGAGGTCAATTAAGTTGGCTGTGGTTCAAATGATAAGAATTACAGTAATCTACACCCCTGTTCAAGGGAAACAGACTGCCGTCTGCATAAAACATGAGCATTAAAGCTGCTTTCAGTCATATTACCTTCTTCTTTTATCTTTTAAAGAAAGAGAAGATTATTTACACATCCAGCGGGTACAAAGCAAAATTTATTACTCATTTATTATTCATCAGTCTCCTGAGGGAAGTATCTGATACTCGGGCTTCAGCTGTTGAACAGCTGCCTGGTACATTAAGGCCACATAAAGGAGAGGAGAGTGGAGTTTGTAGTAAACAGAAACCCAAAACAAAGAGCTGAAAGATGCCAAAGAGGAGTCGAGGAGAGATCATCCTCTGTGGTTTCATCCCCTTTCACATTACACATACTGTAGACATTGTGATGTGTCTTCAAACCGGGACTGGGCTGGAGATTCAGGTCAATCTTTTGCCTCTTTAACAGTATTTTTAATACACCAATATAAAATAGTCTTCAATTCAATCACTGAAGAGAGTTGAAGTTCAATAGAGTTTTATTGACATTGCAGTCAATACTGTAAAACCAAAGTCGTACTCTAGGAGAACAGGGCCCTGACACACAACACAGCATGACTGACTTCACCCTCCTTTACTACACCATTTAAAGTTTTTACATCAAACATTGGACTTTGACATGTTTATTACGTTAGTTTGCATATATCTCCTCTCGCTCTCTCGCTTTTCCCTTCCACCATTCATACTGTTAAGCCTTTCCACTATTTCTCCAACTGCCAAACTGCGCGGGGGCCCCCACCTGCTCTCCTACAGGCCTTCTTATCTCCGCTCTTCCGCACAATCCTCCTCTTTGCTCGCTTTGTGCCTGACCCCTCCAGGTTGATATGCCCATGATTCATGACACACGCGCCCCACTCACAACCGGCCTGCAAAAAATGGGACTGAGCGGCTTCTCTCTCTATAGCGCTGCGTTCTCTTCCACACTTTCCAGGGCCCCACCACACTCATGGGGGAGCCTGGTACAAGCTCAAAGTTCACAGTGGGGCCGAGGATGCATTCACATCTAAATCTAGGTTTTATGGTGAAAGTTCTTTAAGAGCAACAGGAGTTCAAATAAAGAGTAGGCAAGTATTAAAGGGATAGTTCAACATTTTGGCAAATTGGTCCATTGCCGTAATCCCTATAGTTTTAGCAGTACGTTCGTTACCTTAAACTGTCGGTGCAAGCTATTTTTAGAACAGCGGAGCAGAGCCGCGAGCTGCTCAGAGCTACCCTACGGAGGCTAATGGGATTTCTTGGTTTCCCTCATCAAACTCATCAAATACACAATCCAACAACTCCAAAACGCTCTGGTGGACAAGTTGTGACCTGCACATTCACCACGCTATGAGATAATAATAAAACGTTACGAAACAGAGTTGTTTTCGAGGTAAATTCATGCAAAATCGCTGATGCGCATTCCCGTAGGGCGCAGTTGTTCGGCAAGCAGTCTCTGCATTTGTAAAGTAAAGAGTTAAAACATGAATAAATTTGGTACACACTTTGATTATAAGGGTTACATAATAAGGCCTACACATTTTATGGTTCTCCTTCAGCGTATGAACCATGCATGCAAAATTTTACACTACAGTTGTTATAATATTGATGAGTGTAGCAATATTGCAGGTTTGGTAGCGAAGATTGAAGATTATTAGTTCCCATATGTTACAGCAGCAGCAGGACTGTTTGTGTTTTCTTACTGTACTAAAAAGTTTGAAGTTTAAAAGATTTTTGTATTTACCTTCCCAAACATTTAACTGACTGAAAAATAAAATGTTTTTCATTAACTGGCTCCTGCACCTCACTAGTGATTTTATTATCATCTTTTGTTTATTCAGATGAGTTACAATTTTAGGAAGGTTTAAAATCTTGTGTCATTAAACTGGGTGTCTTAGAAAAGTGTCAGTTTTTAATTTGTTTTGTATGTCTGAGGCTCGAATCCTAATGAGTCGTCCCCAAATTACAATGAACCTCAGGTATGTGTTGTGTTAGCCAATCATGAGACAGAGATGGGTGCGTACTGTGAGGACAAATTTGAGACGTTTCTTAGGTAACCAATAACCATGAGGTCAGTAAATCGGGCGAGAAGACCGTTATCCTTCCCTGCATTCCCTCCGAGGCAGAGGCCAAGGACACAATGCCTCCCTTAGCATCCTCATGGCACTCCCCAGACACAGCTGCACAACTCTACTGATAATTGGAGCCGTGTATGATAACACAGATCCGGATTAGAGAGAAAGGAACAACTGGTACCTTCACACCAACTAGGAAGATGTTCAGTGAGCCAATAGATACACATTTCTCTACACAGCCCAAGGCCATCTCCTCACAATTGAGGTGGCATCATGCACACTCCTTGGCCCAGCTCAATAAACATCTTCAACATAAGAGATTCAGGACTCCTGGGACCTCAACTATAGACAGAGAGACATAATATAAGGGCTAATGGAAGTGAATAACTACCAGTGAGAGGACTAGCAAGCATTTCCTCTAAAGGGTGTGATGGTGGACACCAAAAACACACAGTGATAAGTTGGAATTATTTTTTGAATATGGGGTTTCCACTGGGATTTCTGAGGTGGATTTTATCACATTATCAAAGGTTTACTGTCAGATTTACCACTAAGGAACATACAGTGGCATGCAAAAGTTTGGGCAGCCCTGGTCAAAATCTTTGTTAAAGTGAACAGTTAAGCAAGTGGAAGATGAAATGCTCTCCAAAAGGCAGATGGAACATTCCCTTTACATTTGAAACAATATACTGTAAGTTCTTCTTAAATTTTTATCTTTTACATTTTCAAAATGGCAAAGAAGTAAATGGGCCTGCAGCAAAGGTTAGGCTATCATGGTGTGTAAATAGTTAATATCTTGTCTGATACCTTGGTCAAAGTTATCTGAGAGCTTAAGCCTCCTGGGTTTCGCATTCTTTTGCAGGCTGCTGCTTTGTTTCCCCTTTCAATTGTAGAAAGCAAAACCAATACATTGCTTAAAATATTGCAAAAGAGTGTTTGAATTTATGCGCTTTGGAGATCCAAATCTTCCATTTGCATTACAAAAAATTGTGAGTAGGGGTGGCCAAACTTTTGCATGCCACTGTACATTATATTGAAAACAAATGCACGTTTGAAATATTTCTCTTAAACCATAAATAA
Source organism: Trachurus trachurus (assembly GCF_905171665.1). NCBI lineage: Eukaryota > Metazoa > Chordata > Actinopteri > Carangiformes > Carangidae > Trachurus > Trachurus trachurus. Next base: position 9,786,417 of record NC_139906.1, read on the forward strand.
ATAAAGAACTCCTTAGTCATCACCAGATTTAGATTCAGCTGTGGCTAAATCATGTTCGGTATGTGGCATCACCTTTTTCCACCCGAGTGCCACCCACTTCATTCCAGGTAGACGCACAAACACACTATGTATCTCTTTTGATACAACCGAGAGTCTTTACAGAACAGAAAGTTGTACGGTGATAAGAGAGCGAATCATCGTCAGTGCGTAGGTGGACAGGTATCCACCCAAACGACTCAGGAAGTAGATTAGAAAGGCAGAGCAGAAATATCAACAAAGTGTCTGATCAACTATAAGGACCTTGTGAGTCATGTCTAGCTTGTATTATTTGGGCTTTTTCAAGGTTATAATGGCGAGAAAGCTGCTGTTTCATACTTTGTTCAGCAGATGTATTAAGATGTGGTGAAATGTGGGCGGACCAGCCAATTCAGAGCTTAACAGATGCTTCAAATGCTTCGTTTTGTCCGCCCAAACCAGGGGAATTAGCCTTGGTATGAAGAAGATTATAGACTAAAACTGATAGAAAAGACCTTTGTTTGCTTTATTCTAACTTTCTTTGATTTTTTTCTTTTTTTTTTGAGTGACCACCATTGGGACAAACGTGTGAAATTTTGTAGGCAGCAAATGATTGGGAGGCAGTTCAAATGTTTTGTTGGTGAGTCAGGCGACTGAAGCCTTGGAGAAAATAAAGATTTGATCTCTTTGCAAACAAAAAAAAACTAAATAAATACAAACAAGAGCTGGAGCTGGGTGTGGGGAGCTGCTCTGTGCGTTGCAGCTCTGTGCAGTGGGTGTGGGCCGCTTGTTTGTTCGGATGTTTTCCATTTTCTCTGGAATGTTCTCAGAGCTGTTGGTTAAAAATGAAATGAGGAACACACATGCACATCCCTCCCACACTCTTCGCTTTGCAACATGAGGGTTTTTATAATTAGTCGGGCATCAAAATACAAGATTTTTCCGTGGCTTAGAAGGCTGAGGCAGAGGTTTTTAAAGTCTGACAATGGGATACAGACAGTGGGAAAGTCTGAGACTCAATCACATGAAAACACAGAAATATTGCAACATGAGATGAAGCTGAGATTACTGGGGTTTTCTCATACTTTGGCTAATATTTGGCTTAAAAAGCTTTTTAATTTTTGGGAGGGGAATAAACATGAAGTATCATGTAGCAATGGAGTCAAGTCAGTTAATTAGCTGTAGACTACAACTATAGCCCAAGTTTGTGCCTTTCATTTATTCGCATATGTTCAGGTCATAAAGGTTTATTGAAGTTTCTTTAATTGTTCCTATGTGAAGAATGGATGCTGAAAAGTGGCCAAACAACATTAACTAGTACATTTTGGTTCAGACTCAACATGTAAAACTGCAGTATTTGACTTACTTTACTCTTACAGATACCTGGTGATCCACACCAGCCAATATAAGAACTAGGCCTGTGTCATACAGTATATATCAGAGTTTGTTGTGTTGTGACCAAGATTTTGTGCGTATATATATGAAGTTATTCTTGCCACCTCATTGATCATTCATCTCTTTTGTTGATTATGGTCTAAATGTGTCAGTGATTAATGACATAACATGATGATACACTTTGGTAATTAGATTTATTTTAAGTGGACACTATTACCATGTAGCCTACAGCTGCTGTAGCTTTACTGTTGAATGTGTTTTTATGTTTCCCAACTCCACCACAACCTCCCCCTCAGTGTGAAAACATAATATGAGCCAGAGTCCAGAAGTCACGTGGGAGTCAGATAGGCATCAACCCAAGAAATGGTCGATTAGATTTTGGTTTCCAGGATCAGATAGTTTGAGAATTTATTCAGCATTCATGCACTGGTAGGAAAGTCCCACAGTCCCGCTTTTCAAAGTTGTTGGTTAAACACGACATGCACACTCAACTGTAGAGGAAATCCACCAGTGTCACAAAACTGTGAATGTTTTCGAGAAAACCCCCCCCTGACACCAGACAATATCTGAATTTGATCGCAATCATGAGTATTTATATGATCACAAGCGTCGTGTTGGTGCTCTCCGTTACTTTGTGGGCTTCTTTAATTTTAGTTTGACCACTCAGTTTATCAATGGTCCGCACCTACACAGCCTGTAGTTCGTAGGTTTGAGTACCTTTATTATTATTAACATGTGTGACCTGTGGGCAGATCGAGAGTGAGAGAGTGAGAGAGAAACAAAATGTTGTGTGGTTTGTAGTTTTTTGTCATTTCCTGTCACTTTGCGGTCGTGTTCGTGATTGTTCTGAGTCTCATCATCATGGACATTTTGTGCTTTTTTGACTGAACTCAGTGACTCTCATGACGTCACATACAGTACAGACACTCTGGCTCTGACATCAGGCCCCGGGTTCTACCAGGCACAGGTGCAGGGGCCTGAGAGGTCGGTCGGTCGGCGCAACGGTCAGGATTTGTCTTGTTAGCATCACATGAGGCAAATTGGTCTGAGATGAGCACGAAATACTGGAATAGCCTGAAAGAAATTGATACACAAAATTAAAACATGAGCATCAATTTGTTTTGAATCTTAAAATATTTTGTTACTTTCATATTCTCCAATGAACTCTATTCTTGTTTTATATAGAGTATGTTCTGAAAAACAATCTGATCAGAGGCCACAGGAGAGGATCACTGCTCCAGAGTTGTAACACAGAATCGCAGACCAATTTTAAGGCATCATTTACTTTATTTAACTTCATCATGTGTAAGAGACTAAAACAGCCGACGTTTTCTTACTAAGTGCAAAGGTTGAGTTAATTCAGTCTAATCCGTGCTGTGGATAGGATATTATTCATTACAAAAACATCGCTGGAAGATTAAGGGATTTCTTTCATGTGGGTGGACGACCCAAAGCAAAACCCACAGCCCGTTTTGATCTTCGACTCACTTCAAAGGACCTACATCTTGACCACAGGGATGCAGCGCTGGCACCACCACAATCAAGTCTGTGTTAAACAATTAAAGACACGATGGACAATGTTGTGTGGAGGCCGATTCGGTTTCCACCGATGAGAGAATGCAGCAAAACAAAACAAAAAAATGGAGTTGAGTTCTCTTAGTGGTTTAATGAGCAGCGAGACCTCAGCTGGTCTTTGTAAAAAAAAGCACGAGTGTTTTCCCACAAGATTTTCTTCAGATTTCCTGCCTCATGGGGAAAAAACTAAGAGACGGAATAAACCACAGTATTCGTGAATTGTGCAGGTATTTTTCCATTTTATTCTCTTGCCTTGGTTTTCCCGTCCTCACAGAACAGCAGCCTGAACTCGGGAGAGTCCTCGAAGGCAGCGCGGCCACTGGTACGACTACTCTTTTTGTATTGACCAGTTGTTCCTGCCCTTGTTTGGCATTGGCAGGGGAAGTTTTCCTGACACCGGACTTTTGAGGACGTGGTACCGGTCTAAAAAAACCCAAAAGTCCCCATTCTGGATTTGCTGCACCACAAAAATGGCACGTGCACTGCATCATTAGTGGAGCCTAAATGTTCTTTATATTGTTAAAAAAACAAACAAAAAAAAAACAAATAGAAATATTATATTACAAAACTATAATATTAGTTATTCCATTTTCTAGAGCCAGAGTCTGTTCTTCTCAGGAGGCAGCGGGATGCAGTGAGATGCAAGGCGTCTTATGGTCACATTTTGTCCCATTTGCTGAACACACACTGCAGGAGTTACAGGTCAGAGCTGCGCTGACTGTCCTACCTGTGCTCGCAGTGGGAACGTAAGGCTGTGAACTGCATCTCCGAGGAGACGGTTACCGGTTGCCAGCCGAGTTGAGCTCTGAGCATCGGGATCAAGAAGATGTCTGCATGGGGAAGCCCGGCAGCGTCCGTGGTGCGGATGCGGAGCCCAGCAGGACGGGAACCAGCCTCAGCAGGTCTCTGAGCGGGATGCCCAACTGGCTGCTACGGGACAGCAAATCCCCGAGTGAGCTGCAGCCTGCGGGGAGAGAGGAGAGAGAGAAAGAGAGCCTGAGGTCAATGTCAATGTAGCATGACTCATTTTCTTCTGTGGTTTACAGTCGTTCTATATGAACAAGATGTTGGGACTTGGCTAAAAGAGACTTAATTATAAAAGGCAACTGGTGGGAAAAACACTTAAATCCTTTCATTAAAGAAAATATCAATATGGCAAGTATTGGAAAAACCACTAAGGCAAGCGTACAGAGTTATTTGCCAGCAGAAAGTGATATATATAGTGTTATATTTGACATTTTTACATTGTTAATAAAAATTCAACTACATGAAAACAGCTTTCTTTCATAGGCTTAATTTTGGAGCATTAAAAAATGTGACCTTTTGAGGCCTTGAGGAATTGTCTGAATGAAACCACCTGAGAAGTTTATAGAGGAAATATCAGCTCATTTAAACTGCTGACGCCTCATAAACATCTCAAACCTGTTTTTAAACTGGTAACAAGCCAAAACAGGTCGAGATCCACCACTGGTTTAATCTTTAATCGTTTAGATTTTTATAACATTATGATGTGTGGGTGTGTTTCTTAATATAACCCCTGGATTTGAATCAGATAGGGAAACTCTGTGCTGTAAAAGTACAATAGTGCTCTCTGTGATGTAGTGAAGAAGAAGTATTGCGCTCACAGGTCCAGTTCAGTGTGTGAACATGTGTTTGTCTTACCCTCCAGCTGAGTGTGTGTGTTCCTGAGGCAGGGGATGGAGCGGTACACCAGGAAGCAGGCCAACGTGATGGACTGGCTGTCCTTGGAGCGGACCTCGCCCCTCATGTAGGACCTCAACACTGAGCTGTTGTCTAGAGATGAAGAAAAAAACACACACACACATACAGTTACCTTTCTCTGCTCTCCTTCACTTTCTGTCTCACCATGTGTGTGTTAGTCCCTCGCCGCGCACACACACACACACACACACACACAGCTGTTACATTTAGTGTGATAAAAGCGTTCCAACAAGTGTTATAAATCCCCTTACAACCAAATATAGACTTTCAAAAAACCACAAATGACTGAAACTCAGGCCACATTACCAGGGGATTTTTCTTTTTCTTTCTTTTTTTAAACACACAGTCTGGTTGCAGTGGTGAGGATGCTATAGCAGCAGTCCTGTAAAGCTACAGTACAGTAGACCTGGTCAGAGCAATGCTTCAAAGCTGTGTTTTTGTGAATGAAAGGAAGCAGAACAAAGCAGCCTTATATGGCAGTTTGAGGAGTTGTTGAATATGCAGCTAATGGTGAAATCTCATGAACAGGTGACATTCAGACGAGTAATTTCAAACAAGTTTGTCCTGTTGGGAGAATTAGTGAGGATTTAATCCGACTTGCGGTGACTTCAGACAAAGACAAGAGTTACAGAGAGCAGAGCAGTAGAAACAAGAATCATATATTAAAAAAACAGGGTCTTGATCTGGATACATATTTCATTCCACAGAAGAGAAACATTCCCGATGATTGAGGTCAAGTTGGTTTGGTTTTCCTTTGAAACGTCTGCCAGTGGCTTCACTGAACATGAAAGTAAAGGATCATTTGAAGTGTTTACATGATCACAGTCTCGTCCAACTACTTCACCTGTTTCCCACGCCTCTCAGTTAATACTGTAAGAGTGTGTGTGTGTGTGTGTGTGTGTGTGTGTACAAATGAAGGAATGTGTGTTTGTTTGACTGTATACACAGCCTGTTTAACTTCTAAACTATGACATTAGTGTGTTACACCCAGTGCTGGAAAACATGCTGAAACACATCCAGCCTGTGAAATAGTCGAGCGGTGACATTGCTGCTGCTCTGCGAGAAGCCAACACCAGAATCCGGGCACGGTGTCAGGGAACGTCAAGACATTTTCTGTGTGACATTTAATCTGGGCCCCAACTCGGGGGCCACATCGTGCGTCACAGCGGCGTAACGGCGACACCGTCCCATTTCTGAGGCATTTCCTTCAAATGCTGCCGAGAAATGCGTATTAGTTTCCTGGGCAGGCAGACGGATCCAGGGACCGAACCGATCCCAGGATTCAATGCATGCCGGAAATTAAAGTTAGTAAGTGGATTAAAGCAAACGACACTGACAGAGAGCCAGTTTTAAATGAAAGTATTAGGTTTCAGGCGGTCTGACCGATGAAACCCAAGGCCTTAACACTTAACACTAAGATTTTTGTGGAAGTTAAAAGTGTAAAGGTTGCTAGGTGATAACATCTGTGCTTTGCCACATCACAGTAATGGTCCACACAGCTGGGCTAATGCTCCATAGTCCAAACCATTGCATTTCCATTCAGCTATCATAGTCTACTGTACGATGCAAATGAGAGGACAAAGTTTCATAGACTTTGCCCTCAGAAGGACACAAACTCTGTGTTGGGACTCAGTTTATGTTGTTTTTATGTTTTCATAGTCAAATAATACAGGTCTCTATTGTAAAGAGTAAAAAACAAACAGCACCTCCTTCCTGCTTCACCGTGTGGTTGTTTACAGAGGACTTCACCTCCCCCCCCTCTGATGAAGAGACGTACAGAGAGCATTTTATATTTTTCACTCACCTTTGAGCCACCTGTCCAGCGCCACATCCACCATGTTCTTCATGACGGGTAGAAACTCAGAGGTGAGCAGCGCGTCATGCCGGTTAGCGGCGCCTCGCAGCACCCTGTTGTCCCACAGCTCCACCACCAGGCGCAGCTGCCACAGGGGGAAGGTCTGCAGCAGGTCGCCCCGACGCAGAGCACCGACTGCCTGAGAGACGCCAGGGAAGATGAAGGGTTAAAAAAAACCTTTATATGTGCAGAGCAGAGCTGACGGTAGGTTTGAATCTTTTAGTGCATCAGTCTCCATATAATTCAAAACCAAACAAACCGATTTCCACAGATTTATGTGAAAAACATGGAGGTTTTTTGTGGTGATTTCTGCCCAAAGCAATATTGTTTGTTTTCTTTCTTTAGTTATGATCTATTGCCTTCATTTTTGTGGTTTATTATGTTGTTCATTGCATCGTGTCTGAACAGGGAAACATCGTGTTCACAGATCTGGCATAGCGGCAAATAATATTAAAACTGGTGTTATCGTTAACTATAATTGTATTGATTAACCGGAGATTATTCTCTCACACTGTTATTAATTCTGTCAATAAAATGTCAGAAGATATTGAAAAAAGGTGCCTAATAATTTCCCAAAGCACAATTTAACATTGTCATTTCACCATCGTGGGCAATAAAGGAAGAATTAAATCTGCACATTGGAGAAGCTGGAATCACCAAATATTATCTGTTCGCTTAAAAAACAACAACAAAATGTTTCTGTGTGCGTGTGTGCGCTCTTTACCTGCTCGATGGCGATGTATGTGGGCAGCATCTCTGGACATTCCTGTGTCACACATTCATAGAGCATGGACGAGAACAAGACCAGAGTGTCTTCCCTCTAAAAAAAAAATAAAAACACAACAGGAAGAGCATGAGCACAGTCACTGTCGTAACAACTGTAAGTTACTGTTGTGTTTTTGTGGGTGACAGTTTTTATGAGCTCCCAATTACGATGAGTTGTTCACATTCATGTCTGGTTATATTTTGTATAAATATGTAAGACTCGTGTTGGTGAAGTCTGGAAACAGTTTGTGCTTCTTTTTTTGCAAATCTGACTTACTGTATTTTCCTCTTTCCTCTCATCACTAACAGAGAGCTAAGGTGTGGTGATATATTTAGAAGTTGTGCAAACTAAATCAAATATTTTGAATGCCACCTCTTCATTTTGACGAGCCTTTTAAGGAGTGGGAGAAATATGGAGTCAGATAGGAGGCAGTGTGTAGATTCAGGTCGACACATGAAGTTATTTCACGCCACATTAACAAAACCAGACAGCAACAAATCTTGCAATTACCTGCCAGGAAACACAATGTCCTAATTGTGAATACAAAGAATGTGTTTACACTTAATAAACAAGGAGAGGTGGGGGGGAGACGGAAGAGGCAGAGCTGGTGCGATAACAACAGATAAACAGCAAAGAAATCTCGTCCTGTTGCCGTTAAATTCAATTACAGAAGGTTACGCTGCACAACGACTTAATTTTCTTCCATTTCACTGTGCGAGCTGAAACCAGTGACACAACCAATTAACCTGAAGCTGTGATGAAGCAGCCTCTTCACTCGCAAAATAGGAGTCAAGTAGATTGACACGCAGAAGCAGCACTGGTCACAGCAATCTACACAATCTAAGTCGTTAAAATTGCCCTCTGTATGACGCGTGCTTTACATATAAAGTTGCTTGTACTGTATTTAAAGCTGAGCTGAGAAAATCTGCCACGTTTCTGCAGAATAACATCGTGTGTCCTGTTTATTTAAAGTAAAAAACAAAACAAAAAAACAATGCTGGTTCAGATAGGGTAGTTTGACATTTCCAACATTCCTCATCCAACTACAGGAATGCTACTATTAACTCTGACAAGTAGGCATTTCAGATTGAAAACAAGGCGATATCCCAAAAACATGTTCTCACACAGTACATAGCGTTCACTGACTGAGACATTCCTCAAGCAAATTGACTTTGTAACTCATTAGCTTGAAACTAACAGCTACTGAGATCCTACAAAGTTTTGCAGAGCAATCAGAGAGGGAGGACTAATGTTTGAAAGAGGCATGTTGAATGTTGTACATTATGTTAAAAATTAACACTTGTAGTGAATATTTTATTTAAGATGCACTGGTAAAACAGTATAATATATAGTTTTTGTCTGTCAGGACATTAAAATGGCTACAAGGAGGTGGAATTTAAAAAGCCTGCATTTATTTCTATGTGTTAGAAAAACTTACGAATTTCATTCCATCAGATGTTTTGCAGAAGAACTCGGCAAAGGAGACCAAGACGGGCTCGGAGGTGAACGTAGAGATGGCCTCAGGCTGCAAAAAAAAAAAAAAAACCACATGAGGAAACCGTGAAATCATTTTAATTCAACCAAAATGTGAAGGAAGTAAAGAGAAACAAGAAAAGGACACAATGAACAGTCAACGCAGTGTGAGAGGAAAGTAAGAAGAGAAGAGGTATGAATGGGAGAAAGTGTCTTAGAAAGAGCAGTGATCAAGGGAAGGAAAGATGAATGCACAAGAAGAAAAAGATGAAGGGGGAAGGGTGGACAGTGAGGACGAGTGGAATTAATAACGTGTTTTGTGGACCTGCAGGTGTATTGACAGCGTACACTAAAGGCCTTCAGGAAACCAGTAATAGTCTGTCAAGCACACAGCTGCTTGCTGAACCTGTAGTGACAACCTGCCACCACTGGACACAGCCACAGCCACAGGGGAGTGGGTCAATCCAATCCCACCAACCTCTATTTATAGCTCGTTGTTGGTGCAGAGTGATTTCTTTATAATGTGTGGGTCTGTTTTCAAACTCACTTATTAAAAAGGAAAAGTCATTGAATTTCTGAGTCTATTGTGTTAACATATCAAGATGTTTTCAGCAGCTGCAATGGAGGCGACATCTCACTGGTCCCTGTTATTCACAGTAAATGTCAAGTTTTGGTGTTAAACAATGATACAGTGTGAAATCTATAGTAGAAAAAGTACAGACACACAAAAGAGGCTCACTTATACACATACTGTATAGAGCGGTGGTTCCCAACCTTTTTTGGCTCGTGACCCCATTGTGACATCACAAGAAGCGCCAGCTCAGATATTTTTATATGCTGCATTTTACAATACAATACAATACAATACAATAAATCTTTATTGTCCACCATGGTGGAAAATTGCCTTTGCCATTTTATTTGAACTCGATTTATATTCCAGAAAGTGAAAGTATAGAATACAGTTGTTTAAGATAGTGTGCAGTGTTTTCAATCATAATTTAAAAAAGAATAATAATTCGATTTAAAAAAAAAAATTCATATCAGTTACGAGACATTTCAGCCGACCCCATTTGAATTCCAGGCGACCCCACGTGGGGTCCCGACCCCAAGGTTGAAAAACACTGGTATAGAGGGTCATAAATTATACCACCCCTCGACGAACTTACTGCCTCTTTTCTGCGGTCAACACAAGGCACTGTGGCAGATGTGGGAAATCAGTAACAGAGGTACTCGAAGCAGGTTTTTGAGAAGCCGGGTTTACCGCAAAGACTTCATCCCTGAGTAACTGAATGAACGAACATTATAAATCTAAAAAACCCATCTTGCGTCTGCGAGTGACAGAAACCTGATGAGCTAATGAGGACCAGGGCAAAGTTTCTCTCTTCAGACTTCCTTAAAGACACGTGCAGACTAAACACTAAGCATGTGTTTGAGCCAGTTTGTTTACATACTAACCCAATGGAAAAATGTGAACGGATGCAAAGTGCAGAGTTTGTTAGAGACGATGCCGAAACTGATGTGAGAAGCTGTGAGTCTGCATAACTCAAGCATGACCTTGTGGATATACAGAGACAGGAGTTAAAACAAGAACAGACCTCCACCACAACCTGTAAGGCAAAGTCCAGCTGGACAGTAGTCAGCAGACTGCTCTAGATCCGTCTATTATACATAAGTATTAGAGAAGAAGCTGCAGAGAGAGCTTCTTCTCTTTCAAATCTCAGTATGCTCTCTAACTACTATTACTAGACCACAGACAATTTCAGGAATGTGGGTAATTCCTTTTTTTATTTGGAGTAAACAAACAAAGCCTGCAAATGATCAAGTTCATTATATGGATCTCTACGCTCTCTAAGTTCGTGCAACATTTCTCTGTGTGATTACCTTGAAGGCTCGCACTCCAGAGTTGCGGTGGTTGACGGAGGAAGCCAACAGGCTCTTCCAGCCCTGGGGGTCATCTTTGTAGGGCAGCTGGCCGGCTCGTAGTTTCACATACAACACTCCGTCTCTGGACAGGATGGACCTGAGGGAGAAGCAGACAGAGAGAGAGAGAGAGAGATTGCCTTTAAAATCGGTCGCCTGAAATCAATGCATGAGATACGTTTCCGCTAATCTATCTGTGGCAGGAAAGGACGAAGGTGGCTCCTGATCAATTATCTTTGTGCCTTCTGCTTCGGCTTCAAATAAATACAGAGACGCTCCTCATACTCACTTTAGATGCTGGGTTTCTTTACTGAGGTCTATGGACAGCTCCCAGTAGCGTGGCCCCTTCACCTTCACCTGCCAACAAATACAGAAACACACATCAGAAAATAAAAGCATTCATGTTCTTGACTCATCTTATCTGTGGCATGAACAATCAATGGTGTCAATACTGTGTGCATTAATCAATATACTTAATTACAGAGTGGACAATCTAGTGTCCCCAGACTTTACCCGTTTGAGCTGGTGCAGCTCAGGAAGCATGGTGGGAGCCATCAGTTCTACCGTCGTCTCCTCGTACCACTTGGTCTCCTGAAACAAGACGAGATAATTCATTCATCACAACCTAGACGAGAATAATGGCTCATGTTTATTTACTGTACAGTTTTACACTCTCACACACAGATTGCAACAACAACTTACAGCTAAAGGCCTTCACTTGATCAGCAAGAATTTAAGATGCAGTTGATGCACAGGGACTGAAATAATCTGGCTTCATGGTGTTAATTCATGTCTGGAGTAATGAGTTCTTCAGTCTCAGACTTCATCAATGCGCAAATAATAAAAAGCGTTCAGATATGAGCTGTTAAAACACAAAACCCTTCCAGTAAGAGCTCCTGAATCAATTTAACAAGTTAAACTAAGGAGAGACTGGAGAAGTTAAAGGGCATTATGGGAGTAATATTTGACAGAGTACAAGGCTGTGTAATGTGTGGCAGCAAAAGAAATATTCAAGTGTACAGCAATTACATTTTTGTTGCAATACACAGCAGCTGAGAACTAAACCTTGAGGCAGAGCACTTTCCTTGTCCTATTTTTAGGGTAAATACTAGAATGTATACAGTACGTCTGTAGCCTGTTTACATCTCCTCCTCTCACAGAGTCACATAATTACCAACTTGCGCCAACCTGTGTTTACCGCTGTGAATTAAATTGAAAAGAGGAATGCTGTCAAAAGGTGGTCTTCACTGTGGACAACAACCTCCATCTTTAACCTTCAAGGATCCTTCACCTGGGGAAATACTGACGTACAGAACGAGACGCACCTGAACCCCCACCCCCTTCTTTTCCAGCCAAATCCTGAGGTTTATAAATGTCTATAAAGCTTTGGCATTTCCAGCACTAACAAGGCAAGATGATTTTATTTATATAGTAGTGCACTATCAGGGGGTTTTACCATCTGCCCTAAGACATTCAAATGCCAACACAGTCTCACCCCTTTGCGTCAAACGGTTGACGCTTGGTCAAGGCCCCTTACGTCAATATACTGACGTGGAGGGGGTACCCTCGAGGTCGTTTCTCGACGAATAGGGCCACTCATAGACTTGAATGCAAATCCCTCATCCTCGGATTTTGACGCAGGGGGGCGGGACCGTTTCTCCCTCGACGTTGCTCCAGAACGCAAAGGGCCACTCATAGACTTGAATGCGAATCCCTCATCCTCGGATTTTGACGAAGGGGGGCGGGACCGTTCGCGTTGTTTCCAGACACTCAAGGTACCCCTCAGCGTGGGACCTGAACGCACAGGGATTTCAATTGATTTTAATGCAATCCCCTCCGCGGCGATATGTGACGCTCAGAGCAAGTGCTCCAGCCATCCATTCACTCCTATTCCGATCCGGCCGCGGTGCTGAAAGACGCCGTGAGCTCCCCTCCCATTGGATAACTGATCCTCGTACCATTTGCAGCTGAATTCGTATATTTATACAGCAATTTGGCCGCAAAAATAACATTTCAACATATTTTTATGACATTTCTAACGAGAAATGTGTGTTTTACTTTCAAAATCTATGTTGAACGAATTCAAATTATATTTTGTTTGGCAAATTGAATCTGTTAAAATGTGTACAATATGTTCATTCAGCTTTCTGGCCATAAAAACAACATTTCGGGATATATCTGGCATTGTTTGAGGACATTTCTAGCGAGAAATGTATGTTTTACTCTCTAAATATATGTTGAATGAAAGCAGATTGTGTTTTATTTGTCCTGTAACGATATCACAGCTTGTGCTTGTGACTGTCGAGCCGCTTTGGGCGTCATGTTGCCATAACAACGGCCCGCAGACCTATTTCTCCAGCCGACAGGCGGACATGCAGCTTCCGCGTTGTTGCCGAGGATGTGACGTCATTGCAACGGCGCCACCGGTCGCGACCATAGCCTGCGACACTGCCATCTACGGCGTCTGGACGGAACTACAACACCTTAACAGTGTGGAAATTAAGCCATGTTGATTTAATTCAACAACATGTGAATAAACAGTGAGGAATCAGAACAGTTAGACAGCTCTTTTTCAACAAAGTCCAAATAATTCAAGTTACTCAAGTCATATAGGCCTTTTTTATTTTTTTAATTCCAGAAAACAACATTTCTCCCCCCTTCTCCCTCCTCCCGCCCAGGAACCTTAGTTTATAATATAGTGTAGAATGAACCCGTCCACTGTAGTAATGTTTATGCACAACTGCACCACTTTAGCCAGCTCCTTTATTTCTGGTTTTACATTGGACAAACTGATTAAGGCTCCATTTTCAGGAGACACAGCTATTCTTTAATAACTTCCACATTCGTTGGGTTACGTTCAGAGGTTTATCAGGGCAGGGCCTAGGGTCATCCAGTGTTAGCAATTACAGACCCATCTGACCTTCACAGGGGTCACAGGTCAACTTTTCATGTGAAATTTGACGATTTTTGCTATCAATTCAGGCATAAAACACCAATCCTTTGAGCCGAGAAGCTGAAATGTTAGCTTCTAGTCCAGACCTTTGAGCAGATTGAGCGTGCCAAATATCAGGGCTGTGTTCCACTCAGAAGTGTCCAAAATGGCCAAAAAGCAGTGTTCATTTCTAATCCTTCATTGTGTACAAGACTAAATTCAACAGATATTCTTTAATAACTTCCACATGCTTTGAGCTGGAAGCCTGAAAGTTTCGGGGTTTTATCAGGGGCCTAGGGCCATTCATCATCTGCAATTTCAGACCAATCCCACATTCAGAAGGGGTCAAAGGTCAAGGTTTAATGTGAAATTTGACGATTTTTGCTATTATTTCAGGCATTACTTTGAGCTGGGAAGCTGAAATCTTTAGATTCTAGTCCAGACCTTGGAGCAGATTGATGGTGCCAAATATCAGAGCTGTGCTCCACTCAGAAGTGTCCAAAATGGCCATGGTAAGTGTCAAAGGTCGCAGGGGTCAAACATCAAAGTGAGTCCTAACAAAACACACACACTTTAAGTAATCATCATGAAATTTAGATGAGTTGTATATCAGAGAGTCCTCTATCAAAATATTGCGTTCCCGCTGCGCTGGGGGCCCCTGGAGGCCCCTGGGGGCCACTTGGCTTTCCCATGCTCCCATAGAGTTGGGTGTCGGGGTGATGAATAAAGGGCCTCACAATGAGTCCACAAGCCAAGTTTCAAGTGATTCGGTTGGTTTCTATGGAAACAGCGGCCTCCTGGAGACAGAGGAATGCGGCTGTTTGAAGCCCCGCCTCTCGAAAAGTAATGGCTCAATCAGGACCGAACGCACATCAACGCGTTCGTCTTGGGCCCCCGGAACCACTGATATCAAATTCAGAACTGTACGACTTTTAGAAATATATTTCATCCATTTCAGCTTTTCTGATTCAGAAGGTCTCTCAGGCATTAAGTCTGAGAGGCTCTGAATCTGAAAAGCTGAAATGGATGAAATATATTTCTAAAAGTCGTACAGTTCTGAATTTGATATCAGTGGTTCCGGGGGCCCAAGACGAACGCGTTGATGTGCGTTCGGTCCTGATTGAGCCATTACTTTTCGAGAGGCGGGGCTTCAAACAGCCGCATTCCTCTGTCTCCAGGAGGCCGCTGTTTCCATAGAAACCAACCGAATCACTTGAAACTTGGCTTGTGGACTCATTGTGAGGCCCTTTATTCATCACCCCGACACCCAACTCTATGGGAGCATGGGAAAGCCAAGTGGCCCCCAGGGGCCTCCAGGGGCCCCCAGCGCAGCGGGAACGCAATATTTTGATAGAGGACTCTCTGATATACAACTCATCTAAATTTCATGATGATTACTTAAAGTGTGTGTGTTTTGTTAGGACTCACTTTGATGTTTGACCCCTGCGACCTTTGACACTTACCATGGCCATTTTGGACACTTCTGAGTGGAGCACAGCTCTGATATTTGGCACCATCAATCTGCTCCAAGGTCTGGACTAGAATCTAAAGATTTCAGCTTCCCAGCTCAAAGTAATGCCTGAAATAATAGCAAAAATCGTCAAATTTCACATTAAACCTTGACCTTTGACCCCTTCTGAATGTGGGATTGGTCTGAAATTGCAGATGATGAATGGCCCTAGGCCCCTGATAAAACCCCGAAACTTTCAGGCTTCCAGCTCAAAGCATGTGGAAGTTATTAAAGAATATCTGTTGAATTTAGTCTTGTACACAATGAAGGATTAGAAATGAACACTGCTTTTTGGCCATTTTGGACACTTCTGAGTGGAACACAGCCCTGATATTTGGCACGCTCAATCTGCTCAAAGGTCTGGACTAGAAGCTAACATTTCAGCTTCTCGGCTCAAAGGATTGGTGTTTTATGCCTGAATTGATAGCAAAAATCGTCAAATTTCACATGAAAAGTTGACCTGTGACCCCTGTGAAGGTCAGATGGGTCTGTAATTGCTAACACTGGATGACCCTAGGCCCTGCCCTGATAAACCTCTGAACGTAACCCAACGAATGTGGAAGTTATTAAAGAATAGCTGTGTCTCCTGAAAATGGAGCCTTAATCAGTTTGTCCAATGTAAAACCAGAAATAAAGGAGCTGGCTAAAGTGGTGCAGTTGTGCATAAACATTACTACAGTGGACGGGTTCATTCTACACTATATTATAAACTAAGGTTCCTGGGCGGGAGGAGGGAGAAGGGGGGAGAAATGTTGTTTTCTGGAATTAAAAAAATAAAAAAGGCCTATATGACTTGAGTAACTTGAATTATTTGGACTTTGTTGAAAAAGAGCTGTCTAACTGTTCTGATTCCTCACTGTTTATTCACATGTTGTTGAATTAAATCAACATGGCTTAATTTCCACACTGTTAAGGTGTTGTAGTTCCGTCCAGACGCCGTAGATGGCAGTGTCGCAGGCTATGGTCGCGACCGGTGGCGCCGTTGCAATGACGTCACATCCTCGGCAACAACGCGGAAGCTGCATGTCCGCCTGTCGGCTGGAGAAATAGGTCTGCGGGCCGTTGTTATGGCAACATGACGCCCAAAGCGGCTCGACAGTCACAAGCACAAGCTGTGATATCGTTACAGGACAAATAAAACACAATCTGCTTTCATTCAACATATATTTAGAGAGTAAAACATACATTTCTCGCTAGAAATGTCCTCAAACAATGCCAGATATATCCCGAAATGTTGTTTTTATGGCCAGAAAGCTGAATGAACATATTGTACACATTTTAACAGATTCAATTTGCCAAACAAAATATAATTTGAATTCGTTCAACATAGATTTTGAAAGTAAAACACACATTTCTCGTTAGAAATGTCATAAAAATATGTTGAAATGTTATTTTTGCGGCCAAATTGCTGTATAAATATACGAATTCAGCTGCAAATGGTACGAGGATCAGTTATCCAATGGGAGGGGAGCTCACGGCGTCTTTCAGCACCGCGGCCGGATCGGAATAGGAGTGAATGGATGGCTGGAGCACTTGCTCTGAGCGTCACATATCGCCGCGGAGGGGATTGCATTAAAATCAATTGAAATCCCTGTGCGTTCAGGTCCCACGCTGAGGGGTACCTTGAGTGTCTGGAAACAACGCGAACGGTCCCGCCCCCCTTCGTCAAAATCCGAGGATGAGGGATTCGCATTCAAGTCTATGAGTGGCCCTTTGCGTTCTGGAGCAACGTCGAGGGAGAAACGGTCCCGCCCCCCTGCGTCAAAATCCGAGGATGAGGGATTTGCATTCAAGTCTATGAGTGGCCCTATTCGTCGAGAAACGACCTCGAGGGTACCCCCTCCACGTCAGTATATTGACGTAAGGGGCCTTGACCAAGCGTCAACCGTTTGACGCAAAGGGGTGAGACTGTGTTGCAAATGCAGTATGAAAAAAAAACTTTAATGGAGGGAAAACAGATTAAACCTAGGGGAGGTATCCCTCTTCCATGACAGAAACACGTACATAAGAGATATCAGCCAAGTGTCAAACAGATGTTAATCAACTTCATATTCACACTGACTTCCTCATATTCAAAACAGGACCCTGTCATTGGCTGGCGAAGCTCATGCACCTTCTTTTTTTTTTTGCAGGAAACTAAGATGTGGCTCATTCACTTCTCTAAAATTTTTTCCAGATGATCTGGGATTTAAATTTTCAGATTTTAAGTCACAAGTCCTCCAGCTTCAATAAAACTCGACCACATACCCTCCCACCTGATCTGCACAGTTTTCACTTTGCTCAGTGTTTCCCATTCCCACAAGTCACACATTTGCACATGATGTCCTCCTTTTTTCATTGAAGACTCTCTGTCCTTTCTTTACCATTAATGCTTGAAATCAAAAATAACAACAACAACAAAGCTACAACCACCAGAACCAAATATAGCTGAGACACAGAGCTACAGAAGAAGTTGAGAACAAAGTGGGACTTCTGAAAGAGCCACATCTAAACAGAGCAGCAAAACAAACTCACAAGAGAGAGATTGAGAAATTACTGCTCCTATAATTCAAGAGCTATTTACTGCATCTGTAAAGACACAGCTATGGTATTGCAACAAAGGCTGTTGAATGTACATGTCAAGAAAAAAAATAACTGGGTCACTCCAAATAGACTGAGAGGAAAAAATAGCTGAGTAAATATGGAACAGGAGAAAAAACAGTTATTCTCATCTACACATCTCATTTTCTGGTTAAACATTATAGGAGACGGTTGTTATTTTTCTTTGTAAAGATGATAAACCTGTTAGTTTATGCCTGTTTCCTGCTTCACATGGAAATGGACGTGACAGAGCACATGATCCAAATGACATAACTGTGGCTAAAATGAATGGACACACTGTAGTCTTGTGCACGGTCATGCGACACCGGATGTCTGCACCACAGTCGCGTCTCTCTGGGTCTGGTTGAACGGAGAGAAACAAGAACCCAGTCGCTGGTTTCACATTTTGTTTTTTGGGAATTCGGAAAATTACAGTTCTGGCCAGTAATTCCAAAAAATATTTGGCACAGATCAACAGCAGCTTTGAATATTTTTCACTAAGCCCCGGCCCGTTGGATGGCAGTTGCCGTTTCCGGCAGTGAATTCTGCAAAGGCAACATTTCCTTGGCACGTGCCTCACATGATGTACCTTTGGTGAGAGGTGCAAATCTGATGTAATCTAGACCTGTCAAAACCTCAATCTGACCTACAATTATGTTGGTGAAAACCACTTTTTTTGTGTGAAGGTAGGCAGTTTCCTGTCCTACAGGACGGGAGGATCCACTTGTTGCTAGTGGTGTAACGAGAAGCTACAAACTGCATCTGTCTATGTCACAAAATATCTGTACTTGTATCTATAATTGGATTTATAATGGTTAGAAATTGTCTAGTCTGCTTAATAATTGCATTATTTTTTCTGTTTTAGAACTGTTTTGTCTTTACAGACCCCAGGAGGACCAGCAGGGGCAAACGGAGATCCTATTGATTAACAATATTTTCACTGTTTAGGAAACAGCAGTAAAATGTAAAAAATAATAATAATAATAATAAAATAGAGTGCATAAATTTGATGAGTTAGTGATAGGAGCTTGGTTTGGTGGCTGAACGATGTGAGCAAGTTGCAGAAATTACATCTCAACTGCCTGAGGTGTGAAGTGGAGGAAGCCGACCCAGCTGACAGAGGAACCGCCGCTGAAAAGAAGGACGTGGTGGTTTGGTGGGCAGCCGACGTGCTCTTTTTTTTTCTGAAATACTGACGCCAGTACATATCGTACATTAACACTTCATGCTTGTGTGCGCGTTTCAAGAGGAAGTGTAGCGATGGACAATTTTACAAGTGTGACGGAGAAAGAGAGAGAGGAAGGAACGACACTGTCATAGAACAGACTGTTCTTTATGAATTACATTCACTGAGGCTAAGTTTCAGGCTATAATCAGACTGAGTTTGTGATTTTGGATGTTATCTCATGTTTAGTCATGGTTCTGTAGGTAGGAAAAGACACTAATCAATTCTCATTGATTATATTAATAGCTGCTTCACATCTGACTTATTTTACTTCATTGGGTGTGTCTCTCTCTCTCTTTCATCAACAGGTTTGTGGTGTGACTCAGCCGAACCAACCTGGATGAACTTACCTTGTAGGTGACCTCTAACAGGGCGTAGCAGGGCTTCAGGGAGTCCACGTCCACAGGGACCAGCAGGCGCGGCTCCGCAGCCAGCACGGCCAGGTGCCGCAGGGCCTGCAGGTGGTAACTGGAGCAACAAACAGCTTTTGATTCACTTTTAAAAGGTTATTTATACAGTTTATTTCATTCGTCGATTTAACTTCTAATTTTGGTTTTAAGTGTGAGTCCACAACTTCCTTTACCACTGAAAAGGTCAGTGCATGCTCTACAGTATTTCTTCACCACAATGCATAACTGATAACAGTTGAGTCAATCTATTTTGCATATGTTGTCTTTGAAAGCTGCTTGAATATAAACAATATATATATATATATTACATTATATGATATTATAATACCTGTTTTATTTATCAGAAACTTAACACTTTACTTGAATAGGTATTCATAAGATTGACATAACACTGTCATAACCATGACATAACAGCTGTCATAAACTTCAATGAATACATATGACAGCTGTCGTTAAGTGTCATTTGGTAAGTTATGTCACTTTTAATGCAAAGTTGACATTGTTTGAGATTCTGACAACTTGACATAAAGACAATTTCAACTGTCAAAGCAGACCTACAGTAATTGCCAAACTTTAAAAAATTATGTCAAGTTCTCATAACAAGGACATCTCAAATAATGTCAACTTTGCATCAAAAGTGACATAACTTACCGAATGACACTTAACGACAGTTGTCATAAGTATTCATTGATGTTTATGACAGCTGTTATGTCATGGTTATGACAGTGTTATGTCAATCTTATGAATACTTATTCAAGTAAAGTGTTACCAATTTTTGACAGAAAATAAATATTTAAATCACAAAAATCCTTCTGATATCTTCAAATCTCACTTGTGAGTATAAGGGAACATTTAAACTCGACAAAAATTGTGATCTGACTTATATTGTGATATATATCGATATCGACTGATGTGAAAAACATTGTCATGATAGGATTTTTTCTTCTAACGCCCAGCCCTACAGTATGTGAATGTGTGCGAGTCTCACCGGTTGTCAGTGCTGTGAGCAGGGAAGTGTGGGTACAGGGCACACAGCAGAGCAGCGATGGCTGAATTGGAGGTGCTCAGGGTGTACCTGACAAGAGACAACATCAAACAACATCATGAATCTTATAAATAACGTTATACTCTGTCTCTCTCTCTCTCTACTGACTCACACATACACACTTGCGTCATTTAACCACACTTCCACGCAACAATAAAGTAAAAAAAAAAATCAACAGAAAGCTCTTTCTCATCCTGAAACCTACAACCCAACACAAAGCAGAGTTGATGCCGCAGCAAACCCTGAAAGACACGCTGGTCTAAATCAAACACTTCTTTTCTTAATAAACCCTCTGTTCTGTGTTAAGGAAACCAGGTGTATGCCGTAATCCAGTAAACGTCATCACAGGCCACAACAGAGCCTATTAAACATAATAGTTGGCAGTTAAGTACCTACTTTGACTAATGGAGTCATTATAATATAGTTGGGTCAGACATCATAAAGGCGGCTTGCACATGGACGGGTGCCTGAGAGCACTTATTGACGGCCAACCGAGGTGAATTATGTTGATCTTCGCTGAGATGGCTGCTTGGGTCATGTTTAGCATGTTTAAAAAACCTCAACTTCACTCAACATCACATTCTTGTGCCACGAGTTTACAATTAAAAAAGACCTCAAATAGAGACTCACACTCAGTAAAGATGATGAAAAACAGGCCGAACACAGCTCCGCGGAAATCTGGGCTGAATTCACAGGAATCGCACAACAGATTACAACGACCGACAAACACTGAACATGGTAAACTGCAAGTACTGATATTGGAAACAGTTAAAAATTAATTAAAGACAATGATTGCTATAATAAAGTTAACAAAAATTTGAGATTGTATTCACCACTTTTGAAAAAAAGTGGTTAATACAATCATTTCATTTGGATATAAAGCAAATGAATGAATACAGTGTCCAAGCACTGATACTTTCCCTAAAATTAACTGTAAGTCTGGTAATGTAGTATGTTTTACAAAATATTTAGTATTTCTCCATGCCAGTGGAGAAGAAAGCCTTAAAGGGATAGTTCAACATTTTGGCAAATTGGCCCATTGCCATAATCGCTATAGTCATAGCAGTAGGTTCGTTAACTTTATTTGTCGGTGTAAGCTATTTTTAGAACGGTGGAGTGGAGCGGCAGGCTGCTCAGAGCTATGCTATGGAGGCTAATGGAATTTCTTGGTTTCTCTCATCAGACTCATCAAATACAAAATCCCAAAACTCCAAAACGCTTTCGTAGACAAGGTGTGACCTGCACATTCACCACGCTATGAGATAATAATGGAACGTTACGAAACGGAGCTGTTTTCGAGGTAAATACAGAGTCTGCTTGCTGAAAAACTGTCCCTGAACGCAACGCACATCAGCGGTTTTGCATGAATTTACCTCTAAAACAACTCCGTCTCGTAACGTTCCGTTATTATCTCATAGCGTGGTTAATGTGCAGGTCACAACTTGTCCACGACAGCGTTTTTGAGTTGTTGGGTTGTGTATTTGATGAGTTTGATGAGGGAAACCAAGAAATTCCCTTAGCCTCCATAGCGTAGCTCTGAGCAGCCTTCTGCTCCGCTCCTCCGTTCTAAGAATAGCTTACACCGACAATTAAAGGTAACGAACCTACTGCTATGACTATAGCGATTATGGCAATGGGCCATTTTGCCAAAATGTTGAACTATCCCTTTAAAACGTGAGACTAAACAATTTTTGAATTGCCAGCTTATCTGAAGCTGGCATGTGATTGTGATCTTCAGGGAAGCACGTTGAATCTTGCTTAGTCCCAGTGTCTTATTGCTGAAAATGTATTGCTTATCGTCGCCTTGCGTCATATCAAACTGACTCTGAATCAGACATTCAGACCACCAATGTAACGCATGAAATGTGCAACTTCACAACTGAAGCGCAAACTGACAAACGGCGACACCAGTGACAGAAACTTCCTGCTCTCAGGGTTTAGTCCACTGCTGCTCCAAAAAAAACAGGACGATGGAGCCGTGACTCACCTTCCTTTTATACTGAACTTGACATTTTCGACTTCTGATGAATCAACTTCCAGTGTGAAAAAACATCTGCTGCTGTTGCTATTGTTTTCTAAAGCCAGAGAGATGTGTAAAGTTATAATTTATCAGCCCTTGTGGGGAGATCTGCCCTTCTACATTTGACCCATGCTAACTATTTTAAGAGCAGTGAGCACTATCCAGCCTTGAAACCAGTTTCTTGGTCGAGGGCAATGGCAGAAATGTTCTTTTTTTTTACCTGCACCATGTGCTTCTAACTTGGTTTGGGAGGAAACCAGAGCACTCACAGGAAACCCAAGCAAACACAAGAAGAAGATGTAAACTCAAAGAACAAAAAAAAATGTCTGTCAGTGTCAGCTGTAGCAGAGAGCACAGTAAGTCTGAACGCAATGTGTCACTTTGTGTGGAAAACCTCAACTTTCACTTCAGTTTCCTGTTAACAAATTGAATAAATGGGAAGAGAAACTAACTGAGTAAACAGAAAGAAAGAGGGAGGATGGAGGGGTTACATGAAGGAAAGAGGGAATGAAGGGCATGCGACCGAGATTAGCAATAAAGAGGAAAAGGTGAGAAAACATTAATGGAGCGATGATTAAATGAGTGGAAAAGCATTGTGTGATACACATAGCAAAGTGAATGTGGAGAGACTGAATGACAAACAATTTGAATGAGCCAATGGGGGGAAATGAAACAATGACATGTCATAGTAACCCTGCTCCCCAGCTTCACATCTAACCTCTGCAGTCAACAAACACTACAATGGCATGACATTCAAAAACCGAGGCCCCAGTTGTGCAGTTGCGTGGGCTTTCAGCTGGTACGCCTGAAATAAAACTCAAACCAAATAAAATCAGAAGGTTCATCTGATTGTGGCTGGAGGTGGAGAAACATTTGCAACATGTAATGAGAGAGCAGGAGCAGTTGTTTCCCTTGCAAATAGACTGGCAGAGGTCAGTGGCTGGAGAAACCTGGTTTGGGAGGAAGAGAAGACCGTGTGTGTGTGCGTGTGTATGTGTGTGCAAATGCCATTCATTTATGCACAACACAGCACTCAAAACAGACTTGTGTGTGTTATTTGTGTAGCTAACCCTTCCCAGAATGAGCAGTACACCAAAATCTGGTGGGTGTGTTCTGGTATGTGCGCGTTTGATTCGTCACACAGCAATCCAGGTGCCAAATGACAGGCGACACCTAGAATATCATTTACCCTATAATTTGTCTTTATGAAGTCATTAACAAGTCTCAAGAATGTGTGTGTGTGTGACAAATTATAAACCTTTTGTTAATTGCAATTCTTTGTTGCAACACTTACAGTAAAACTGAAGGTTCAGAGAGACAGTTTTATGTTCATGAGGTCATTCTCAACCCTCTTCTTGGTCTTGTTTTGCATTTTGCTCTTAGTTACAGACGAAATTATGAGGGTGGAAAACTGTCCGGCAACAGTCAACAACCCTCCAGCCGTTGGGAAAAGTTGACAAAACAGTTTGCATTGCTGAAACGAGTAGTAACACTCAGTATTTCCTCCTCCCCACCTCCCACCCGTGTCCGCCTACAGCGCAATTTAGAAAAGTGCTGGTTCAGCCTGGTGAAGGAGCGAGGGAGGCTTGTAATGATGGAGGTGTGTCTTTGAATCAAACATCTGTCCATTGGACGTGGGAGTACAGGACATGAATCACTGTGGACTTCCAGGAAGACCACGTCTCCCCCTCTGAACATAAATGGCGAGGGGGTGGAAAACGTCAACGACATCAAATTCCTGAGAATCCACACAACAAAGCTCATCAGAGGCTTTTCCTCCTCCAAAGAAAAAAAAACTTAAACCAGGTCAAACCTCCCTGCAGCCTTCTGGTGGAGCTTTACACAACCAGCCCACCCAGGTCACAATCAAAGATATGTCAAATGTCAGTGTGTGTGTGTGTGTGTGTATCTTACCTCCCTCCTCCCAAAAAGAGCAGGCCCAGCGCCATGTGATGAGCCATGTGGAAGCCGTAGTTCATCTCACCGCCGGTTCGCTTGTGGAAGAAGCGACAGAGCTGCAGGACCTTCAGGTTCCCAGTGCCGGCCATCACCATGGACATGGCGAGCAGGATCATCGACAGACCGGTCTGAAGATTGTAATAACCCGTCTGCTGCAGGAACAAACAAACGAACACGGGTTTAGGGAACTGTGACAAACTTGTGTAGAGTATAAAACATACATATAAAAACACTTACAACAGCAGCTGTACCAGCGAAGGACATGATCTTCATGAAGGTCCTGGCAAACTCATAGAGGCAGTCGAAGGCGTCCGAGTTTGCCGAGCCAGCGAAGCGTAAGCCCAGCGCCATGCAGGCCCCGGCTGTGATGTAGTCTTGGGCTTGGCTGAAAGATAAATAAGATGACATCATCAGGTGGTGATAAACATTTAACTCTCTTGAGAAGATACAATATTCAAGGTTTAAAGTAGAAAATGCCAGTTTTTTGTCTTAAATACTCACGCCATTGTCTCCATGTTGATGTCCTCTGAAGGGTCAAACGTCCCCCTCATGATCTGAAAACAAAACACACGGATATGTGACCATGCTCCACCTTGAATAAAATGATTAAAGATAGTAAATAAACATGAACATTTTTATTCTGAATCAGTTTTGTGTTGCTGATGGCAATAATAATGTTTTCTAAAAGTGTTAAAATTGGCCCATTGGCCCATTGCCATAATCCCCATAGTCTTAGCAGTAGGCTCATTACCTTTAATTGTCGGTGCAAGCTATTTTTAGAACGGCGGAGCAGAGCCGTGAGCTGCTCAGAGCTACGCTACGGAGGCTAATGGGATTTCTTGGTTTCCCTCATCAAATTCACAATCCAACAACTCCAAAACGCTCTCGTGGACAAGTTGTGACCTGCACATTCACCACACTATGAGATAATAACGGAACGATATGAGACGGAGTTGTTTTCGAGGTAAATTCATGCAAAACCATTGATGCGCGTTCCCGTTGGGAGCAGTTTTTCAGCAAGCAGTCTCTGCATTTACCTCTAAAACAACTCTGTCTCGTAACGTTCTGTTATTATCTCATAGCGTGGTGAATGTGCAGGTCACAACTTGTCCTCCAGAGCGTTTTGGAGTTGTTGGATTGTGAATTTGATGAGTTTGATGAGGGAAACCAAGAAATCCCATTAGCCTCCGTAGTGTAGCTCTGAGCAGCTCACGGCTCTGCTCCGCCGTTCTAAAAACAGCTTGCACCGACAACTAAAGGTAACGAACCTACTCCTAAGGCTATAGGGATTATGGCAATGGGCCAATTTGCTAAAATGTTGAACTATTCCTTTAACACTGTGGTTAATTAAAATGTATTCCTATCAATACACTATAACAAACAGAAAGATTATTATTTATTGAGAAATATGTTGATACATTCGTTCAAGGAAAAAACTGCCACTTCACTGCTCCAATAGTATCAAGTGACTCTACAAGAGACTCCTGTGAGACAAATATGTTTGGTATGGTGTTACTTCATCAACACACGAAACCAGGCAACAACCCAGTGAAACACAACAAACTTTACAGGAGACTAACTGGAGCAGCGTGAGCAGCCACTGACTCTCTTCTCTATGAACGTTGTTGCTCCACAAGATATGATTTGATATGATATGATTTTTTTTTAATCATCTGTTGTGTGTCAGTTCCTAAGAAAACGTTGCAGAGGCGTTTTTCACACCACACTTTTCTGCTAATGAAGTCCCTCTTGTCTTGTTAAACATCTTGTGGCCAATCAAACAAAGCTTTCATGGCCTGAATATGCCTAAAGTAACCAGTTTGTTACAATAACAATCAGAGACAAAAGAACAAAATCAGTGCATTGTCCGACACGGATCAGTCGCAGGAATTTGAGTAAATGACTGAAGCAACAGTTAAAATCTGCGCTCCAAATCTCACAGCTGGGAATTCTTTCTCATTTAATTATTGACTCATTGCCAGGTCCGCTGCTGCATCACAGCTCCAGATATGTGCGCTCGGTAATGCTGTGTACTTGTGCATAACACGTGTGCAATTACTCACCTGTGGTATGTTACTCTTGACCCACTCGGTATTAGGGAGGATTTCATCCCACATGATAATACACCGAGCCAGAGTCTGTGAGGGCAGAGAGGCAGGAAGGAAGAAAGGAGAGAGAGGGGTGTATCACATTAAGAGGAAGGTGGGAAAATGATCTGTCACACACACACGCACATGTACATTCACGCACATACACATTAAGCACCACACTAACCCTCAGCAGCAAAAACTCTGGCTTGATGAAATCCAGGAGGAACCAAGTGTCTGGAGGTTTCAGCCAATCAGCAATCGACCTGGGGGAAGAGAGCCGCAAAGAGACAAGGAGGTGTTAATACCCTCTCCGAGCACCCGCTGAACCAATCGACAGCTGGCATCAGATGAGCCTCGAAGAAGACAGGAACCTCTTGACCAATAGCAGAAGGAGATGAGGTTTTGTTCTCCTGTAGCATAATACAACAACTGGAGCCACTGAGGGATGAGATGTTAGATTTTAGGTTATGATGCTCTGCTCCATGATACAGAAAGTTCCTCAATTCTTTATATATGTTAACCGGAAGAAGAGGGTTAACGCAGTAATGGTGGGCGATTCTGTGTGATTCATAAATGCTGTGTTTTGTATTTATATTCATTTGTGTTCATTCTAGTATCAAAGCTATAATTTTTTCTTAAAATAAAATACACTGCCTGTCCAAAGAAAAAAAGTCACACACTCTAACACTTCGTTGGATCGCCTTTAGCTTTGATTATGGCACACATGTGGCATCATTTCGATAAGCTTCTGCAATGTCACAACATTTATTTCCATCCAGAGTTGCATTAGTTTTTCAAAGATTCTCATTGGACCACATTTCTTCCTTGAAGATGATGGTTCCCCACTATCCTTCCAGTTTTTAATAATGTGTTGGACAGTTCTTAACCCAATTTTAGTCTCAGTTATCTCCTTGGATGTTTTATTTGCTTGATACATGCCAATAATTTTACCCTTCTGAAACAGATTAACATCTTCTCCACGACTACAGGATGTGTATTCTGACATGGTTGTTTAAGAAATGAGACTGCATCAGTTAGGGTTAGATAACTTGCCAGCTGAAACATAATCATCCATGCAGTAATTATCCAATGGGAGGCTCTGACCTATTAGCTTCATTAAATCCAAGTGGTGACTTTTTTTTTGGACGGGCAGTGTATAAAATAGGGCATCTCGTTTTGCACACTGTCAGATCAACAATGTTTCCTCAACATTGCTTATCTAATCGGCAATTACACTCGACTGTCTTTCTGCAGGTCATTTGGCAAACTGTATTTTTTTAGAAGCTTGTTATTCCACATGAAATGAACAGTTGCCTGTTTGATTTGTGGTGCTATGAAAAGTACTGCAGTTCCTGTTGCTGACGTTGCCTTAAGAAGAAAAAGCACCATGTCTGCTCGACTGTGACCAATTTGTATCTTGAGTTACAAATCACTGATGATTATCATTATATGTTATGAGGTGCCATTTATTGGGATTTACAAGAGCCTCGTCTTTTTTTATTCATTTTTTTCACTTTTGGTAGATTTATAAAGGCAAAACTTCATCTTTCATTGTGGAGCCAGATCCACATCCAGCCTCAGCGCTGCTATTTTTACTGAAAAACTTCAGTTTATGTGGACATTATGTAATAAAATATATACCTGGTAAGTAAAAGAGTAAAGATACCAGTAACAAGTAGTATTAGTCATTGATATTTTATGTTTATAAAACAAGTTCCTTGTTTAGTTCTTGTCCTGTCTCACCTGTTGTTGGTCTTGAGGTAAATCATAGCGAGGGCCAGCGTGGCCCCTGGACACGTCACATCCACATTGATTGTATCTCCCTCCTGGAACGAGCATTGATAGATCATCGATAGTACAGGTGCAATTATCTAGCTATAGGGTTTTCACAACCATATGAGGACAATTAAATAACAGGATAGAGAAAGGACTCCTCCGTCTACCTTGATTTGGTAGCTGGGGGACTTGTGTCGCTCCCGGTTGGCCCCGGCCTGAGCTCTGCGGTGGCCCCCAACCATGTACTGATACAACTGCTCAGGGACGTTCAGGTCTGTCATCCCAATCAGGTTGCTGCCATGCTGCAAGGACAGAGCAGGAACAGAGGGGGGAAAAAGATGCAGAAGATGGTGATGGGAGGAGGAGTAGCGATATGAGGCAGGATGAGAGAAATATGAAGAAACAGAAAGGTGAGTTAATCAACAACGTATTTGTTTGGTGTTTATGATGTTAAATGGCAGATAACAATGACACACATTAGGTTGTGTGAGAATGCAATGGTATATACAGGGGGAAAATAGCACTGCCCCGGTAAAAAACAAAGTACGTAAAGTTCAAGTTCACGTAACACCCAAAAATCTGATTCATTCTGATATGAGCCCCACCTTCCTGTAACTAGCTGCAGGTTAAAACAACAACAACAACAAACGGATCTACATGTGTTTCTCGAGTGCTTTTATGTGTGGTGGTGACTCACCCCCAGGCAGACCATGCCCAGGGCCAGACCAGCAGCCAGCGAGTAGGACTCTCTGTCTGTGCAGTACTCCATCTCCGGACCAGGGGGTCGACCTAAGAGACGCATACAGACAAACACAATTACGCCAACTCTCCATGACATGAAACACACTCAAAGAAAAGATCAAAAGGTCAAGAAACAGCAGCATGGCTTAGAGGGTCGACCTCTTCTACCTAAAGTAAAGTCAGGGCCTTTAATGTTTATGATGAGCTTCAGTTTGACTTTGAACCAGAGGCTTTCCAAGTCAAAGTGAATGTCAGTCACCTAAGTATTTTTTCTTGCCTGTACAAAGACAAGATAAAAAATAGAGTCAAGCTTTTCTTTAATTTTAATTTACGTTTAAGAGTGCAGCCAACAATCATTTTCATCATTGTTTAATTGGACCATTATAAAAAGTGAACATTCTTAATCTTATATTATGTATTATTTGTAAAATGTTAATTTAAGCCCAGTGTGATGCATTCAAATCGTATTCAACTAATGACTCAGAAACGACAGACATTCGTCTTACACATACTGTACCCGAGAAACAAAAACATAAAATCGTCATATTTGAGAAGCTGGAGGCAGTTTGGTATTATCATTTGAATAACGACTGAAACAACTGATTATGATAACAGTTGTGTGGCACATTTCCAGTTAACCATTGATGAAGCCTATTTATGGCAATTTTGACAGCACTGTGCCAAGTGAAAAAAAAAAACAATAGTTATTGCAGACCTTGTCTAAAAACATGTCATTTATCTGTCGCAGACACACACACACACACACACACACCTACCTATCTCAGACAGCAGGACTTCAGCATTGTGTCTGTGTCCTGTTCCCTGGTACACCAGCCCGATGCCAATTACAGCAGCAACCTGCAGAACAGACGGAGAATCAAATGTTACATTTTCTTTCTTTTTTTTTTTTTTGCTGTAAACGTCTGCTCAACTACAAAACATTAAATATTGAGAAAGCTAAAACAAATCCTGAAGTTCAAAGTGCTTTACTGAGAGATATTTGAGTATACAGTAGGCTATAGGTCACAGATTACAACAACAAGCTTAAAGTTAAATATAATGATTAAAATAATTGTTTCATTTAGTTTTTTACAAAATGTATCAAATATTTAAAATAATGCATAGGCCAACTACTACTAAAACTATTATTCCCTGTCTTCCAGTACGTTTTTTCCCAGTCTTTGTCTGTCCACTAGAGACAGACTGATGTGTGTGTCAGGTGGTGAAGGACTATTTGAGTTACAGTAGATGTGCTTCACTTCCTCTTACCTGAACGTTGTGTGGTACGTCCAGCTCAGTGGAGGTGGGTGGGAGCAGGGCAGGGATGTGTATACTAAGCAGGCGGGTAATCGACATGTCCATGGTGCCCAGTTTGGCTGAAGACACCCCCAGTAGGAGCCCAATACTGGTCATCTCATGGCCCTGACAGAGGGAAGGGGACAAGGAAATGACAGAGTCGTCAACGATAAACACAGATCAATCAATCAATCTTTATTTATAGAGCACCTTTCATACATGAAAATGCAACACAAAGTGCTTTACACACATAGAAAATTAGAAACTGAAAAAACAATTACAAGTAAAAACCCCTCCCTCCCACACTCCATACTGCGCACACACACACACACACACACACTCTCTCACTACTGACACTAGGGAGACATGGCATGACACTGAGGATTGAGGAAGCGCTATCTTTGGGGCCGTCCACACTGGGAGGAGTCCCAGGCCGTGCCACAGGGGGCACCAGCGCCCAGGCCCCCCGACCCCGACAGACCACAGCCAGCCGAGCCGAAGGGACCCAGGGACAGCGCCCCCAGCAGCAGCCCAGACACAGCTCCCAGCGTGGAAGACCCCCCTGAGGAAACACTGGAGTTAAAGCTAAAAACATAAGATGGGATAAAAACCCTGAAAAAATAAGTTAACAGAGTAAACAGCTTAAAAGGATAAAAAAAAAAATATGTAAGATAATAAATAAAATAAGTAAAACAAGTAAAATGATGTAAGGTTAATAACAACTTTAAAAGCAAGATAGAAGCAGAAACATAAAATAAGATAGAACCATAAGAAGAATTTAAAATCTAGTTAAAAGCCTGACTAAAAAGGTGTGTTTTTAACCTTCCCTTAAAAATATCAACTGCCTCTGCGGTCCTGAGGCTCTCCGGCAGGCTGTTCCACAGGTGGGGGCCATAATAGCAAAATGCTGCCTCACCATGGGTTTTGGTTCTGGGTTTTGGTATGGATAAAAGGCCGGTGCCGGAGGACCTCAGGGTCCGCGAGGGTTGATATGGTAAAAGCAGGTCAGATAAATAAGAGGGCGCAAGGCCGTTAAGACATTTAAAAACTAGTAAAAGAACCTTAAAATCCATCCTGAAGCGTACGGGGAGCCAATGCAGCGACTCTAAAACTGGTGTAATATGCTCCCGCCCTCTGGTCCTCGATAATAAAAACTTCTTAACAATGATAACTTCTATCATAGTATCAACAGACAATATAAAGGATTTTTCTGTCCACAACAGAGTTTTCCTCAAAGAAAAGTCAGTTTTAATAAAAACGTAGACGTCACTTTACATCAGATCGTGCAGCTCAGTGTGCGTGTCCCCTGCTGCAGCACAATAAATGACTTCCAATGTAATCAGCTCTTAACTGTGACTCTGGTGTCTGTGGAGTCCAATCAGCTTCCACACCGACTCACCATGACCGACAGTTTTCATTAGACCCCTGTGGATCACCTGCGTGTATGTGTGTGTTTGTGTTTAGTAATCAAAAAGGCAGATCATACATGTCTGTATACATGTTATACCTCAAATCCTTTGAAACAAGTCAAAAAATTGACATTTTGAGCATAAAGTCCAGATTTTGTACAGGATAGCCAGAGATCAATCACTCTGTTAAAGAACCTAACTAATTGTCAAGTTAATCAATTAAAACACCAGTGACCAAACTGCGTCATCAAACATTCAGCCAATGAGTTAGCGATTCCACAAGTAAACTTCAAATGCCACAGTTTAAGCAACGTAAACCTGACGATTCATTACAAAATGCTGAAAAATACCCAGGAAATCTAATTTAAGCACATCCCAGTATGATTGTGGGCTAGTTTCATTTCTCTGGTGAGTTCACTGACAATAGATTTTAACAGATTCAGATTAACTCTGACCTATATTTTTCTGCTGACACTGAAAAAAAATCACATTTCTTTTAAATGAACAACAGATTCAAACAAGTGCAGAGATTTTAAAGCCACAGTTTTAAAAAAAAATTGCTGGCTCAGTTTGTCATTGTTAAAAGCTGCAGAAACGAGACGAACACACTGGGATGCCTGAAAGATGAGGAACACACACACACACACACACACACACATATACGTACATATATATACACACACATGCAGACACACATCCTCTGTAAAACCACAACGATAGAGAATTCTGACGAACTGATCCAAAGTATGTCAGTGTAATTTCTCTTTTTCAGCGAGAATAGAAACCGACAGAAAACCACCGGCTACAAACAGGCTTCACTGTCAACCACGTTCTTCACATTCATTCAGACAGACACACACCTGTCTGTCATCTTATAGTCTGCAACGTTTGCTGTAGTTTGAATTAGGACTATGAATCAGCGTATGCTATGCTGAATTGTTTCTGTGTTATAACTGCATGGTATGGTAATTTTACATACAGTAACATTAGTCTTTAATTACAATATAACTGTAACTAAAGGTGTAATATACTGTACATTATTGCTTGTATTTATGCTGTACAAGGTGAGATGAGTTAGTTAAGGCCATGATGTATCACAAAAACACAAGGATATTTAGTTCTTTGTGTAAAATGGCATTTTGAACTTTATGGCAATTAGTAAATAAAGTCAGCTTGAACATTACAAAATAACTTCTTTTTTTTTTAAGAAGGAACACTGCAATGAAGAAAATAAAACAAATTCAATATGTCTAAGAGAACATTTTGCAGATCACATGAGTGTTTTGGACCCAAAGTTTGAGCCTTTTCTGCTGCATCTCTGAGTTTTCATTCAGCCGCTTTGTAAAGTGTATTTTCATCAAATTTCAAGTACTTCGTAACCTGTATGAGAACATTCTCACATTTCATTTATAGAGAAATGACTGATATAGAAAGTTCACTCGTCTTTATGAACTGCTGCTCGTATCTTGAATCAAAATGGGAACTGAAAAAATGAATCAATCTCAAACTGGTTGTGGACAATGTGTGGATTTGGTGCAAGGGTTCCTCTTTATCGCCGACCGCATCTTCGATCTTTAATTGAGCAAAAAATAAGGTTTGGCCTGCAGCATCCTGTTGTTTTTCTCACCTGAAAGTGGGAAGGACTCGTCTCGTTTCAAAGTTCTCAGAGGGCAGAGTTTCGTTTTGAGTGGCTGCCAGGCTCTGATGCGAGTTTACATCTCTCATTTACAGTCATCTTGAGAAAAATGTGTGTGTAGGGGTGTGCATGCTTCAGTGTGTGTAGATGACAATGAGAATAGATGGGAGGTACCTTTGGGTAAACTGTATTTAAGTTCATTTTTGTTTTACCTAAGAGTTTCTGTGTTTATACAGTCATTCAGAGCTCAGTGTACAGTAAACTGAGCATTATAGTAGAAGGTACTAATTAAATCTTATGTGTAGATCTACCTGTGAGTGCTTGCGGGGTTTTATATGTATACATGTGTGTATTTGCTTGTTTGTGCTGTGAAACTCAAGGTGTGAAATCTTGAAATACTTCTGTGCGCATGTGTGTGTGTACCTTGGTGAGGTAGTCATGTATGTTGAGTGTGGCCAGCTTGGTGAGGTGTCCATTGAGGCCCAGGGCCATAAGGAAACCTGCATACTCATTAGCAAGCTCAGGGCTCTTTGGCTTGTTGTAGGCAATCCAGGCTGAGTCCACCTGAGCAGACAAAAAGAAGATTTGAGAATAAGGAGGGTTTGTTACTGTGTTTATAGCAGGAAGATAATATGCACAAGTTTTATTTTTTTAAATCCTGTTTTGTTCTGACAAGTGTTCAGCTGCAGGTGTGTAAAACTGAGCATAAGACGTGATGAGGAGGTGATGCAGCTCTGGTTTTCAGACTGACCTGTGAAGCTGGAGCTATTTTGAGTCCAGCAGCTACTCCGTTATGGAAGCTGGGCCAACTCGTCATATTAGGAGGCACGTCAATGTTCCCACTGTTTAGATCAACCATCGTATTCCTGGGAGGGGCGCGGCCTGGAGGGGGAGAGAGGAAAGTAACAGTAAAATCACAAAAATGTACATAGTATGATAAAACTTCAGGGCACTCTGAGTATTAATCAAATCCTCCTAAGTCTTCCTGTCTGGAGAAATACTTTCAAAAAATTGTAAATATTCCATACATTTAATGATGTAGTAAAAATATTGACATTTCATTATGATCACATACCTGTCAGGTTGAGTTTGGGGACAGGTAAAGGTTCAGTCGGCACAGGGTGATAGGAGAAGAGAGTGAAGAGGCCTCGGCCGACTGGGAGAGCCATGGTCCTTTGACACAACTGCAGGAGTCTGAGGAAGACACAAAAACACGGAAGAGACATTATTACAGACTGAGAGGCAGAATAAACAAGTTATTTTCTTATAACAAAGGAAAAACTGAAGACAGAGAAGTCAGCAAAAGACCACAAAAGAGCAACAAAAAACATCTCAAACAAAGTGTATCTATGTTCTGAGACCAGATGGAGTCAGGACCAACATGAATCAAACTCACTTGTTTTCTTTTTCCTCTATGTACTCATGGTCAGAAACCTCCGGGAGCTGGACAACACTGACTCGGACCGGTCGGGAACTCTGCAGGAGCCTCCGGACCTCCTGGACCCTCAGATCCTGACTCCAGATCAGCCCAGTGACCTGCAGAGGGCAGAGGACATACACACTGTAAACTGTCATGTTACAAAAAAAGAAAAGCAGATTCAAATAAGATTTGACACTCAAATAATATTCAGAGGCATGTTTTACCTGAACGGGCTTAAAAAAACAAAAAACAACTGTATTTATATAAAAGGTTACATTGAGACAACAGGCTATAGCTCTACTGTATATCAGTGATTTCCTAACAGGGGACATTTGCATTACGCAAAGTTACAGGTAAAAATAGATTCATTTAGATCAGGGGTGGGCAATTATTTTTTCCAGAGGGCCACACTGACTCCGATAAAGTGAGTGAAGGGCCACACGATTCGAAATCAAATTGAAACATCAAATATGTATTGCTGAATTATATATAATTATATATTAGCCTATATAACTACATATATTTGGTGGAAATGATTGCATTACAATAGGCTGACAGCCCACAATCCATGTAATCACATTTTCAACTTATATCCATCACAGATCACTGAAGAAACATGCTGTATTATGATATAAATATGGACTCAAGGCAGATTGTTTTATCAAAACTTACTGACCATAAATGACTGCACCAATTAATAATGTTCACAGGCACCTGAATATTATAATTAAGCACTCAGATCCTTTTCAGTTCTGATTCAGTGAGACTGTTCTATTTGTATGTAGATAACCTTTTATTTATGAAGAAACACAATACTCGTTTGCTGCTGCCTATACAGCACCAACATGAAAAAAAAAAGACTGATTTGATTACAAGCGTAGCCATTGGTGGATGGAGGCTTAGACGCACGTGGCTACAATCAGTCATATGGTCGATCACATCAGAAAACCCAGCGATCTCATAAAATGCTCTTTTAATCACAGTTTGCTAATAATTAGGTGCCGTGATGGGGCTTTGTAACCGTCAGCAGTTATGATTCGGCTGACGGAGGGTTGTGAAACACCGGCCCGGTCCCGGTGGTCAGAAACTCCGCTGTAGAGAAAACCTGCACCAGAGCGGCTGCCCTCCCTCCTCCGTCGGAGCTCCGGTGTCCGACAGAGAAAGAGACTGAGCAGCCGTTCATCACTGTCTTCTACCTGGAGGAGGTTACTTTCTGTTTGCGATGTGCAGGCTCCTGTTCTAACAGGGCTGTCCCTGTTTCAAACAGCTGATTAGTGCCCATCAACGTAATAAAAAGCAATCGGGTCAAAATAACAGTTCGGCTCGCACTTCGGCTCGTGGGCCGGATTGAGACGGCATGCGGGCCGGGTCTGGCCCGTGGGCCGTAAAATGCCCATGTATGATTTAGATTGTGTTAGGGTGAAAACTAGGGGTGGGAGAAAAAAATCGATTCACATAGATATCGCGATATCTTTTTTGACAATTTTTAAATCGATTTTTTTTTTCAAAAATCGATTTTTTTTTTTTTTTTAATATTGTGCAATGTGTATTTGTTAGCCTCTTTTACATACAGAGAGTACAGGCTTTGAAAAGGGTTTAAGTTCACTTTATAATGGAGTATGTTAATTTATAGGCTCCTACAGTATTTGTGTGCAGATAAATGTTAAAAGTGCAGACTAAAAATCGAGAGAATCGGCAATATCGTAGAATCGCAATTTAAATCGAATCGCCATCCAAAAAATCGTAGAAGAATCGAATCGGGAGAAAAGCATATCGTCCCAGCCCTAGTGAAAACTGTCTAAATTGTATTGCTGTTGTGTCCTGTTGAAGAATGTGAGGGAGTCAAGCATTAACCCCGTGGTACGAAGGGTTAACACATGTTGAGATAGGAGCCAGGACATATAGAAAGATTTATGTACATGTTTATGCTTTCACTTTAGGTACAGTAGTAGTAAAGTTTAGTCTCATGTTTTAACTGACCTTTTGTGTCTTATATTTTTGACTAACCCATTGAGTTTAAAGACAACTGAAACTTGTAAGCAAACCATATAGATTTGTGTTCAGCTTAATTCATAATGCAATGAATACCAGTGACCTGTTTGCTCATTCAAAGGCAAATTGAGAGCACACAGAGAGTGAAAGTAAAACAGCCAGCCAAGGCCAAAGGGAGGAGAGGATGAGAGGCCTGTGAAGTCTGCTGAATGAAGCATTGTGTGGAAGAGTTTTATGATCTGTATTATCTACCGGACAGAAAAGTTATGTCAGTGTAGGGAGGGTTTTGTTGTGTTTCAGGTCCAGAGGTTCGTGTGCTGGGAAAATGGGACCAACCTGTGCCAGCCTGAGCGCACCAACAAAGGGGGGGGGCTAAGTCTAAACCACAGCCACTACCCACCTGTTTTTGACCAATTAGAATTAATTACACACACATAGTGCGAAGTATTAAAAATGAATGTAACGCTTTTGTCTTGAGCAGATGACAGAGAATTCTCGCTCTGCTTGCAGACTGCGCTTTCTTGAACAGGAGAGTTTTTTGTATCTGATTCGTTTGATGATCCAATTTAATAAATAGTTAACCGGAACGACGTTGTTTGTCCTCTCTTGGAAGAAACAAACACACATGTCAGTTTTCCTGTTTTTTCAACCTCACAATTGTTAACTAAAATTAATGGATAAATGGGTGATAAATAATGCATAAACACAGCAAGTATGAGTCTTGAAAGGATTATATTTTGGGTTGTTTTCTGATCCAACGGGATCTGTTCCCCCTGCTCATTTACAGAGTGTCATTGCCTTTTCCTCCTTATTAGCTAGACGCTTGATTTTATTCAAATGGAAGGCTGCTACTCCTCCATCTCATCACCACTGGATTCGGGACGTTATGCAGAACCTTAAACTGGAAAAGATCAGATGTACCCTCAACGGTTCCATCAACAGATTCCACAAAACCTGGGACTCTCTAATAACTTATGTGAACAATTTACCTGGTCTGGAACTGGAACTCTGAATCATTACATCTGCCCTTGAACAAATTCTGTAATAAGAAGTATTAAGTGCACTTGTTGTTTTTTTTTGTTTGTTTGTTCTTTTTTTTTTTCTTCTTCTTGTCTTTGTCTGTCTATTGTCTATGACTAGTTTGTCACGTTGATTTTGGGTTTGAAATGTCTCTGTCTATTGTCGGGACTGTTTGTTATAGTTATTTGTAATACAGAGAATATGATTGTTCTATATGTTAACAGAAAATTACAAATAAAGTGTTAAAAAAAAGAAGAAAAAAGTCAATTTTTTCAGATAATTAATAGTTTTAAAATTAATTTAAAGGAACATCTGCAGCATGACAGCTGGGATGTGACAAGACAAGAGCTTAGGAGTCACATCTCTAGATAACTAACAAAGTTAGATAGATAAGTTACTGTAGATAGTGTGTTACCTCTTGGATTATGTCCGACATCCCGTCTTCCTCTTCATCTGCCTCTGTCGTTGCCGGAGGCTCCAAGGACAAACCAGTGCCTACGGACTGGAGACACAGACAAACAAATAATGAAAAACATGTTTAGACAGAGCCACAATAACAGTAGTTAACAATAAAAACAAAGCTCCGATTGGAAAGCTTTCACTCACAGCTTTGGTCTTAGCCAGCGTCATCTTGTGGGCCTGTTTCGTCAGATCCTGTCGCCCAATCAGCATGCAGACCTCCTCGGACCAATCGGAGCACGGCTGCTCCCGGCAACGGTAGATGGCCTCTCTGATGGGCAACGCCACGCCGAACGGGACCGACTCCAGGTCCTTCAGGGTGAAACCTGGACGGGTGAAATAAGAAGGATGTGACTGATTCAAGTTATACACCTGCCTCATCTGCGCTCACAAACAAAGCTGCAGGACAAAAGGTAAGGAAGCTGTGTTCTTATGTTGCATGTATGGTACATAGATTTATACTTTAAATGCTGTAAACTTCCATTTGTGTCTTTCTGTATAATGTTTATGATAAAGTCCCGGGGGATAAACAGAAACTTGGGCAGGCCACACATTCTGTGCCTGTGAGTGAGACTATTCCCAGATCGTCCACTCACTCAACCCATGTGAATACAAAGATGTACATTAATGCAAACAGGTTCTGTGCTGTGCTCAGGTAAACCGTCCTCGGTGTGAGAAGACTCTGCTCGTCTTTACCTTCTGAGGTGAGCCAGACCACCAGCTGCTCCGCCAGACTCTCACAGGAAACACTGACCTTCACACTGCTCTGTCTAGAATAAATGCACAAGAATATTAGAAAGATGAATGGTTATCGATCTAATGTAATGAAAGGTATAATGCAATACTTAACTTTTTCTGAAATTAGATCTTAGTTTTTAAAAGTGAGTGTAATGTGCCATTTTAACCGTGAGCCACCATGAACTTTAAACATTTTAATCATCATACTATCAGCATTTAGCTACTGCAATACAAAAACATTATCATAATGCCTTTCCTCTGTTTACCTTCTGTACTGTGGTTCACTGTCACATGACTTCTGGCCTGCAGGAGAGAGGAAGATAAGAGAGAGAAGAGGTGGCAGAGGCCAACAGCAGAGGACAGAGATCAACAGGTTCATTAAAATGCTCTCTAATTTTGTGAGAGATCAATTCATGCTCATCACATGTGAACTGTATTCAAGCATTTTAAAACTGACCCACTGACTGGCTCTTAAACCCCGTCACTGAAAACAATGGGTGGGAAAACAAAGAGGCTGAATGAAGGTGACATTTTGTTCCTGGTGAGTGGAGGACTGCGTTTATGTGGGATGACAGCTGTTGTTGTTGGGTTTTGTTTTGCCACTGAAAAATACCGACGTAGTGCAGCAGAGAGAGAGAGAGAAAAAAAAACACTCCCAAGACCAACTACAAAAGTCAAAATCCAATTTTGTGTCAGTGGGCCGATCAAAGACCTGAAGCGACTCCTGTCACCTCTGCACCGTCCGAGCAAAAACAAACAGCAGAAATCAGGTGACACACAAACCTGCGTCACACGTCTTTATTTCTGTGTTACTGGGCCCTGCAGGGAACTACGGGCAGGTAATAAGGGCTGGTTGTCAATAAATGATTACACACACACACACACACAAGCACAGTGAGAGAAAGGGTTCAGGCCCAGGATACAATCAAAGAGGTGTAAAGTGATGTTGGAGGCTGGTGGTCACACATGCACACAAACAAACCTGCAGAGATCTTGACCAGGTACTTTGACACATTTGTCGAAGTAGCATTTTCATCTCCGGCGATGTACAGAGCGTAACTCTGGGGAAAAAAGAGAGAGAGAAACACAGAAACAAAGTCACAGAAGAAAAGAAAAGACGCAGGAATCATTTTGTACACAGTTGAGTGACATTAACATGTTTTTTTGAATAGCATTCAAATATCTGGTCAAACTATTTAAAAAGAATTTCACCAGTTATAGATGATTTGTGAAACAGTCAAGTCAAGTCAAATGTATTTATACAGCACATTTCATACGGCAAGCGTAAACTCAATCAATACTCATACAAGATGTAGGTTGAACACCAAATATACTCAGTCTCTGTTTTTTTTTTGTCTATATACTTCGGAGGAGATATCAGAAGATGGCCAATATGGGACTGAAGATATTGATTTTGTTTTTCAATTGGTCCAACTGAGGACAGATAATATGTGTCTTTCTCAATCAATACTCATACAAGATGTAGGTTGAACACCAAATATACTCAGTCTCTGTTTTTTTTTTGTCTATATACTTCGGAGGAGATATCAGAAGATGGCCAATATGGGACTGAAGATATTGATTTTGTTTTTCAATTGGTCCAACTGAGGACAGATAATATGTGTCTTTCTCACCAGAGCCCATGTTTTTGTGCAGATGTGCTCCAGAAGATGCTTCTCAATGAAAATCTGACAACTTTGTAAAAAAAGGTGCACTAGTGATCATGGTCACTGCAGCTCCTTTCCAGCCAGCCAATCAGCTTGGGTGTGGGACCTGTCACCCTGGTAACCAAGAAAATGGAGGAGGAGGAGGAGGAGGAGCCTGTCCTGGCTGTGTCTACCTATGCCAAGCTGTAAAACCAAAGCTTGTACAAACAGCTCATGTCCTCACACCGTAACACCTTGTGTGTTTGTCTCAGTCTGTCCTGTACTCCACCTTCAAGAGCAAAGCTGCTGATATGAAGCCTGTGTTTTCCAGCTGCAGGGTCAGACCTGCTGGGTCAAAAAAAACTACGCCACCTATAGGCAGATGAGGAACAACAGGAGCAGTGTAGATACCACTGTTGCCCATCCACACAGACTTAAATCTGTCTCTGGTACTGTCATGTTTTAGGTGTCATTTAAGGCTCATTTGCAAATGTGTTGTTTATCATAGCAGAGGCAAAACAGTTTCTTTACGATATTTACTCTAAGACTGGTTTAACACAACAGCCAGTTTCACAAAAACAAACTCATTTTAAACCTAAAAAGCCTGACATGTTTGCCACCCTCAGGCTAGTGGGTTTCCATGCAGCAAATAACTAGAAAATCACAAAAAGAGAATTTAAGAGGAAATGGTATATTTAACCATTTTCAGGAACTTAGAAAAACACAAGTTTTTTAAGGACTTTTTGACAATGCATTTCTATTGTATATGTTATATATCCATATAACTCATATCTATGGGTCTATATACTGTATGTTTCTCTAAAGTCTCTCACATAGTCATCATTAGTCGTAGTTTGTGCCTCCTCTTTAATGGCGCACACAAGTCACAATCCAGTTTTTCTCAAATATTATTGTTATTATCTAATCTTCCAAAACACTTAACTAGGAAATAAAGTTGCGACTTTGACATCAAAGTCAGACACCTCTGTGACCTGTGTGTTCGCCGCTACACAAACACAAACTGGGGCCAAGTCGTCATCACCTCCGTCATTGACTATTGAAACAATAGGAGCTGGAAATAAGACTCGTTTTCAAGTGTCCTTCCTTCATTGATAAGCAAAGGTTGAATCTATCAGTCACACACACACACACATGTGCACATCTCCATCCATACCATGACGTACTTGCTCTTTATGTTCAAAAAAAGAATCACAGACATGCTGCACAAACAGATTATCTGACTGTCTCAATCAAAGCTGAACTCTTTACCCTCTGCATCTCACACACAACACACACAAACACACACAGCACACACAGCACAAAGCCTTGGAGCAGGCGGAAAATCAAGTTTACAAAGACCAACACCAACTCTTTGACATTAAGCACAAAATATGTAATCAGACACCAGCACCACGCTCTAAACGCTGCATAATCTCTGACAAATCAAATCTGCTCTTATGAAAATCACATTGTGCTACTGTGAAATCTTTATTTCAATCACAGCTGAAAGTCCCCATCCCTCTGTGGCATGAAACAATATGTAAAAAAAAAAAATACATTGATTGTTTGAAGTCAAGGTGGTTCAAGGTGATCGTGCAGCTTGGATTTAAAATTTCTGATTGTAAAAGATGGACTGGATTTGGAGCTGCATCTGTCTTTGTCAGTGATTTACGATCCATTATAGACAATGTAGATTTTAAGGATAGGACTGTGGTGATTAAGATTTAAGTCTGAGCTGCTATCTATCATCTTTTTTGTTGCTGTTGTTTGTTGTAGTCCTTTGTTAGATTTGATGGCATCTTCACATTTAGGACAAAGATGCAGTAATATAACACAGTTACTTTTCACAGTAGTATTATAATAAAATGATTATATATTAGCCAACAGAGGCTGTCTTGTCATTAAAGAGTGTATCACGCAGGCGCCCCCTTTTTAGGAACATTTGTCACATGTTATTTCTACCCATTATTTGAGTGTGTCTCTACTATTTACTATTAGATGAAGCCAAAATACCAGCAACAAATAGAGGATGAGGACCCAAGTTTTATCATCTTGTTCCAGTTCGTGCAACTGTGGATTTGAAACATGTCCTTGGTCAAGATGACCAGTTTGGCTGTAGTGTTAACAATTTAATTTCACAACTTCGTCTTTTAGAGGAACGTAATTCGTACCAGAACCAGCAGCCTGGTCCTCTGACAGATGCCGGGCAGGTAGGGGAAAGGTGAGACCTCTTCTGCTCTCAGACAGCTACTGAGCCAGCTGAACACACAGGGAGGCTCTGGCCTCAGGAAGGAGGGACGCTGCATCTGTCCAATCAGAGCTGAGCAGACAGACAGGTGAGGACAAGGAAAGGAAAAGATGAGCAGGGAAACAAAATGAGAGGAGAGGGAGACAGTACATTTTATAAATGAATGATTCAGCTTAATGCTTAAAGTTAAAAGTTGGTGTTATTCTACGTTATTCTTATGTCAAAAATCTTATGCAAAGACCAAACCAAGCCTGATACATCGTGTTTAGTGCCATATGTAGAGCGTCACTGTCCAAAGAGCATGACCATTGTACGGAGCACAATTTACCTTTTTCATTATCATCATTTGTTTATTACTCCACTGCTGAAAACAGTTTCCAATAAATGCATTATTCGTTTGTATGACAGATGTTTTCAAAAAACAAAAAAACTATTTTGTCCAAATGTGCCCTTTATTGGCTATTCTTGAGGCTTTCGTTTCCAGTACTATGAATAATACTGAGGCAGTCAGACATGTCTAAATTGTGCATTTATTTTAACATGATTTCCTCTTTTAATCATGGTAAATGTTGCACAGAGTGAATACCAATCACCATCAGTGACCAGGGGCAAAATGGCAGAAAGGCCTTGCACCCAAATAGCCCTGCCAGAAGCACAGAACAGATTTAGACACTAGCTATAAGTGAAACTTCACCATCACTGTCTCAAAGGCACTTGACAATATATTACATGTTAAGTGCCGTTCCTGTTGCATCCACTTGAACTCACTCAACTTGTGAAGATTTACTGTTTAAGAGTTGAGACCTGGGACGTACGCCGGAGCTGCAGAGTCGGCCTTTATCAGCAGCAGACCATCCAGCCTTATCTGTGCCACTGCAGCATGTCTTGTCTGTTTCCTGACTTGATGCCATTATCAGACTATTAAATAGTTCTTACCCTGGTCTATGAGGCAGCTCTCAGTGAAGCCACTTAATAATGAAGGGTAGTCTCTCCAGTACAGATCCACGTACTCATCCAGCTGGAGATCTCTGCGGATAAAAACAAAACAAAAACGATAGTATCATCCCTGTATAGGTAATCAATATATCAACAGCATAAAATCTTTATTATCAGAGTGCATTACAATGACAAAAAAGATTGAGTCTATCTTATACCAGGTCTTTCCCTGATGTCTGTCCATCTG
Organism: Trachurus trachurus; assembly: GCF_905171665.1. NCBI lineage: Eukaryota > Metazoa > Chordata > Actinopteri > Carangiformes > Carangidae > Trachurus > Trachurus trachurus. The sequence goes on from NC_139906.1 coordinate 9,830,473, forward strand.
GACATTAAATTGCTGCAGGACCTTAAATCAAATCTAAAAATGGCTCCACATGCTCACAGAGCCTTTATGGCATTTAACTTGTTTTTGAACTGGAATTAAACACATAACGCAGAGTAATTAACAGCTGTGAGTCATTACCATTGTTCTGCTTAACATCAGATAATCAATACTTTTTAATCTTGACGCCCACACAATCTCCAGCTACATGAGTGTGTGAGAAATGATCAGTGTGCGCACATTGATCCAACTTTGCACAAATGATGCAAGAATCAACACGTCACATTTCCTGTAAATCTATTTGTTAAACTAAATCTCGAATCCCTTATTATTTCAGCCCAATCAATTCCCTTTTGTGCTTTTGTATTAATTACTTTGTGTGCTCTTTTATATTTGTGGTTATTCATACATTACTATTCACATTAACTTCTACAATGCATCTGTTGACGTAGTAGGCGAACTGTTGCAATTATAGAGATAAATAAAGTTTCATTGTTACTGAATGTAAAAACAGACAACAAAAATTATGTCTACGGTATTTAATTATAGATATTGATAAATGGTTACCTGGTGAAATCACTGTATTGATACACAGAACCTGATATTCTCTAAGTATTTTATGTTTTGCAATTTTTTATGCTTTGAAATGTAGTGTTTTTTTATATAATATAATGTGCTGAATGATGAGGAACAAAACCAATTTCATCCCAAAATATTTGTGATTAAAATGTTTTTTTGTTTTTTTTTAACAAACTCATTTAATCACAATGTCTAATAAAATCACCATTTTAGCCTGATAAAGCAGAGAGAGTGTAAAAAAAAAATCGTGCACCACACTTGACAGCAGCCCACATACGAACCAACACAGGGCAATTACTCTGTAGAGCGCTTCACTCTCCCACTCCACCTATTCTGTTAATGTCATTGCCACCAATCACAGCCGTCACTTGACAACCTGTTGAAGTTTATTTCTAAATACACACCACTAAAGAGCCTTGATTACAAACAAGCTTTCAACGAAAACAATGAGCCATGCATTCACGTTTACTTCTCATGTGAGTGTTAAACATTGTTGGAGGGAAGGTAGATGTGGTTGTCTTTGTCTCTGTTTGTAACCCTGATGTATTAAAGCAACAGCTTTTGCTTTTTCTGCAACTTCATGTGAGCATTGCTTACTGTCCATACTGTGAATTAACAGAGACACAAAAACACACAATCACACACACATTCAGCAGCGGTTACCTGGCCAGCTGCTGCAGCAGACACACCAGTGACGAGGCTCTCGCTCTCTGCAGCTCGTCCAGCTGCAGCTCCTGATAGAGCAGGTGGAGAACGTAGAAAAGTGCAGGGATGTGGGGGAAGAGCGGAGCTGAACTGTCCAACTTCAGAGACGGACTGGAGGGGGAGGACATCTACGACAAAGTGAGAATATAAGAGGGGAAAGAGGGGCCAAATTAAGGATTTGGAGAGAACAAGGAAGAGGATGGCGAAAAGAAAAGAAGAAAAAGGATGTAGAGGACGAGGAAGAGTGCATCATATCCATCATGAGCTAATCAAAATATGCAGCAAACGGCTCAACAGAGTGAGTTACATACCGAGGACATGCCCTCAGTTTCTAAGGTCAGGATGTTGCCGGAGCCGCTGGAGTCCACTGGGCCACAGGCAGGCTGGAAATTCATCTGACGGTGGTAATGAGACCCCAACAAGTAGTCCCAGTCCTGCAGGGAGAGGAGATAAAAGTCAGTGAAAATGTGGATAATTGTAGTGAAAGTTCACTGGTGAAGCACACAGAGCTCAGAGGTCACGGGCTGGCAGGGTCAACGGTTTGTTTGCTTTTACTGACTCATGCAGACACACACACACACACACACACTCAAAGAGCCCGAGTCTGAGCCTCCAGCTGATTGACATTTGACGGTCGTGATTTTGCTCTGGTGAGACCACACACAAGCCAAGTTGCTGGAAAGATGGTCATAATCTCCTATTTACTGTATGACGTCACAGCAAAGTTTACCTTTGACCATTTGGATATAAAATGTCATCACGTCCTCTTTTACCCCATTTGTGTCATAATTAGCTCACAAACTCTTGAGCTGTGGCTAAAAACAGATCACAGTGACCCAAACTTTTGACCTATGATTATATCAGTTCATCCTTGGCTCCAAGTGATTATGTCTCCATCAGGGAATTGTTTAGATGTTGTGTCGATGCAAATGGGAACAATGGACAGACACCTTGCAAATTTAAAAAGATTTCCAAGATGTTTCCAAAACATTTCAAAGGTAAAACACACATCTGGCCATCATCACTACCAATTGTCTAAAAAAATATATTTAAGCCATTCAAAAGCAATATTTCCATTATTATATAGCCATGTGTTACTGTAGTTGAGTTGGTCACTGGCATGTACCACCGCACTTAAACCAATAGACTCTCTTTACAAAAAAGTACAATTTTCTAAGTTTTCACAGTTTTAAAATGTATAGAATGGCCTGCTCTGTGTATAAATGCTTTCATGGTTTGGCTGCACCACCACTGAAAGAGTTCATCAAAAAAAGAACAGTGAGAGGCATGAGCACCAGGGCTTGCGAGAGAGGTGACTGCGAGATTCCCCACAGGCGCACCTCATTTGGGAGGAACGTGCTGTCTGTGGTGGGGGGAGGCATTTGGAACAGTCTTCCCTCCACTATAAGGGAATGTCCCACTTACTCCTCTTTCAAAGGGAATCTTAAGCAGTGGCTTAAGGACACACAAGAGTGCGACCATTAACTGGACCTGGGGCGATATGACTGATTAATTGTTTACTTACTGTGCTGTCTGGATGTTGTATTACTGTTATGTCTTGCACATTAATGTTTGTCCTGTCCTAGTACCGTGTCTAACATTGTTTTTATTGTTTTGTCTTTCTTGTCTGTGTAGTGCACTTTTATGTATTTCGCTATATGTATTGTATTTATTGTTTTGTTTTTATTCCATGTGGTGTACTGCTGTATTTTATTTATTTATTTATTTATTTATTTATTAGGGACGTCGGACGCAAATTAGCCGCCTGGCTATAATCCGGCATATTTACAGCAGTATTTCTTTTAGTTATACTAATGTTCATTAATATGCACTGTCCCTATTCAAATAAATGCTATTATATTATATTATTATAAGGAAGACTACAGGGGTGAAGAGAGGCTTTACTTTTAAAGGCAGACGTGTCCGTTAAATATTGAGTATTTATCCTGCGTTGACACCTACTCTAGGGACAAAACATCCTCTCGTATTGTGGTGATTAACGTGCCACAAACATCTCAACAGATCCCACTGCAGTCACACACCTCATCAGAGCCTCCATCAGAGGGACGAGCCTTCTTCGCTGCAATCACTGGAGAGAGAGGCACTTCAAAATGCAGCTGTGGAGAGAAAGAGAGAGAGAGAGAGAGTGGGGGGAAGGGTCAGAGTAGACAGCAAGGTCAAGACATGTGACACTGTGATGCAACGAGGTTTGACAGGTTCAGAACAGAAGCTGCAGCTGACTCACGTTTCTTGTCCAGGTGAGGCGCTCCGTGTTGTAGCCCATCAGGGTCATGAAACAGGTGACAAACAGGTTCCACTCTGCATGAGCACTGGGACCGCCGGGCGCGTTGTAGATGTTGTACCACTTCACCAACACCTGGAGGAAAACACTTTGGAGTTTTTATTTGACTTAACATTAAATGTAAAATGAGTTTCTCAATCACTGTATGAAACACCTTTTTTTTTTATTCCAGCTAATGAATCTTATCTGATGTATGTCATTTTGAATAAGATGAGAATGCATTTGCTGAGACATAAAAAAGCAATCCTGGTACAATGGTTATCTTAAAGGGATAGTTCAACATTTTGGCAAATTGGCCCATTGCCATAATCCCCATAGTCATAGCAGTAAGTTTGTTACCTTTATTTGTCGGTGCAAGCTATTTTTAGAGCGGTGGAGCAGAGCCGTGAGCTGCTCAGAGCTACGCTACGGAGGCTGATGGGATTTCTTGGTTTCCCTCATCAAACTCATCAAATACACAATCCAACAACTCCAAAACGCTCTGGTGGACAAGTTGTGACCTGCACATTCACCACGCTATGAAATAATAACAGAACGTTACGAGACAGATGGCGCGTTTCCACTAGCGCGCTTCGGCTCGGCTCGGCTCGGCTCATCTCAGCTCGGCGCGCTATTTGCGTGTTTCCACTAGCACGCAGTACCTGCAACCAGGTACACTTTTGGTATCACCTCAGCCCTGGTTCCAAGCGAGCTGAAGCATTACTAAAACGTGACGTCAGCCGACTGCCTTCCACTGATTGGCCGATGAGTGTCGTCACTGGAAGCGTCATAACCGCGCGACGACCGACTAGAATGTAAATAAACAAGACTCAAGACAAGACACCACTTTTTACTGCTTCAGTTTGTACTGCTGTTTGACTTCGAACACGAGATGGCTTCTCAGAAGAAATCCACTCCTTGGTCGGTCGAGGAGGTCCAGACGTTCCTGACTCTGGTTGCCGAAGAAAGGATTCAGAGGGAGCTCGACGGCACCACACGGAACGAAAGGGTTTTGATTTCGTGCAGCCGTGTTATGACGACCCCGCCCACGTCGAGGAGGCACCAAGTGATACTCAGTTGTAATGGAAACACAACCGAGCCGAGCCGAGCCATGCTAGTGGAAATGCGCCAAGAGTTGTTTTCGAGGTAAATTCATGCAAAACCACTGATGCACGTTGCCTTCAGGGGCAGTTTTTCGGCAAGCAGTCTCTGTATTTGCCTGCTCCGCTGTCCTAAAAATAGCTTGCATTGACAATTGAAGGAAACAAACCTACTGCTAAAACTTTAGGGATTATGGCAATGGGTCAATCTGCCAAAATGTCTACTATCCCTTTAAATAGCAGACTGTCTCTCTGCACATGCTCAATACACGCAGGGCACTTAGAAAATAACTATATTAGCATAGTAAATTAATATTGGCCAATAGATAAGAGATAAGACTGATAAATTGTTGTTGTTTTATACAGAACTAATCATCAGTTCCACGAACCTTCATCGCAGCTTCCTTGGGCAGAATTAATCGAATCGCCTGAAGGCATTTCCTCACTGAAACAGATCAGAGGAAAACAGAGAAGGAAACACATCATGTCATATCTGTAAAATATTTTTTTAAAACATATTAAAGTCTAAATGGTCTCAAGTTACTGATTCTTATTTTAAAAAGGACTACTATAAGACTATGGGAACTTTTCATCATCCAGTATAGTTCTCCTTAAGATCAGAAAACAAAAGAGGAAATTAAAAAAGGACCCACCACCATGACAGTAATTAGTGTTACTGTGACTCCTAACTACTCTGACCAATGAGATTCCTAATCAACGTCACCAGGCTATCTTAATTGGACATCCAGAGTGGGAAAGGTCAGAGAGGAGGTGGACAAATGCCATTTCATTAGTGGGAGAAAGTGTCGGCTGTAGGATCGATTACTAAATAATGGGGAGCAACACGTGGCAAAGACACAAAGGCAGTCACACATTAAGCAGACAGACAGTTAGTGACGCAGAAGGCTTTAAAATGATAAATATGATTCTTGTTTTTAAAGGTGAGGTTTGACAAAAAGCTGGAGGAGATTAACAAACTCCATTCATTCTTTCGTCCAAAGTTCATGGTCAGAGTAGATGGCGAGATGTAAACAGGTTCAAGGACCAAACAGAAAATAAACAATGCAAAATAAAACATCTACCAAGTGACCGGGTTAGATAGAAAATGAAATATACTGTCAATGTAAAGCACATTAAATATTAGGTTCTTGGTTATAAACTAGTCTGTGCATTTAAGACTAAGCAGCTGCAGCAAGTAATTTTAAAGTTTGGATGCTTTGTACCATCTGTTCCACAACAAAATGTTTCAAAAGAAAAAACAAAACTTCACAGAATTATAATCTGGGTCAAAAAGAAAAAGTCTTGACTGTGAAATTACCCTCTAACAATAACAAGAATGACAGTGTGGTGTGCAACATGCAGAGGAGAATGATGTGAAGAGAAACCTCTAATCGAATTATCACCCAACAAAACACAAAACAGATTCAGAGTTTGTATAACTGGGATGGACAAATAGGACTTCTGCTAAAAGTTTTTTTATTTCAAATGAATTCAAGCTTGATCTGTTGTCTGACAGTAGTAGAAACAAAAAAAACTAGATCAGCTTTGGTGGGAACTCTGCATACGTGAACACAAGCAGAGAAGCGAGTGGCCTACAACATGCTAATATTACTTGTGCTTAATCCTCTTTGTGGGATTAATAAAGGATTATTTCATTTATTCTCATCTCCATGTATCTATAGCACATGTATACCTGTTTATGTGTCTATTTAAAGATGAAGTATGGATCTTATTGACCTGGAGAACAAAGAGGTTGTGTGTTGAATTGCTAATTACCCAGCATTCCCATGGATTAACCATACTGTACTGTCGTTCCATCCTATTCCACTCTTATTCTCCCTGTAGGTATCCTAAAGGGTTAATTTAATTTAATAAAAGATAAAACTCCAAAGGAAGGTGATAAAGATTTGAGTGAATGTAAAGTCTTATTTATTTTAGGTCAATTTACGTGTTTGCCACAGAAAAGAAGAGAGAGGAAAAAATACTTAATATTAAGAAAAGATGTGAAAACATGTGCATCTGATTTTTCAGATTTTTTTCTCACTTGAAACTTCACTGATCCAGTGGGTTAATCATTATCAGTGGGATACTGCATGAGTGTGTGTTTGTGTTTGTGTATGTGTCTCTGTGTGCCCGTCTGCCTTGTAATGGCATCTTCGATACATCAAGATTATACGTCACAGTGTAACAACATAGGGCAGCTCTCAAACCTAATTTCCAGGACTTAACTGCTCTGACTCAGCCATCTGTGCGTGTGTGTGTGGTCTCATTTAAAAAAGTACACATTTTAACAATAGAAACCATTACTGAGCAACTGCAGTGATGCAATGGCGCAATACGGATGGTTTTCAAATCATTATTTGCACTGTATATGTCTGTATGTATCCGTTTGTCTGTGTCTGTCTGTGTGTGTGTTATCTTATGTTTGTGGACTTTTTAGTTTTAGAGTTTTAGACCTTGTCACTGATGGAAGATTTTGACGGCACAACCTCATTTGTTAAGACTTTGTTTTAGGGTTGTAGTAAGATTTAGGTTTATTTTAATGTAAAAATGTGTGTACTGTATGTATGTGTGTCTCACCAAGCTCTGAGGTAGCGATCTCTGGGATAGAGATCCTCAGCATCGTGCCACTGTTTAGTTCCTATACAGAGAGAGAGAGAGGGAGAGATTGTGGAGAAACTTAGAGTGTATCAAAATTGGATCAACAATAATAAATTGACGATAAATCATTTACAGCAAATCCTAGAAATCTATACGAGGGAGAGAGAGCAGCTGACAGGAGCATGTGTGTTTACTCAAAGCGTTTGTGACATTAAATCTGCAAAGCAAGAACTGTAGTTTAACACTACAGACCTGACTGAACAAAAATCCACATCTAAAACCTAAATTATCTCAGTTCACAGCCTCATACCACAAGAAAGGCCTGATCTACACCTGCAAACCTCACACATTAAAGTAAACATCATGCCCCCAGATGAGTAGCTGAATAAAATTTTTATTAGTCAAAGAGCAGCTCTCGTTTTTTAAGATGATTCATCCAAGTAATTATTCATCGTTTTTTATTATATGAGCTGTTGATTTATTAGTGAAGAACTAATCACATAATTTTTAATGTTATATTTTCCCCTGCAGAGTTGGGTCCTGCTCCTCATCATTTCACAGCGCCACTGAACTGATTAGAAGAAAAATCTTCAACCAGACAATACACAGTGTTCCCATCCAGCAAGCAGCATCTGCAAACAACTAGTGTCTGTCCACTTTGACATATCAGTGAGTCAAAGGAGTCTGTTGACGTGCGTGTGTTTGAGAGAGGGAGACTTCCTATACCAACTCTAATATAGGAACCCAACCCACACAGACATATTTCAATCACAGATATTAATAGGCCTGAATTAAACACACGCATCTCAGACAAGAATCATAACAGCAGCAGCAGCAGCGGTCAGTCTGGAGCTCCCACTAATGCACTTCAACCTTTTACTGCACAGACAGCAGACAATTATCCCTCTGTGTGCTATACTGTAAAACAACAGGAAGTTGAAAACACAAATTAACATCCAGGCTCATCCATTTCCAAGCACGACTTTTCTTTTGGTTTGATTCCTGCAGCATGTACCGGTACCCTTGCTCTGCTCACGCTCCCTCTGGTCCCGAAAGGAGAAGTGTGGGATCAATCAGCAAACTGTGATGAATTGCTGAACCAGGAATTTAAACAACTGCAGATGCAAAACAAAAGCATAACTCTGCAACAGACCGACAACCTGTGTTTTTAACTAATCTTTGGACCGATCATGAGCCTTTCATGATCTAGTTTCATCTCGTCATGGCTGCTTTAATCCATCTAAGTTCAGATCAGACCACATCTGGTAACATACAATTCTTGAAAAATAAAACCCAAACTTGATCTGATCTGCCCTCCATCAGTATTAGATGCATCACAAGGGGTAACACTTTATAATAAGTACACACTATTAAGCAATAGTTAAGCATTAATAAATACTGAATTCTTTATAATGCATGAATACTCATTAGTATGTAGTTTATAAATACAGTCAGTGCTTATCAATGATGAGTAAAACGTTTTTAATTCTGTTTATAAACTACATACTAATGAGTATTCATATGTTATAAATGATACAGTCAGTATTCAAAGCTTAACTAATGCTTAATAGTGTGTACTTATTATAAAGTGTTACCTCACAAGGTATGTTATGTTTTTTAATATGTGTAGTTGTACATGTCAGAGCACATGTAGTGAGGCAAAGGTCATTTGATTTGTCAAACACACACACACGTGAGCCAGCCTACCAGAGTGACCCGGTTGCACACGGGGTCCCGCAAGGCGTGGATGTAGGGCATGGCCTGTTGGAAGCTGTAATCTTCCAAAAACGAAGCCTCGTGGTGTTTGATGTTTGGACCCCTCAGCTCTGACACCGGTGAGGGCATCGCGGCCTGGAGGGGAGAAGAGGCAGAGGAGGAGGAGGAGGAGGAGGAGGAGGAGGAGAGATGAAGCAAACGGGTATAACACGTCTGAGAGAGATTATTTCCTGATTATTTCAAGCAGCAAGAATGAAATAATTATAAAACAGGAAACCAAATCAGGCCTTCGTGTTTACTGTGACAGATTATCTCGCTCTGAGGAAATTGTTTATCAGACAACAACAACAAGAAGGGGAACTGACATTTTCAACAATAAAAAAAGTGCAAGAATACAGTGAATCAAATTTTGAAATCTATCCATCTGTAAAGAATAATATGTTTACAACACATGGTGATACCTCATCCAGTCTCGGGAGGTGCCTACTGCCAGCGTTGGCCGGCGTGCTGATGTTCTCGCCCGGCGTGCTGAGTTGAGGGAGGTGGTTGGTGAGGTTGAAGGTGAGCGACAGGAGTCCAGGGACAAACACCTTACTGACCTGGAGGAACACCAACAAATCAATACCATGATTTCACCACCCAGTAAAAAAAAAAACACTTTAACGACTAGAAATATTTATCAGTTATTATCATTTGGCGATGTTGAGGAGTGTGTATCAACAGGTTTGAGCCTTTTCCTCACCCTGGTGATTCCTGTGTAGAGAACCAGGCTGCCACAGGCCTCCAGAACCAGCATGGCATCTATGTTCTGTGGACCAAAGTTTTAATGGTGAGAAAAATGTTGATGGCTCCAAAAAACAATTGTTTTCATATTGATTAATCTGCCCATCGTTTTCTCAAGTAACTAATGAATCATTTTGTTTGTTAAATATCAAAAATTGTGAAACATAACTATTATATGTTCCCAAAGTTAAAATGGACATATTTAAATCACTTGGTTTTTCTGTCCATCGGCCCAAAACCCAAATATTTTCAGCAGGGTTCAATAACGTAAATCAGTTTTTCATCACATTTGGTTCTGTGATCTCTGCGTGTACATGACAATACATATAATGAATGGACCTGCTTTATTTACTCATTTTTAAAGCTGACTAAAATAAAAAAAAAGCTTAAGTTGCAGGTGTGATTAGTCAAAAACTTAAAACTTAAGACACATCTCTTACAGGAGAAAACTGCAAAAGTATTTTTAAAAACTGAAAATGGAAACACAATTGTAACCCACATCGTCACTGTTTCACAGTAATGCTGACAGATAACAACTTCATTCATAAATTTAATGATTATGTTAAATAAAGTCCTCTGAGGCGGAGACTTAGCTCAGCTCAGCCAGTTTCTGTAGGTAATCAGAACAAAGAGAGACCTAATTATATCTTATGGAAGTCATAAGCATGTGCTTGCATTAAATACAGTACAGTACAGCATCCTACACAGTGTTCACAACTTCCCACACAAGAGCGCACAGTAGCTGATGCTACAGCCCAGACCAGCGATTCAGTCTGACATAAAGATATCACAAACACACAAACAGAATGAAAGCAGAGGAGTGCGTTTGTAAATGTTCAGAGAGCTGCATTGATTTCTCACTCAGGCCCCACATACTGAATATTTCTAGTATCTTTTATCACATTTTGCAGCGGCAGCAGCTGCAGAAACAGAAATACCACATAACTACTGTAGTTGCTTGCAGGGATTTTAGCGCAAATTTAGACATAAATCAAAACATTCACATTTTAATTTTTGCATCTTTCTTATTCAGCACAGACTTGACAGTTCAATGTACCTGCAGAGGTTCTGCATCTTTGGCATTGATGCAAGTGACAGAGGCGAAGATGAGCTGAGACGTATCGTTGCTCTCAATGAACTTCACACATCTGTCGAGACATGAAGAAAGATCGGATGAAAATCTGATGGTCACTGCTTTAAAGGTGTACAGAAAAGAAAATTGAATTTGAGCCCACTTTGGGTCATAAAATTAATGTGATAACTCATCTTTCAGACGTTGTAGGCCAAACTTTGTGCAAAATTCTATTTTTGAGTAAATCCAGGATGAAAGTGTGTATTTTTTTTTTCGCATTGGATAATGCAGGCGCACGGATTATACGTCAGCCTGTACACGATTCACCAGCCACGGATATTGGATCCGTCATCCGTCATTCAAACGTCCGAGACACGCACACACACACGGAGCTCGGGCTCGCCCCAAGCTTTGAATATCCCGCCCGCTCGATAACGACCAATCAAATTCGTTTTCCTCACTCGGGTAAACTCGTGTTGCAGCTCGTGACAACTCGGCGCGACAAACAGGACAAACGGCCATTTCTGTACACCTTTAAGATATATTTCTTAATAAACACTATGTGTATGCTATTTTATACATGCATTGTGTAAGAATACAACACCTGAGCTGCTGATGAGACTCCACCAGGAAACAGAGGTAGCGGTTCTCACAGACGTCAGAGGTTAGGAACACTTTAGACGCCTGACTGCTCATCTCTCTGCAAATGCAAAAATGTGAACAATTTCATGTAAAACAACAACAATTGCTAAACAAGAATAGCAACAAAGGCAAGAGAAAAAAACAACAACAGAAGCATCTCTTTCAAAAAAAATACATAGGATGTGGAAATCAAAACAAAGTCAGTAACTATGCTGCCAAATCACAGACGGACGCAGCCTCAGTGGCCCACAGGTTTCTGAAGAACAGTTTTTAAGAAAGAGTGGGCTGCTCTGGCATTGTCATATCACCAATATCTGACTCCCAGCTTCCGGCTAATGAGAAAAGGGGGTGCTCGTTGGAAGCTGAGACATGCCAGATTGTAACAAATATAGAAATTCCCTGACATACACCAGGGGAATTCATTCCTGGATGTATGAAAACTAATGTAACCTTATAATACTGAACTGGCCAGAATAAACGGCGTCGATTCCTAGAGACACAAAGAATTCATTCTCAATAAGTGCCTGTCACTGATATAAATGAATCACGGGGCCAGTACAGACTCTGCATCTGTTTTCAGTAGGTTCCAGTCCAGGTAATTACCTGTGACAGCCGGCGGTGACCGTCTCACTCCACAGCTGCTCCATGCACAGATCAGGTACGATGGGCTCCATCTCCGGCACCAGCATCGTCTCATTCACCGTGCTGTTGGGGGAGGGTAACAGGCCGTGGTGCCCCCTGGAGGACGGGCTGTGGAACGACGTGTTGAAACGAGACGCACCTGAAAAGGACGGCGCCGCCATGCCCGGGGAGTGGGCACGGCTGGGACAGAAGAGATGGCAGGAGAGAAAATAGAGCACAGTTTCTACCACTGATGATGTTGTGGAGCAGAATACATACTCATACAAACCTGATAGAAATTTAAAACACATGATATTATCATTATTATTCTTAATCGGGCTGGAAAGTTCAACATGTGTCTCTTCACTTTGAAGCCAAACTCACCTGAGAGCAGCCATGTTGGATATACTGGGTGAATGAACACGGGAGTGAATTCCTGGTGAGGACGTCATGATCCTGCTCTGGTGGCCGTGCAGAGCCGAGTAGTGGAGAGGAGAGCCCGTGCCTGCAGGACAGCTGGAAAACCAAGGACAGGGTGAGACAACAACCTGGGACCAGTGAGGGTCAATGAAAGTCACGTGGTCATAAGAAACATTTGACACGTACATGTACAAAATTTATTTTATTTTTCAACTTTACTGTAATAGCTATCGTCATATATGCATTTTATTGACCTATAACCAAGTGCAGGGCTCCAGGCTGCCTCTAAATGGGGGCATTTTGCCCCTAAAATATGAGACAGTGCAAATACATTTTTCATCTACTGTACTTGTGCATGTGCAACCAGTACATTTGCTCGGGTTTTTAACACTGGTGAAATGTGGAAGGGGCGACTAAAAGAATGTGGTATCTGTCATTACAGGTGTCAGGCCAATGTGTGTGAGGATGATGAATGAAAAGGAAATGTGAATATTTGCTTTGCAAGTGAATTTATTGTGTGTGCCCCTACATTTTCTACTTGCACTCCTAAATGTATAAGTTAGCGGGCCACTGTGCTCCTGGTAAAAAAAATGTAGTCTTGAGCCCATCCTAGTGCCTGCCAATTAACATCCCCCATCAATATAATCAAAAACCATTGTAGCTTTACGCTTATCCACTTTCACTTCACTTTCATTACCTTGTTCCAGTCGCAGCGCTGAGCCCAGCTGGCCCACTCCCACCGGGGGAGTCCAGGCGGGAGATGTTACGGAGGTGTGACGTCAGTAAGCCTGAAGCCATCAGGCCTAACGGCGTGCCGACTGGCTCTGCCGGACACCGCAGGACTGCTGAGCGCTCCTGAGAGAGGTGAGAGGGGGTAACAGATTAGGTACAGGTAAACTCTGTGTTTTTCTGCGTGTGTGTGTGTTTGTTATCACTCACATCATTTGTGACCTTGCGCAGGGCCCAGACAGAGTGAATTCCCTGTACAGTGTCATAAGAAACGACTACGGAGGGCTGACAGCAGCTGAACACGATCTTCATGGTGCAGTCGGATGCATACTGGACACAGGAGCCTTCAAACATACCTGAAAACACACACACACACACACACATATTTTATCTTTTACATTGTAATTGTTTATCTTTTCTGTATTTGCTTGTGCTTTTTTGCCGTTTTTAACCTCTGTAAAGCACTTTGATGGAAAGTGCTCTATAAATAAATGTATTATTATTATTATTATTATTATTATTATGTGGGTTAAAATAAATTGGTTACTCATTCAGGAGGAGAGACACACAGAGCATGTACAATTGTGTGCGTCATACCTGCAGGTTTACACACCACTGGTGCGATCTCGTCTAGAGGATGCAGCATGCTGAACAGTGTGGGCAGAGGTTCCCTGCAGCAAAGACAGAGCTCAGTGTTTCAGTATCGAGCCAAATAACAACGGTGTGCGCATACAGTTTTTAACCTAGACTCATTTGTTCACATTTTGATGCTCTGTGTGACTGCGTCTTTTCCCTGAGCATGTGCATGCAAATGTATCAGTGGATGGGGTTGTATCAGTTGTGTACCCGGGGGAGCTGAGCTGCGCTTCAGTCACTGTGTTTTTTCGCTCCAACAACAGTCCAAACTTGGTCGCCCAGACATCTGAGACCTGGAGGAGACGACAGGTTGGACAGGAGAGATGTGTTTATTATAATAAATATAATATAATAAATAATTAATAATATATAATTACAACAGCAGCCATCTTCAATGTTTTCATTTGATTCATTCCCGTTTGTCAGTGATCCAAATTTTCCATTACTACTGGTTCGCTAAATACTGTAGCTTAGCCCAGGGGAATGTAATTAACATTTGGATATATACAAACACACACATACATACACTAGAAGCAGACAGCCTATATGTAAAAGCCTCTCTAAAATGAGCCGCTCTCTAAAATGAAAAAGAGTGAGTCTAGAAACCAGTCCTTCATAAACAGGGAACATAATAAGTGTGAAGAGATCTAGTTGTTTATGCTGCAACTTCACTTGTTGGCATCTTCATCCTCAACTTGCATGTTAAAATATATTTGATATGTCGAAATGAGAGATTTTTCCATCGGTGCCTCTCACCTGGAAAGGTAGTGGTGAGATGAAATCCTTCCCAGTCACAGTGTGAACGTTGACACAGCTACTCTGAACAATACACACTGTCTGCTCCACTTCCTCACCTGCAAACAGCATTTAAGACAGTGTATTTTGTGAGCTGCAACATAAATTAAAGAAATAATTGGCTTTTAAACTTTTTTATGATAGTGTACCATCTTTCTTGTTCTGAGGAACAGCGAAGTTACACCACAAGGCCTGCAGAGGACAAAAGATTTTTTTTAAAGTGAGACAAAGTAAAAGAATTCTTATTATTTTAATCTCATAGATGGCTTTTGTGTTGACTGAAATTGATCAGCATCAATGTTTAATCAAAATACATCTGCAAACAGGGTTGGTAACGAACCTGTTGCACTGGGCTGTCGACGGTGAAGGCCTTGTATACGTTGGAGGCTTGGGTCCGACTGCCCTGGCTCCACACGACCACGTTTCCTGCTGCGTAGAGCTCCTCTTCGAACTCTACATCTTCCTCTTTGACTCCAATGCAGCCTTTCCTAAGCTGCCAGCATTCCTGCCAATCACAACACATCTGTGAGGTCAAGTGTCAACAGAAGGAGTGAGTCGAAGGTGAACACTGTTGTGCTATTTCTAGAGACAGAGGTTTTAATACAGCCAATTAAAATCTATAAAAGCCGAGGTAATCCCACCCTCTCTCTCTCCTGCAGACTGACTTCCTGCAGGGACCCCACCAGGCCGGCGGCGCCGTCTGACGACCAGAGCTCGGAGGCGGGCTGGAGCTCTCTGAGCTGCAGGTTGAAGGCATTTGGATGGTTCCTGCAGTGCTCGCGGCCAAACGGGACAAACGACTGCAATTCCCCTGCGGCGATCATCGTGGCTGTCTCTTCATACACAACTTCCGACATGAGTTACAGATATCAGCATTATTTCTGGCAAAGAAAATGAAAAAAGAAATGTTGACAAAGATGAAACGTTTTGAATTCACATACAGAAGCAACAGCCCTATCTGATGAGTTTAATGCAACTGTACCAGACATTTATTGATGTGCATCTAAATGAGATCATATGTGTAACAAAAGAGCAAAAAGGAGAAAAGAAAAGAAGACTGAATGCCATAAAAGTAATCTAGAGGCAATATCTATCGCAAGCCAAACCTTATTAAATAAAACTAATTTAACTACAGTCATAGCTGTAACAAACTTTTAATTAAAAGTTGAGTAACTTTTAATTAAAAGCTGAGTAAAGTGAAACAAATACAGAGCTGCTGCAATTAGTCAATAAGAAATTAATTACAGGTCTTTGCTGCCGTTTATTTAATGCTGTGCTTAGTTTTAGTAAATATCTCAATCACGATGGACATGCTAGTGAAGTGGCAGATGCACTAGTAGTGATAACACAGAGTTTTTAACTGCAAACTAAACAATTTCTTAAGATGACTTGACCATAACAACTACATTAGACTTGTCTGATGAGGTATTTCTCCTCTTTCACTACACTACATTATTCATGACAAAACAGTCTTTCAATTACCTGTAATCCTCAAAGCATTTCATGAAATTGTTGGACTCTTTTACATGCCACAGTGCAACATCACAAACAAATCAGTAAACAACCATTTACAGCAGAGGTCATGACATTTTTTTTGCTGTTGTAGTTGTTTTGCATTTATGCTTAAAATAAAAACGTCAAATTGAATAGTTTGTATATATGATTATCATGCAATTGACAGACATTGTTGATATAACAATGTATGTTTATAAATGACAGTGGCATGGCCAACCTACTCACTGTACCTTTAAAATAAAAACATAAATACACGAACCTGTGTATCAATTGCATAGCTTAGTATTGCATTCAGGGTATGTTTACGTTATACATGGCAATAAGGGCCCCGGTTAATATAATACACAATTTTCTACAATAAATATAACAGGAGGTCCATTAGTTTGGGGGTCCTTGGCCTGAAAAACGATGAATACCCCTGATTTTACATTACTAATATTGTTTCTACTTTACCTGCTGCTGTAGCCACTGCTAGCTGCTGCATGACGCATGTTAAAAGACTATCAATCTAACAAATTAGCGACAATAAAAACCCCAGTAACTGGACGGTGAATGTGCCGCTGTGGGTGAAGTAAAATACATAAACATGTTGACAGCCCCTGTGTGTTGTTTGGCAGGTTAGCATTAGCATGCTAAGGCTAAACACCCATAGAAAATCATTGGTTTCACCGGCTTGCGTTAGCATGCGAGCTAACGTTAGCGTCAGTTTGGCTGTGGGTTTTTAGACAGTTTGACAGCTGACCTGATAATAAGGAAAAGTCTGGCTCTTGTCGCGGAGTCCTCGTCTTTTTCCTTGTAGGAGCCTCCACCGGCGGCAACATAAAAACAACTCGGACCACGCAGCCAAAAACTGTAAAAAATTTTGGCTACGGCAGGTTTTCAAAAGAGCGCGGACATCTTTGCTGTCCCGACATCCTCTTCCTCCACGCGTCAGCCAATCAGCGACGAGGAGCCAGGAGGGGGAGGACAGCGCTGATTGGCTGCTTCACATCCAGATGCTCCACAGTCAGAGCTGCTCCCCACCACATCTGCTCTCCTCCTCCTCCTGCCTCATCCTCTCCTCCCAGGGCTGGGGCAATGAATCAGTTTATTACAGTATAACATCTGCTTGTGTTCGTTTTCAGAAGAATACACACCCTCATTGTTATATTCGTGTATTTTAATGTTTAAATTTTACTAACAATATTATTATATGGCTGCTGTAACACTGAGGCCACCACACCTAAAGGCTATATAGTATATTGCATCATATCAACTGAACAATCATTTTATTAGGAACAGGATAAGGCCTCCCTTTGACTTCAGAGCAGACTCAGGTTTATGGCATGGATTGTAGATCAGATATTTCTTTAATGCACGTTGACATGAACCAAAAGGGATAAATAGCTAGTTGCAAAATTTCATCTTGAGAGGAAAAAGAGCCTAACTCTAAGTAATGTTATCTTAGCCTTGCAATACTGTAATCTCTAGCTTCTGACTCTAAATTATGTAATTTCATGTGCATTTAAATCAAATGAATGTATGATAAATAAAGATGAAATCTATCGTACCCAAGCATATTGAGGTCATTAAAATGAATAATGATAAATTGATTATGATGAGAGGTCTAAAAAACAAAGACCACATATATTTTCAACAGTGATGTTTACTTGACTTTCACACACATAATAACATGGTTAAATGTGGAGGGTATTAATAAATGTTGCAGAGAGAATCAGTGTCACACCAATTAAGAATAAATGAGTTGATATTTATATGGGGAAGTGTTGAGTAATTACCAGCCTCTCCCTACAGTCACACCCAGATTTAGACTCAGACCATAATTGTGTAAGTATTTTACATTTAGATATGTTGGATTATTATTTAATCTTATATGTTGTTTGAAGAACCTGATAATGCACTGAATTTTTATGTCATGCGTCGTTCTTGTTGATTGAAGACAATTTTCCATTTTATGCAAGTTTAGTGGACAATAATAGTTTGAATCTCAAACACAGTTAGCAGGTAAAATACAATACAATTTTATAATTAATAACAATGGATATTCATTCATTGCTGCAAGGTTGTCTAAAATAAATCATGTAATTTACTATGTAACAGGTAGCCTACATCTGATGTATAATAAAGTTTGATATTGTTGATGAACTGCATATTGTACTGAATCATGTAACTCCTTCTGCATCGAAGAAATCTAATTCAGGAAACGGTGCTTATGAAAAATTACGTCTGAAGGGTAAATCTGGAGTCTGCGTGGTGTACGGGTGCGGAAGGGTTTGATGGATGTTTCACAACAACACAGTCTGATCTGACTGAGTTAACGCTCCCTCACAATTTCAGCTGAGCTCCCTGGATGGTGTGTGTGTGTCAGTCAGAGAGAGAGAGAGAGAAAACAAGAAAACAAACAAAAAGGGAAAGTGTGTGCTCACAGGTATGAGTCAAACAAATAATGCTATCAGCAAATATTGCTGTCACCATTAATCTCTGTGACTCACACTTGATCCCTTTCGTTTACCTTTTGTTTTGCATGTCTGTATTTCAAAATGAATTCCTTGATTGAAGTTGATCACGGCTTAAATTGATAATTTTAAAGCTCTTGTGACTTTGAATGAATTGCATTAATGTACCTTAATGTGGGGACTTCAGTCAGCTAATGAAATTATGTTTTAAAAGAAACAAGATCAACACATTATCAGACTTCATGCAACTCTCCAAAGAAGATGAAGGACAGAAAGAACCTCAGTTTTTACTGCAAATGCAATTTCAAAACTTTTCACATTTGATAAGGCAGGTGCATAGAAACAGGTTGAGTGCATCTGTAGCGATGATCAATAGACCTTCATCAGGTGAACAGAGGTCTCACACTGATCCGTTTGCAGTGTGCAGCGTTCTTTGAATGCCAGATTTTCTATTACAACTATATCACTACCACAACTACAGCTACTGTTACTGTCAACATTACTCCATGCAGTACAACCATCAACTGCTGCCTATTCTACTAATATTTCCTATTGATACCAGTCATCATATCAAAAGTCAGTCTACTCCTTTTAAGATTTTTTTTTTTTCGTTTTACAAACCACTTCCCCACTTGTTCTACTTCTGCAGTCATTTTCCTCAACAACAGCCACCACAACAAGAAATGCTGTTTTACCCATTACTACTGCTGCCATTTGACACTTGAGAGATCACCAGGGGAATGTACTTTCAGGTCCAAATGGCGAGTGGTGGTCTTCGTGGTGAGAGGTTGTGCATCACGACTCTCCCACCAGCCTGTGTGATGAGGGAATCCCCCGGCTTGCTGAGTGCCTCCTCTGCACCACATTATCCCATTAACAAAGCACAGAGTGACGACTGTGATGGCAGATTACTGCTGGCAGGCAGCCGGACCACACTCACTGTTCTTTCTCTCTCTGTCTCTCTGTGTCGCTCTTTCTGTCGCTCCGTCACTCTAATGTGTGGCAGGTGGAGAGATGGAATAGAGATTCTGAGATAAGAGAGATATAGATGGTGATGGAGAGAGTGTGAAAGAGAGACTATACGAAGAACAGAAACCAGAGCAGAGATAAGACTGAAAGAAAAAAATTGAGAGATGAAAGATGAAGCTTTTTTTTTTCAAGTCGAGCACCAGACATACAGTAGCCTAGTGCCAATTTACACAAAGAGCACAACATACAATAAAACATTTTCACATTCAGTCACTTGTTTTTCAATTGAACAGAATGACTAAATAACTAAAAAAAATATGAATGGCCACAGGAGCAGCAAATCACCTGTCACCATCACTGAATAAATAGTCAGATTTTGCAAGATTTCTATTTCATCTTTAATGCCAGACCATAAAAATTTAATTTTCTCAGTTTACTGTTACTATACATATCTAAAAATAAAACCATTGCATCGTAACTGCTGCATGCCTATTTGTTTCAAGAGCAGACTCAGACTGTCTGGTATGTAGGGAAATAAGGAAATACCTGGCTATTTAATTTAATTTATTCTATTTATTTGTATTAATTTTATACTCTTGCACAAGTCAGTATAAAATTGAAATAATAACACATTTTGGAACTAAAACAAACATCCACATAGTGTATCTTCAATATATGAACAGAAATTGAGCTGACAAATGCTGAGATAACAATTTTAAATGTCTTCAGTAAACATATAAAGCAATAGTATTGCAAAGAAATAGTCTATCTATGTATTTAATTAGATGCCATCCAGAGAGCAAAAAACATTTTGGTATTTAATGTCGGGACATGACACTACATGATGACAGATAAACATAGGATTAATGTAAACAGATGTAGAAATGGAAAATGAAAGACTGAAATATTATTACTGTTCATTGGAGACAGAAAAACTCAAAACAGCAATAAATTGCATCAAGTGTGATATATCCTCACCTCACTTGTCCAAAAAAGTGTGAATTTTTCTGACTGTATTTGAATATTCAACATTAAGTTTGTTAAACATACAGTATGTGCTGATGCATGTACTGTGAAGAAATGCTGGCCACTAACACATCTGGAGATCTTAAGGGGTTTGCATGCAAGTGATGGAAGTAATCACGCAAGAGACAAATACATGCAGACAAATATGCATCACAGTGCGTCACAGTGTGTAACTATGGACCACCAGACTGATTATATTTGTGCAGAGTTGACACGATCAAGACATCCCTCCACAGAAAAAAATGACAGGCCTTCACACTTATCTGAGATGTCGTCATAGGTGCGGGTGTCAAACAGGTTTTCGTCTCCCATGTGGGATTGACTCTACTTTTCCTGGCTCTGCGTGGACCCAGCTGGTTTTGGTGATGGATTACCTTCTGCATCCAGAGGAGATTAGTCTGATAAATTACAGCTTAAACTCCCCTGATGGCCAAACCTGGTTTACTGCAGCAGGAGACCGGGGCTGCGTCCATTCAGAGCTGAAAATGGAGACAATAGGTCAGCGCTGACGGATGAAATTTGGGAAATGAGCGGTTATTAATGCTGTAATGCAAATGACAGGCTTTCGACGCGAAACACGTGTACGTAATTCCTGACTGATTAACTGGATAATAGCATTTCCTGGAAATATCTGCAGTTTACAAATAACTGTGGTTAGGTTTAAAGTTGTGTAACTAAAAGTGACAGCCATGAGGACTGATGCTGCTGAGTGACCAGAGCTGCATTCAACAGTATGAAGGGAAGATGGAAAAACTCCTGTTGATCTGATTCATTTCAAGGTGGTTAAACTTCAACATCTGCTGTTTAAAAGGTCAAGAATTAAATTTTTAGCAGTGTGCATCCTGTTTCTTGAAGTTTTTTACAGAGGAAAAAAGAGAAAAACACAGGAATTTAAGGCTCTAAAGGATTTTAAGAATCGGTGTGTAGGATTCACATGGATCTGTTTGCAGAAAGTGGATGCAATATTTATAGCTGCGTTTTCATTTGTCTATAAATGATCGATCTTTATGTCTTTGTTAGCATTATGAGCCTGGGCCAGGAGAAGGGAATTGAGGGTACTGAGTTGAGTGCTAATCCTATACTGACTCCAACTTTATTGATCTTTAAGAATCAGGTAAGCTTCTCACTTTTATTTAATCAGTAGTGTCAGATTATGCCTCACAAAGAAAACTGTTTGACAAATAGCTGTGCGAATGTACGTAGGTATAAACCATTTAATTTGAATGAAAATTGTCAGTTCACCAGCTCCAGCAGTTCACAAACTAGCCGTGGTCGGTGTTGAGCTGTTTCTCTGCACAATGTCGTCATGGTTCGGTTGCCAGGTTTGATTTTATCACACCTGTACTGTGGCCAAAACATGTGTTCACTGTGACTGTGTTTGTTTAACTTCCTCAAGCTAAATACACTGTACAAAGAAGCACATAGGCAAAACAATGAAGTGTATTTCTAGACGTTAGAGGTGTGTCATTTTTTAAAAACTCTTCTTAAATAAGTCTGAGAAAAAGGAAATACCAAATTTTCCTTTTAAAGTTTATCATGACATTTTTCCCCTACTATTTCTCTTTTTTTTTTCTTTGTATCTCACACACACATACTGTACTGTACGTACACACGCACTCTCACTCTCTCACACAGTCATCAGAGCTGCATGGAGCCTGGCTCTCCGGAGGTTGCCTTAATGGAGGCCTTGTTTTTGGTGTGTGGCCTCCTGTACAGATCAATTAGACCACCAGAGCTCTTCATTGCATCCTAAATTAACTAAACGCATAAATACATTTGGCCTGGATTGAGCCCCGTGGCAGACATTACGTACGTACGGCAATGCCATCTAGAGACTTTAATTAGCGCAACACACACTCATACATGCACACAATCAGATTACATTACTTTCCATGTTTGGGAAATCATCCATCCATCCATCCATCCATCCATCCATCCATCCTATTTAATAGCGTGTAATCACAGCAAAATCCATTTCGATAATTTTTCTGTTGCAATCAATACATTGATTGCTTGCTGCAACTCTACTATACACTGCAGAGAGACAGGAAAGTAAGGAGAAATACTGGAGGAATGACATGCGGCAAACATCAACTTAGTCGGGAGTTGAACCAGCGGTCAGTGCTTCAGGAATATGCCAACATGAAAAATACTCTCTAACCACTCAACTACAGAGCAATCCATAAGTCTACCTTTCCAGATGCATATAATGTGTGGATATTAGAGTAATGTACCAAACATTTCCCTTTTAAAACAGTTACTTTTCCTGTTTACTTGATTATATTACCTTTTCTTTTCAAATGACCTAGCAGAGGGGCTACAACTGTGTTAAATTATTTACCCTTGAACTTTCCAAGTGCGCAGGAAAGAACCAATTTATCTCCAATGCAGTAAATGATGATCTTCGTTGGTGTTGCAGCAGGTCTTAAGTATTAAATCACATTACAGGGTTACAGTAACTGATACATCATCAGTGCATCATTTTTCTTTAAGTGCCTGATAAGGGTCTGTCATTGGTCAAAACACTGCAAACAATTAAAGCCATCATGGGAGCAGCATCTTCTCTGCACAGATTCTGTTCGACTACTGCACCTGTCACCATGTGTGCCACCACAGACAGATGTTGCTCATGGAGCTTTAGGAGAACTGCAGTAAGGAAATGTGATCAGCTGTCACAGTATATGGCAGGATAACCACACTTCAAACACATAGTCTGCTGCAGCTAAGTAAGCACGATGAGGGGTGTGTGACATGGTTGGACATTAAATGTTGCATTATAATACTCCAGTTTGGTATAGTTTTCATCATCAGTGTCCTAAATTAACTCGACCCAGGTGGGACTCGAACCCACAATCCCCAGCTCCGGAGGCTGATGCCTTATCCATTAGGCCACTGGGTCAGGTGAAGGACTCTCCTGACACATCTGTCTCACCTGTGACATTATTCTACAAGGGGGAAAGATGTTGTTGTTGTTGTTGTTGTTTTTTTGCAATCCTCAAGAAATGCAGTTTCCACTCAGTCCTGGTAAAGAAGATTACAACCAGAGAGGAGAAAGGTGAAGGTAGGCGCAGCACAGGCCCACAAAACCCCCCTGTAGCCTAATCTTTCTATGACTAAACTATTCTATGACTAATACTCGTATTTATGCTGCATCAGCATCAAAACAAATCCACAAAACATGTGAACTTTATGAAATACATTTCATTCATCATTGGAACTGGTTCTAGCTGGATTTTCCGTATGCTGACTGTCTGAGCAGTTGGAGGTGAAGGATCATTACTAGGGAGTAGTTGTCAAAAAAATGTTGATAGATTCTTAAAGAAAAAGACTGCAGATTTAATGTATACCACTGGTGCATTCATCCTGCAAATAGAAATAGAAAATGTCCTCATTGACATTTTGAGATCTCTGTCGACATGGGAATTGAACCTGTGGGGCATGACCTTAAAATGTAGAAGTCAGACATTGTACAGACAGAGCTAAACAGTCACATGACCATCTTGCTTTCTCTGACCACTGACATGAAGGAGCTGTCAACTTGTCTGTGCATTTGTGAGTGAGAGTGGAGAGATCAACACATTCAGCTGGAAACCTCAGTGGGTATAGCATTGAGTTTTGGACTGAGAGTTAGCAAGGGAGTTAACAATTAAGGGTTTTGGATGGAAATATATTAAAGTATGTAACAATATTATCATACATAAAAACAGATATGTGTATGGGCAACTGGATCTACTCCATATACAGCCGATCCTCTGGTTGTCCTGTGTCATACAGAGGTGAAGCCGCCTGTTATTCGTCCATAGGAACGTTTTTTTCTTTCCTGTACATTCCATCGACATCAACATAATAATAATGCTGATGTTTCCTCCATCAGCTTCCTCTTCCTGCAGGGATCTGTCTCCAATCACCGCTGTCAATTAGACCAGCTCCTTCTCCCATGGACTTCTGTAATCTACTTTCTCTCTGGACTGATCACATTAAGGTTCCAATGGTGCCATCATGGTTGAGAACAGGGAGGAGGAGGAGGAGGAGGAGGAGGAGGAGGAGGAGGAGGAGGAGGAGGAAGAGGAGGTGGTGGGGGATCATCTGCTGACTGGGAGGAGACATCAACGACCAGCAGAGGCCAGAGAGATAAAATTTGTGATCATCATCATCATCATCATCATCAGGTATACGTAACCACACAACGGCAGGCAGAAATGAATCACATCTTCCAGAAAATGCTGACTCATGTTTTGCCTTAACTTATCATGAATCTCATATCACATTTTGAAGACATTTAAAAAACACCTTAAAATAAACAAGAAAAGTAGATGACACCAGATGAAAAATAGATAAATAAAATAAACCACACACATTCATTTATCAATTTTCTTTTTAATTCTTAAATTCTTAAATTTTTTGTGATTTTGTGTTTTCCAGTAGATTGGATGTGCATACAGAAATGTAAAATATGAAATATATCAAAAGTGATGTTGTCATAATATCACCTGTAATGAGATCTAAATGCACACATGCATACTGAAGTTTAAAACATGAAATAACCATGGTAAAATGTACAGTATATGAAAAATGTTTATTAAACACAAGTTTCTGTTTGTATGTCAATAATATATCTACATTTATTAAAGCAACATACATAAAGACGTTATCTTTGTTTTTCTTACTCATTTCTCATGAAGTGTTAACATGTTGCCTCAGACTTTTGGACGCTGCTTACAATAACTACTCATATTAGATCATTCATCATTATGAGCTGATCCGATTTCCAAGGTTAAAGCAGAAGTAAGTGGTCCGGTCGTTTTCGCTAATGCTGCGTTCCAGGCAGGCTTTTGAAATCGTAAATTACAGCTTCAAGTCACAATTTACGACTTTGTAGCGTTCCAGGCAACCCACTCGTGTTTTTCCGACCTGTTTTACCGGTGAAAGTCACTATAACGGCCACTCGTAACTTCCGACCGGTGAACTCGTACCAGATCGAACTGGTACCACTTCACGGTCGGAAAAATACGAGTTTCCTTGAACGCACCATAACAGTCCTCGTCGCTACGTCACCACATTCACGGCGTTCCTTGGCTGCACACACAGCCCTGCATGCCGTTCTCTCTCCTCATTGGATAAAAACTGTAGGATACGATAAATGTTTTCTCTTCGGCTCAGAGCAGAGCAGAGGGACTGAGAGACCCGTGTTTCAGTCCAAACACTCTATGTAAGTGATTGCTGTCGGAAGATATAACTATTTAAGACTTATATTAACACAAATATATCACTCACTTCTGCTTTAATTTTTAGTCATGTAAGCTGCTCTCTCTCCACTTAATGAGTGGTATTGCTTTTAGCTACGTTTTGGTCTCCGCCCCCTCTTGATTGATATATTTGGCTCTTCAGCTGCGGAGCAGGTAGTGAACATTTTTCTGCTGCTGCCAAAAACAAGGCTGATGAGAACGAGAGCCTGATGATAATTTTCTGTGACTGCATCACTGCAAACACCTTTTTACACAGTCATTTACAATTAATTTACAATATACAAATATTGATCTGAGAAACTTATGATAAATACTCTAAGCAGAATAAACAAAACCAGGAACTTAAAGATGAATTTTACAAACATTTTGCTTAAAAGTTCAGATAAATGACAGAGGTGCGTCATCATCTTTCTGTGCAGATATAATGGATGATTATGTTTATACATTTGACTTCATAAATTCATAATTTCAAATCCGAATACAAATACTGTATTGATTAGAGCTTTACCAACTTTAACACATATCATAAAAATTGTGAGCAGAATAAACTTGCCCAGCAAAATCAAATGTTAAACAATTTGCTTTAAATTTTAGATATACTTCAGAGGTGCGTCATCTTTCTGTGCAGATGTGAAGTCGATGATGACGTTTACAAATTTGACTTCATAAATTCATGATTTAAAGGCCTAATGTGTTTCCGAGTGGTGCAAACACCACTGTGTTGACACCAGAACAAAAAGGCAGTTTTATTTCTTCAGCCCAAAGTCACAATTTCCTTGTATGATCTGTACAACCTGCAGGCTCTGTCCTCAGACATGGAAAAAGTTCACAAATTATTACTATATGTATCTCATGTAACTTTTCTACATCAAAATGTGTAAAAAATGAATTAACAGAGAAAAAAAAAGCTGATCAGCAGCTCAGTGACGTGTCTCGGGTCCATGGGAATAACTGACGGCAGTGACAGCAACAACAACTCCCAGGTCTACGTCAAACTTCCAGATGTCACCTGACTGCGTCTCTCGCACCGTTTTGATTGAACGGCCCCTTTAGCAGCAGGAAATTATGAGTTGTTGGATAAAGCTCAAAGGAGAAATACAGGAGGTGCACATGTTGTGATATCGTAACATTTGCAGGACAGCAACATGGAGAGTTAAGTGATCATACTGTATGTATAACATTAACATGAGTATCATATAAAAGATTACTGACAAAAGTAAATGAATGAAGATGTCAGGTGCCACAAAAAAAATGGTATTACAAATAATCCTCTGCACCATTACCACATGGCACACACATACACATCCACACACCTTTTGTACCATCATGCAATTTTTAATCTCTACAAAGACACAAATCTTCGTGGGCTACTGTAGTGTGTATGTGGGTTAAAGTTCCCACCTGGAAAACAAAACCAAACCTACACACATACTGTATGCACAAACAAACACATGCAAGGATAAAGCACACAAAGGATGTGGTTTGATGCATCACAGGTGTCAGTAATAAATGTTATTAGACTCACAATATTCAATAAAATATAAGATATGAATAAAAGTCAAATGAGTTGAAACCCTTAAACTGTTCAGTATTTAATCTGTGACAGCTATTGCTCATACTGTATATCCAACAAATGTAACAATATTTAATTAGTCAGTTACTGTTTCTCTTTTTCATCTAACACCATTTTATAAAACGGAAAGGTGAAATCCGGCGATCTGATTGGCTGTTAACCGTGGTATATTGAGCATATACCACGGCTACTATTCTAAAACCTTATCACAGCATAGGCTATCACTCCGCCTCAGGCACGTATGACTGGTATGAATGGAAGTTGTTGTCATGTATCCATGACAACGGACTGTTGCAGTCCGTAGCAAGAGACAGCTGATGTTTTTACGATGTTAAAAAATGGACTAAAGTAGTTGAATTCACATGTTTAAGGTGAACTTTCACCTCTGGGGAGGGTTAACAATGGTAGAGGGGACTGAGCAGTGACTTTCACCTGAAAAAAAGCGGAGGAAAAGACGAGCTGCAGAGCTAACTTGGAGCTAACGTCTGGAGAGGTGGGACTATTTTTTCACAGTGAGGCTATTTTATTGGATAATATGTATTTCTGGTTGAATAAAACTACATGAAATTGATTGCGTATCCCTCTTTTATATTGCCTTTATTCGTAACCGTTTTATAAAAGCAATATATCACTCCAGTCCGTGGTATATGCTCATTATACCACTCTAAGGGGGTTGTCGTCCCTCCGCTTCGCGTCGGGCCGAACAACGCCCCTTAGCCGTGGTATAATGAGCATATACCACGGCCTGTCGTGATATATTGCTTAAATAACCTTTGTTTTATCATAATGCTCTGTCACCTATAGAAGCTCTGCAGTCTCTCATGTGCTCTCTGTCTCTCTGCAAGTCTGAGGCAATAAAGTGATACTGCATGGCTAAACTATACTGGATGGATGGATGGATGGATGGATGGAGCATCGGCGCGGCCGACGTCACAGCTAATTCATGTGCAGAGAAAATCAGACTCATGAGGGAAACTGTGGGTGGATTCAGAAACACTTCAGAGCTGTGTGGTGTTAAAAGCCCAGAACAACCTGAAATAGAAAAAAAAAAGAAAACACCCATGCAAAAATGTCATTGTATGTATTTAAAGTGGTAATCTGCAAGATCCTTATGTTTTTATTCAGCCTATGGTGCTCAACACTCACCGCTGAGGAGGTGAACAAATGGATACAAACAGCAGGCACAGGATTTTGATGACATTGTTGTGGAATTAAGTATTTGTGTCATCACGGGACAATGCACGAGATAAAAAATAGGAAATGTTTAAGGCACCAGGCGGATACCTTGCACAAATAGGCTACAGTATATATAGATATTTTTGTATGACAAGTATCAGGACAATGCTACCTGGTCACTGGTCTGCAGTCAAAAAGCTTTGTGTGATGTCAAAGCTGAAAATATGAAAAGTGCAAATCACACATCAAAAGTTTAACAAATCTGCATTTAGAAAAACGTCTGTGAGTCAGTGACAAACTTGGCTCTTAAGTTGATTATTCTTATTTTACAGAATAGACTGTTTGACCGGCGACTCTTTAGGTTTTATATTGTGTGTCATCTCTGACTGTTTTTTTTTTTTTTTTTAGATGTAATTACAACTGAAAACTGAACATTTTCCACTTTTGATTAACAGGTTGTTTTGGATTAAGGGTAAAATTGAATAGGGCTCAATGATTTCCAAGAGCTGTGGGTTGGGAAAAAAAACCCAAAACAAAATATTTTTACTGTGAAATTAATCTCGATGAGGAAATGGAAGATTTAAATTAAAAGAAGAAGACACATTTGAACAATATTGATGTTTCACAATAAGTACATTTCAAACACTGATATTTTCAAAGTTTGTTCTGAATTTGTTTTGTTAACATGTCAGTGTAAGATATCATTTGGGCAGAACGCAGTTGTCAGACATTGTAAATTGAATAATTTATATCTCTGGGACTGAATAAACACAAACAAAAGGAGGCTGACAATGGGATTCTGAGAGAGAAAGTCAGACAGAAGCTTCTGTGTTAATAATTTATAGATTTCTCCACAGTCCAACCAAAGTATTAACATCAACATAATCACTACGTTGAGGCTTTTAGCCATTAGATTTTGCCCTTTTTAAAAGAAAAAAAATCATTTTAGCAGAGCATGAGTGGAACTATGGAGATAAAAAGAAAAGCTTGTTCGAAAATCTCCATCACTGGCCTTGTTAATAGTATATACATTGATAAAAAATAAATTTAAAAAGGGATGAAAAACTGCACAAGGTTAATGGGTGCCCAAAACCTTGGTACATGTGAAGGAAAACTGTGACATGAATATTTATTTCATATACTGTATATTTGAAGGGATGAAGCAGTTTTTCATGTCATTTTATTTGGTCATAATAACATATTCTGCTTCTTCATTTTCTTATCCTTTTTCTGTTCTTCTTCCTCCATCTTTTTAGACAGAAAACTTTGATGCCACATCTTTGGATTTACATTCTTATTTGTTATTTATTTCCCTTCCTGCCTCCCTGCAGCAGCTGATGGGAAAGGAGCCCAGGGAGAAATCATCAGATGAGTCAACAGCATCAACACTGACATATAAGTTAGTTATTCCTACGATTAATTGGAAGAAAACTAAAAAGAAAAAAAAAAAAAAACCTCCACGCTAATTTCACCATAGGTCTGTTTGGTTCCGACTGTGAGCAAGACCAATGACGGAAGCAGCGACCTACTGACGTCTCAGGCCCCTGATTGAATCTGAGGTCCCGTCCTGCTCCATGAGAAACATCCAGGTGTATAAAACGAGAGCAGAGCTGAAGGCGAGCAGAAAGACAGAGCCAAGGCAGCAGCAGCGGATCAACAACAACAACAAGAGTGGACATACTGCAGCGCCGGCTGAAGATCAGGACTTTGGAGCGCGCAGCGGAGAAAGAACCAAACGCAGACAACTTTCTCTAGAGCACATGTAAGATTTCATATTTACATAGAAACTATTCTAGTGGTTTTCGTTTTTGGAGATGATTCGTCCTCGGTAATCTCCGTTTTTGGTCATTTCTAAACTTGTGCTCTTACTGGTCTTTTTACGCGCTCCTGCCAAGGTTTTGGATAAATCTATTGTGGGCGTTTTAGCGTATGGGTAATTTAAGTAACAGCACCACGAGATGAATTTAGTATTTGTGTGGTCTGAAGCGTCTCTGAGATTGTAAAATGCTCAATCAGCGCTGCTCTCCGCGCTCCGCGTAATTACGCACGGGATTACGGTATTGTTCTTTTTTCCTTTCTCTGTCAAATTTCACATTTAATGGAGGAGTTTAGCAAATTAAGCAGCAGTTCATGCCTAAAACCTTCTGTTGTGTTTTTATATGCTGAGGAATCAGGGAGCTGAGTTCTTGAAAATGCAAACGAGATTTGTCATGTTTTTTTTCTCATGTATGGCATTTATATCTGGACTCGTAAAATGTATGTGGTGCCAACAAAGCTGCGGTTTTTCAAATGGATTAATTGAAAAGAAAAACGTTTAGTCCTGGACAGTGACGGAATGTGCGTAATTACGCATTGGATTGTAAATTGTCTCTGGTCAAAAATCAACATCAGGTGGTAAAGTTTTATAAAGATCAATGGTAAAACTACTCCTATTGAGCGATTCAGCATGTGTTCATGTGTTATTGCAGTGGATGTTTTGCAAAATTTAAGAAAATGAGCCAAACTGACAGCGCAATGATGGGAGAGGAGAGGAGTTCTTTTCTTTTCTTACCACCACTGGGCTGGAGGGAACCAGGGGACGTGCCGCGCTCATCTTCTCGTTTCCATCCTCAGGTGTAAAGCGATGTTACAGCGGTCCGGCCCCCAGCTGCTTTTCTTAATAGCCCTGTGCAGTGTGTTGTACTCCCGGACTCTGAGTCTGCCATACACGTCCATGAGGTGAGAGGAAACCTGTGGATGAATGTTGAATGGATTATGCTGTCATCACTATAGCATCAGATATCATTTCAGATAAAGACACAGTGTGTTTGTTGACGCCAGAAGTCGTAGATAACATAAATTATGAGAGATTATTGCTTTAATATTTAAATGACTTCATATTGAGCCTGTAAACAAAGTGATACATCCTTATCTTGTATCATCACCAGTCTTCTCACAGCGTTTTATGCTGGGATGTTGAATTAATAACAGCTCACAGCTCTACAGCCTCCAAACTTGAGTCGGTGTGCATCCATTTTTGTACATTTGTTGGTGTTTTTATCCTAGAAATTGTGTTCAGATTTTAATGAAAGTGTCCTGTGATGCTGCAGACCGACGAGACACGCAGACGGTCTGTTCACCAGCGGATACAGCAAACTCCTGGGTCAGCTATCAGCGCGGAGGTACCTGGAGTCTCTGATCGGGAAGCGGGTCAGGTAGGTGGAGCTGCTGCAGACACTGGTCGAGGCTGAAGGGCGAAAAAAAAAACTATAGAGTTGGAGTTATTGATTTTCCAGTTTAAATCATTAAATTGGATTTAAAGCGTTACGTAATAGCCTTTAGTGAAGGCTTTCAGGTTTGGAAAACAGAAAAAAACACTATTATGTGTCATGTGTTCTAGAAAAACCGGTTCCAGGTGTATGAAACTTTAAATTCGGTTTTCAAGAAAATAAACATGGAGAGAAACTCAGATGGAGAGAGCTGCAATCTGAAGCCAAATTCCTCCTCCTTTAAAGAATAGACAGGATGATAAGTTTAAGGCTAAAATGTCCCTTTGCTCCTGAAAGTGGTGCCTTCTTCTTGTGCATATAATATATTATAAAGTTGTAGAGGAAAAGGTAGAAAATATGTGTAACTTTAATGTAAATGGATGTAGATGGTCCAGAGACATGACATCCTAAATGTCACCCCGGACTAAAACAGTCTGTTTCTCTGAATATTGCTTTGGACAAACACAGACTGAAGGACAAACACAGACTGCTTTTCTGACAGTCTGAGGTTTCTATGTTCGTGCAGGTTCACTCACACAAAGGCAAATAAAACACAAAACAAATTTTAAATGTGTGCTTCAGTATGAAGGGAAAAATAACTGCATTCAATATCATAAAGTATTATTAACCGGATTTCAGCTGTAAATTCCTGAAGTCATGTGAATCAAGTGAAAGATGTTCCTTGTGAAAACCACATTTAGTGATTTCAGAGATGAGGCTGAAAGTGTGTCACACGTTTCACTATTGTATGTCGAGAGGGCTGAACTTTATTCTTTAATGTTTGCTGTTGGACGGAGAGGACCCCCTGACATTTACCATGAAAGGACCCGTCCTGCTTGATGATGCATTTTGTAATTGACTAAACATTTTTAAAGGTTAATTTATGCCATCGTTACATGTTTTGTTATACAGCCAGGAGGGACCCACACAAACACACAAAGGAGAAGACACCATGAATCACAGAATCACAGATCCTGAGCTGCACTGACTTAGTATTGAGCCCTGCCTGCTGCTGTCCCCTCTGACCTCTTCTCTTTGTTTCCTCTCGTGATCTCTCCTGTGTACAGTGATGAGCTGATGGACGAGCCAGTGAAGCGTCACTCAGACGCCATCTTTACAGATAATTACAGCCGCTTCCGCAAACAGATGGCCGTCAAAAAATACCTGAACTCAGTCTTAACAGGAAAGAGAAGGTAAGGAGAACCAGGAACCAGTCCTGGACAGGTTTTTTATTATCTACTGTGTAGCTACCATATGTGAATAACTTTTTGATTCAAATCCACCTCAGATCAGTTTAAATTTGCAAGAAAAAGTAGCCCAGGCATCATTTACTGCACTTAACTGATTATTCCCCATTGCTGCTTTTTTGCTTTGTATAATCTGAATGTCCAGAGTTCAGCACTCTCCTTTAGGATGATGATTGCTGATTAATTTGAGCAGTAGATGCCTTTACTTTGTATAATGTGACTGTTGTTGCTGAGAACCCAATGATCCAGAGCGCAACATCAATTAACACTAGTATTAATTCTCCAGTAATCAAGCAGCTTCTAAAACAGTTTGGAACAGCATGAAAATAACAATACTAGAATCAACATGGATTTCTCAACAGTACATGAACTGAGCACAATCATACGTGCAAAAAAAAAAAAAGAATCTCAGATCTGAAACAACATACTGTACATCACTGGAGATGTTTCAACTCGTGATGTGTCACAAACCGCCACAGAACAATAAATGATCATTGTAAATGATACATTTGGACCACAATAAGTATAAATAATACAGGAAGGAATGATTTAGCCTAAAAAAAAAGTATATTGCTCTCTGTCAAGTGTCACTCACGTAACATGTTTTCCTGATATTCGTTATGTGTTATACTAAATAAAATCCTATTCATCTGTGTCCACAGCCTAGAAGATCCTGGAACCAGCGACCCAGAGGAGTCCAGGGACGAACCCAACACTTTCCAGGAGAGCTACGATGACATCAACGTAGATCACCTCCTAAACAACTTTCAGCTGGTAGGTGCACATGTTGACAACACTTCCACCTCTTAACCTCAACCTAATGTAACCTTAAATCAGCTTTAGAGCAGACCTGCAGAAATACCCTTAGGCCTACTTTCAATAAATGCCCTCATTGTCAAGATCTAAAACTCACAGTAAACACAGAATGTCCACATAATGTACATGAACTTGTGAATTTAATGATCTTAAATGGATAAATTAGTCCAATAGGGTTGTACTTGATCAATAACACCTTTTCTCCTCTGTCCATTTTTTTTCTGCAGCCACTTTGAGGAGGGACCTGTGCTCGAGCAAATACCTCAACTCATCCTCATGAAACACCCATTTCAAAAACAACTCAACTTATACGACAATATTAATCCAAAAAGGACGATCAAAGTCAGATGAACCAACGACGATGTGTTCTCCAATGTGGTTACCTATCTATCCATCCACACCCGTACATGTTTACACTGTATATAATATATATATACACACAATACTAATCGCTAAAAATTCTGGCCCCAAAGACTCTTTTCGGGCCACACTGAGCAACATGCGTGTCCACATGTGGTTTGGTCAATGTGCTTTTGGAGATCGCACCTGGCAACAGAAATAGCAATTTTACTTTCTTCTAAAATCTAAAATGTTGTTCCATTAACTTTCAATGAAAATGTTTCTCCCGTGAAAACTTTTCTAAGGAATCAATTAAATCTGTCCCAAAATTTGATGTCAATAGCAGCATTTATTTTCAATTATCAATCATTTCTCATTGATTTTCAGTGCTTCTTTAGCACATTATTCACTGACAAGTCGCCAGATTCATTCTCACTAACAAAAGTTCCATTAACTTTTATTGTAAAACATGGAAAATGGGTCAAATTGAACTTATCAGTGGATCAGAAGCACCATTAGCATTGTAGAAACAAAATCCATGATTGACTTCTTTTGCTTTTAATGAGCAATTCAAATATTTCCCACAGGAGCAAATTGAATCTTTCAAAATTGTATTTTGTGTTGAAAATGTGATCCATTGAACTTCAGAGGAAGAGCCATTGCGTTTACTCAAAGTAGAAAAGATGTCCCATTCATTTTCTGTAGCTAGAGTGTCACTTTAAAGTAATGTATTTCTACTCATGGAAAAGTTTTCCAGTTAATTCTACATGAATGTAAGCAGGAATAACATCAAAGGGAAAAATATAGTCCCGTTAATCTACATCCAAACATTTTACAGATTGAACAGTAGTAGAACAAGATTTCAATAGATTCATGGATCTATTGTCAATGGTGATTAAGTTCTGAATTATTTACACCAACAAATAAATTTAGTTCCCTCTCACTTACTTGAGCAATTGATGTTAATCTCCAGTACCTTTCAATTGAGTCACCACTCTCTACAGCATTCAGTGCTTGTCAACTATTTCCACTTATGTAACTGTAGTTCTGTGGTTTTAATGGAAATATTTCCCCTGAAGTTTATCCCATTAACTTTCAGTTTCACATTTGACCCGTTGAACGTCAATGGAACAGCAACGTTTCTTTTCATCAAATCTATTGAATCATGTGTCATTTTAAATTGAACATTTGTGATTGGATTTGTATTAATTTTCACACTGAGTGAATTAACTTCCATTGCAGAACTCACTTTCAGAAGATCAACAATACGTGTAATAACAATCAAATTATTGATTTATTGTACTATTACACAGGCAAGAAATAATCTGTTGCATTGAATATAAGTGATAAGTGAATAATTATCCTATAAATTCTCAATGGTGCACATTGCAAGAGTTGTATTAAAGAATATGGTCATTTGATGATAAAACAGAGTTAAATGAGAAAAATGAGAGGGGAACACATTTTGAACGGACACAGATGCATATACTCACTTTATACTATTCAATATGTAGAGCAAAGCAGTTATAACTGTGCATAGACCTGCCTTTAGCGCATATAGTGATGTATACCACTCACAAATAAAAGATGTTGGTTTATTTTTCAAAACTGAGTTGTTTTGTCTGGCTGATTGTTTGACAGTTTAGGTTTTACTCATTTTGTTATTCAGTTTTTTTTGTGTGTTGTTTTTTGCAGACTCTGCAAAAATGTTTCCCCATAGAGAATGAATGGGAAGAGGTGAAACAACCAAATTTGACTTTTTCAAACGCCAACTGCTCTTGCATACTTTCACCAAGAGACTCCATTTAAAACTTTAAAAGTATTGTCTATTGGTGTGGTATTCCACATTTCAAAAGGTTTTAGAGTTTCTTGTCAATCACTGTTAGATAAGCATGATAATTTTTTGGGATGGTGTATTGCACGGAATCTTCAATGGGTGACATCATCGGCCAGAGTGGGAGATGTTGTCTGAAATTGTCTGAAATCTTTCCCTTTATGCTGTTTTTGGTCCCAAGTTACACTGTAATTTTCCACAGTTGTAGCCAAACATAACATCTCTCTCACAATGTGCTCAACAAAGCTGAGAGACTTACATAGTTTAAACAATGAGCCTCTGAGTGGAGCCAGATCCCCTCCAGCTGCCCTTTGACTCCAATACAGAGATTACCTGAGAAATAATGACCTTATACTTCCCGATAACGCTTACTAATAATGACACAATTAATTGTGATTACTATTCACATACTATATAAATTATCAGAGAACTAGCTCCTTGTTCTTCCAATGGTAGATCACTGGATTTGAACCCCAGGCCTCCCAATCCAAAATCAGTGCTGTCACATTTGAGTACAAAGCAACAAGCAACTGTCTCCTCTTCCCCATGGGGGCCAGCTGATTAACATGAAGTTCAGTGACACTGAATAAACACACTGGATGCACGCTGAACAATTCTTCTTTCGCCCTATATTACCTCCTTATTTCCTTGTTGAGCCAGAATTTGATTTGGTGTGCGGAGTTTTTAGCTGCCTGGGAAGCTTTTCCTGAATATTGTATCCAGGAGCGTCATAATACCACATCCATGGAGAGTCAAACATGCATTTTTTAACATTCTTTAGCATAATATCCTTTTGGAGACAAAAAAAAAAGTAAATGTGGGGCGCCAAGTGGCACAGGAGGTTAAGCAGGCGCCCCATGTGTAGAGGCTAAGTTCGAAAAATGTGATGTGTGACACTGGGTGAACAGGAACAGAAACTTCAGCACCACGGACAGCGACACAAGTTTCATTAGTTGGGTATTAGGTTCGTCTTTGTTCTATGATCATGTTCTGCTTTAAATGTGTTTATAAGTCTCTCTCTAAGTAATAATAGATGTTCATAGTGAAAAAGACATGGATGACAGTGTTTCATTCATCTGTCTTCTCACTCACCTCAGGCAGTGTGGAGATTACTGGCCTTTTAAAGGAAACTGTGTAATCAGCTGGTGGACAGAGGGAAAGGTGCCTGTGTCTCATACTTCTGTAGGAAGTATATGGATGACGAATTCTAGAGAAAGGATCAATTTTTTTCCTCTCCATACAAGAAATACATTTGCTATTGTGGAAATCTGGTTCAGTAAAGATTAGGATGATCAAGTTGTAGGAAGTTAGAGATGAAATAGGTTATTATCCAAGGTCAGGAGAGAACCTGGTGTTTCATAGTGTTTTTATTTATTATGAAGGTAAGTTACAAAAATGTAAGTCTTTATAAAATCTTTTAAAATCATCTAGGCTTCCCAAGAAAAGATGAACGGATGTAGTAAGTAAGTTTTATGTTTTAAAAAAGATACATATACAACTACATATAAAATTATAAGTTTTAAATGGCAGTGGCACCGCAAAACCAATCGTTGGGCTAGAGTTTGTATGTAACAACATCAAGGCCACCAGAATCAATGTACTTATTACACCTTTGATTCCCATTCATTCAGCTTTCACAGTTTTAGTTGGTTGTGAGGTTGTTAAAGGCCTGAGAGTAAGAAGCCTCTCACTCAGTTCGTTATTCACACCATTAGCAGACGTCTCAGTCGACCAGCTGTGTTTCCACAGCTCTGCCCTATAATGGCTTCTTCCACCCTGAGAGGTGACAGGTGATGAAGAAGGTTCAAGCTTGTTTCTGCTCCGTCCTGTACAGTGTTGTGACAAATAGAGCAGCTTGCTTGTTTGTTTGTGTCCTGCAAACCCAGAGCTGTGTGACTTAACCCCGCTTGCCTCAAAGTTTGGGTCATAATCTGTGATATTTCTGTAAATTTCTGTGTTTTTTTTTTGTTTTTTTTACTGCTCCTTGTCCTGAGAGTGTCAGTGCAGTGACACAGTATGATTCATCCAATCTGTCGTGCATGAACACATTTCCATTTGCAGCTCAAACAAACAAACAACAAAGCGTGAAGATTAACATGAGGCGTCTCATATTTTTTAAGGTTGTTATTTCCACTGATGAAGTCTAGAAAAAGCGTGTTGTTGTTGTTATTTTTTTCAGATGCTGGAGAAAGGATTGAAGGAAACTCGAAATTGTAATTACAGCTTTGTGGTTGTATCCATCCGACAAGTTGAAGGAAATCTGGTCTCAATCAACGCTTAATGAGTGACAATGTTGAATTATTGGCCAGGAGTGTTTTTGCAGAACATTATAATGTCATGATGAAGCTGACCTTTAATCATATGGATATAAAATTCATCAGTCACTTCATCAGTTTCTTCTCTTCAATATTTGTGTTGAATTATGCCACGATTATCATGTAATGAACTCTGCAGGGTCACACGGACCCTGACCTTTGGCCACCAAAATCTGGTCAGTTCCTCCTTGAGTCCACATGAGACATTTGAAGGGACTAATTTGAAAAGCTTGTGCGATACTGTTCACAAAGCTAAAACGTTGTTTCGTTAGGTCACTGCAAGATTGACACCAAAATCAGTCCATCTTCAAATCCAAATAAATGTTTGAGCCGAAATATGAATAAATTCCTTCGAGTTGGACACTAGTCTGAGCTATCTGAGGTGAAGGGTGAGTCTGGTGTTTCCTCTTGGTCTTACCTCTGTTTTTTGAAGATACAATATTACAGCACTTTTACTGACCTTCGGTTACATAATGGCAAATTGCTCATAGAAAGAAATCCATTGGGCTTCAGTGTTAACACCCTGAGCCCATGCCATGCCCGGGGTTTTCATTCATGCTGTCGTGCTTCACACCATTAGCGGACCACTCAGGCAAACTCTGTAATGGTTCCCACCCTAAGAGGTGACAGGTGATATAGAAAGAGAGAAGTTCAGGTGAAAATGGACTGTTTGTCTCTGCTCCGTTCATCACAGTTTTGAAGCATTAAAAAAAAGGAGAGTAACCCATTTTCTCTCTTTACCAGCTTTGTGGCTGCTCTGTAAACCCAGAGAGCATCATGGGAATCGTCACAGGATAACTTAACTTCACCACAATAATGCAAAGTTTAGGTGACGTTTCTGTAAATGTCCTTTTTTGCTGCTTCCTGTCCCAGGAGACTCACCGCAGTGACACAGTAGTGATTCATCTTATAGATGTAAATAGACAACACATACTGTATACAGTGCTTCTTCTTGTTGACCACTCAAAGACCTTTCAGTTATATTCAGTCACACAGTCATACAAACACACACACATTTCGCAGTGTTACATAAAAACCTCCATTGCCACAGTCACCTCCATCTGTAGACGCGTTGATCTCCACCTGCTGGCAAAGAAAGTAATGGCATTTAACATTTCAACATTAGCACCACCTACAGGCAATGAGTGTTACTGCGGCAGCATTTAAAGGACAAATCCAGGAAATTTAACCTGGGGCTATTATTTCCTAATAGTTGAGGTCTGAAATAATGCATCTGAAGATTTTCTTTTTAATTGCTCCTGTTATGCAGTGGTTCTGTCTGTCTCCGCATCGCCACCCTTTTAGACCTAAAATATTAGGAAAGGTTGAATTTGCCTGGAATTGTCCTTTAATTTCTCACAGCGGCGAGTGTGAAGATTTATTGATTTTTGGTAAATAGGAAAATTGGATAAAGGACTTAACTCTCTAGTTGCAGTCCAAATGTGCAGTATCAAAGACCTTGAAGCCAATATTGAAAATATTTCATTTTTCACATTTGATACTATAGATATATATCGATTTAATTCCTTGTAATGATTCCTGGTTGAGTAACGATAATTTTTTGCATTTTGACACTTTTGTCTCAAAGGTAAACAAACAGAAAATAGCATTCCCATACTGTCTAATAGACCCTGGTGTTGTTGAGTCAACACATAGCTGCTCACTCTCTCTCTCTCTCTCTCTCTCTCTCTCTCTCTCTCTGTTGTGACTCAGTTTGTTTACAAGCGTCAAAATAGCAGCAGATATTTGATTCATAAATGTCATAAGCAATGTTCTGCAGGGCTGCACCCCCAGATCAGCTAATCTCATAATCAGAGGCAACGGTGTCACTCTGTGTGGACGATGGACTGAAGGGACTCTGCTGATTCAGCATCAGCTCGTATCAATTTCATGTAAGACAGACACACCAGATGCTAAATGCTAAAATGTATTCAGATCCTTTACCTGAGTAAGTGCCCTAATATCACAATGTAAAAGCAGCCCAAAGATCCTGAACTAAACACATTGCTTCATCAATATAACACCATGGGTTTTTTCTGTCAGCCTTGCAGTGTGTATATTTTGTAACTACACAGTAAGTGTTTGCCCTTGTTGTACTTGTGTTTTTATTCATGTTTCATGTTTGTGTTTTCATGTGTGCACATTTAATTGATTGTCTCAGAGTGAGGCAGATTTGTCGTCATATAAAAAAAAAACCCTCTGGTCAATATGTGTGTTTTTTTTTGTCGAAGCATTGTGGTTGTGTATGTGTGTGCGTGTCTCCATTTGTGATTACTGCCTGTTTTGTGGAGAGGCTTCGTTCA
Organism: Trachurus trachurus; assembly: GCF_905171665.1. Classification (NCBI taxonomy): domain Eukaryota; kingdom Metazoa; phylum Chordata; class Actinopteri; order Carangiformes; family Carangidae; genus Trachurus; species Trachurus trachurus. Next base: position 9,871,213 of record NC_139906.1, read on the forward strand.
TTAACTCTCATCACTGCTGATCTTAATGGACCAAACGGAGTAAAAATAGACAGAGAGAGAGAGAGAGAGAGTCAGAGGGCTGCAGCCTTTTAACACCAAGCACTGTGTCCGTCTGTGTGTGTGTGTGTGTGTGTGTGTGTGTGTGTGTGTGTGTGTGTGTGTGTGTGTGTGTGTGTGTGTGTGTGTGTGTGTGTGTGAAGGCTGACCATGTTGAAGACACGCATACATCTACAGATATGACTCAGACAGCGCTCACAACTTGCAACTTTATCTTCTATGCATCACCAATCACTCACAGGACAAAATAGTAAACAAAGCTGTGATGTGTTCTGACATCTCTTGACATATGCTGTTTGTGTTTTATTTTATTTTATTAAAAGAATTAAGTTACCAGCCAGATTTATTTTTCTCTCCTCATTCTTCACTTCCTGTTTGTTCCTATAGTTTCCCTGGGGGCGATTGAGTGACAGCTTCATTTTAGGGCTTTTACAGTTCAGCTCGATTGACATGTAGAAGTCAGTGTGCATCAAGATCATCAACCTGAACTAAACACACACACACACACATAACTCACATGGTCTGGATGTTTCCCTGCTGTCACACATAACGCTTCCTCCTCCTCGTCTGTCCTTGGGCTGAAAGGAGCTATTTATGCGAAAAAAGCAGAAAAAGAGTGAACTTCAAAGGATGAACAGATTAAAATGCTAAGAATAGTGACAGAGAGGAGAAAAAGTACACACACACAGAGATTTCCCTTGCTTTTGAAAAAAACAGATAATGAAATTAAAACACATTTTATGGATAAATTGACCGACTGCAAACCTCTGACAATAACCAATACAATAATGAGAAATCACAGCGTGTATTACTGTAATGTATAATCAATCTGATAAGAAGTCACACAAGCTATACAGTATTGGTTAAATAATTTGATTTTTAGGCCTGACACTGGTATTAACTAATGGAAAATGTATAAATGATCCAATATTCCTCATGTATAGTGACAAAAACACACTTTTTTTGTAATGATCCCTCAGATATGGGTCAAAGACAAGTTGTGATAACTATATATTGGAGACTCAACAATTTAATTTTTAAGGATAAATAACTTTTATTATTCAAAATTGCCTCAGTGCAACGCTGCAGTAAACATATGAAAAATGTAAATAAATAGATAGATATAACTACAAAACAGGCAAAAGCCCCTCTCAGTCCTACAGTGCTGTGTGAAGCAAACCTATAGAAATGAACAGAACACAGAGATTATTTATCTTCACATCTGTTCTTCATTCAGTTCATATGGTATCACTATATTTGAGAAAGGCTTCGTTGATTGGTTGTTTGTGCTTGTTTGTGTTGGTTCATGTGCTTTTGTATTGAAGTTTTTTGTGATACTGTGCTGAATATGGGAATAAACAGAGCTGTGACTGTCACTGTATCAATGTGACATATGATCTATAATAAGTCTCCCATGTTTGGTTTAACATTTATTTTATGGGCTGCCTGGCCTGTTGTTTCATCTTAAGAAGCTCAGTAAAGACACTGAATTCAAAGATTATCTGCAAAATGTTGACCTGCAGCAAGTTGCTCTAATAACATATATAGGAAGCTTCAGCTACAATGTTACATGGAGCACCAGATTATCAACACACACACATACACACACACACACACACAAACTGACACACTTACACAGGCTCTAATGACTTTTACAATTAGCTGCAGGTCCGGCGGTGTTGGGGCTGTGTCTCGATGCAGCAGCCGATCAATAAATCTGCCAGATAAATGACCCTGAGTCGCCGAGGGAGCGAAAGGCCACAGCACAGATTAATAGGCCGCCGCCACCACCACTACAGAGACATCAGCAGCACTGACGCGTCACAAAATAGTCCATTTAGCTCCATCATCATGAAATTTTCTTACTTGATAGGTGCACACACAGGCTGCTGCTGCCGAGGGAAGAGACCAGCGACTGAGGCTGACACCTATTAATATTTAAGGTTACCAAAAACAATCTGGTCACTGCACTACAGCCACTAAAAGTCTCTTAAGAATTGAAATATTTGGCAACATGGAGATATCTGACAAGCATCATGTGACACTGTGCTGCAGCTACATATATGGGAAATTATGAGGGATTTTTCCACGTCACAGGACGTCCGGCTGAACAGAAATAATTGCCATGCAGGGAGCTGACACAAGAATGAAAGCTGACTGATGTTTACATGTGTCATCACAACAAAACTCAGAGAGAGTAGGAGAGACTGAGCTCTAAAAGAGAGGGAGACAAATGGGTCATCCTGCAAAATGTCAGAGGTAACCATCTAATGTCAGTGATGCTATTCTCAGCTCCGTAAGTGATGACTGACTCAGGCAAACTTCTTTTTACAGGGAAAACTGACACAGGCCATTTTTAGCTTTGGAGGAATTATTTTTTTAAAAGAAAGAAAGAAAAGGAAAAAAAAGAAGAAAAACACTGAGGTGTGTTTGTTTATAAAGTCAGATTCTCATCAAAGATGGTGTCTTTCTTCTCTCAAACCAAGTTGATGAGAAACTCAACTGCTCAGTTTTGTTAACAACTCACGGAGTGTGAAAAGCATTACAAGTAACAGAAAAGCACAACAGATACTTTAATAAAAAATATATAACTTCAGATTTATCAAATACCGTAAGAAAAGTTTCTCTTCGTCCCTAATAATCTTGTGAAACTGCTGCAGCTTTTTTCTGTACCTCAGACTAACCTTTACTGTACCTTTTCATGACAGTAGCACGGCAGATCTGTGCTACATGTCCGTCCTGTGGTGGACGTCTCTCTCTCCTGCATTTTGCTTCTGTCTGGACCAGATCTTCACTTTTCTCCTTCCTTCTGACGTACTTCTAGGATTATTCTTCTGAAATGACACTCAACATCAAATGCAAAAAAGAGGTAAAATACATCAAAACCTATATACTCCAATTATTCACCTCTACTCCTTATTTAATTTCATAAATGTTTTAATTGAATTGAGGAGCTCCACGTGGAGGAAACTATGCTGCCCTCTAGTGAAATAAATTAGGAAGTGGCCGCAGCTGAAAAGACAGAAAAAACTGTCTTTACCACTAACTGTATTATCGAAATAATAAACATTTACTATAACTCAAGTTAGGTTGAAATGCTTAGACAACACAAACATATTTTACATCTCTATGTTGTAAAGTTAGACGTAAACATAGCTGCTAGGTGAATGTAATTCAGTAAAATGTACAATACAGTGCAACTGTCATAAAATTAAATACGAGCACCTCAAATAAACCAGGTGGATTTCCTAATCACACCTTATTTTGCCAAGTGTGTGAATCCAGCATCATAATTCCTCATTAAATTTGCATTTTGAACTGCAGTGAGTCAGTGATTAGCATTTTAAAATTTGTTGTATATCACAATATCTTCAAGATTTGCTTAATTTCACGACATGAAAACAGTAAGGCCGCGATAATGTTTTGTTCAAACCAACAGCCTAATGGTAACATTTTATATAAAAAAGGAGAAATAAAGCTTATAAGATTATTTTAGGTGAAAATAGCTGATCATTAGATCGGTGTTCTGTCAATTAATCAGCCAATTACTTATTAACATTAGTACAGATAATCATTTATGGTAAAATGGAGCCCACGATCTTATAGTGACCACTTCACTGTCTAAACTAAAGTTGTGTCAGTGCACAGCTCTGGGATAAATGAAGAACCACAAAAGTCAGGTTAAATTTTATGAAACATCTATTTACAGTCAACACAAATACAGTGAATGTTCACATTTAAAGACCTCTTGAAGATCAACATTTATTAAAAAAAAAAAAAACGTATACAAAACCACTTAAAAGTGACAATATATATTTACATTAATTTCATTTTAAAACATAATAAAAAATGTACAATTCGATAGCTTAGCAGTCCAACTTCTTCTTTGGCATCAAATTGTTGCTGACAGACAACAGATTAGGCCACGTGACACGCTCAGGTTGATTGTCCCAGTCGTGTTTTTTTCAAACAAGTGCTTCAGTCAGTTGATTTGGATGGGAAAGCCACTTGGAGACTGTGCATGTGTAGAAACTTTCCCGTATTGTCCGAGCTGCTGGAAACACTGGCAGCGCACAGTGAGTGAAATATGACGTACTCTGTTAAAACAGCGGGTGATTAAAAACCTTCACAGCCGCCTGACGTTCCTCTTGCTGCGAGCGCTCCCGGGGATGATCTGCGTCGTCTTGGAGGCGGAGCGAGGTCTGGGCGTCACCGTTCGGCAGGGGGTCGAGCCGTGGTAGGACTCTTGGCAGTGGGTGCAGAAGTCGAAGAGACAGTTGATGCGTGTGCATGTGGCCCTCTGCGTCTCAGGCGAGTGCGTCGCTGGCGAACCGCAGCGCTTGCAGGAACGGAGAGACTCGTGCTGCTTCAGACTGTTGGCAGCCTGGACGGAAGAACAAAAACATAAAAATGTTTGTTAAAGATGAAAGATTAAGCTCATTTCAGGGGCTTTTAATATCATATTGGAGCGCAGTGGGGCACTATTGAAAGTTTCGATCAATAAAAATCTCTTTTTGGCTCTTTCCTGCTTCCCTCTGAAATGCTCGGACTCGGTGACAACATTTAAAACATATTTATAAGCCTGAAAAGCATAATAGGTCCCCTTTATTGTATTTTCCATCGCTTTAAATGGAAAGGTAAAGGTAAAGGTACTTTATTTGTCACATATACAGCTAGTACAGTGAAATTCTTTCTCTGCATTTAACCCATCCCTGAGGAGCAGTGGGCAGCCACGGTGCAGCGCCCGGGGACCAACTCCAGATTATGAGCCAGTTCCTTGGTCAGGGGCACTGACTGGAGGATCAACCTAGCTGGCATGTTTTTGTGGTGGGGGAAACCGGAGCACCCGGAGGAAACCCACGCAGACACGGGGAGAACATGCAAACTCCACACAGAAAGGACCTAGGCGGCCCGGGATTCGAACCCAGGACCTTCTTGCTGTGAGGCAACAGTGCTAACCACTGTGCCACCGTGCCGGAATGGATGCAAGAGCACCGTTTTCAGTGGGAGAGCCTGAGCACAAATTTAATCTGTCAATGAATCAATATAAAAACTAATAAGCATATATTCCCAACCAAAAATCAAAGGTTTATTGGCTCCAGGTTGACTGATGTAAGACCCCATACATTTTTTGGAAAAACAAGGTTGTTTTAGGAAATGCTGATGGACCAAATGACAAATTCACACACACACTGCTGATAATGAAAACTATAGTCAACATGTAGTAGTCCAAACACTCACCTGCACAAATTCATTGAAGCGTGTACATTGAGAAGTGGGTGTGCTGCCGTATTGAGAGGGAGTACTCTGTTTAACGACCCTGCAGCTCCGAGAGGAGGATGATGAGGAGGAAGATGAAGATGGCGTGGTTGATGAGGCCAGGGTCTGCATACAGGACAGCACCACTCTGGACACCGTCACATCTCTTGTCAGTCCACAACCTCTTTGTCTCACAGAGCTACTTGACTCCTAAATAAAAAAAAGAAAGAAAGAAAATGGATTAGAGCATTGAAAAACCTGCAATAAGTTTTAGCCACTGTCACTATCACCCTTTGGCAATATTAAGCAAAAATGGGGGAAGTTTAAGTGTCAAGTGATTCAAAACCATGACGTCTGGCATTGTCCACAATCAAAAAAAGGGTAACCAGTCTTATACACATGTGGTTGAATTGGGTTTAACAGTTTTTGAAGCCGATTATGTGGTGTTGTTCCCAGTATCCTGTACTGATAAGGACATATTCTTCTTCTTTGTGTGTAATAATCTAACAATGAACAGCGGCACCAAAATGCAAGTTCTTTTCAACTTGTCTTCCTTCCTTAAATGCGGGTTAAAGTTGTGGGTTCGTGCGCGTTTCCTCACCCTGAGTGCTTCCTCAGCTGCCCGACACCTGTGCAGAGCCGCAGTATCCTCACAGATGATCCTCCGCCACGTCTTGCTCACTTTCTTACAGCTGTTGAGGTGAGAAAAGTTGAACATGTGATGAATATAGAGAACTGAATTCTTGACAGTTTATCCAAGCTCACACGTGCCATACACTCAAAGCACAATCAAAATTACAAGTCAGTCCTGATCTGATGTGAATACGAATCCTCTCTCCTCGCTGTATAGTTTACCTAATGAGGTCCATGTCTCCGAGCAGAGCCAGGATGCTCGTCAGGATGCTTCTCATGTTCCTGGACAGCAGAGATGCAAACACGTCGACGTACTCCAGACCCATCTGGCCTCCGATCACCTGGTGCAAACAATGGTCCTCGGCCACCTTTGAAATGATGCTCCAGTCGTACCTGAGGCAAGATGTGGGGGAAAAAAACAGCTGTAATTTACTCATTTACTTAACAAATTAGTTTAGTCTAACACCTAAAGTTTTCATATTAAGAGAAAGCAAGCTTTATAATATGAGAGTGTAAGCCTACCTTTTATTCTTCTGATAGCTCTTGGTAAGCTCTTCACACACAGCTCGCTGAAACTTCAGTATAGGCAGGTAGTGGTCATTGTGATGGGTGGAGGGGGTGGACGGGGTGGACGTCACTGTTCTCCTTTTAGGACGAGGGGTGGAAGCTGCCACCACAGCAGATATCGGACAGCTAGAGTTCGTCCTCGTCTGACATTTGGAGGGAGAGTTATTTGGCGATATCGTCTTGTCAGCAGCAGGTGGCAAGGATGCTGCAGGTTTTCCCTGGATGTGTTCATCCTCTTCACTCTCATGATGATCAAAAATCTGACTGTTGTGCAGAGACAGGTACCCGCTGTCCTCAAACCCTTCGTCCAGATGAGTCCTATCATGTTCTCTGTTGGTGCTGCTGTTTTCCTTGTTGTGGACCTCTCTGGTGTTGTTGTTCAGAGAAAACAACGTTGTGATCACACTGGCAGGTGGACACGGGGGTTTGATGGGAGTGGGATCTTTCACGGGTGAAGCTTTGTTGAGGTGAACCACCTTGGACTGTGCAGCAGTAGCAGCAGCCATGTTAGCAGAGCTCCTCTCCATCTTGTTGACCCTGGCAGCCTCGTAGCTTGGGTATTTCATCGTGGCTTTCTTGCAGTGAAACATACAAACTGTATAATATGTAGATTCCTGGATAAAACAGGAGACAGATGAAGAAACTGTTAAAAAAAAAAGAGTCTCATGCTGAATGTGACTGTCAAGATGGCTTCTCCCATGCAAGCTACATTAGCTACCTAACCTACCCCGACATCAAAGTTATTTATTTCGTTACGAAACACTAATACAGCAATAAAAAACCTGTATATTGCTCACAGACAGTTACGATAACCATTGTGTACAGTTAAAACATCTACCGCTAAAACATTTTACGAAACAAATGGTTGATTTTTGCGCGGCACAAATTTGGCGGAAAGGCAGCAACTGTGACGTGTGTGTGTATGTGTGTGTACTGTGACAGGAAACTAAAGCAAATTAATGCATGTTAATGCTTTCGAAACAAAAATCAACCTCTTACGATACAACTAAATGCATATTAATGGATACATGATGCTCAGTGTAATATACAGTATCATCACGTAGTTACTTCCATTTTCGCGCTTACTTGCAGTGGGTGTGTGGAAAATAGTATCAAACTTATTTTACCAGCTAGTGTGCAGTAATATAACTCAAACTATGAGCACCGACTGCACTTAATGAGTGATTAAGCACCGTATCTGCTCGTATTGCTGGCAAACATTTAACTTATCTTGCTTTTCCTCGGACGTGACTAAACATTTTAGCAAGTTACGTTGCTACGGCTTAGCTAACACCGCTGACTACCGCTACACATCGAGCATCTTTAATACTAAAGCTTCCTTGTTGAGGTGAAGCAGCTTTCTTACCTTGCGCTTGTAGATAACATTAATCCGAAGCAGACTCGCGTTTCCCTCCGACTGGCAGCTCGTTTCTCCTGAATTAAATGCTCCTCCGCGGACTGAAGGAGTTTCCCGGCGCCAGTGGTTGCTGCATTTGAAATCCGTGCGCAAAAGGCGCAAACCTATCACAGCGAAGCGGGTGCGTGTCCATTTAAACGATTGACCAATGGGAGACGAGCTTCTTTTTTAGAAACGTGAAATGACGTCAACGCGCAAATGACGTTCCGTTCTATTTCTTTCCGCCTCTTGGTGAGTTTGTATGTTTCCCACCAAAAAAGATGAGGATGACAGCAGTGGTAACCTACCGTATGTAAACTATGTTATATCTACAGTATTGGAATATCTGAAGCTACCAAACATTAGCCGAATTAGACATTGGACAATACTATTGAAAAATCCGTAATATTATAAAGGTGATGCACAGGAAATACTCCAAAAATGTAATAATATTTATTATTCGTAAGGGAGTTCATGATGAATATACACATGAGAAAAATAGTCCACGACCCTTCATCTGCTAGCAGCTATACTGTATGTTTATGATATAGTTTCAATAAAACACATTATTCATGGTTACACAGCTTTATGTTGGTTTACATTGTTACAAAGGGAGTTTATACATTTCAGAGTTTATACTCCACTGTCTTTGTGGTCTTTGAAAAGACTACATGTAACATTGTTATCTTGGTGATAATGGTACAGCAACTTAAACAGCACAATAGGCTTTACACATAGTTTTAGACATAGTTTTTGTTTCACGTTACATCACAGTGTGATGCAGAAACTGGGCTAGGTAATTTGCCCTATTGGGTGATCAGCAACAGGAGTTATTTTGCAAGGCAAATACAAACAGAAGAAGAGAGCTTAGTTCTCCTTTTACTACCAGGATTCCCACTGTTTGGGGAGAAAAAAGAGAGAAAATGTTAAAAGACTGGCATTTCACAGAGCAGTTCAGTTCACACCCCTGCCTGGAATGTGTGAAGAGGCTCTTTCATTGAAACCAGACAGGAGACATTGGGGGTTGTGGTAGTTTACATTTGTGCCTCGCTTTACTTATTTAGCATGAAGGCCAATTACTTGGGGGACAGAAATACTCACCTATCAGAATCAGTATTTATTAGGGTGCTTTTACTATGTTGATACCCCATGTTCACGCACTGAAATAGGGAGACAGTTAAGCAGGAGTTAAAGAGGAAATGAGGAAACTCAATTTGGCAGTCAGAGAAAGGATGAAGCTGTATGTAGTAAAGTGCATAATACTAATCTAACGATGATCCCAATGTTGACCTTTTCTTTAATTCAATATCCAATTGAATTAAACACAGTCATTTTTAATTACCATCACAGGAGGGAAGAGAGGGGAAATAAAAAATATCAGGTCAAAGGTCATTTAGTAATGGGCTCCTGTCTTCTAAATATAAATAAATGTCTCATTGTAAGAACTTTATTTTTGTTGGTACATGGTGCAGATATTTAAATTAAACCCATTGTTACTTAGAAGAAACTCACAACAAACTGGAATTACAGATAATAGGCACAACTCTACTCATTTCACTGGTTATTTTTCCACACAAAAATTGTGAAACTATGTCAAGTATTCTCTCAGTCAATCCTCTCATATCATAAAAGTAATAATACAAAGTCAACATATATATTGATACTTTCATTCAACATAAATACAGTGTGTATATTGTGTAATTTCACAATTTGAGTCTTGGAGGACTTTTACTTTTTGTCGCAGGGTGGAGTAATCACGGTGAAGTCACTCAAAGTCTGCACCAAATGTGTCCACAGAAGAAGAAGAATGCGTCTCATCCACTGCGCATGCGTGAAGCAGCCAACATGTCAGCGCCCTTTAGCAAGGTGGTAAAGCAACAATATTCCTTGCAACAAACATTTACGATCATTTATTAGACGGTCTTTAGACAACTCATGAGTGGAAACTGGTTCTGTGTAGTTAATCGATATTTGCGAGGAGACAATAGAGCAAAGAAAGGCGCTCATGCGTTTTGTTATTTAACTGGAAGATCAGAGATTAGGTGGCTAGAAACTAACTGTCAATTAGTTGTTTACTTTTCGCAGAAAATCCTTAGAAATGTAAAATAGGTTGGAGACAAGCTTTTAGTTGAAACCAACTTATTTCACTCGCTTTTTACTCTTCACATTTGCAGGTTAAATGTGGTTTCCTGTGCACCTCTACTTGTGCTAGATTAGTGTTTGGTGTATTTTAAATCTGCTGAATTATGTCTGTATGCATTAGCTGCAGATTAGGGTTCCATATACCTTTGTAAAAGATAATAATTGATCATTGAAATTATCGCATTTGTATATTAAGTTTGGTGAAGTTTCTCTAAAGGGGACCAGCATGTGCCGAACCAAGTTACATGAGGAGAGTCAATAGTCCTATCTGCTCTTACAATGGCTTATAGAAGAGCTATAAACCTTCTTCCTACAGGAAGGGAAGGTATCTTCAGTAAGTTCTTACCTCTTATACAAAAATCACCACATCCCATCAGCCAAATTGTTAGATTTCACAATCATTATGGCAGAAATACAAGGACCTTTCACACCAGTGCACAGTTGCTGGTGACCAAGTTGTTGTCGGTGGATGAGCTTTTCGCCAGGCGCTCTCTGCAGGACTACCTGAAGAAGATGGAGACAGAGTACAGTGAGGCTTTGAGGTTAGTCAACAGCGGTGCGACGGAGGAGCAGCAGTACAGCGAGGAGGAGCTGAAGGCCAAGAGGAGCCGGGTGTCTCTGCTGTCTCCTCTCATCCAGAGCATCAGAGAGCTGGACACCAAGCACAAAGAGATCGCTGAGACTGAGGTGCTCCTGAAAGGTGAGAGAGACTGCTCTGCTGCTACAACACAGGAACAATTAGTGGATTGAATTTAGATCTTTGGTGGAATATCTAATTACTTAAGCCGCAGTTCAGTTTTGAAACAGATTAACACCCATGTGGTGAAATAAAAGCCTGGTAAAGTATCGGTAAATCCTCTATCAGTGTATGTGCAATCCTATATGCAACATATACAGTCATTTATAGTGACTTACAGTGGATATTTTGGAATAAATATGTTGATAAACTGTGCATAAATAATTGTAGGGTAGAAACCATTTCAATGTAATCACTTTAGGTATGAAGCAAAACAAGTATTTCATTGCCATGATATAAATATTTTGTAACAACTTATGACAGCAGACAGAAATATGTTGTTTTGAGGTGTAAATTGTCACTCATCACTAGTAATTATTCTGAGTGATATATGACTTAAATAAAACTTACAGATGCAGAAAATCGACTTGTTCGATCTGCAAATGCCTGGCATTGTCACAGCATTTCTGCTTAAAAAATAACTCATAATTTTAGCTCTAAACATTACACAATCCTTGCTCACTGTATATTTTTGCTTCCCTCCCAAGATGAAGACCCAGCCCTGCGAGAGCTGGCCGAGCTGGAGAGAGAGGGCTGTTTACAGGATGTTCAAGATCTCAGACTAAAGGCAGGACTTATAAATACTTATAAATAAACATGAGAGCTAAAGTTAAAACACAACCTAACTGAAGAAGATGTTTCCTTTCCATTTCATGTTTTGTTTTTGTTTGTTTCTGTGCAATCGATCTGCTTCACCGATCAGATCCTGGATCTGCTGATCCCCGAGGAGGAAGCTGATATGAGCGACCTCGTTCTGGAGGTCACAGCCGGAGTTGGGGGTCAGGAGGCCATGCTGTTCACTGCTGAGGTCTAGAATTACTTTATCCATTATTTACTATCCTAAACTGTTCTTGTTGCAATGATAAGATATTTTTAAGGTAACAACTGAGGAAGTAGCAGTAGATTTATTTATTTGGAAAGAACAAATACATTTTGTCATAAGATTTACACAATTTTTTTATTGTATAATTTATTTATTTAATTTTACATCAGGACAACAATAGAAACCTTAGAATGAACAAAGAAGGAGTCAGGGCTCATAATTAAGATTGAAAACCCACAACATTTTCTCTGTGTTTATGTAATGTCTCTTCTCCTCTGAAGGTGTTCGACATGTACCATGGCTTTGCTCAACATCACGGTTGGACCTTCGGTGTCCTGGAGCACATGACCAGTGAGATAGGTCAGTGGACACGTACTCTAGTTATGTCTGCTAGTGACTGAAGTAGCGCTGGTTAATCTGCCAAATTTGGTATTAAACAGGAAATAGTGTCCACTGTCATCACATGGTTTATTTTATCCAACCGATAGTCCATAAGTGAAAGATATTCAGTTTACAATAATGTTAATTTCATTTGGGGTTAGTGTTAGGTTTAGCAGCTCAGGACTGAAAGTAGGAACAAAAAATGTAAAACGCTGCTGGTAGACTTTTCTTTTTCTTTCTTTCTTTCTTTTTTTTTTTTTTACTAATTGCAATAACTGACCGTAAACACAAGGGGGCGTAATTGCTATGCAACAGATGTGAAGAGTGATCGCTGAAGTGGAAGATTTCAATGTTTTTCCTAAAAAAAAAAAATGTTTTAAAACAAACAAAAAAAAACATTCTATAAATGAATGTGAACATGCTCCCCTCTTGACATAAGAATTTGAAACTACATCTTATTTGCAGTGAGACTGTAAAGAATCACCTGTAATATGAACTAGTGACTAACATTATAGCATTGGTGCGTGTTGATCACCTACCACCAGGTGGATTGCGTCACGCCTCGGCCAGTATCAGCGGCCCTCAGAGCTACAAGAGGATGAAGTTTGAGTCAGGAGTCCATCGAGTGCAGCGGGTCCCTAAGACTGAAAAACAGGGCCGCATGCACACCAGCACCATGACCGTGGCTGTACTGCCCCAACCCACTGAGGTACAGTTTCACATGATGGGTGGATGGATGGATAGATGACACAAACACATAGAGAACAACTCAGTTTCTCTAACGTAATCATTGTAGACCGAATAAATAACATTTAGGAAAGCTAATGCATTTAATTTTGGAATTGGATGTGGGATGGAAATTGAATTACTGACTAATGTGATTACTGTTATTGCTTAATCTGTTTTATTATAGAAATCACAGAAAAAAAAAAAACTATGAAGGAGTAGTCTCAGAAGTAAATCAAGTGTAACCCCATCTGTTCTAATTTAGTCCCACCTTTAGATGTTTCTTCAGTTTCCATTTGTTGCTTCACGCTGTTTTTTTCACATATACTACGTGTTTGTGTCTTCCTGTCAGATCTCTTTCACAATAAACTCTAAGGATCTGAGGATAGAAACAAAGAGAGCAAGTGGAGCTGGAGGCCAACATGTCAACACCACAGACAGCGCAGTCAGAATAGTTCACCTGCCTACAGGTAAAAATCTGCAAACACCTTGAGCTGAGTGTGAAAAGGTGCAATTCAACGCAATCAAAAAAATCTGAATTGTACTTTTCTGTGTTTGTTAGGTGTGGTTGCAGAGTGTCAGCAGGAACGGTCCCAGCTGAAAAACAAGGAGACAGCCATGACGTCTCTGAGAGCAAAACTGTACAGCATGAAGCTGGAGGAGGAAACCAGCAAACGCTACAACCAGCGTAAAGTACAGGTGAGACACTACAGTAGATAATACTTAAAAAAGAACTTGTTTGAATGTTCAAGTCATTTTAGGCGTTGTTTGCTGTTCTCTCTCCTCTTCCAGATTGGCACCAGAGGCAGATCGGAGAAGATCCGGACGTACAACTTCTCCCAGGACCGGATAACGGACCACCGGATCGGCATGACCGTGCACGACGTCAAGAGCTTCCTGCTGGGAGAGGATCTGCTGGACGAGATGAACGCCTCGCTGCAGGAGTTCTCCAACCAGGAGACGCTCTTGGAACTGCTGGAAGAAAATGACCTTGAGGGTTCATGAGTTTGTCTCAGAGGAAGAAGCCTTTTGTGGGAGGAATCTATCTAACCCTTTACAGTATTTCAGCAGAGCACTGAACACTGGAGTATCGCTCACTGCTGTTCTGCATACTGTAAGGAAAAGGACCATGATGGCGGACAAGCTTCTGTCCACCAAGAGTTACAAATATATGGATATTCATTAACAAAAACACATTCGCACATCCAGGATTGAAGTAGTAATGTCAGCATAATCATGAACAAAATGGCCAATAAAACGAATGATGGAGTAGTGACTGTGCAGTCTTTTTTTTAAATTTCAACATGAGCAGCATTGAGAGAAATAACTGTGAATGTACTGTATTTATGTACATGTGTAAGGTCATTTAAAGTGTAAAAAACAAATTCATACTACGTAATGGAGTCATCACTGTGTTTTTTCTGATGCAATGTTTTATTTAGTCTAGTCTAGGTGGAGAAGCTAATATCAGTATATAAGCTATGCAAATTGTATTGGTGTTGCTCTAGTGATGACACTTAAAATTGGCTCACCTTCACTGCAACATGAAAATTTTGCATAGATAGATAGATAGATAGATAGATAGATAGATATGAATATGAATTACTTTATTGATCTCCAAAGGGAAATTAATTTGTCAGCTACCATTTGCAGAAGAATCAAAAAGCCTGATGGCTAAAGGTACAAAGGATCCTCTATATTTCTCCATCCTGCAGCAAAGAGAGAGTTGTCGTCCACCGCCACTGCTTTCCTGGTTCATCAAGACAAGGTGCCATGAAGTGGATGATCCAAGCCGTCCAGAATGATATAAATATAGATAGATATGGTAAAAAAAAATATAATTAATAATCCAATAATATACAGTAAAATTGGCACGAATCAGTCTACTCCTGCATTATGAATTATTTTGAACAAATCTTAAAAATATAGGCACAAATAATAATAGCTTTGTACACTTTCTATTGTGTTACTTTTACTTAATTTAAGGGGCCTATGACACAACATAAAAGTCAAGCACACTACTGTACTACTTATTTCATCCCTGTGGGGGCTAAATTTATTCAGCAACAGCCTCTTCTCAGATTGAATTGAACCATGATCCATGAAATGAGCGCATTCAACTCAAGAACTCCATCACCCATAATGCTCAGCGGCGCGTTCCATGGCTGAATAATCGAACGTGGACTCATCGCTCCGCTCACGCTCGCCCACTCTCACTCACTCAGCGACCAGTTTTCCCCCAACAGTCGCATCCTGCCTGGCTGGCAGCTCCTGAGCGAGAGCAGCAACCGTTAGCGAGCAAATAAGGGAGTAACGTTAGCGAGCGAGTCATCTTTTTTTATTTAACTTACCGACAATATGCCGTTTTGCTGACTGGTTCTTCCCGGAGAAAATGAAATTACACTTTCCCCGCGCCAACACGGCTCCTATAAGAGAAAACTCGCTGTGTAAAGTCAGCTTTTTCACTTCGACCTTATCGGTGGTAGTAGCTGCTCGACGGCTTTAGCCAAGTCTGTCGGTTGGTTGGTTCGTCTTGACCGAGCGAGAGGCTCCGCTGTCCGCCGCCGCCGCTGGTGCTCTCCGAGGCGGGGAGGGGGTGGTCTGGACAAAGCCAGTCAGATGTTGGACGGTGGTGGAGGCTCAAAGGTTTTTTTTTTTTAACACCTGGGTTGTTGTGAAACTAAATTGATCATCGTTCGTCGTGGAAACAAGAGGATACAAGAGGAGTAAAAGGTCTATTTTTTTTTTATTATTTTTATTATTAAGAGGGCGATAGTTTTGGAGCCGACGGAGGAGGAGGAGGAGGCTTCGCGGGGTGAGCGGAGGAGCAAGACCCGCAGAGAGAAGACGGAGAAGCAGGGACCTACAGGCCGAGACTCCCCTGATGCCAGTGATGGCAAACGAGCCGATCATCCTGAATGTCTATGATATGGTAAGTAGAGAAGCAAAGATCGATACATTATCACTTATTTTGTCCGCTTTACCCACGGTGTACGGTTCTTTTCTTTCTTTTTTTCACGTAACCATATCAACAACTCCCGGACACAAAGCCAAACATCATAATAAAAATCGCAGATTTAACACTAGGTTCAACATTTGTAGTGTTACATTGATGAAACTAAAAGCCTGAAACACATTTTGTAATAACCAAGGACTGTTCTTTAATTCGGCATTCATTGATAACATCAAAACCAGGTCGTTTTAATTCAATTTGCCCTTTAAACACTGGCTTATTTCCCTGCAAAAAATACACAAAGGAACAAGTCAGCGATATGTTGATGGGGGAAAAAAGTTTTCATAAGAAATGATTGTAGATAGTTGTTTTTTTCCCATTGGCTATTTGGCTGATGTTATCCAGAGCTCCACGGAATAACAACAAAGCTTAATTTAGTCCTATTCTGTAAACATTGTGTCTCCATATCAGGAGTGGAGCAAAAAACCCAAATGGGTTTTATAAGCTGCTGTTGCCAAAACAGTAAAAGTTTGACAAGTGAAACATCCACAGTTGAACATGGTGACCAACCATAGAGTTTATTATTTCTTTAGCTGTTTCCTGTTGCACACTTTCATGTGTGTGAGTCAGCCTGAGTCAGGATCTCAGTTCACTTATCAGGTCAAAAACAGGAAAACATGGGCTGCTGCTGCTGCTGATCTGAACCCAACCACAGGTGGATGATGATGATGATGATGATGATGAGGTGACATTAATAAAAATGACAATCTCACCCAGTCAGGAGAGAGTAAATGCATAAATGTATGTGTCTTTGTTCCAGCAGAGGTTGAATTTCAGTCACTTATGTTGTCACCATGCAGGGGGGTGAGTCAGTGTGTGTGTGTGTGTGTGTGTGTGTGTGTGTGTGTGTGTGTGTGCGTGTGTGTGCGCATTGACTGATCGGCTGATGAATCATTGATTGATATGGATTTCCTGTGGCAGACTGACAGATTTCACCTAAAATGGGAATTGTCTTGTTGGGAGTCATAAAACAAGGAGACACAGTCGTTTTGGGATCATGTCGTGCACAGATGGCTTTTTGTTCACATCAGATGTTGTTATTATGATACTATAGTAGATATATTTTTAATCCTGGATCAATATGAAGATTCCCCTCTCTTCACTCTTCTAGATGTGATTCGTTATCCTTCTCTTCCTTCTTTTTCTCTCTATTTTTAATCTGATTTATCGCCACTCTGCTCCCTTTTAGCCCGATGGTCAATACATCATCAGAGGCCTGAGGTGAGAGCCTGGAGAGCCTCAGGGTCCTTTTTAACAGACCTTTGAGAGTCTGTAGTCGCAAAAAAAAAACACACAGTGTGAAATCAGGACCTGGCTGTGTGACAAGTACAATTACTGCATTTGTCCATCTTATCCTCCTTTCTTCTATCTCCTGTCATCCCCCCTCCCTTTTCCTCCCCTACTTCCTCCTGTTTCTCACTCGACTTGCCATCCACATTAAGCTTCTTCTCGGTTAAGAGACCACTAGAAAGCTTTTCTTTTTTATCTTTCTATCTCACTGCTATTCATGTGAACGGCTGCAGGGTTCCTCTCTGAACACTTCAACACGCAGAGCTTTGTCACTCATACATGTCTAACACAGGCTCACACCCACATGCACATGTGTAATGTTGCTTTTGCACTCTTGTGCTTTCAGTTCATTGGTTTTTTTTTATCTTACTGATGCATGCCATTGTTATCTCTACTGAGATCAACATGTTTAGCGTGCCACATTTTTACTTATATAGGGGAGTTCAGTGGTTTAGTGCTTGTGCATGCAGGTCGACTCACACCTGTGCATCTGGTGTGTGTGTGTTTGTGTTAGATGTTGTCCTGTAAACTGTTCCTGCACTCATTGAAAACAAACAGATGATTGCTGCCCTCCATTCATTCGTTCATTCATTCGTTCATTCATTCCTCTGCTTTAAATGCTTCCGTTGCGTATTGATTAGGCTGTTCAGTCATAAATACTGTAGGAAGTGTGACCCACAGTCAGACGTCATGCTTCATACTGACTGACTAGTGGACTTACTTTCTGTTTGCCAGGTGGTTTCCTGACTCAGAGAAAAGGAAATATAACTGGGTGATGAAGCAGAATGTTTTTTATTTTTTTATTTGATCAGTTATTTCACATACAGATCATTTCCAGTGAGTGATGGATGACTAATCCTCTCAGTGAGTACCGTAGATGAGTCACTTTGTGGCTGAGTGACTGACAGTTTATAGACCGACTCACTGTTAACAGGCTGATTGGTCCTTTCTAACTCCTGATTGGCAAGAATCAATCAAGGACAGAGAGCAGTTTGATTAGCCCTAACCCTAAACAATATGTGACTGAATATCTCTGTTTTTATACAGATTGAAATAACAAGATATTAGCCTAAGTTTTAAAGCCAGGTCTCCTACTACTTCTGCTCATTATGCTTCTTGGTATTGAGCTTCCCATGGAAAAAGCTAAGCTAAAATTTTCCAAAATGTTAAACTTAAAGCTAGAGATCAATTGATTGTAAAGATTAATTGACAATCTTTTATATTTTTTTATTTTCAGCAATAGACTAACCATTCACTTTTCTAGCTTTTTGAACTGTGGCCTTATTTGTCTTCACATTACAGTATTAACTGTTAACTTATTAACTGAGGAGGCTGCTCTGCTGTCTACAACTCTGTAGTGTTATTACAGTATCTTACACACATTTCTACTCCCATTCAAGGTAATAATTTCTTGCTGCATCAGTTAAATCCATAGTGTGTGAATGTGTTAAAGCAGGTATAATAAAATCAAAGTGAAAACTTTCGCAGCTTATCAGGTAAATGCAGAATGAAAGTAACTTAAAACATAGTGTCCTGCTGTTTTCCATGTGGAGAAAAAGCTCTGTATCTCAATACACAACATAGTGAAGCATTATTAGTGAAGCAGTAAGTAATTTTTCAGTCTGGAGAGTTGGTAGACACCAAAATAGCTCTACAGGTGAGCAGTGACTCATTAAGGTGGCCAGAAATTTGTCACCAAATGAAAGTTTGTGTTCCTCTGTAACTGTCTGGGTGCGTAAATAAGCCACAGTTTGCTCACAAGTTTGTCTTATTGCCTTTTGTCAATATTGACCATTTATGTCATTGTTGTGGTTTTGCACAGTTGCCCCAAGTGGCCTGCAAAACCCGGTAGGAACAGGTTTAAATCCTGCTTTAAGGGTCTGATCAGGACCCTGTTTAATGGTGTGTTGGCCAGTTGGGTGACTGGTTTGGTGACTGTCTGTCTGTACAAAACAGGAAGTCAGGAAACTGAAGATCAGATAATAATTGCTGAGGTCAGAACAGTGGCGACACACAGCAGGATGCCCACCGCCGCCGACTCGGATGTTCTCACCAGCTCAACGCACAGCGGTGGAGCGGCACGGTGTCAGTTCAAGATCCAAGACTCAATATTACTTTGTTGTCATTTCACAATAACACAGGTATAAAGTGGAACCAAATTTCGTTGCCACTGGCTCCACATACACAAGACAAATAAGGATGAATAAAATGAATGAATGAAATGATAACATTGAAGTATTGGAAAATTAAAAACACTGAATGGCAGTGGATTGATAAAACGCACCTCTACTGTAAGTATGGTAGTGCACTGGAAAAATAGAGTAAATAGCAGGACCGTGACAGTTTTTTTTATTTTTTTGTCAGGGTGTTAAAATCTGTCTTTGAGCAAGACCTCGGCCATTTTACTCAGAAACACTGATGAAACGACTTGTTTCCTCTTTCCATTTGAGAATCGATAACCTCACATCACATGACTTTCAGGAATATCTGTGCAGACGTGAGCACAAACACAGACACCCTCCATCCAACCCCATCAACCCCTCACCCCTCACTCTCTCCTTCTTCTATACCATGCCCATTCAGTCAGGTCCTCCCCACCATCCCGCTCCCATCCCTGTTAAGTGGATTTCCTGGCCAGCTCTGAGTGCTTTAGTACGCTGCTCTAATGAGACAGCATTATCTACACACCACCTGTCCGTCTGCCAGCCGGCCGGCCGGTCAGCAGACCAGCGCCACGCGCCACTGTATCCGTGTTAAAGCTTTAGGTTTGACAGCGTCATGTAGCCGGATATCAGCAGCAGCAGAGCAGGTTGTGTTACTCTGAGGTGGTCGATCGATAGATACGGCATTGGAAGGGGAATGTTTTTGTAGCTTTTTGTCTGTTTGTTTTGTTGTATTGTGGTTGATGGATTACAGGTGCATCTCATTGATTGCTTACATTTAATGAAGACCTAAAAAGACAGAAAAGACCAATTAAAAAAAGCATTTTTTAATATGGAAATGTTGACCTTCTGAAAAGTATGTCCATCTATGCACTCAATACTTGGTTGGGGCTGTGTGATTTGAACTACTGGAAATTAACTTTTCCATGATGTTATAATTTATTGAGATGGACCTGTAAATTATGACAAGTAGGTTTGAATGCTGATATGCTAATAATGTATGCTTTTGTGCATTTCGTGGGGACTCAAGGAAGATTAGTTAAATGCTAGAATCAACTAATGGGGATCCGTAATAATAAGTAAATAATAGATAGTTTGGATGTGGAGGCTTGGGTCAGTCACGGACGTAACATCGGTCATCATGAGTCTAGTTCTTTTTTTTTGGAAGGTAATTCAAGCCAAAGACAAAAGCCTGTTGAACAGTACAGCAGTGTTGGCAGCGTAGTGTAAAGTGGTGGTCGAAGCCAATGCCTGTGTTAAAAATCTTGCACAACACAAGAAACTGAAACAGACAGTACTTACTTCTTATACTGTAGGTTTGGGTTTACCACAATACTAACAGGGCATCTGCAGGTCTTAAAACGTCGGTTAAAGCAGATTTCAGTTCCTATAAAAGAGTTATAAGAAGACAGTTTGAAATGTCAGCGAAAGAGGTCGAAGATGATCATTTCTTCATTAATGAAGATCAGGAGGAGTCTCAAACTCTTTTTAGTTCATTTTAGTACTAAGATGTTTAACATTAGTGAACCATCCTTTTACAAAACATTATGAAAGACCTGAAATTTGCTGAGAAAAATATGTGATATTTCAAGAATATTATGACTCTTCTGTCTGTCTAATAAACTAATAATAATTCTATTAAATTGGCGGATCTAGACACAGATTCACTGCCAGTTGTTTTGGGGGTGAGGGTGACATTAACGTTGCTTAGAATTGGTTTTGTACAGCTGAGAAATATCAACAAATATGAGATAAATGTCAATGATTTGATATACTTCTGTCGATGGACAAGTCGTAGTAGTTGTACACTTGTTTTGATTCTGTTCGAGGTGTCATGTTTACATGGAACATGAGACACTTGGTTTGGTTATTTATATCCCTGTGTACACACAACACTGTCCAAGGCTCAGATCATACATGTGCAGTTGCGTTGTGATTTCTCACCATCTCATCCACACTGGACTGTACCAACATGAGATGTTTACATGCCACGAGAGCTCCAATGGCCGACTAATCAATAGGTTAATGATAGAAAATGCTGATTCCAGGACATTTTTTTTTATACCAAATGACTGCAACAGGTACTTTTTGACATTTTATTGACTAAACTGTTGTTAGATGCAACCATTTGGTAGCATATCAATATCTCCTAATAGGTATGTATGATATTTACCAGTGCATCTCATACAACCACCTTAACACTGTCTTTGCCAAAAAACAAACAGGAATTTTAGTTTCCGGACCGATGGCTGCCCAGTAGAGCCGGTGTGCAGACGACACACCACACTTCACTACTTCCATCAGTTCAACAACTTCAGCGTTGTTTCCATGTTTTTTTCTTCTTTTTTCAGGTTTAGACCGGGGTAAATCAGCTGTGAGGACATTTTAACTTCATGAGAACATGAATCAAACTTGTGTTGTGCAGTGTCTAAAATTAACTCTTTGGTTTACAAGCTGTGAGCGCGAGGTCAACAGACTATCGACTGCAGGCTGCTCAGCATTGACTATGTTTTCTGGGCTTGTGGCTGGCAACAGTTTCCTTCCCTCGATTTGAGTTTTTCTTTCAGTTTGTGTGTTGTTTGCTTTCAGTCTACACACATTTCCGCTACAGCAGTGATGCACACACTTCGCTAAAGACATTTCATATCATCTCCCCGATAATCATTCTGCTTAACACGGTCGGCGGTGGTGGTAATCCTTCACGGAGAAAAAATGACGGCACAGAAACACAACACGGAGAGAGAGATGATTAAATATGAAGACATTTAACTGCAGCAGCACCCAGTTAATCTGCAAGCGCCTCCCCTTTCTCTATCTGTTTGTCTTTAATTCATTCATAAACACACACACACTCAGCTCATTCTCTGTGCTGTGGAGGAGGCAGGTTTTAACGAGCTTTGTAGTAATGACGGCTAAGATAAGAGTCTTATTTCACCACGGGGAGGATGGAGGTGGGGGGTGGAGGTAGGGGGGGCATCGCTGGAATAAACTGGGAGGTGATCAGATTTTTCCTGCAGTCATTTAACGATTATAAACTAAAAATGCATATATTATAAAACATGTGCAGCTGATATTCTTGCACACAGAATTAGAATCATTTTGCAACACAATCATTTTAATACTGTGGAGGAGATTTTTTAAAGTCCAATTAAGTGGATCTGAGGGGTGTGTTTTCCTGTTTTTGTTTTGTTTTTTAGAAAAAGCTACTCGCTGACTCTTGCAGGAACATTTTATGAGCAACGTATCAACCCAATGTAGGTCAGGAAACAGACGCTCTGCAGAACGAGACACTAGACAGGAAAAAAAAAAAAAAAAAAAACACGTTCAGCTCAGCAGTATAGTCTTATTTTGTCTCAGAATCCGCCGCATTTATTTATCCAAATTACACCCGAATCTGAATTAATCATCGGCCTGTAGCTATAATTTACTCTCTGTGTATTTCAAATGAACACAAGCAGAAATTGCACTTTCAGAAGAAATAAGGTCCTTGTTCCTCTCCGCTGTAGAGGATCAGAGGGACGAGCTGTCACTTCAGCAGACTTAACATTTACCTACTTTAATTCCAAACTATATCTAATTTATTTTCTTATTAAGGTCACATGCAGCCGCCAGACAACTGACAATTAACAGGATTCAGCTTTGTAAACTCATTTAAATTTAGGTCTGCAAACCTGAGAAATATTCAGAGTAGAGTTATGTCCCATGTGTAAATCAAAGAGTGTAAATAACAATCTTTCAATTTAATGAGACAACAATGGTGACAAGAAAGTTGGATTAAAAAAGTGATTACTTTATTGGTGTGTTGGACTTTTTAGTTGCATCCACAAGTGCAGCATTAAGCCACTGCTGAATGTGCAATCTTCTGCTTTATATTTTCAATGATTGATTGATTTAAATTGATAATCAATATCCATTTTGTTGTAAATTGTAGGTCAAACTAGTTAATTCATTCACTGGTTCTGGTTTGCATCACACTTCACCACATCTCGTGTTTCTTTCTGCAGAGGTCAGAAAGGTGACACTAACTTGAAAAGCTGTCAGTTTATTATTGATATACTGTATAGCCTAACTCTGGGATGAGAAACAGATTTATTTGATTTACATATTATCTGTGGGCCTGAATTTTGTGTTTTTCAGTGTTTTAAGTTGTGCAGTTGTTTGGAGTTGTTGCCTTTACTGTTATGCAGAATAATAATAAAACAGTTGTTGTTAATACTGTGCAGGACATGGTCATTATTCAAAATCAATGAGTATTGTGATGGTATCATATCATGAGGTTGTAGGCAACAATACCCAACCCTAGATATACGTATTATAAACATGTTTGTATTATCACCAACAAGCAGACAAGAGTTTTAGAAGTTATAAAAAAACGTTTCCTTCCTTGACTCATCATCATCATTCCTGCTGTGTGTGTGTGTGTGTGTGTGTGTGTGTGTGTGTGTGTGTGTGTGTGTGTGTGTGTGTGTGTGTGTGTGTGTGTGTGTGTGTGTGTGTGTGTGTGTGTGTGTGTGTGTGTGTGTGTGTGTGTGTGTGTGTGTGTGTGTGTGTGTGTGTGAGAAGCATTATGCAAACAGCCAGAGGCCTGAACAGTATCACCGCTGCTGGTTGTTACTGTTTTCCAGTGTAGATAGATACATGAAGACAGCCTGCTCTGTGCTACAGTACAAACTGTATTTACATAACAGTAGGGAGGAAGTATGAGAATAGTTTTTTGAATACTTTTCTGTGGCTTTCAAGCTGCTAAATATGTTTTGCATTGTAAATGTAAATGGGGTTTGAACATAAAACAACAGGAGATGCTGAATGTGCACAGCACCATGATAACCACCACTCACTCCACATGATCAGTTTTGTATTTAAATGACTTTATCAAGATTATGTTCTGGCTGAGTGGCATAAAAATGTGATTGACCTGTCACTACAAATACTTCACTGGTGCTGAAACGATTAGTCAATTAACTGATGAGTCCATAGGTAGAAGATTAAATGCAAATATTTTTGGCTTTTTAATCAACTTTTTTTTTTATCAACATTTCAAGCCATAGTAGAATTTGTGCCCCTGATTAAAATTTTTTTTTATCAAACGTCTTGTTTTATCAATGAACAGTCTGAAACTTAACCGACACATAAATAAGAGAAAAACAGCAACAACGAGAAGTTGAAACTTCGTAATGTTTGTCGTTCCTGCTTGTATAATGTATGTATTCCTCTCCTCCATCCATCCCCTGGGATAAAATCAAATCTTTTTCACGCAAACGAACTCTGCCTAGCAACAGCCCGTCCAATCACCTCGTAGCCACAGGATGCTCTGCTTAAGAGATGGACGGACATGTCAGAGATCAGTGCTGCTGCGGGTATTGATTCAGTGTGTGTGTGTGTGTGTGCGTGTGCCCTTTCTTGTGTTTGTTTGGCGGCTTGTCTTTGTGTGTGTGTGTGTGTGTGTGTGTGTGTGTGTGTGTGTGTGTGTGTGTGTGTGTGTGTGTGTGTGTAAACATCAGAGCCTCTCAGATCTCATTTCAGTCGGCTGAGATCATGTGATGGTCAAGTGTCAGGAAGACAATGGCCGCCCGTCACTGAGTTGAGGTTAATTCAGTTTGTGAATACATCCTTTTATATTAGATCTGTTTTGCACGCTTCCTCCAACTCTGATGTATCACGAGTGGATTAGTTTTCATTTTGAGTCTCTGCTCCGCTGCTCAATTACGTGGCTGTTTGTCTGTGTGATAAATGACAAGGAAGGAAGGAACACATCAATGTACAAAACAGACAAGCGGCACATTCAGCGGTAAAAGTTTGCCTTGGATCGCTCTCAGCCAGTTTTTGGCACAGCGAGGCATCGTGGGATTTCAAGTGTGATCCAAACATGGATGTTGCCTCTTGAGCGACCATCTGTGGTGTAACTGCACTGATCTGGTTGTTTCCAAGTAAAGGTTACATCACACAAAATCATTTCAGTGCCATTTGTACCGTGGCTTCTCTCTGTCTTCGTTGTGCATTAAAAAAAACAAAAAAAAAAACACTTGAGCTGCATCTGAAATCATGTATTTTTTCTGTTTATTCTATAAAGAATTACACACATGAGCTGGACAAAAAGCTTATTGTAGATATATTGATATATCAGCCAATAATAAAGCTGAAACAATTAGTCTCTTAATCAATTTGCATAGAAACAATGGGTCTCTTTCCAAGCAAAAATGGTGAATTTGTGTATTTTTTTATTCTTTGTCTATTTCTTATTGTGTTTCTGTCTCTTTGTGTTTTCAGTACTGGATCAATGAGTTCACCAGCACTCTGGGCATCGGGGTGTTTCACTCAGGGATTGAGATCTATGGAAGAGGTAAGATTACCCTGATATATGACACCACACATACCAAGTCAGCGTCCTCCTGAGGATGGGGGTTCACATCACATGAGACACAGAATATTAAAAACACCTCATACGTCACTTTTTTTGTAAAACAACTGTGTTTTTATTTTGTGTGTGTGTGTTTAGAATTTGCCTATGGCGGACACCCGTACCCATTCTCAGGGATCTTTGAGATCACACCGGGCGATGCAACCGAACTTGGAGAAACGTTTAAGTTTAAGTAAGTACAGGATATTTTGTTATTACAGGTGCATCTCAATAAATTGGAATATCATGGAAAAAGTACATTTCCAGTTTTTCAGAAGGCCAGCATTTCCATATAAAAAAGGGCTTCTTTTAATTGGTGTTTTGTAATATTCAAATCTTTTGAGATACTGAATTTGATGTCTTTGTTAAATGTAAGCCCAAATCATTAGAATTAAAGGAAATTAAATAAATAAAGACATGAAATGTTTCATTTTGTGTGTAATGGATCTATATAATGTATTAGTGTCACTTTCTGAATTGATTTACTGATATAAATACAACTTTTCCATGATGATGATATTCTAATTTATTAAGTTGCACCTGCATATGTTTGTTCTCTGATGTGAGCGAATGTTAAAGAAGAAGTGTGGACAAAAACTACCTGGAGAAGAACGTGATGATGGTGTTTTTTCATGGTGTTTAAGCAGATGCAGTATAAGTCACAGTTCACTAGTTACTGAGCTCAGCGGACATCGAGCCTCCACTAAGCTCATCATTCAGTGTCCTGACGTGCACTTCATTAACGACTGTTCTGCTTACACCAGTGAGGGAAAACACCAAACCCTGTTTTCCAGTCGTCAGCAGCAGCGATCAGATGATTTCTGCCATTGAACACTGATTTCTTGGCTCGTGATGCATGAGCCTGTTTCTAATGGATTGTTCCTACATGTGAGAGAGTAAATGTTGAACAGACGTACTCTTCTCTCGTCTTACAGCACTTCACAACGCCACATTCACCCATTTATACACGACAACCACACGGAGTCTGTGTAACGCTCAGTAGCTCGGTCAAGAAACACGTCAACATGCAGGCTGGAGGAGCTGGGGATCGAACCGCCGAGTCGCCGACCTTTGAATTAGTCCAACTCCTGACCAGGGAATGGGATGTCCCTTTAGAGCCTGAGAATATGGGCTGTAGGCCAGGGCGTCTCCGTGGCTACACAAGACATATGGAGCTAATGATGCACAACAATGTTGGGACATGCAGCTCCTGTGATTGTGGTGTTGCAGTCGACCGTTTATTGATTACACTGCAATAAATTACTCCTGAGCCACATGAGTGAACATCTGTCTCTGTTACAAACACACACATCCAGAAACAAAACATCTAACAGTATATCTCTTATCTCTTTATCTCTAATCTACTTAACATAAGAGATTTGTGGTTCTCTGATTATCTGCAGTACTGTAGGTCACTGCCGGACACTTTTGACTAAATGGGACCAATAAGTCAAATAATCTCTGTCGGTGAGCTGGTTTCCTCTCATAATGAGCTGTAAGTCAGAAGGAGAGAGAGAAACAAATACATGGGGAACAGAGAGCAGCATGTGACAGACGTTTCTGGCTTTACACTTGATTTGCTGATGGTTTTGTGGCCGCTGATTTGTGTCGGACCGAGACAGAGCGAAACAAGAGAAAACAGAAGAAAAAAAAAAGTGGAATTTATCTTGTGACTTAGTTTGAAACAGAAAAAGAAGCAAATTATAAATTAAATTCACTCTGGTAATTTTAGAAGCTTAAAGGCCACATTATTCAGCTGCAACTAACGATTATTTCCCCTGTCGAATTATCTGGTGATTATTTTCTCGATTTCACAGATTATCTGTTTTGCGTATGAAGAAAATTCATCATCTTCACCACATTCTCACATCTGAGAAGCTGCAAACGACAAATATCTTAGCTTAGAAAATGACAAAAGCGATCTGATCAAGTTTCCAATTAATTTTATGCAAGTCAATTAATGACTGATCGTTGCAGCTCTAACAGATTATATGATTTTTCTAATATTATTTCTCATGTGAAGAAGTAAATGAGGCAGAAAAGCACGTATTGCAGGAGCGTGTGAAGCTGAACTTGCAGAAATGAAGGAGCTGGTGGATGTGAGACTCGGCGCTGGGGCCTCGGTGTCTGTGTGGTTTTTCTGCTGCAGCTGAATTCAAGGCTGTTGCCGTGGAGAGACAGACAGGAGGTTCCCAGTCAGCTCAATGCGTTTTTGGATTCCCAGAATCAGCCGAGGTTCTGTTTGTGTGTGAGTCTGTGAGTGTGTGTGTGTGTGTGAGTCTGTGTGTGTCTACCCAGAGCTCCTGTGCTGCTGTATTACTTCTGCTCTAGTTGATCTGCCCTGTGGCTTTCGACACACTCTGCCTGACACACACACACACTGAGAGAAAGGCACAGTTTCTGTCTCCATGCAGGCCACTAGACCATAAGTATGGATCATCTGGGACAAATGCTGACATATCACTCAGTGCAGTGTGAATCCACTTCTCTCTCTCAGGCTTAAATCCATCGTATTAAAACGCTCGATAAAAAAAACAATCTTTCCTTTTTAAAGAGACTACAGAGATTTGGTAAAAAAAAAAAAAAATCCATTTTAACTTTGTGTTTGTTCACATTTTCATTCAGGAATCAGGATGTGTGCACATGAGCGAGTTATGGCATTTTGATTTCAGATGTTAGATGTTATGTGAGGCTCGGTCACGGAGGGATAAAGGACTGGAGACCCACAGTCCAGCCAGGGAACGGAGTAAAAAACGGAAATGTTTGTAATCATTTATAAACATTTTCAGCAACCCTTTCAACTTTTATAGCTTTCATCCCAGCGTTCCTACTCTTTCCATTCACTGCGCTCAGTGTGATTGTGCGAAAGAGGTTGAAACAAACTGTCCCAATGTCTTTTTTTTTTAAAGATATTTATCTGCGAGTAAATAATACCTATCTGTCGCTCACTCGTCTCTGCAGAGAAGCCATAGTCCTGGGCAGCACGGACTTCACAGAGGAGGATGTGGAGCGGATCGTGGAGGAAATGGGGAAGGAGTACAAAGGCAACGCCTACCACCTCATGCACAAGAACTGCAACCACTTCTCCTCCGCTCTGTCAGAGGTAGGTGGAGGCCCGGACAGAAAGAAAGAAAAGAAACACCCGCTGAGTTAAACACCATGGAAGTGTAACACTCCCTACATCTTGATTTAGTGTGAGTGTGAGTGTGACTGCTTGAACTAGCTCTGTGAGTGTGTGAGTGTGTGTGAGTGTGCCTTCAATCGGCTTATCCTGGTGTGACTAATGAGCAGGGAGTCTTACAGTTAGCATCTAGCACTGAGATGGGGATTAGGACACTGATACAAGCCTAGACATGCAGAGCCAGCTGGAAAACACACACACACACACACACACACACACACAGATGTACAGTATATACCACATGTGCGGATACTCTCAAAGGGAAAAAGCACAGTTAAAAATTGTGATATTCATACACACACACACAGAGGAGCAGAGTGGAGCGGAGCAGAGGGAGGCAGCTTTGCCCCCAGGAGGTGATTCTCCTGTTTACTGTGACCTCATTAACACGGGGGGTTAACTTAAAGAGAAGCAGTGAGTGAACGTGACTGGATGTGTAGGAAACAGTTGCTGCAGCTTTGAGAGTTAAAGCAAGACGTCTGCAGAGAGAACGTGTGAATGTGAATGTGAATGTGAATGTGTTAGTGTGACACACATCAGTGTTTCCATGTCGGTCATCAATCAACAACACACCTGTGACCTGCTGGTGACACCTCTGGTCCTGTGTCTCGTTATTCAGTGGATTATTTGTTGTTGTTGAGACAAAGAGGCGTTTAAAGACACAGCCAAACCCAGGAATTAAGGACGCTCATGTGCTGAACACAAAGACAAGAAACGTTGTTTAATGATTTAGTGTCATGTAGTGTTTAGTATGATTTAGTTTTTACTTTTCTGGTTTGTTTATATTGAAGATTTTTTCTTTCTTTATTAAACATTGAATAAGTTAGAAAATCCACCCAAAGGCTTTTCAGATTTTAATTAAAATTCAAGAAAATCAACATCAATGTGTGTGTACAGCTCGTAGCACTGCCCCCATGTGGCCAATAAAATGAATGAAGGCAGGTTGAAAGAGGAAAAAGGAGTGTAGAGGATCTTTATGCCTCTTTTTCTGCTTTGAGTTTCCTCTTCACGCCTCCTCTCTTTATCTCCCCTTGTAGTTATTTTTATCCAGAGTCAAACTCGAGTGTCTGTGCTATAAAAAGCCGACTGATCTGCCACAGACAGCTCCGCGCTGGTGATCTGAAAGCTTGTTTTGTGGGTCTGTAACGGGGGTATTTCCAAAAACGCATCACTGCAGTGTGAGTCCTGCAGCCAAAGCTTATTTTTATTTCAGCCAAGCACCAAACAGAGGCGATTGTTTTATAGATGAATGGTAGAGATCATCCGTGGAGACAGGATACAGAGCAAACCACAGATTCACACCCGCTTCTTCTTGTCACAACACAGTTCCTTTTCTGAAGGAGGTGAAGGATATTCATTATTTTTATCTGGCAAACAGTCACTGCAGTGTTTATAAGTCTCTTACTCAATCTAGTGTTATCCGTCGACGTGACACGACATGCAAAATATACAGCTTGGCGAGACATTTTTGTGGTTTAAAGCAAATTCACTGTCACACCCGTCTCAGAACAACAGCCTATCAGCACCTCTGCTCGTGTTTTGATCAAAGTACAGTTGAGCTCTTTGACTGGAAAACGCCTGGGTGTCTCATCTGGAAGTGTCACAATCTCGATAATAAAACACTCACATTAACTGTGTTAGTGGATGAATCGTAACAATAAAAATGCGTCATGGCTTCCTGCTGGATGTTGTTTTTGTATTTTAAGACGGAGAAAGTCGGGAAATCTAATATAACTTCCTGGAAGCGTCAGATGTTTTTCAGAGAGAGGAGAATCACAGGATGTATTTCCAAATTATGCCTCCATTGTTTCAGGTTTTTTTTTTTTTTTTTTTTTTCTCCCACAACATAGCCAGACTTTGATTGGAAACATTAACAAACCAAGAGGAAGTACAAAGTATTTGTTGATCATTAAAGCATTTTGGTTTCGTGAGGAAATTACACAGAAATTTACATGAAATTGAACAGAAATCAACACAGATCCTTTCAAGTTGATTTTAAAGGTGTACAGAAAAGAAAATTGAATTTGAGCCCACTTTGGGTCATAAAATTAATGTGATAACTCATCTATCAGACGATGTAGGCCAAACTTTGTGCAAAATTCTATTTTTGAGTAAATCCGGGATGAAAGTGTGTATTTTTTTTTTCGCATTGGATAATGCAGGCGCACGGATTATACGTCAGCCTGTACACGATTCACCAGCCACTGATATTGGATCCGTCATTCAAACGTCTGAGACACGCACACACACACGGAGCTCGGGCTCGCCCCAAGCTTTGAATATCCCGCCCGCTCGATAACGACCAATCAAATTCGTTTTCCTCACTCGGGTAAACTCGTGTTGCAGCTCGTGACAACTCAGCGCGACAAACAGGACAAACGGCCATTTCTGTACACCTTTAACATTCAATGTGGCTTCATTTCTGGACTTGATTAACAGAAGAATGAAATGCTATTAGATTGTTGGTGTTTTTATTTTGTGTTTTCAATCAATCTGATTATTTTCTTTCATCCATTCATTCTGTATTTGTTACTTTCATGAAAGTGTACAGTACAATACAATATGATGATACACAAATCCATAATTACATTTGGATTCGAGCACATTTCATGATTGGAAAGGAGAAATGGTAAGAATATAATTCTTATTTATGTCTCCCCCTCAAAGAATCATACTTCCAGTTACCTACACCCTCGATTACATCAACAAAAAACAAAACAACCCATATAAATTAATCTACAAGACTAGAACAACATTTGACTGGATTAAACGTCCAGTCAAATTTCCAATGCATGTTTTCTAACTTGTTTCTCTTTTAAAATGAAAAATATCTGTACAACCCTTCAAGTCTTATTGATTAATTGTTTGATCTAGTATAAAAGCGTGAATTTTTGAATTTTGAGAATTACAGACAGGAAATATTGAGCTGGAAATAAAAAACTAAAATAACTGAAACCATCACAATGATTGCAGGTTAATTATCTCATTTCATTTCATTTCATTTATTTGTTTATTTGTAACGGGACTCTGCATATTCATGAACATACAAAAAATAATTAGTTGTAAAGATGCCAGATTTAGCTCCAGAGCTCATTACCATCTGTAGTCCCATGGTCAACAAATAAAATTACAGTAAGACAAAAACAAAACAAATGATAAGCACAGTTCAAATACAATGGTTGCATCTATATTATTGATTTAAAGGAGAATTCCGGTCATTTTTGACCCCTAAATCACTGTCCTGATGGTCACCCAGTGTTGGGGGGAGTAAAAAACGCGACTAAAATTGATGCAGGCAAACCGGAGTTACACCATGGCTAGACGGCGCTAGCGATAGCAACAACGCTAAACTATGGGGGCAATTTTTTCAACCACAACAAACACTCAAAAAACAATCAAATATCTATGGTACATGACTCGAATCCTTATGACACACCACTGAACTCATATAGTGTACAGTATAAACAGTATAAACTTTGTGTTTTTAGGGGTCAAAAATGACCGGATTTCTCCTTTAATAGACACATTGATGTTTACTCTCTTTTCTCCCCTTCAGATCCTGTGTGGCAGGGAGATCCCTCGCTGGGTCAACCGGCTGGCCTACTTCAGCTCCTGCGTGCCGTTCCTCCAGAGCTGCCTGCCCAAAGAGTGGCTGACCCCGGCCGCCTTGCAGTCCAGCGTCAGCCAGGAGCTGCACGCAGGAGGAGAGCTGGAGGAGGCCGAGGACGCCGCCGCCACCGCCTCGCTGGCCTCCATGTCTCCCTGCTCGCCCTCGTCCTCCTCCAGCCCCTCCTCCCTGCCTCGGCATTCCCGCCACCACCACCAGCCGCGGCGGTAGAAGGCGTGAGGAGGAAAAAGACGTTTGCTGTCCTCGAGCAAAAGGCACCGACCGGACCGCTACCTGCTCTGGGTGAGAGCGTCACCCGGTGATCCAGAGCAACAATGGGATGGTTTTCCCTCGCAAGGTGGGGGGCGGGCGGGGAGCGCATCTCGCCACTGACAGAGGCCAACACGCCTGACAGACTACAACAAACAAATCCAAACTAAACTCTCCCCTTGAGTCTCTTTCATGACTTTACCAGCCAATCACAATGCAGAATGGAAGCGGAGGCGTTATTTACCAGCCACGTCCTTGTTTTGTTTTCAACCACGAAAACCTGGTTTTAGAGTCGATGCTCAGTGACATCACCGTTAGAAATCGCTATAATGTGGACGACTCTACTCCTTAGTTTCCTCACCTTCCTGTTTGGAGCTGAATGGTCTTAGTTTTCATCAGAAAAATGGAGCTAAGGGAGTCACAGGCCCGCACCTTCAGCTGACACCTGTCAAACAAATCAACCGTTAACCATGGATGCTGAGTATCATCTGTATGGAACAATAACTCTCAGTCGCAGTCAGTAGTCGCATTAGAGGAAATCATGTGTTTATCTGAGCACCTCACACAGAGTTAACTGGCACTTTTAGGATTCACCAGATGATTATAAAGGAATAGTCTAGAAATAACGGTCAATTTCATAGTAATGTTGAGAAATATAGCCAAGAAATAACGATTGATTGCGGAGAAATAACTTGGAGAAATATCGGTCAATTGCAAAGACTTGATGGAGAAAAATTCTGGCCTTTCCCCAAAATTTCAAAGCATGAAAAGCATGTGTAATCTTTTGCCTTTATGAAAAACATGACATTACTCTGAAATTGACCGTTATTTCTAGGCAATTTCTTGACATTATCACGTAATTAGCGGCCTGTAATGGTGGAAATGACTAAAAATGGACCTGGTGTAGTTTTTGACTGTGGCTGGTAAATGTCTCCACTGCCACCAGCAGCTGTAGCTCCAGTATCGTTGAATCGTTTGGCTGGTAAACTTGTGAAAGCAGCAGGTGGATTTTAGGACTCTATAAACACTTTGCCTCAAAATGCTGTGTGCATCAGGACCTCAGCCTTTTTTTTTTTTCTTCTTTTCTTGATGTTTCGTTTTTTTTTTAGTAACACAGCAAGCTGGATAGACTACAATCACCCTAACGCCACACAGACACAAATGAACTGATCCAGAACCAGTGTCTAAAGGGGAGAAAATCCCCAGCACACCTCAGATGAGTTCAGTTCCAGGTAGTCCTCCTCTCCTCTTCTTCTCCTTCTTCTTTCTTCTTCCTCCTCTTCTTCTTCGTATCTGTAGCAGCTCTTGAAAACCCTTCCTGTCCAATTGTGGAAGAACCTGATTTGATAAAACTCAAGCAGATTTTAAACGTGTATCAGCCTGTAAAAGTAATAATTATGAAATAGCAGCGGCTGTTTCCTCATCAATAATGTAATCGTGCTGGTTTTTCTAAATATTAAAGAATTGGGTTGCAGGGCAGGCAGTGACTTACAGGTCAGAGGAGACTTTTTTTGTTACCAGGAAGGTTCAAAATATAGCGAAAATCTTTCTTAGTAGCAACTGCCAAGGTGCCTTTGAGCAAGGTACTTCACCTACAAGTGTCCCGGTTCTGCCACCAGTTACGACTGTGGTGGCTGGACTGGACTGCTCCCAGTTCTCAGCGTGTTTGCATCTTTTTGTTTTTAGTCTTTACGAAACAAAAAATGTCTGAAGAACAAGTGACGGAAGGAAAAAAAACGAGGGAGGTTTTTGCGTCTGAAACGTTAACTGACCTGTGATCAGACACACGGCGGTCAGGGGACGATGACACGGTGTCACATACAATGGTGTTAACGTCATGAGCACATTTGGAGTTTTTAATCTCAAAAGGTTTCGATTGAAATCACAATTATTTTAATCAGCTTAAAAATATTCGTAAGATTTTACAAGAAGATGCTGCTTCTCCAGATGAAGAAACTCTACACATGCTGTAAGCGACACCACGTGTGCTGCGTAATGTGCGTTGTCCCAAACAACAGCCATGGATGTGTTTGAAAACACCTTTCTCTGATTTGATTTGACGTGTTTAGCCTGGACTGACGCCGTCTTGAGGACTGGACCACAAGCAGGAAAACATGTTTGTGTTTTTTTTTTGTTTTTTTTTTAAATTCTCTATTGTATTTCTATATGACATACGGACTCTTGGCCTTTTTGTCTGTTTCGTTTATGTTTGATAAACTCAGGACTCCAAAAGGCTTTGTAATATAATCCTTGAGACTTTTTTTATTCCACATTTTATGTTTGCGTTGTCGTCGCTTTTTTCTAATGCAGTAGTCACTCCAGAGAGCTTTTGAAGATGGCACTGCGGCGGTGCAGTTTTTATACTTCTCTCTTTGATAAAGAAAAAAAAAGAGCTTTTGTTTACAACCTGGGTGTTTGTACGTGTGCCTGTGCTGCTCTTTGTTTTCCTGTCTGTGCATGAATGTGTGAGTGTGTGTGCACACTTGTATTATTATTATTATTATATATATATATATAAATATATATAGTTAGTATCGACAAGCTGCCAACTGGGCCACATGTCACACACAAGATAATCTGCAAAAGGGATCCATCTACACCAATGTAGTGAACGTTTTCAACATATTTTTTCAAAGATGTTTGCTGCATCTATTTTTCCAGTGACATTTTTTTGCAGAATTTTTTATTTTTTTTTCCAGGACTTTGTTTTCTGATCAATAAACCAAACAGAAGCAGTGTTAAAGCAGCAGGATCCACTGACCGTGAAAACAACAACAACAACGTTTCTCACAAAACCAGCAAATTTATCAAACTTTGGAGCGAAAGGAGTCGAGTCAAGTGTGTGTCTGCTTAATTTACATGTTCTTTTTTTTGTAAAGTTAAATAAGAAAATGTCGAACTTTATTTTTAATGCACTGACACAGATTGACACACACACACACACACTTTTACTGCTGTCAGCCTTCTGCCGGCTGTTGTCTGTACTGTTACAAGTCTGTGCTTCAACACACAGACGCTGAGGTTTCCCCTTAAACCTTCATAGCCTCCGATAGTTTATTCACCATCTGCCCATCAAACACTAGCTACCCAACAGATGATACTGGATTAACCAACTGTTAAAAAGTTCAGATCATAACATTTAATCATCATCACTGAGGCCAAAGATCACTTCAACACAACTTTTTTTCCCCCTTAACAGTCATTTAGTTATCACACCGTGTATATTTTATTTCTATGAATGTCTCATTTTGGATTGAAATCCTCATTCTCTGAGTAACTGTAGCTGTATAAATGTCCTGTCTTTGTGGGATATTATCACCACACCTGTGAGCTGTGAATGTGAACTGGGGGAAACCTCATCCTCAACCTTCAAACCCCAGTAAATAAAACTGACTTCAGCTGTTGAAATTTTCACAGAGACTCTTAGTTGAGCCGACCAGATTTGTACCCTGTTGGAAAGTTATTAAAGAGGCGTAAAAACAATCTGTGACTCTGATTCTGTGTCATCGCTGTTTTTCGTTAAGTTCGTTTACAAGTTTGCAAGTTATTTTGTTTGGTCTACTTTAAACTGCGATCCCAGAGTGTTCGATGTTAAATCAACAGTCTGTCTTTTATTTCTATTTATTTTCAATAATGATATGATATTAGTGTATGAGGTATGTAGATCCTTCATTTAAGTATATAAAGGCCATAATATAAATACACTATAAATAGACCTACCTGTAATATCATAATCCAACACTATTTGATATGATGAACTAAAATATTTTATTGTAAATTTGTAAAAAATAAAAAAAGAACAGAAAATCATATTTGAGAGAAGCTGGAAATTTTGTCACATCTGCATTTTTTTTTTCCTACCTGATCTACTACTTAAACGACTAATTTAATTTAATTTATGTAAAATCTTCACAGCTTTTTGCATTACAGTGTGTAGGTGTTCTCACAAACTGACCAAAAGAGCACATGTGTATTGTTTTCACTTTATTTCTTTATTTAATATGATGTTAGTCAGATATTTTTAAATCTTCCACGTCCTTCTGGTCTGATTTCTGTCCATTATTACAAAAACATGCAGCTTAACTGGAGCCATGACGCGATATAATAGTTAATTGAGTATGAGTGATTAAGAATATTATAGCTCAATTCAAGCGATCATCAATTTTCTTAGTCAAAGGAAGATAGCTGTAAAAAGAACAACTAAAACTTATTTTAAAAAGTGCAACTCTGGTTGTCAGCCACAGGGTGGAGACAAACACCGTCAGTGATACAACGACAGACCTGCATGAACTGTCAGCTTCTTAAATCAACTTCCAGGCACATTGTAAAGATTTTGTGAGCGGTGATCTCTCTGAAGCCGAGACTCACATCATAAAGTTTTACACAGTAGCACAAAGTTAACGACTGCGTGACACTGACAGAAGACTTAAGTGCCGTTTGTCAGGAACAAAAAAAATAAAACACATGGATTCATATTAAAGTGAACAAGTGAATAAAATGCATTTAAGTCATCAAATTAATTGGTAATCGTGTGTTGATTGTGCTACGAATTTTCAGCAGTACTGATCTTCCCTCTCAGACAGCTACTGCTCTCTGGGAACAAACTTGAGTTGTATTGGCTGCTGTGGCTGGAGCTTCCAGCTAAACTGCAAAGGAATCTACGGGGGGGGGGGAAATGAGCAGAAACAAAGTCAGGGACATGACAGCAGAGGGCGGGGTGTGACGGTCTAAATGCATGTTGATAGGTTTCGTTGTTCTCTTACCACAGTGTCTTTGCATGTTTCCACAGTGTAATCCTGCAGGATACGGACGATAACCATTTTCAGGGTGAGGAGAGCGTAACGCATCCCAACGCAGTTACGAGGCCCGAGTCCAAACGGCATGTACACGTATGGGTTCACCTCCTCCTCACTCTCTTTACTGAACCTACACACACACACACACACACACACACAAACACACATAGACAACAGATAAACTATAAATACGAGCTGAAAAATGAAACAACACATCACTGCCAGTACCTGTGTGAAAACTAAAAAAAGTGGCTACACTTACGCAGTTTTTAAAGGAAGTGTTATTTATTCCTAGATTTTATTAGATTTTTTTGTCAGACTGTCAAACTAGACTAGATTAATTCATGTTTTACAAAGGGTTTAAACTGAACCTGGCCTTACAACATTAATAATCATATCACATCTATACAGGCATAGTAGTATACAGTATACTACATGTATACATATACTGTACAATACACACAGTATATAACACACATCTATAACACACTGGTATCAGAACATCTCTAAATGCAAGTAGCCTAATATAAAAAAATAAGTAAAGTAATATATGTATATATATGTAAGTAAATATAATTACATAACCACAAGTATGACTATGCTGGTGATGAAGTTTGTCTGAATAGATAAATGTGAAGGTGTATTTCAAGGTGGGATTTGGAAAAAAGGAAGAGAATGAATATTGCAGATCTCTCTCCTCTCCAAAAGCTTAACACAGAGTGTATTTATTTACCTCTCTGGTCTGAAGAGCTCCGGTGAGCGCCAGAAGCGCGGGTCCATGTGTAGTGCGAGCACGGGGATCTGAACCATTGCTCCCTCAGGAATGGTGATGCCCTGGACCTGGACAGTTTTTTTGCACATCCTCTCAAGCCGCGGTGCAGTAGGCAAGATTCGCATTGACTCAGAAATAACCTGGTCCAGGTACTGAAGCTCGAGGAGATCCTTGTACGTAACTGGAGCCTAGAAAAGATGGTAAAGGAGGTTAGGGAAATACTGACCACACAATGTAGGTGTTCAGATAATTTCTTACAAAGCCATATGATGAATGATGAATATATTACTATACATCTTTCGGTAGGTTGGCATCGATTTCCTTCTGTAATGTGTGCATTGCCTCAGGGTAGAGGGCCATATTGTAAAAGAAGTAACTGAGAGTGAGACTGGTGGTGTCATAGCCCCCAAGGACAAAGACGAAGGCCTGGGAGAGGATCTCATGATCAGTCAAACCTACAACAGAATAAAGCAAAAGGTCATGTGCATGACAATATAGAGCAGTGGTTCTCAACCTTTTTTGTACCAACGCCCCCCTGACCACACCATGATCCTCTGACCGCCCCCCCCGCCCCCCCCCCCCCCAAAAAAAAGAAACAATGTTACAAAATTTCGCTTTAAACTTGTTTTCTACACTTATCTGTTACTTTATTCATATTTCACTGCTCTCGTGAAGCTAAGACTCTGGTAAACATATTTCAAGCACCAAAACAGTTTGTCCTCATGACGAAGGTGTGTTTTCACAAGGGATTTGAAAATTTTCAAAAAGCGGACTTCAAATTTCCAGCATTTGACCTAAATTATTTATTTTTTACAGTTCTCTAGAACAAAACGGCCTGTAATGATGGTAATGATGACAGAGCTGTCCATGGTTACTTAACCAAAAGTCTCTTGACATATCAAACAAAGAAAACTGTGGACTATGGAAGTTTTAATACTCAAAATACAAACAATATCATGACGTGAACCCTATGTTGCGGTTAAAAAAAATAAAAAAAATAAAAAGATTGTTGATTTGGTGCTAGGATGTCCTATTGTGCGGGCAAAATTTTTGAGGATGCCCTCAAATCACTTATTTTGGGCACTAACTGGGGACCGAAAAGTTGGTAAACTGAATTTCAGAAACATTATCTTGGCTAACAATGTGGAACAATAAGGTGGATGTATTTCAAAAAACGTATTTCACCACTCCATATATAGATTTTTCGTGGCTTCATTGTAAACAAATGCACATGGCCATGTATTGATTTTTCAGCTTCATCGTAAACAGATGCACATGGCCAGGGACTGCTAGCAAAACAGCGGAAAAGCAGCTGACTTCCATAGTTCCTTTTTGATTAAACATTTGAAATCCCTAATTTAATGTTACACTGCTCTCACATTTCCATTTAAGGTAGCTCCCCTCCCCAAGCACAGACTTTTTTTTTTTTTTTACCCCAAG
Source organism: Trachurus trachurus (assembly GCF_905171665.1). Classification (NCBI taxonomy): domain Eukaryota; kingdom Metazoa; phylum Chordata; class Actinopteri; order Carangiformes; family Carangidae; genus Trachurus; species Trachurus trachurus. The sequence goes on from NC_139906.1 coordinate 9,910,921, forward strand.
CACGGACTGATGCAGGCAAGGTGCGTGTGTGTGCGTCAGGGCGGAAGAGACCACATCCATCAGAAAGGAGGGGGGTTGTGATTTTTGGAAAAAGGCAATTATGTATTTTTGAGATGGGCTATGACATTATTTGTAATACATTTCACTCAGTATGACCACTGATCATAGCTAGATGGTAAAATAACAAGTAAGGTAAAGTAACTTAAAAAAAAAAAAAAAAAAAATCATCCCTCAAATCTGAGGGGGCGCGTGCCCCCTCGGTTTGTATTGACATGACGCCGCTGGTAATTTACGGGCTTCCCTCTTCAAACGGGGTGTTTGTGCAAGACGCTATATCTAAAGACCCAACATGCACGCTGTAACTATTAAGGTGGCGGTCAAAAATCACCTTAGATCGGCAGGAAAACCCTGTCGGGTAAAGTAGGGTGGACATGTGCGTGTGCTTCACCTGTAAAGACGGCGCCGCAAAAAAAAAAAAAAAAAAAGACGGCTCGGGTCACCTGCTCCTCGCAGGGACGAGCAGTCAGAGGAGCTCTGCTATTCCTCTTTCTTCAGCCTGTTTGGCTGTACTTGGTATAAAAATCCATCCAACTTCATTCAGTAGGCTAGCCTATGGGTAAACTATACAAAGACGTGTGTGTGTGTCATTTAAGTCAGACCGTCTGACACAGCGCTCCTGTAGTGCGCACTATGGTTGGTTTGAAACGTGTGCAGGAATTTCCCGCATTATGAGTGTTATATTTGCAGGTTAAATCAGTTGAAAAGTAGATTATTTATGTCGGTTATTTGCACTTAAAAGGTTGGGAAACCATTAAAGTTGAAAAAGTAGAGCTCAAATGAACTTTGTAGGAGCCAAGTTATGGCGCCCCCCATTTTTGCCTGAGCGCCCCCCTCTCAGCCCTAACGCTCCCAGCGCCCCCCACAAAGTTCAGAACGCCCCCCAGGGGGCGGTACCGCCCCCGTTGAGAAACCCTAATATAGAGGAATTGTAAAATGGCACATTAGAGGAGCCAGATATAGGCTATATGAACACAACGCTTTAATGAACCAAACATCAGTCAATCAATAGGAAGAGTAACTTTGATTTATGGCTGTGGTGAAGAAGACACACCTTTAGTCGGCTGTTCATGTTCACTCTTTATGGCACTTTCTGGTATCTCGTTCTCAACAAACACGCTCAGGAAGTCCGTCTGACTCTGCAACAACACAAACAAGACTCAGACTAACCGTGCTGATACTCAGTATTTTATGTCTCCATGTAGCCTACACAGGGGCTATACATAAAGGATAGGCTTGCTATCTTCAGTGTTAAGCTAACTGCCTCCTGACTTGACAAGGTGTCAGTCTTCTCATCTAATTTAACAAGGTATTTCCCAAATTGAAAACAATCTCTGACTTTTCCTCTCACTCTGTCTTTTTCACTTCAGATGAGATGCTTACAGAGGTCTCTGCACGATGCTGGTCTTTAAATTTCTTGATCAGTTTGTAGAAGTAATCCAAACTGGCACTATCGAAGACGCCAATGTTCAGGAAGTCTAGCAGACGGGCACTAAAGGGAAATATGACTGCAAGGAGATCAAAAGTTTGTTAGCCAGAATTGACATATAAGTCAAATGAAAGTGCTTATATGATCAAATAATCCTTGAAAGAAAAACATACACTGTAGAAATAACGGCCAGAATCTGAAGTTAATAATCTTCTTGAGGTGAACAACAAAGGGGTCATCTGGATTGTTAATGGAGTCGGCCTCAACACTGAACGATGCGCTGGTCACAACATCTAAACTGTAAGGACTCATAAATCTATGGCAAAAAAAAGAGAGAGTTTCTTTCTTTGTACATTTATTTATTTATGACCAACAACATGATGATGTGCTAACATATAACAAATTAACAACATACTGTTTGACATCGATGGGCTCATCCAAATTCTGTTGTCCGAGTTTCTCAACAAGTCGGTCTGCGTAGCGAGCAACAAGGGGAAACACCTTCACAAAACAAGAGTTAGTTGATGACACTTATGCCACATTTTGGGCATCAAATTATTATTTGAATAAAACTATTTGTGAGGTTTAGAAATGAAATGTCTCTTATAGACACTGTTTTTTAAAAGAAATTGTAAACAGGTTAGGTGTAGGTAAAATCTCCACCTGCTTTATAACCAGCTGTCATAAATGTAGAGGTTTTAGGTAGCAGTCAGCACTGGATCTGAGTACTGTATTAAAGGTTACTTTCCCCTACTATTAATGTTATGAATTTTTATTCCAATCAGAGCAGTTTCTCTCACCGCATCTAAATACTGACACATAGATAACCTGTACACACACACACACACACACTACATACAGTATATGTGGGCAGACAGAGGTAAATGCATCTGTATGACTGCACTAGGACACTGGGAGCAGAAAGCAGATGAGCTTTGTGAGCTCAGATGTGACACCAACCTGCTTCAGCCGTCCACTGGTGAAACACGGAGACAAAGTGCTCCGAATTCTTTTCCACCTTTCATCTTTAACTGTTGTGATGGCATCTGCCATAGGTCCAGCACTAAAACCATCCTGTGATAAAAAAAAAGGACATTTCATATCCAGGCTGCCTGACTGGAATGAACATAACCACCTTTTCTTTACTCATGCATCTTCAAAATACGTTTAAAATATCTTTAAACGTATAAAATACTACCTGATCTAATAGAGTGGGCAAACACCTGCAGATGTTTCACCATTAGGGCTGGGTACTGCTACTGATTTACTGAATCAATTTGAATCTGATTCACGATGTCCCGATTCGATTCGATATTGATTCATTCAGAGATATTTCGGTTTTAATACCAGTTTTGCTTGGTTTTAAAAGATTTTCACAGAACTAATGCTGCAAATTGTAAAAAGATGGAACTCTCTAACCTGGTGAGTTATTAAAAATAATAATGTTTACATTAAAAATTGACCACAAAGCAGTTATTATTTAACATGACCCACTCCATAAGTTTAATAGTGCAACTGCTTTAACAGTCGATCGCACAAGACTAACAAAGGAAACAGGAAATGGCATACGATAAAAGATCGATAAGGATTTTATGAACTGATATCGAACCTTTCAAACGAAGATCGATATGAATCGAAAACTGATTTTTTTTTTTAACCTAGTCCTAGTTAACATGTTTACAACTCTCAGAACTGCATAATTACACTAAATGAAATGAGTCTCTTACCCTGCGGTTAGTGAACGCAGTGTAGCAGTCCTTCACCAACACATGTTTGAGGATCTCAGGGTCTAACACCATTACAGCTGGACGTCTTCCTTCATACAGCCTGTGCATAAACAACAACAGTATAGCAAAAAGCAAAAAGATGTGCTGAGATGTCCAAATGATGAATATTTCGTCAATTAAATGAATATCTAATAAAGCTAGGAGAGAAGAAATTAGAGTGGAAACATCTGTAGCATGCTGTGGAAAATAAACACTGGTTATAATTTTTATTCTTTCATTCATATACTGAGATGCACAAGCTTGCTCTAGTTCTTGTACAATATCCCAATAATAATAATAATAATAATAATAATAATAATAATAATAATAAGCTTTTTACTGCACAACATTTATTTGATATGCAAAATTCATTCAAGCAAATAGAAAACATTTTCAAAATCTTGTTGCATAACTTTGTTTTATCTGCTCTCCTGTCCCATCAATCAAACTAAGGTTGATATTGGTCCTTTGGAGAGGACACACTTCCTCCACCATAAATACCTGTAGGAGTAAACCTTGAAAGACCAAAAAGCAACTCACCCCCACACATCTCCATACTTGGCTTGGCACTCTCGTTCAAAAGCAAAAACCTCCTACAAGGGATTTCAGATAAATGTGTCAAGTGTTAAAAGGTCAAAGGGGCACAGCCTCCAACAGGTACACTCATAAAAAAAATATGAAGAGATAAGTCAGCGCCAGGCAGGTCGTTGAAACTTCTGCTACAGGAGAGAGACTGCCAAACAAAATTTTGTTATATATGACTGCAATGACAATAAACTTAAAAGTTATGTATCTCAACTCCTTACAAAACAATCCTTCAGATTTGTGTTCATACCTTGCTCATGTAATGCAGTGTTCCAATAAATGGCAGTGGTCTTGGTCCAGGTATTCCCAGCTTACTTAAAACACGATAGGGCCAAATGCCATAGCTAGATGATAAAAGAGAAGGGACAGGGATCAATAGTACAACATCTTAATAAGAAGTTGTCATACTCAATGAAGGCAGAAAGGGCCAGAGCAGGTTCAACATAACCAGGATAAATCATCTGGATGGATTTCTTTTCTTTTCAGACTTGTGACATATTGTAAATTAATAAACTGCAGTGAAGTTAGTTTTAAGTTGGATATTTGACAGACATTCGCTCCTTCTCAATACATTAAAAATCCATATAAAATATTACATTTGTTTAAATGCAATAAAAACAGGTGTGTGTCATAGAGGAGGCTTAGCTCTACCATCCTGTGTTGATTCTGAGTCAACAGGTCACATGACCTGAGAGTTATTGAGCTATAATGCTCATATTTACAGTATAAAATACATTAAAAATTCATAGAAAATATAAGATGTGTTCAAATACAATAAAAACAGGTGTGTCTCATAGAGGAGGCTTAGCCCTACCATCCTGTGTTGATTTTGAGCCAACAGGTCACATGACCTGAGAGTTATTGAGCTCTAATGCTCATATTTACTGTATAAAATACATACAAAATTCATATAAAATATTATTTATGTTTAAATGCTATTAAAACAGGTGCGTGTCATAGAGGAGACTTAGATCTTCTGTCCTTTGTTGATTTTGAGCCAAAAGGTCACATGACCTGGGAGTTATTGAGCTCTAACACCCATATTTAGGCTACTGTATAAAATATATAAAAAATGAATGTGACCTGTTGGCTTAAAATCAACACAGGATGGTAGAGCTAAGCCTCCTCTATGACACACACCTGTTTTTATTGCATTTAAACACATTTACTATTTTATATCAATTTTTAATACAGGCCTATTTTATACAGTAAATATGAGCATTATAGCTCAATAACTCCCAGGTCATGTGACCTGTTGGCTCAAAATCAACACAGGATGGTAGAGCTAAGCCTCCTCTATGAGACACACCTGTTTTTATTGCATTTAAACGAATGTAATATTTTATATGAATTCTTTATGTATTTTATACAGTAAATATGAGCATTATAGCTCAATAACTCTCAGGTCATGTGACCTGTTGGCTCAAAATCAACACAGGATGGTAGGGCTAAGCCTCCTCTATGACACACACCTGTTTTTATTGCATTTAAACAAATGTAATATTTTATATGGATTTTTGATTTATTTTATACAGTAAATATGAGCATTATAGCTCAATAACTCCCAGGTCATGTGACCTGTTGACTCAGAATCAACACAGGATGGTAGAGCTAAGCCTCCTCTATGAGACATACCTATTTTTATTGTATTTAAACACATTTAATATTTTATATGAATTTTTAATGTATTTTATACTGTAAATATGAGCATTATAGCTCAATAACTCCTAGGTCACGTGACCTGTTGGCTCAAAATCAACACAGGATGGTAGAGCTAAGCCTCCTCTATGAGACACACCTGTTTTTTATTGCATTTAAACGAATGTAATATTTTATATGAATTCTTTATGTATTTTATACAGTAGATATGAGCATTATAGCTCAATAACTCTCAGGTCATGTGACCTGTTGGCTCAAAATCAACACAGGATGGTAGAGCTAAGCCTCCTCTATGAGACACACCTGTTTTTATTGCATTTGAACACATCTTATATTTTATATGGATTTTTAATATATTGAGAAGCGAGTGAGTGAGCGAATGTCTGTCAAATATCCAACTTCAAACTAACTTCACTGCAGTAATTAATAACAGCATGACTTTTCAGTGCGTTTTTCTTTTTATTTGTTTGTTTGTTTGGTTTCACAAAGGACTGCTGTGAAAAGTTCACGTCAGACTGTTTCTGCTGCAGTTTACTTTATGGTAATTGGCTATGACGCGGTTCGGCGGCAACCAGTCAGAATAGAGCTGTCCCATGGGAGCTGTCCTAGCTGCCTTCCGTCCTCCTGTTGCTCCTAAATGACCAGCGCGATCCAAGTTTAGACGTGAAGAGCGACCAAAGGGGCAAAATGAAGCTGTCTCGACTCTTGTCTGAAGCGCATCCTCGGGCGACTTTGCCTCTTTGGAAGTTTTTGGTGTGAACGCACTTTGGTCAGTTGGTCAGATGGTGAATTTGACATAGCGACGACCCCCCAGAGAGTTGACCGGAAGTTACTGCGATTAACAACAACAAAATCCTGCTACGTAGCTTACCTTTTACAGTCTATGCGTAGTACAAAACAAAATATGTAGAGTCTACTCACAGTAACAACAGGGTGACAAACAGAGCCAGCAAAGTCCATGTAGTGGGTGACAACAAAGTAAAGAACATGTCGAGATTTCCGAGGGAGAGAGTTGGACACAAACCGACTGCGAATGATATGAGGAAGTGGGCTGGAACAGCAACAGGAGACCTTTAATACACTGAAGTGGGAGGCCGGGCCAAGAGACATGGGGTCACGGGGAGGTTACATAACGTTGTTAGATTGCATCTTTAGTTTTTGTCAGAGCCATAGAGATAGGAAAGTTACGACAGCCTTGTCACGTGGTTCATTTAGCTCCCAATATTTCCAAACTAGGCTGCCTCTGTCATGTTCTTCTATGGCAGTGGTTCCCAACCCCCGGTCCGCGGACCAGTACAGGGCCGTGCATCATTTGGTACCGGCCCGCAGAAAGAGAATGATATAAATATAAAAATTGTTTGTTTTGTCTAATTTACACTTCCAGTCGTTCTACTTTGGAAATTTTGCCACTTTCGTTTGTGGATCTTCCCAGCGCTGCGCAAGACAGGCAGGTCCACAAAAGAGTGAAAATTGCCGGGAAAAACTCAATAATGAGACAACAGAAGACCCGACGACTGCCAGCAAGAAGAAAGCTGTTCTAAAAGAAAAACCAAGAGTCCTAATTACGGGTTCATTGCAACAGGTGATTCACATGCTCCAAGCTCCACATGCGTAATAAATGTATAGGGGTCGGTGTCGTGCCAAGGTGCTCATCCCCGGTAGGAAGTGTTCCCCCTGGCCGCGGGAGCATGCATGCATCCAGCGAAGGTGGAACTATGATACTGCGCTTGATTTCATCTAAATAAAGGAAACTACGCACATTTGAATTGTTTGATTCATCGTTTTAGTGAGTTTTATCAGTAAGGTTTTGCAAAGTGGTTTGTCTATCAAAATAAATGATTTAATCTGTAGGCTGTGTTATTCAACGCACTATTCACTACACTGAATTGAGAACGTAGTGAAAAACCGAGGCAAGCACATATTTGTGTTACTATACAATGCGCTATGATGCACTATGTGGAAAATGACTGCTTGACTTATTTGAATAGAGTGAACTTTGCTTGCTATACTATTGCCATATATGGAACTGGAACAGTTGAATAAAGGAAATGACATTGCTGAATAAAGGAAATGTTGTTTTCTGGGAAGTCTGCACACAGGGGTATCTATGGTAGATAAGGGAAGTGTCTAAAGGGCACAATGACCACATCTTAAGACCGGTGCAGACAGGACAAATCAACTCTATGTAAGGGAATGTACATTTGAACCAATCAGGCGAAAGGGCGCACCAATTATCTAGGGGGGGGGGGACCAGAAGAGTATATAGCTCGCTGCAAACGCAGACTTCCTGAGAACACAGGGCGCTTGGCTCGAGAGCAGATTTTCTGTATTGTGTGTTCTCCAAAGATCTTTGCAAAATAAATATTTTATACTTTAAACTCAACTTCTCTCGTAAAATGTGATTCTTTCCTCTGCATCAACCAACCGCGGGGAAGTCTAGTCAGACTTCAACAACTATTTGTTGAATAAAATAAACTCCCCTTTTCAAAATCAAGATCGCTGTAATTATTTGCTGGCCTCAATTGGAACAACATGATTTGTTTCCTCTTTTCCATTCAAAGTTACAGGTTTCTGACCATCAAGTCATTTATTCTGTGTACTGTATGACTGTATGTAATTTGTTCTGTTCCAATGTGTAGCTGGACAATAAAGCCCTATGGAACCAAGGGGAACTGCAGAGTTGAGTGATAATATCTGTAAATATCTGAGTTCATCATTACTAACAACTTCAGCCTCCTACATGTAGTCACATGATTTTCGCACTTGCATAAGTTTTTTGTTACCCTTTTGACTTTGTGTACAGTAACCAGTGCACCTACTGTAGATAATTAACGTTATTGAGCATTTTTCATTACAGCGTGTTGGTGTTCCTCACAAACTGACCAGAAGAGCAAATGTTCATTGTTTTTACTTTATTTCTTTATTTAATATGATGTTATTCAGACATTTTATATCTTCCACATCCTACTGGTCTGGTTTCTGTCCATTATTACAAAAACATGCAGCTTAACTGGAGCCGAGACACAATATAATATTCTTGTTTATTTGTTTATTTATTAGGATCCCCATTAGCCATTACTTCATTATAATAGCAATGACTACTCTTCCTGGGGTCCAGATTATATAAAAATCTATTTGAGTACGAATGATTAAGAATATTATAGCTCAATTAAAGTGATCTTCCATTTTCTTAGTCAAAGGAAGATAGTTGTAAAAAAGATGAACTAAAACTTCTTTTAAAAAGTGCAAGTCTGGTTGTCAGCCACAGGGTGGAGACAAACACCATCAGTGATACGACTTAAATCAACTTCCAGGTCTTAAAAAGGCACATTGTTCAGATTTTGTGAGCTGTGATCTTTCTGAAGCCGAGACTCACAACATGAAGTTTCATACAGTAACACAAAGTTAACGTCTGCATGACACTGACAGGGGACTTCAGTGCTGTTTGTCAGGAGGATGCAAGACAACAAAACAGAGTGGAGGTGAGTCACCAGCGTAGAAATTGACATACTGTGCAAAGATAAGATAAAATCATAAAACATCAAACTAAACATTTCATAAAACACATGGATTCATATAAAAGTGAACAAAGTGCATTTAACTCATTAAATTAATTGTTAATTGTGTGTTGATTGTGCTACAAATTTTCAGCAGTACAAACGCTGAAGTTAGTTAAAGGGATAGTTCAACATTTTGGCAACTCTGTCTCGTAACGTTCTGTTATTATCTCATAGCGTGGTGAACGTGCAGGTCACAACTTGTCCATGAGAGCGTTTTGAGTTTGATGAGGGAAAACCTAGAAATCCCATTAGCCTCCGTAGCGTAGGTCTTAGCAGCTCGGCTCCGCCTTTCTAAAAATAGCTTGCACCGACAAATAAAGGTAACAAACCTACTCCTAAAAGTATAGGGATTATGGCAATGGGCCAATTTTCCAAAAATGTTGAACTATCCCTTTAACCGTTTGAGTTTGAGAGGATTTCAGAAGCAGAGATCTTCCCTCTCAGACAGCTACTGCTCTCTGGGAACAAACTTGAGTTTTATTGGGTGCTGTGGCTTGAACTTCCAGCTAAACTGAAAAGGAATCTACGGGAAGAAAAATACAAATATAAAGTCAGGGACATGACAGCAGAGGGCCGGGTGTGACGGTCTGAATGCATGTTGATAGGTTTCGTTGTTCTCTTACCACAGTGTCTTTGCATGTTTCCACGGTGTAATTCTGCAGGATACGGACGATAACCATTTTCATGGTGAGGAGAGCGTAACGCATCCCAACGCAGTTACGAGGGCCGAGTCCAAACGGCATGTACACGTATGGGTTCACCTCCTCCTCGCTCTCTTTACTGAACCTACACATACACACACACACACAGACAAGAGATAAACTCACCATTTTAACCATCCTGAAAAATCTGATGAAATACAAGTAGAGTTGTTAAAGTTTAGTGTAGTGTTACTTCTCAGAGTTTCATTTTTTGTATACATACACTATATATAAATGGGTTTCTTTTTTTCATAATACGCGGTATCAGCTGATACCCACAGCACAAGTATTGGAATCAGTTTTGGGAGGGAAAAAGTGGTATCGGAACATCTCTAAATGCAAGTAAAATAAAACATAACTTAGAGTAAATATAATTGCATAACCATAAATATGATTAAACACTGGTGGTGAAGTACAGTATGTCAGAATAGATACATTTGAAGGTGTATTTCAAGGTGGGATTTGGAAAAAAGGAAGATAATGAATATTGCAGATCTCTCTCCTCTCCAAAAGCTTAACACAGAGTGTATTTATTTACCTCTCTGGTCTGAAAAGCTCCGGTGAGCGCCAAAAGCGCGGGTCCTTGTGTAGTGTGAGCACGGGGATCTGAACCTTTGTTCCCTCAGGAATGGTGATGCCCTGGACCTGGACAGTTTTTTTGCAAATCCTCTCAAGCCGCGGTCCAATGGGGATGATTCGCATTGACTCGGAAATAACCTGGTCCAGGTACTGAAGCTCGAGGAGATCCTTGTACGTAACTGGAGCCTAGAAAAGATGGTAAAGGAGGTTAGGGAAATATTGACCACACAATGTAGGTGCAATGCACAGATAATTTATTACAAAGCTATGATGAATGAGGAATATGTTACTGTACATCTTTCGGTAGGTTGGCATCGATTTCCTTCTGTAATTTGTGCATTGCCTCAGGGTAGAGGGCCATATTGTAAAAGAAGTAACTGAGAGTGGCACTGGTGGTCTCATAGCCCCCTAATACGAAGGCGATGGCTTGGGAGAGGATCTCATGATCAGTCAAACCTACAACAGAATAAAGCAAAAGGTCATGTGCATGACAATATAGAGGAATTGTAATAACTTAATGAACCAAACATCAGTTAATCAATAGGAAGAGTAACTTTGATTTATGGCTGTGCTGAAGAAGACACACCTTTAGACGGCTGTTCATGTTCACTCTTTATGGCACTTTCTGGTATCTCGTTCTCAACAAACACGCTCAGGAAGTCCGCCTGACTCTGCAACAACACAAACAAGACTCAGCGTCTGCAGAAATAACCGTGCTGATGTAGCCAATGTCATATCTGGCCCCTGCGTTGAGTTTCTCACGGCCTGCCCTAGGTGGGGTGCGATCCCACAACCTCCCACACCGGAGGCGACGATGCTAACTGCTTCGCCAAGAGGTTGACAAACACTTGGTGGGTTGGTTAGCACGTGTTTTATGGGTGGAGTGAGTGCACATCCGTTACACTGATATTCAGTATTTTATGTCTCCATGTAGCCTACACAGGGGCAATACATAAAGGATAGGCTTGCTATCCTCAGTGTTAAGCCTCCTGACTTGACAAGGTGTCAGTCTTCTCATCTAATTTGCAATAATAATAACAAGTTATTTCCCCAAACAATCTCTGACTTTTCCTCTCACTCTGTCTTTTTCACTTCAGATGAGATGCTTACAGAGGTCTCTGCACGATGCTGGTCTTTAAATTTCTTGATCAGTTTGTAGAAGTAATCCAAACTGGCACTATCGAAGACGCCAATGTTCAGGAAGTCTAGCAGACGGGCACTAAAGGGAAATATGACTGCAAGGAGACCAAAAGTTTGTTAGCCAGAATTGACATATAAGTCAAATGAAAGTGCTTATATGATCAAATAATCCTTGAAAGAAAAACATACACTGTAGAAATAACGGCCAGAATCTGAAGTTAATAATCTTCTTGAGGTGAACAACAAAGGGGTCATCTGGATTGTTAATGGAGTCGGCCTCAACACTGAACGATGCGCTGGTCACAACATCTAAACTGTAAGGACTCATAAATCTATGGCAAAAAAAAGAGAGAGTTTTTTTCTTTGTACATTTATTTATTTATGACCAACAATGTGATGATGTGCTAACATATAACAAATTAACAACATACTGTTTGACATCGATGGGCTCATCCAAATTCTGTTGTCCGAGTTTCTCAACAAGTCGGTCTGCGTAGCGAGCAACAAGGGGAAACACCTTCACAAAACAAGAGTTAGTTGATGACACTTATGCCACATTTTGGGCATCAAATTATTATTTGAAAAAAAAAAAACTATTTGTGAGGTTTAGAAATGAAATGTCTCTTATAGACAGACTGGGGTTATATGACACTGTTTTTATTTTAAATTGTAAAACAGGTTAGGTGTAGGTAAAATCTCCACCTGCTTTATAACCAGCTGTCATAAATGTAGAGGTTTTAGGTAGCAGTCAGCACTGGATCTGAGTACTGTATTAAAGGTTACTTTCCCCTACTATTAATGTTATGAATTTTTATTCCAATCAGAGCAGTTTCTCTCACCGCATCTAAATACTGACACATAGATAACCTGTACACACACACACACACACTACATACAGTATATGTGGGCAGACAGAGGTTAATGCATCTGTATGACTGCACTAGGACACTGGGAGCAGAAAGCAGATGAGCTTTGTGAGCTCAGATGTGACACCAACCTGCTTCAGCCGTCCACTGGTGAAACACGGAGACAAAGTGCTCCGAATTCTTTTCCACCTTTCATCTTTAACTGTTGTGATGGCATCTGCCATAGGTCCAGCACTAAAACCATCCTGTGATAAAAAAGGACATTTCATATCCAGGCCGCCTGACTGGAATGAACATGCTTAACCACCTTTTCTTTACTCATGCATCTTCAAAATACGTTTAAAATATCTTTAAATGTATAAAATACTACCTGCTCTAATAGAGTGGGTAAACACCTGCAGATGTTTCAACATTAGGGCTGGGTACTGCTACTGATTTACTGAATCAATTTTAATCTGATTCACAATGTCCCGATTCGATTCGATATTGATTCATTCGGAGATATTTCAGTTTTAATACCAGTTTTGCTTGGTTTTAAAAGATTTTCACAGAACTAATGCTGAAAATTGTAAAAAGATGGAACTCTCTAACCTGGTGCATTATTAAAAATAATAATGTTTACATTAAAAATTGACCACAAAGCAGTTATTATTTAACATGACCCACTCCATAAGTTTAATAGTGCAACTGCTTTAACAGTCGATCGCACAAGACTAACAAAGGAAACAGGAAATGGCATACGATAAAAGATCAATAAGGATTTTATGAACTGATATCGAACCTTTCAAACGAAGATCGATATGAATCGAAAACTGATTTTTTTTTTTACCTAGTCCTAGTTAACATGTTTACAACTCTCAGAACTGCATAATTACACTAAATGAAATGAGTCTCTTACCCTGCGGTTAGTGAACGCAGTGTAGCAGTCCTTCACCAACACATGTTTGAGGATCTCAGGGTCTAACACCATTACAGCTGGACGTCTTCCTTCATACAGCCTGTGCATAAACAACAACAGTATAGCAAAAAGATGTGCTGAGATGTCCAAATGATGAATATTTCGTCAATTAAATGAATATCTAATAAAGCTAGGAGAGAAGAAATTAGAGTGGAAACATCTGTAGCATGCTGTGGAAAATAAACACTGGTTATAATTTTTATTCTTTCATTCATATACTGAGATGCACAAGCTTGCTCTAGTTCTTGTACAATATCCCAATAATAATAATAATAAGCTTTTTACTGCACAACATTTATTTGATATGCAAAATTCATTCAAGCAAATAGAAAACATTTTCAAAATCTTGTTGCATAACTTTGTTTTATCTGCTCTCCTGTCCCATCAATCAAACTAAGGTTGATATTGGTCCTTTGGAGAGGACACACTTCCTCCACCATAAATACCTGTAGGAGTAAACCTTGAAAGACCAAAAAGCAACTCACCCCCACACATCTCCATACTTGGCTTGGCACTCTCGTTCAAAAGCAAAAACCTCCTACAAGGGATTTCAGATAAATGTGTCAAGTGTTAAAAGGTCAAAGGGGCACAGCCTCCAACAGGTACACTCATAAAAAAAATATGAAGAGATAAGTCAGCGCCAGGCAGGTCGTTGAAACTTCTGCTACAGGAGAGAGACTGCCAAACAAAATTTTGTTATATATGACTGCAATGACAATAAACTTAAAATGTATGTATCTCAACTCCTTACAAAACAATCCTTCAGATTTGTGTTCATACCTTGCTCATGTAATGCAGTGTTCCAATAAATGGCAGTGGTCTTGGTCCAGGTATTCCCAGCTTACTTAAAACACGATAGGGCCAAATGCCATAGCTAGATGATAAAAGAGAAGGGACAGGGATCAATAGTAGGCTACAACATCTTAATAAGAAGTTGTCATACTTAATGAAGGCAGAAAGGGCCAGAGCAGGTTCAACATAACCAGGATAAATCATCTGGATGGATTTATTTTCTTTTCAGACTTGTGACATATTGTAAATTATTAACAGCATGACTTTTCAGTGCGTTTTTCTTTTTGTTTGTTTGTTTGTTTGTTTGGTTTCACAAAGGACGGCTGTGAAAAGTTCACGTCAGACTGTTTCTGCTGCAGTTTACTTTATGGTAATTAGCTATGACGCGGTTCGGCGGCAACCAGTCAGAATAGAGCTGTCCCATGGGAGCTGTCCTAGCTGCCTTCCGTCCTCCTGTTGTTCCTAAATGACGAGCGCGATCCAAGTTTTGACGTGAAGAGCGACCAAAGGGGCAAAACGAAGCTGTCTCGACTCTTGTCTGAAGCGCATCCTCGGGCGACTTTGCCTCTTTGGAAGTTTTTGGTGTGAACGCACTTTGGTCAGTTGGACGATGGTGAATTTGACATAGCGACGACCCCCCAGAGAGTTAACCGGTGTTGTGGCCCAACTGGTTTCAAGTTAACTGGTTGCAGATGCAGATGTTTTGCGCTCCCTGAGCAGATTCGTCACAAATTCACAAACATAAACAACATATTACCAGCGAGTTTCAAGCCACAATTCACATCTACCGCGGCGAATATGCTGCTGTGAGTGAGCACTAACAGTTACGTACCAGCCACATGGGGAAAAAAATAAAGTGGAGAAAAAATAATCTTCACATATTTGCGTGGGTCGGGACTCGATCTCGCTTCAGCAAAACCAATTACACCACTAACCACCTGTCTACCTCTGTGAGCCACTCAAGCTCACAGGTGACAGCCGCTTCACTGCATATCAGTCAATTACGTCACTACATGTAACGTTTTGACTCGAGCTGATCTGAGACAACTGGTTACCATTGAAAATACACAGACAATGCCTCGGTGTTTATTGTTCTTTTTCCTCCAGTCTAATCAACATATTCAGCGCTACACTTCTCTCCGCACAACGCTACACACCACAACAAAGCCTGTCGTGTTGAGAAAGTGATGAACTAGCTCGGAGATACTGTCAAAATACGCTCAACAATATGTAAACAAAAGCGAAACACTTGAGCCACTGCATGTGTACATGGGTGAAAAACGTACGACTTGCATTTAATCACATTACTGTATTGCGAATGTTTTGTGTACTTACATTTCTTTACACTTCTCTACAGATCTTATTAAACGCAAAGCGTATTTATTGGCGTGCATTAAAAGAAATGTCCATTTAAAGTCGCCGTGGTTCGAGGAAGAGGGGTGAAGTTAGCTAGTCTAGCTGTTTCTGGCTGCGGTGAATATGATGCGTTCAAGGGACCAGGGCAGCGTCGGACGTGAGTCGCTTGTTTGGAAATGATTTATAGAATGGTCTGATGCTTTAGATTTCGTGTGCCGACATATTTTATCATTGCCCTTTGTAAAGGTATACATTTTAATTAAAACTAGTTTGACATTCACAGAAAAAACTGACATCTATGACAGAAAAGCATTCTGGACTAATGTTCAAATAGAGATTGATAATTTTCTTGCCATTTAGATCGCCATGGACCCAAAACTGTTTAGTTAGTCAGTTTTTACAAAGGGCAATGATAAAATATGTTGACACACGAAATCTAAAGCATCGGACCATTCTATAAACACATTTCAAACAATCGACTCACGTCCGACGCTGCCCTGTTCCCTTGAACGCATCTTATTCACGAGCCAGAAACAGGTAGAGGTAACCTCACCTCTTCCTCGAACCACCGCGACTTTAAATGAACATTTCTTTTAATGCACGCCAATAAATACGTTTTGCGTTTAATGCGATCTGTAGAGAAGTGTAAAGAAATGTAAGTAGCCTACACAAAACATTTGCAATACAGTAATGTGATTAAATGCAAGTCGTACGTTTTTCACCCATGTACACATGCAGTGGCTCAAGTGTTTCGCTTTTGTTTACATATTGTTGAGCGTATTTTGACAGTATCTCCGAGCTAGTTCATCACTTTCTCAACACGACAGGCTTTGTTGTGGTGTGTAGCGTTGTGCGGAGAGAAGTGTAGCGCTGAATATGTTGATTAGACTGGAGGAAAAAGAACAATAAACACCGAGGCATTGGCCGTGTATTTCAAAGGCAAACCGATGGTAACCAGTTGTCTCAGATCAGCTCGAGTCAAAACGTTACCTGTAGTGACGTAATTGACTGATATGCAGTGAAGCGGCTGGCACCTGTGAGCTTGAGTGGCTCACAGAGGTAGACAGGTGGTTAGTGGTGTAATTGGTTTTGCTGAAGCGAGATCGAGTCCCGACCCACGCAAATATGTGAAGATTATTTTTTCTCCACTTTATTTTTTTTCCCATGTGGCTGGTACGTAACTGTTAGTGCTCACTCACAGCAGCATATTCGCCGCGGTAGATGTGAATTGTGGCTTGAAACTCGCTGGTAATATGTTGTTTATGTTTGTGAATTTGTGACGAATCTGCTCAGGGAGCGCAAAACATCTGCATCTGCAACCAGTTAACTTGAAACCAGTTGGGCCACAACACCGGAAGTTACTGCGATTAACAACAAAATCCTGCTACGTAGCCTACCTTTTACAGTCTATGCGTAGTACAAAGCAAAATATGTAGAGTCTACTCACAGTAACAACAGGGTGACAAACAGAGCCAGCAAAGTCCATGTAGTGGGTGACAACAAAGTAAAGAACATGTCGAGATTTCCGAGGGAGAGAGTTGGACACAAACCGACTGCGAATGATATGAGGAAGTGGGCTGGAACAGCAACAGGAGACCTTTAATACACTGAAGTGGGAGGCCGGGCCAAGAGACATGGGGTCACGGGGAGGTTACATAACGTTGTTAGATTGCATCTTTAGTTTTTGTCAGAGCCATAGAGATATACAAGTTACGTCAGCCTTGTCACGTGGTTCATTTAGCTCCCAATATTTCCAAACTAGGCTGCCGCTGTCATGTTCTTCTATGGCAGTGGTTCCCAACCCCCGGTCCGCGGACCAGTACAGGGCCGTGCATCATTTGGTACCGGCCCGCAGAAAGAGAATGATATAAATATAAAAATTGTTTGTTTTGTCTAATTTACACTTCCAGTCGTTCTACTTTGGAAATTTTGCCACTTCCGTTTGTGGATCTTCCCAGCGCTGCGCAAGACAGGCAGGTCCACAAAAGAGTGAAAATTGCCGGGAAAAACTCAATAATGAGACGACAGAAGACCCGACGACTGCCAGCAAGAAGAAAGCTGTTCTAAAAGAAAAACCAAGAGTCCTAATTACGGGTTCATTGCAACAGGTGATTCACATGCTCCAAGCTCCACATGCGTAATAAATGTATAGGGGTCGGTGTCGTGCCAAGGTGCTCATCCCCGGTAGGAAGTGTTCCCCCTGGCCGCGGGAGCACGCATGCATCCAGCGAAGGTGGAACTATGATACTGCGCTTGATTTCATCTAAATAAAGGAAACTACGCACATTTGAATTGTTTGATTCATCGTTTTAGTGAGTGTTATCAGTAAGGTTTTGCAAAGTGGTTTGTCTATCAAAATAAATGATTTAATCTGTAGGCTGTGTTATTCAACGCACTATTCACTACACTGAATTGAGAACGTAGTGAAAAACCGAGGCAAGCACATATTTGTGTTACTATACAATGCGCTATGATGCACTATGTGGAAAATGACTGCTTGACTTATTTGAATAGAGTGAACTTTGCTTGCTATACTATTGCCATATATGGAACTGGAACAGTTGAATAAAGGAAATGACATAGCTGAATAAAGGAAATGTTGTTTTCTGGGAAGTCTGCACACAGGGGTATCTATGGTAGATAAGGGAAGTGTCTAAAGGGCACAATGACCACATCTTAAGACCGGTGCAGACAGGACAAATCAACTCTATGTAAGGGAATGTACATTTGAACCAATCAGGCGAAAGGGCGCACCAATTATCTAGGGGGGGGGACCAGAAGAGTATAGTATAGCTTGCTGCAAACGCAGACTTCCTGAGAACACAGGGCGCTTGCCTCCAGAGCAGATTTTCTGTATTGTGTGTTCTCCAAAGATCTTTGCAAAATAAATATTTTATACTTTAAACTCAACTTCTCTCGTAAAATGTGATTCTTTCCTCTGCATCAACCAACCGCGGGGAAGTCTAGTCAGACTTCAACAACTATTTGTTGAATAAAATAAACTCCCCTTTTCAAAATCAAGATCGCTGTAATTATTTGCTGGCCTCAATTGGAACAACATGATTTGTTTCCTCTTTTCCATTCAAAGTTACAGGTTTCTGACCATCAAGTCATTTATTCTGTGTATGACTCAGACCATTTTAAGTAACATTGGTGAATATGAACAAGTTTCCTCAATTCAATGTAGTAATTTCCTCAATTCAATGTAGTAAAATAGGCCTAATGCGTTGAATAACACATACAGATTTACTTAAAATGGTTTGAGTTTTAGCACCCTTTTGGAAAAGTTGGCTTTGAATGCAATTTGTTCTGTTCCATTGTGTAGCTGGACAACACAGCCCTATGGAACCAAGGGGAACTGTAGAGTTGAGTGATAATATCTGTATCTGTAAATATCTGAGTTCATCATTACTAACAACTTCAGCCTCCTACATGTAGTCACATGATTTTCGCAGTTGCATAAGTTTTTTGTTACCCTTTTGACTTTGTGTACAGTAACCAGTGCACCTAGATAATTAACGTTATTGAGCATTTTTCATTACAGCGTGTTGGTGTTCCTCACAAACTGACCAGAAGAGCAAATGTTCATTGTTTTTACTTTATTTCTTTATTTAATATGATGTTATTCAGACATTTTATATCTTCCACATCCTACTGGTCTGGTTTCTGTCCATTATTACAAAAACATGCAGCTTAACTGGAGCCGAGACACAATATAATATTCTTGTTTATTTGTTTATTTATTAGGATCCCCATTAGCCATTACTTCATTATAATAGCAATGACTACTCTTCCTGGGGTCCAGATGATATAAAAATCTATTTGAGTATGAATGATTAAGAATATTATAGCTCAATTAAAGTGATCTTCCATTTTCTTAGTCAAAGGAAGATAGTTGTAAAAAAGATGAACTAAAACTTCTTTTAAAAAGTGCAAGTCTGGTTGTCAGCCACAGGGTGGAGACAAACACCATCAGTGATTCGACTTAAATCAACTTCCAGGTCTTAAAAAGGCACATTGTTAAGATTTTGTGAGCTGTGATCTTTCTGAAGCCGAGACTCACAACATAAAGTTTCATACAGTAACACAAAATTAACGTCCGCATGACACTGACAGGAGACTTCAGTGCTGTTTGTCAGGAGGATGCAAGACAACAAAACAGAGTGGAGGTGAGACACCAGCGTAGAAATTGACATACTGTGCAAAGATAAGATAAAATCATAAAACATCAAACTAAACATTTCATAAAACACATGGATTCATATAAAAGTGAACAAAGTGCATTTAACTCATTCAATTAATTGTTAATTGTGTGTTGATTGTGCTACAAATTTTCAGCAGTACAAACGCTGAAGTTAGTTAAAGGGATAGTTCAACATTTTGGCAACTCTTCTGTTATTATCTCATAGCGTGGTGAACATGCAGGTCACAACTTGTCCATGAGAACGTTTTGAGTTTGATGAGGGAAAACCTAGAAATCCCATTAGCCTCCGTACCGTAGGTCTTAGCAGCTCGGCTCCGCCTTTCTAAAAATAGCTTGCACCCACAAATAAAGGTAACAAACCTACTCCTAAAAGTATAGGGATTATGGCAATGGGCCAATTTGCCAAAAATGTTGAACTATCCCTTTAACCGTTTGAGTTCGAGAGGATTTCAGAAGCAGAGATCTTCCCTCTCAGACAGCTACTGCTCTCTGGGAACAAACTTGAGTTTTATTGGGTGCTGTGGCTTGAACTTCCAGCTAAACTGAAAAGGAATCTAAGGGAAGAAAAATAGAAATATAAAGTCAGCAGAGGGCCGGGTGTGACGGTCTGAATGCATGTTGATAGGTTTTGTTGTTCTCTTACCACAGTGTCTTTGCATGTTTCCACAGTGTAATTCTGCAGGATACGGACGATAACCATTTTCATGGTGAGGAGAGCGTAACGCATCCCAACGCAGTTACGAGGGCCGAGTCCAAACGGCATGTACACGTATGGGTTCACCTCCTCCTCGCTCTCTTTACTGAACCTACACACACACACACACATAGACAAGCGATAAACTCACCATTTTAACCATCCTGAAAAATCTGATGAAATACAAGTAGAGTTGTTAAAGTTTAGTGTAGTGTTACTTCTCAGAGTTTCATTTTTTGTATACATACACTATATATAAAAATGGGTTTCTTTTTTTCATAACACGCGGTATCAGCTGATACCCACAGCACAAGTATTGGAATCAGTTTTGGGAGGGAAAAAGTGGTATCGGAACATCTCTAAATGCAAGTAAAATAAAACATAACTTAGAGTAAATATAATTGCGAGAATGAATATTGCAGATCTCTCTCTTCTCCAAAAGCTTAACACAGAGGGCCCTAGTTTCTTAGACCAGGTGAAGTCTAACCTCGGCGCAGCTTCGCCACGTCAACGGGGTGTGGCCCAGGTCCATTTCGCAAGTCTGGTGGGCCGCGCAGTCAGACTTAGACCAGCGCAGCCCCTCCCCTCGTCCCTCCTACCGGCGCAAACGGTGAAGAGGGAGGAGAGAGGGCGGGAGGGAGACAGGAGGAGGAGAGAAAGGCGTGGAGTGGGTTTGACACAGCCGAGTCAGATCTTCACCAATCAAAGGAGCTCCTCTCCTCACCTTTAACTGCGCGGCGGGTGATGCGCGCTGCAAGTTTGTCATTTTATACTTGGACATGGACGGAGGAGACAGCGACGCCAGAGGCCGAACCTCTCCCCGGAGGAAACAGCTGTTTCCCCGGAGGTCCGAGCTCAGAGTGACCAATAATGAGTTTACTAATAATAATACAAATATCCTTAATCAGGTTTGATCTGATACACTGAGAACCCCTGCCCAATGTAAGAAACAACAACTAATAAACTAATAAAGAAACTCACATTTATTCAAACCCTGTGTAAGCAAGATGAGAGGTGTAATCACAACATAAACAAACACCATGCGTAACGGATGAAATCAGCGTAAAGGACGCTCTCTCTCTCTCTCTCTCTCTGTCCGTCTCTTTTTTTCTCTTTTTTTTCTGTGATAGAGATAGTATACTGTAGTAGGCTATATACTGACTATCTGATACCGAGGCTGTGGTGTACTAAGAGAGATGAAGATTTGTGTTTTGTTTTTCATTACGGCTGCCTGATGCGGTCGCTCGCGCTAATGATTTAATAAGTAAATAAATAAATAAAGCGATCATCACAAGGGCAGAGTGGTATCTCAACACGGCAGCGACATGCAGTCATTCACCCTCAGTCCTGCTTTTGGGACATCCACAGCTGCTTTTCAGTGCCAGTTCGTCCCTGCTGTGTTAATTCAGGTGGAGTTTCCATTACGCGTGCCACAGCCTTTGATCTCTGCTTTGATCTGACGTCAGATGTGACGGGACAATCTATATAGATATAAATTCACGTGTTGATTCCATTAGTTGCATTAAATAGTGGTTATTGTGGATATTTATTGCATTGAAATGTGTCTGGAACTGTGGAAATCTGCCTGTGAGGTCTTGGTGACGTGTGTGCACTGCAGGTCAGTCAGCCAAACTTCCACTGCACCAAGCTGAATCTGTGACGCCTCCCCCTGCTGCACGGCCACGCCTATCTCAGCGCAGCGCGATCTACAAATCTCCCAATCTGACTTTGCGCTAGGCTGCGCTGGTCGAAACTTGCATTAGACCGGCTGCACTACCTTGCGCCACCTGCGCTGCGCCAGCAAACTAGGGCCCAGAGTGTATTTATTTACCTCTCTGGTCTGAAAAGCTCCGGTGAGCGCCAAAAGCGCGGGTCCTTGTGTAGTGTGAGCACGGGGATCTGAACCTTTGTTCCCTCAGGAATGGTGATGCCCTGGACCTGGACAGTTTTTTTGCAAATCCTCTCAAGCCGCGGTCCAATGGGGATGATTCGCATTGACTCAGAAATAACCTGGTCCAGGTACTGAAGCTCGAGGAGATCCTTGTACGTAACTGGAGCCTAGAAAAGATGGTAAAGGAGGTTAGGGAAATACTGACCACACAATGTAGGTGCAATGCACAGATAATTTATTACAAAGCTATGATGAATGAGGAATATATTACTGTACATCTTTCGGTAGGTTGGCATCGATTTCCTTCTGTAATGTGCGCATTGCCTCAGGGTAGAGGGCCATATTGTAAAAGAAGTAACTGAGAGTGGCACTGGTGGTCTCATAGCCCCCTAATACGAAGGCGATGGCTTGGGAGAGGATCTCATGATCAGTCAAACCTACAACAGAATAAAGCAAAAGGTCATGTGCATGACAATATAGAGGAATTGTAATAACTTAATGAACCAAACATCATTTAATCAATAGGAAGAGTAACTTTGATTTATGGCTGTGCTGAAGAAGACACACCTTTAGACGGCTGTTCATGTTCACTCTTTATGGCACTTTCTGGTATCTCGTTCTCAACCAACACGCTCAGGAAGTCCGCCTGACTCTGCAACAACACAAACAAGACTCAGCATCTGCAGAAATAACCGTGCTGATGTAGCCGATGTCATATCTGGCCCCTGCGTTGAGTTTCTCACGGCCTGCCCTAGGTGGGGTGCGATCCCACAACCTCCCACACCGGAGGCGACGATGCTAACTGCTTCGCCAAGAGGTTGACAAACACTTGGTGGGTTGGTTAGCACGTGTTTTATGGGTGGAGTGAGTGCACATCCGTTACACTGATATTCAGTATTTTATGTCTCCATGTAGCCTACACAGGGGCAATACATAAAGGATAGGCTTGCTATCCTCAGTGTTAAGCTAACTGCCTCCTGACTTGACAAGGTGTCAGTCTTCTCATCTAATTTGCAATAATAATAACAATATAACAAGTTATTTCCCCAAACAATCTCTGACTTTTCCTCTCACTCTGTCTTTTTCACTTCAGATGAGATGCTTACAGAGGTCTCTGCACGATGCTGGTCTTTAAATTTCTTGATCAGTTTGTAGAAGTAATCCAAACCAGCACTATCGAAGATGCCAATGTTCAGGAAGTCTAGCAGACGGCCACTAAAGGGAAATATGACTGCAAGGAGACCAAAGGTTTGTTAGCCAGAATTGACATACAAGTGATATGAAAGTGCTTATATGATCAAATAATCCTTGAAAGAAAAACATACGCTGCATAAATAACGGCCACAATTTTAAGTTAAGAATCTTCTTGAGGTTAACAACAACGGGGTCATCTGGATTGTTAATGGAGTCGGCCTCAACACTGAACGATGCACTGGTCACAACATCTAAACTGTAAGGACCCATAAATCTATGGTAAAAAAAGAGAGAGGTTTTTGCTTTGTACATTTATTCATTTATGACCAACAATGTGATGATGTGCTAACATATAACAAATTAACAACATACTGTTTGACATCGATGGGCTCAT
Source organism: Trachurus trachurus (assembly GCF_905171665.1). Taxonomy (NCBI): domain Eukaryota; kingdom Metazoa; phylum Chordata; class Actinopteri; order Carangiformes; family Carangidae; genus Trachurus; species Trachurus trachurus. The sequence continues at coordinate 9,934,746 of NC_139906.1, forward strand.
CCAAATTCTGTTGTCCGAGTTTCTCAACAAGTCGGTCTGCGTAGCGAGCAACAAGGGGAAACACCTTCACAAAACAAGAGTTAGTTGATGACACTTTAAATATATAATATAAAATATATAATAAAATAAAATAAAATAAACACTTATGCCACATTTTGGGCATCAAATTATTATTTGAATAAAACTAAATTTTTTGAGGTTTAGAAATGAAATGTCTCTTATAGACACTGTTTTTTTAAAAATTGTAAACAGGTTAGGTGTAGGTAAAATCTCCACCTGCTTTATAACCAGCTGTCATAAATGTAGAGGTTTTAGGTAGCAGGACATGTAAATTAGTCAGCACTGGATCTGAGTACTGTATTAAAGGTTACTTTCCCCTACTGTTAATGTTATGAATTTTTATTCCAATCAGAGCAGTTTCTCTCACCGCATCTAAATACTGACACATAGATAACCTGTACACACACACACACACACTACATACAGTATATGTGGGCAGACAGAGGTTAATGCATCTGTATGACTGCACTAGGACACTGGGAGCAGAAAGCAGATGAGCTTTGTGAGCTCAGATGTGACACCAACCTGCTTCAGCCGTCCACTGGTGAAACACGGAGACAAAGTGCTCCGAATTCTTTTCCACCTTTCATCTTTAACTGCTGTGATGGCATCTTTCATAGGTCCAGTATTAATACCTTCCTGTGACAAAAAAGGACATTTCATATCCAGGCTGCCTGACTGGAATGAACATGCTTAACCACCTTTTCTTTACTGATGCATCTTCAAAATACGTTTAAAATATCTTTAAACTTAGATTTTCACAGAACTAATGCTGCAAATTGTACAAAGTTTCACTCCATAAGTTTAACAGTGCAACTGCTTTAACAGTCGATCGCACAAGACTAACAAAGGAAACAGGAAATGGCATATGATAAAAGATCAATGAGGATTTTATGAACTGATATCGAACCTTTCAAATAAAGATCAATATGAATCGGAAAACTGATTTTTTTTTAACCTAGCCCTAGTTAACATGTTTACAACTCTCAGAACTGCATAATTAGGCCTACACTAAATGAAATGACTCTCTTACCTTGCGGTTGGTGAACGCAGTGTAGCAGTCCTTCACCATCACATGTTTGATGATCTCAGGGTCTAACACCATTAGAGCTGGACGTCTTCCTTCATACAGCCTGTGCATAAACAACAACAGTATAGCAAAAAGATGTGCTTAGATGTCCAAATGATGAATATTTGATCAATTAAATGAATATCTAATAAAGCTAGGAGAGAAGAAATTAGAGTGGAAACATCTGTAGCATGCTGTGGAAAATAAACACTGGTTATAATTTTTATTCTTTAATTCATATACTGAGATGCACAAGCTTGCTCTAGTTCTTGTACAATATCCCAACAATACTAATAATACTACCAATAATAACAATAATAATAAAAAAAAAAAAAAAAATAAACTTTTTACTGCACAACATTTATTTGATATACAAAATTCATTAAAAGCAAATAGATAACATTTTCAAATTCTTGTTGCATAACTTTGTTTTTATCTTCTCTCTTGTCCCATTAATCAACCTAAAGTTTATATGTTGGCTCTTTGGAGAGGACGCACTGGCACCGTCACTGAGTAGCTACTTCTTCCACAGTACTTCCAATACCTGTAGGAGTAAACCTTGAAAGACCAAAAAGCAACTCACCCCCACACATCTCCATACTTGGCTTGGCACTCTCGCTCAAAATGAAGAAATCCCTACAAAGGATTTCAGATAAATATGTCAAGTGTCAAAGGTCAAAGGGGCACAGAGCCTCCAACAGGTACACTCATAAAGAGAAAAGTCAGGTTGTTGAAATTTCTGCTACAGGAGAGAGACTGCCAAACGCAATTTCATTGTATGTGACTGCAATGACAATGACAAACTTAAACTTTTATGTTTCATGGGAAAAACAACAACAACCTCATCATCTCAGATATGTGTTTACCTTTCTCATGTGATGCAGTGTTCCAATAAATGGCAGTGGTCTTGGTCCAGGTATTCCCAGCTTACTGAAAACACTATAGGGCCAAATGCCATAGCTAGATGACAAAAGAGAAGGGACAGGGATCAATAGTACAACATCTTAATAAGGAGTTGTCACACTCAGTGGAGGCAGAAAAAGACATAACATAACATAACCAGGATACGTCTTAGTCTGGATGGATTCTTTTCTTTTCAGACTTGCGATATTGTAAATTAATAACAGCGTGACTTTTCAGTGCGTTTTTGAGAATCTCTTTTTGTTTGGTGATGAACAGACTTGTGACAGTTCACATAATGTTTCTGCTGCAGTTTAAGTCGTTTAAATCAGATTTAGGCTACAATCATAGAAATATAAATCATTGTGAGGATCATTGATCTAAACCATTTTAAGATTTAGTTTTTAATTATTTCTATTTATTTCTTAGTATTAGCAAAGTCCTAACCTCTCTGGTGCGTTCACACCAAAAGCTTCCAAAGCTTCAAAAACGCCGGAAATCATCCATTTTCAATGAGAGCTCGGCGACCTCAGCGACCAAAGCGTCACGAGACAAGAAGTTGAGTCTTGGTCAACTTTATGGTAATGAGCTCCAGCGCAATTCAACTTTTGACCTCAGTCACGTGAAGAGCGACTATAGCTGTCTGTAACGGAGTAAATGTAGCGCGTTACTAACTTACTACCCACCTCTGCCTACTGCGTGGTACAAAAGATGTAGAGTCTACTCACAGTAACAACAGGGTGACAAACAGAGCCACCAAAGTCCATGTAGTGGGTGACAACAACGTAAAGAACATGTCGAGAGCTGGACACAAACCGACTGTGACTGATGTGAGGAAGTGGGAACAGCAACAAGAGAGCTTAAAGTACACAGAAGTGGGAGGGGCTAAGAGACTGTGGCCACGGGGAGGTCACATGAGGTTGTTGAATTGCATCTTTAGTTTTTATGTTTTTACTAGAGCACAAAAGAGAGTAACGACCTTATTTTTACAGTCTATGGTAACGACACGCATTGGTTCAATGGAAGCGCCTCCTGATGGCGGAATATGGGTATTGCAAAAGCGCCCAGCCAAGAACTGACAACTCTGCATTGCTGGTGAATGAGCAATTGTGGTATTTTCAATAATTTAAGGACATTTATAGATCACCCACGTTAATAGCATCATTGAGGACCCTTTACAGATAAACATTAACACATAGGCGAGTAAAAAAAAAAAAAAAAAGTAAGTAAAAGAGCAAGTTTCCTCATTTCAGTGTAGTAAATAGGCCTAATGCGTTGAATAACATGTACAGATTTACTTAAAATGGTTTAGCACCCTTTTGGAAAAGTTGGCTTTGGATGAAATTTGTTCTGTTCCATTGTGTAGCTGGACAATAAAGCTCTGCAGAGTTGAGTGATAAATCTGTAAATATCTGTGAGTTACTAGCAACTTCAGCCTCCTACATGTAGTCACATGATTTTTGCAGTTGCATGACTTTTGACTTTGTGTACAGTAACCCACCTAATCTCAGAGACATAACGTTATTGAGCATTTTTCATTACAGTGTGTTGCTGTGTGTTCCTCACAAACTGACCAGAGAGCACATGTGCGTTGTTTTCACTTTATTTCTTTATTTAATATGATGTTATTCATACATTTTCGATTTTCCATGTCCATCTGGTTTGTTTCTGTTCATTATTAACAAAAAACAAACAAACATGCATCTTAACTGGAGCCAAGATGCAATATAATTATTCTTGTTTATTTATTGGGATCCCCATTAGCCATTATTTCATGATAGTAGCAATAGGCTACTCTTCCTGGGGTCCAGATGATATAATAATATAATTGAGTATGTAATTAAGAATATTATAGCTCAATTAAAAGTGATCATCCATTTTCTTAGTCAAAGGAAGATAGTTGTGAAAAGAACAACTAAAACTTCTTTTAAAAAGTGCAAGTCTGGTTGTCAAAAACACCATCAGTGATACAACGACTTAAATCAACTTACAGGTCTTAAAAAGGCACATTGTTAAGATTTTATCTGTCTGTAAAGTTATCACATCATAAAGTTTCATACAGTTACACAAAATTAACGTCTGTGTTACACTGACAGAAGATTTCATTGGCGCTTGTCACTGACACCAGTGGCGAAATTGATATGCTGCAGAAAGATTAAAAATATCTCTGTGTTTGTACTTTTTAAACATCAAACTAAAAATTACATACACACAAATTCATATAAAAGTGAACAAGTGAATAAAATGCATTTAAGTTATTAATTGTTGATTATGCTACGCATTTTCAGCAACAAGCACTGAAGTTAGTTAAGTGCTTGAGTTTGACAGGATTTCAGAAGCAGAGATCTTCTCTCTCAGACAGCTACTGCTCTCTGGGAACAAACTTGAGTTTTATTGGCTGCTGTGGCGTGAGCTTCCAGTCAAACTGTAAAGGAATCTACGGGGGGAAAAAAAGAGCAGAAACAAAATCAGGGACATGACAGCAGAGGGCGGGGTGTGACGGTCTAAATGCATGTTGATAGGTTCGTTGTTCTCTTACCACAGTGTCTTTGCATGTTTCCACGGTGTAATCCTGCAGGATACGGACAATAACCATTTTCATGGTGAGGAGAGCGTAACGCATCCCAACGCAGTTACGAGGGCCGAGTCCAAACGGCATGTATGCGTATGGGTTCACCTCCTCCTCGCTCTCTTTACTGAACCTACACACACACAGACACACACACACACACACACACACACACAAACACACATAGACAACAGATAAACTATAAATACGAGCTGAAAAATGAAACAACACATCACTGTATACCACCAGTACCTGTGTGAAAACACCCACTGTGGCTACACTTAAGCAGTTTTTAAAGGAAGTGTTATTTATTCCTAGATTTTATTTGTTATTTTTTGTCAGACTGTCAAACTAGACTAGATTAATTCATGTTTTACAAAGGGTTTAAACTGAACCTGGCCTTACAACATTAATAATCATATCACATCCATGCAGGCATATGGATTTGTATACTACGTATATGTATACATAATACTGTATAGTATACACACAGTAGGCTATACAATGTTTTATTATATAACACACTGGTATCAGAACATCTCTAAATGCAAGTCAAATAAAAAATAAGTTAGAGTAAATATAATTACATAACCATAAGTATGATTACACGCTGGTGATGAAGTTTGTCTGAATAGATAAATGTGAAGGTGTATTTTAGGTGGGATTTGAAAAAAGGAAGATAATGTATATTGCACATTTCTCTCCTGAATTCTTGCACGTAAAGAACGGGAGTGTATTTATTTACCTCTCTGGTCTGAAAAGCTCCGGTGAGTGCCAAAAGCGCGGGTCCTTGTGTAGTGTGAACACGGGGATCTCAACCATTGTTCCCTCAGGAATGGTGATGCCCTGGACCTGGACAGTTTTTTTGCACATCCTCTCAAGCCGCGGTGCAGTAGGCAAGATTCGCAGTGACTCAGAAATAACCTGGTCCAGGTACTGAAGCTCGAGGAGATCCTTGTACGTAACTGGAGCCTAGAAAAGATGGTAAAGGAGGTTAGGGAAATACTGACCACACAATGTAGGTGCACGGATAATTTATTACAAAGCCATATGATGAATGATGAATATGTTACTGTACATCTTTCGGTAGGTTGGCATCGATTTCCTTCTGTAATGTGTGCATTGCCTCAGGGTAGAGGGCCATATTGTAAAAGAAGTAACTTAGAGTGCCACTGGTGGTCTCATAACCCCCGAATACGAAGATGAAGGCCTGGGAGAGGATCTCATGATCAGTCAAACCTACAACAGAATACAGTAAAGCAAAAGGTCATGTGAATGACAATATAGAGGAATTGTAAAAATGAATTAACTTGAAAAATGGCACATTAGAGGAGCCAGACATAGGCTATATGAACACAACGCTTTAATGAACCAAACATCAGTCAATCAATAGGAAGAGTAACTTTGATTTATGGCTGTGGTGAAGAAGACCTTTAGTCGGCTGTTCATGTTCACTCTTTATGGCACTTTCTGGTATCTCGTTCTCAACCAACACGCCCAGGAAGTCCGCCTGACTCTGCAACAACACAAACAAGACTCAGCGTCTGCAGAAACACCACGAAAAAGGCAGAGTGAATATTATAATACATAACATAATACATGCCCACAATGTCAAATTAGACATTTTGGGGGAATTATGCTTTTTCACTTTGCAATTAGATGAGAAGTCTGCTATATAGGTTTTATATATAGGTATTTAGCTTAGCTTAGCAATAGCATACGGACAGGGAGTAGAGGGAAACTGCCTCTGTTTGTCTGCTGTCAGTCTATGGACCATGCCTACAGCCAAAGACCGTCTTTGCTACAACCAAAGACGGTTTAGAAACCAAGACGGCCCATGACCATGGATGTAATAGATCCATGCCCATGACGAGTCAGTTTTCTGTCTCTGTGTCACTGTAGGTTTCGCCATTACTCTGCCCTTTTAGGAGACCAGCAGCAGCAGGTCTCAAGTCTATTGACTGATCTCCTAGGCAATGTCAACCTACGTTTGCGAATGCCCGCGCTAACTAATTTTTGTAATGCTAAATATGACTGTTAGCTGTGTAAATATTTAATGTTATCATAGGAAAATATAAATAGCTCACTTTCGTCCACTGACAACTTTTATAAATGCACACACGCGTTGGGGTACAATGTTTATAGCTACAGTGTTAAACTAACTGCCTCCTGACTTGACATTTAACAGACGGACAGTGTCAGTCTTCTCATCTAATCTAACAAGGTATTTCCCAAAACAGTCTCTGACTTTTCCTCTCACTCTGTCTTTTTCACGTCAGATGAGATGCTTACAGAGGTCTCTGCACAATGCTGGTCTTTAAATTTCTTGATCAGTTTGTAGAAGTAATCCAAACTGGCACTATCGAAGAGGTCAATTCTCAGGAGTCTTAGCAGACGGGCACCAAATGGAAATATCACTGTAAGGAGACCAAAGGTTTGTTAGCCAGAATTGACATACAATGCTTATTATATGATCAAATAATCCTTGAAGGGAAACATACTCATTATAATGAATGGCCACAATCTGAAGTTAAGAATCTTCTTGAGGTTAACAACAACGGGGTCATCTGGATTGTTAATGGAGTTGGCCTCAACACTGAACGATGCACTGGTCACAACATCTAAACTGTAGGGACCCATAAATCTATGGCAAAAAAAGAGAGGTTTTTGCTTTGTCCATGTATTCACTTTATGGCCAACAATGTGATGATGTGCTAACATAATAAATTAACAACATACTGTTTGACATCGATGGGCTCATCCAAATTCTGTTTGAGTTTCTCAACAAGTCGGTCTGCGTAGCGAGCAACAAGGGGAAACACCTTCACAAAACAAGAGTTAGTTAATGTTCAGTGGAGACATGAATACAACAATGTGGAAATACTCCACTGAGTAAAATTTTATTTAAATTTAATTCTCTTAATTTAGTCAAAGAACAAAAGTATCATCAGCAAAATGAACTTGAAATCTGATATAAATATACAAGCATCAGATCCAGATGGAGCTCCTTTATACTACTGTATACACAGTTTAGGCGGTTTATTCAAGAAGTTAGAGAGGTAAATCGTAGGGGTATTGAGCTGGTTAATGGTGCAGGAGAGAAGAAAAAAGTTCTACACATTTTGTATTTATTTTTTGCTTGTTGTTATTTGCAGTACAAACTCACACCTCTGCCACTCTGGGCATCAAATGATTATTTAAATAAAAATATTTGTAAGGTTTAGAAGTGAAATGTCTCTCATAGACAGTTTGGGGCGAAATCACACAGTTTTTTCAAATTGTATAAAAGTCTATACGTTAGGTGTAACTACAATTTCAATCCACTTTATAACCAGTTAATACAGCGGTCATAAATGTAGAAGTTTAAGGCAGCAAGAAATGTAAACTCAGCACTGTATTTGAGCTAAGGTACTTACTGTAAAAGTTGTTATGAATATTTATTTCAATCAGAGCCAACTACTCTCACTGCGTCTAAACAGATTGACACATACAATAGATACCACACACACATACACACACACACACACACACACACACTACATACAGTATGAAGACAGATGTGACACCAACCTTCTTCATCCTTCCACTGGTGAAACACGGAGACATAGTGCTCCGAATTCTTTTCCATCTTTCATCTTTAACTGCTGTGATGGCATCTTCCATAGGTCCAGCATTAAAACCATCCTGTGAAAAAAAAGATTCAATTGGTAAGTGTTTACATTTGAGTACAGAAGAGTTAAATAGACCATTTGTGTAACACCTCTGAGGGTTGGTTCATATCCAGGCTGCCTGACTGGAATTAACATGCTTAGCTGCCTTTTCTTTACTGATGCATCTTCAAAATATGTTTGGAATATCTTTAAACGTATAAAATACTGCCTGGTCTAATAGAGTGGGTAAACACCTGCAGATGTGTCAACATTAGGGCTGATACTACCACTGCTGATTTACTGAATCAATTCAATTCCGATTAACAATGTCCCAATTTGATTCGATATTGATTCATTCTGAGATATTTCAGTTTAAATACCAGTTTTGCTTGGTTTCGAAAGAGTTAACAGTCGATTGCACAAGACTAACAGAGGAAAGAGGAAATGGCATACAATAAATTAAAAAAAAATATGTATGAATCGATATCTTTTAAATGAAAATCAATATGAATTTTTTTTAACCTAGCCTTTATCTATTTTCTTTTCTTTTACTTGTATTTTCTCTTGCTTTTAACCCTGTTTTTAGTGTTTGTTTTTATTCTGTCTTATGCTTTTTTTTTTTTTAAATGTTTCTTTTATTTTACTTTTATTTGCTCTTGCATTTAACTCTGTTTTTATTGTTTTGTTTGTTTTTATTCTGTCTTATGCTTCTTCTTTTTTTTATGTTTTGTCTTTATGTAAAGCACATTGAGTTGCCTTGGTATGAAATGCGCTATATAAATAAAGATGCCTTGCCTTGCCTAGCCCTAGTCAACATATTTCCAACTCTCAGAACTGCATAATTACACTAAATGAAATGAGTCTCTTACCCTGCGGTTGGTGAACGCAGTGTAGCAGTCCTTCACCATCACATGTTTGATGATCTCAGGGTCTGTCACCATTAGAGCTGGACTTCTTCCTTCATACATCCTGTAAATGAACAACAACAGTAGCACAAAGTACGAGATGTTGAAATAATGATTTCTTTTTTTAATGTATTTAATGAAGCAAGGAGAAACCAAATTAGAGTGGAAATATCTGTAGCATGATAACAATAAACACCGTTTATGGTTTTTATTTTTTCATTCATATACTGAGATGCACAAGCTTGCTGTAGTCTGTGTACAATATCCCAATAATAATAATAGTAGGCTTAATAATTATTAAAGTTACGTGCTCAAGTTCAAATTAAAATAATTAGCCTAGCTTTTTACTGCACAACATTTATTTGATATAAGAAAGAATTCATTAAAGTAAATAGATAACATTTTCAAAATCTTGTTGCATAACTTTGTTTTATCTTCTCTCCTGTCCCATCAATCAATTTAAGGTTCATCTGTTGGCCCTTTGGAGAGGATGCACTGGTACTGTCACTGTGTACTTCCACCACTATCAATACCTGTAGGAGTAAACCTTGAAAGACAAAGCAGCAACTCACCCCCACACATCTCCATACTTGGCTTGGCACTCTCGCTCAAAATGAAGAAATCCCTACAAGGGATTTCAGATAAATGTGTCAAGTGTTAAAAGGTCAAAGGGGCACAGAGCTTCCAACAGGTACACTCATAAAAGAATAAACATGCAGAGATAAGTCAGCGCCGGGCAGGTCATTGAAACTTATGAATTTATGTTTGAGGGGGGAAAAAAAACCCTCATCATCTCAACTCCTTACAAAACAAACCTTCAGATTTGTGTTTACCTTTCTCATGTAATGCAGTGTTCCAATATATGGCAGTGGTCTTGGTCCAGGTATTCCCAGCTTACTGAAAAAACTATAGGGCCAAATGCCATAGCTAGATGATAAAAGAGAAGGGACATGGATCAACATCTTAATAAGGTTGTCACACTCAATGAAGGCAGAAAAGACCAGAGGAAGTTCAACATAACCAGGATAACTCTTATCTGGATGGATTCTTTTAAATTCAGACTTGTGATATCGTTTCAGTGCGTTTTTGAGAATTACCACTCTTTTTGCTTGGTGATGAAGGAACAGTTCACATCAGACTGTTTCTGCTTACATTGTTTAAATCACATTTACAATCATGGAAATGTTAATGTGAGGGTCATTGATCTAACCACTTTTGAGATTTATTTATTTATTTAACTTCTATTATTATTATCTAGAGCTTCCTCATAGAAGAGGAGTAGCCTAAAAGACCATCTCCTCGCTGTAACATTACAGGATATTGTTCAATTAGCCTGTAAAGCTGTAATAGTGATGATATATTCATTTAGTGAGGTAAACTCAATGTGTCGCTCTGATTTATGTAAAGCTGGTAGCTACTGTTGATCATTTCCGACCAAACACCACCTGCGTCAAACCAGAGACCTTAAAAGTTACCCGCGATTGCTACGTAGAGTGTAGAAACTACTCACAGTAACAACAGAGTGACAAACAGAGCCAGCAGAGTCCATCCTGTGGGTGACAACAACGTAAAGAACATGTCGAGTTTTACGAGGAAAAGTTGGACACACACTGCGATTGATATGAGGAAGTGGGCTGGAACAACAACAAGTGACCTTTAAGTACACAGTAGTGGGAGGAGCCAAGAGACTGGGGCCACGGTGAGGTCAATATTACCATATTATTACATGATGATGTAGCTAATCATTGTATGGGATGTAGTTAGATGACGTTTTTAGTTTTTACCTTTTTAACCTTTTTATATAGTTTACCATCTAGCCTTCACCTAGATGGGGCGTATGGATGTATCTATTATATTATATTGTATTATATTATATATAATATCATTCTATAATATATAATATATTATATTATCCATGGTGGGGTTGCAGCTATGCAATGTTGTAAAAAAGAAGAAAAGAAAAAAACACTTTTGCACCCATTTCGAAAAGTTCGCTCTGATTTCTTTATGAAATAGTTTCATATTCACAACCCTTGACAGATGTACCGGACAGGTATATACTGTAAGGTTTTTCAAACACAAACTGAGTTTTATAAAAATCCATTAGACTGCAGGTAAAAACGAAAGTCGATTTCACTCGACAGCGACAGATCCCATCTGTCACATTTTTTGGAAAAACCTCCTTTAAATCATCGTAAGTTGAAAAAAAAAATCATAAATCATAAATCGGATATTTCTCCGCGTGTTGTTGGGACTACGAAAGAGAAAAATAATACGAATCAATTTGAGCCCTTCTGAGCCTTCTCGTGCACCGTAGGTAACCCGGAAGTCCTATCGTCGGTGTGATCGCTGTCCTCCACATTTCCTCAGGTTTGTGTTTTAAACTCTGTGAGTCTGCACGTTTTTCTTCATCCCGTCGCTGGAAGCTGAAGTTGCACTTGTCTTATGAAGAATGCCAGACTATAAACAGGCTTGTGGTGTCATTTTATACGAAAAATAAATAGACGTCCTCTTTGAACTGCCCTTGATCTGTAACACTAGGCTAAAGCTAAGCTATCATCACATAGCACACTGCATGCACGCGTTTGGTTTTAACTGGCACGGTAATTCCCTTATCTCTGTCCTGATTGCATTTATTTAAAAAATGACATTGTTAATAACATTAGCTTTAAAAAAAATGCGGATATAAATGCACCGGAGTTAGCATTGTTGCTATTTTTCATCCGCTGTCCCCTGGCAGTCAAAGACACAGAACACAGAACAACAGAGATAAAAGCAGGCACAATATTGACAAACAAAACAAAAACTTGACAGAGAACGCGAAACACAGAGACAAGGTAGTACAATAGCATCTGATTAACTAAAACAAGAAGGTTAGAAGAACAATAAAGGGAAATAACAGATAATGTAATATTATGTACAGCCAGAGAAAATATTTCATAAGACAAATGAGATTTTGGGAGCATTGGGATGAGCAAGAAAGGTATAGTGGTTGTGGGACCCTGAAAGACTATAACGCTTTGTAGGGCTGAGTTTAGTGATAATAAATACCTGTGGGGTTATCATTACTAGCACTAGTCACTTGATTTTTGCCGCTCAACACGTTTTTTACTGTTACCCTTTTGACTTTTTGTACAGTAACCCACCTAATAGATAACGTTATTGACGTGATGTCATTGTCATGTGCAGCTGTAAAAATTGTCTCATTGTATGACTCAACACTATGTCGAAGGTAAACAAGTAGTAACTTAATCGGTTTCGACCCACAGTTCATTTTTTATTATTCATCCCAAGTTCAATAGTACAATGAAATGTGGTGTGCGGGGGAGAACAGAGCAGCCACTACAGTGGAACAAAATAATAAATACAGAGGGGATGAAATAAGAAAAAAAAAACACTATTTACATGTATGAAAATTAGACTTTTATGCATAAAAACAGGAGGAATCGGCAGTGTTGCACATTGAGTCCGAAGCAGTCGTGGTTTGTAGTGTATTTTTATGTGAGCAGTGCTGTAAACAGTGCTGACAAGCAGGTAAGCAAATACCGTATGCAATATTGAATATAGGGGAAATTGTCAAAACATGAAATAAGCACTGTCGACATTAAACAATATATCCATAATACCATTTACAAAGAACTATGCACAGATTGAATAAGGATAGTAGTATGTATGGATTATTGCAAATAATGGTATTACAATTATATTATTAAGGGAATTATTGGTTGATTGCTAAAACTGTCCTGAGTTGAATTCTCCTCAGGTATGTACTTCATCTAATGCAGTTTATCTGACTTGCTGCAAACACAATTTCCACAAAAGAGCTGAAGGACTCCAGTAATTTTATGACACACAGATTAACAAATGGGTCAAACTCCTCTGCGGTTGAAGTGTTGTATAAGTGTTTACGATGTGTCAAGGCCAGTTGATTATTTTTCACAGTGACTAAACTTTTACTGTTTCAGGTTTTTACCATAATTGGCTTTGTTTTCTCATGACCTGAAGGTTTTGTAAAGCTCCTCCACTCAAGCATGGACTGTAATTTGACAGCATTGTTCTTCCTCTCCTGATTTGTTTGTCCATTACACCTTTTTTCTACAGTGAAGATGCAGCCCAATTACTCTCAGTGAGATGTCGTAGCAGCCGGTCACATATTTATCCGGCCTTGACTGCTTAATCCGGTCCCTGTGGTTTAAGGGGTTTTTGCCATGTTCACATCATATTGTTTATAACATAATTAGGAGCAGCCGAATGGTGGAAAAAACATTTACATCAGCCCCTGGCTTGTAATTCTGAATACTGCTGGCTGTTGCATCAAATAAAATCCAGCATGAACACTAATAGATTAAATTCAGCTCATTTTACAGGAGTTGTTTGTATCTGGTTTTACTTGGTAAAGAGCCGCTGCTAATGCATAAGAAAGGAGAAAAGTTTTTTTTTTTAAACAGGTGCAGCTGCAGCTACAATGGAAACACTAGGGGGGGAATAATCCCTTAGAATAACAGGTATTTTCCTGTTTTTTCCTTCCTGTGCCAGTATTGTATGAATGATTTAGACCATGAGTCATGAATTGGACAAATCCCCAATCTCTCTTTCTCTTGTTTTCTTTCGTTTTGCCACTGTTTCCTGGCATAAAATGTTCGAAAATAAAAAAATATGAACGTAAGCCTGCAAAACTAGGACGCTCTTACAGCTAGTTTGATAGTGGATTCGCCTCTCATTCAGGAAATGATTTGTTCACAATAGCCGTATTCAGGACCTGTATCTGTTGTAAATGATGACCTCTGTGATTACAGCCACACAACTTATCTTGTCGTCTCTGTTTTATTCTCTTCAGAAATAATTAGCCACCATGTTCCTCACCCTCGCCCTCCTACGGAAAGGCATCCCTGGGAAGCAGTGGATCGGAAAGTACCGGCGGCCACGGGAGATCACGTGGCAGATGAACCGCAACACGCTGAAGCGTCTGGAGCGCGAGGCCGAGAACGAGTACTGGATCAGCCGGCCGTACATGACCCCGGAGCAGGAGTACTGCCACGCCGCAGAGCGCAGGGCCCAGAACTGGCTCAAGATCAAGGAGGCCAAATTCGCCAATTTCCCCGAACACAAGCACATGACGGATCACCTGAGTCATCTGAAGACCACCAAGACCTGGTCGAGTTAATGTGAGCTGCGCAACCTGCAAAGACTGGTGCTACAGGTCGATGTGTGCAGTTATTTTGTTATTAACGTGAAGCGGACTCTCGTATGTCAGCCGAGGAGCTACGACACCCTGGCAACCGTCTGTCTGTGGTTTTTCCATCACATGAACTGAACCAGCAGCACTGCAGACTGGACTGTAGTTTCTCCATATTCAGTGCAGCTCCTTCACATAAAGAGCTCTCTACACTTCACCGGAGGGAACTTGTTCACAAAATATACTTTCATGTTAAGAAATTCGGCTTCCCGCTGCTTATTAAATCTGTATAATTATTATATAAACTGCTTAAGTGTATTCCATAAGACAAAGGTTAGGGGGAATTATATAAATTGTTTTGGGAGGTTGGGGCGTATTGACGGGTTAATTTAATTGTAAAACAGCAGAATGCACTCTGCCATTTCACATTTCATGTATTAAAAGGCTGAGACTGACTGTCAGCCCAAATTCTGTACAGCTCACACGGGAGTGTTTTTTTTTAAAATCCTTTTTGAGCCTTTGAAGTTAAGAGAAAAACCAGGAGGAATACACACCCAGGGAAATGGTCTCACTGTGTGCGTGGATTCTCCGACCCTGCTGTAATTTAGTGATGTTTTTCTGTTGGGGGTGAAAAAAAATAGGCTGCGCTGCCGTTATAATAGCTGTTAGTCAGAGGCTTGATTATAGAGAATCTGAGGGCTTTGTGGTGACTCGGTGATGGAGGCCCCCCGCGCAGGAGATTGACCCTTTTTTTATGAAACCTCAGTTTGGTGACATGCAAATATACTGTGCTGGTGATTTGCCAACCTTTTATTATTTCAACACTAATGCAGATCTACAGAAAGAGCCAGGAGTTATTAAAACACCCGAGTCCACGACAGGGTTCTCACGTGTCCTGGAAAACTTGGAAAATGGTTGATCAATTTTCCCCTTCATGAAAAACACATAGAATATGAGACAAAAATGTTAAATGTCCTGGAAAAGCTTGAGTTGTCCTGGAAAATTAGTTATCTAGAGCTAGAGCTCTGTTTGACTTTTTCAGATCCCACTGAGGGTTTCTTGTCCAAAGAATTTGTGAGAAAACTAGAGATTTTTAGTTGATGAGTGTTTCCAGTATTGGACCTATTGTGACAGACTGCTGAGTGACAGGTAGAGGAGCAGTAGAGAGCCGTTTTCGGTGGGGTTTAAAAACAAAAACAGCATGTTTTTGCCTTGTGATACATTTCTCATAATTTCTAAGCATGGAAGAGATTAATTCATAGATAAGTTAGCGCTATAGACTGCACATGTTTGAATCAGACTTATGGGGGTGAGAATGAGAAACCTAGAAACAAACTGGATAAGGTACAACTGTTGAAAAGAACACTTCTCCAAAGCATGAATGGGGCGGGGGATGTGTTAGTGTATGGCAGGATAACATGTCTGTCTGACTCTAACAGGAAAATGATTTTAAGAAAAGAGTGGGAACCCTGCATAATCATCAGACTAAATGGAGACAGGACCATGGGGCTGAGACTTGACTTTTACTCTGCTTTTACCATATATGTAAATTTACACATCATCCCATGAAGACTTTTTATATTATTTGAACTTTAAAAAAACATTTTTTTTAAACTATATTGTCATTTATTAACTGTTTACACAGCAGGCTCCACTTACCCCACAAGAAAGAGCCACAATTGTTGACAAATTGTGAGTGCTGTCATGGAGCGGAGGTTGTGTTGTGGTTTCCCAGGTCCCAGGTGTGTGTGTGTGTGTGTGTGCAACACTACACCCAGGTGGTGATGATACTACAGCATGGTTCTGTTCTCTCCAACCTTTTTAACAGGTTTAACATAAAAAAACAGGAGTATTCAGAGCTTCACCGAGGCACACAGAGCACGGCTTGTTTCCATAGTAGCCATCAAAGTGATTTACACCTGAGACAACAGGTGAAACCAAACTGAGAGGAGAGACAAGCAGCGGTCCCCCGGGCGCCAGGGAAACCAGGTGTGAGGAAACCTTTCTTTCTTTTAATACCTAAACTGTTTTTTGTATTGTTTGTCTCATTTTGATGGGGGGGTGTTGTCACCACAAGCACAATTTGAGCTCTGTGTTAGTATGAACACTGCAGGGTCCAAAATAATTGAACAGGATTAATGAGCTGGTGGGAAAAGTCTGTCTTTGAAAGGGGACGATTCTGCTGCAGGAATCAAAGGGGGGAAAAATCCACATGGTGTGGTATTACTGCTCCTCTGGGCCGCCCATCTCAAGAACCTGACTGCAAGAGATTAATCCTAGAAAAACTAACTAACCGCAGGTCTCCTGGGTCGACTGCAGGAAGCCCTTCCTCCTCCTCTCAGTTTGGTAGCACTCGTTTAACACAATGCACTGGATTTTAGGCACTGAAAGTAAAGTGAGGATGCTTCCAAAAACAATGCCACTTATTTGTTTATCAGACTAACTCACAGACATGAGATTTCCCCCCCCCCAGACATTTAAGTTTATCATTAATTGAAACTTCAACAATTTTGCTAAATAACATTAACATGATTTTCTCATTCGAGCTATAGAGGGGTAGCAGGGATGGAACAAATTGTCAATTTTTGTTTTGTGTAGGTTAAAGTAACAGTACCATGCTGCATTTATGCTTTAGTAGAAAAGTCATTTAAAAGCATTTAGTATTGTTTTGCTTTGTTTTGTTTTACTTTTAAAGCAAGAGAGCAAATTAATAAGCGCTGAAATACCTCCCAACGCAGAAGACAAATAGAATAATGTATGGTATATTAATGGATAAATGTCAATGTTGTTGGTAATGGTGATATTCATTGCAATGGTTTTTTAGGCTACAATGAATATTGCATTAATCAGTAGGCCTAATATCTATAAAGGTGATACTATGGCAGCCTGTTCTAGGATTATTGATTAGATTTTGTAACGTATGATAAAGTGCAGTTTTATCAAGAAGAAGTATAAAGGTGAAAAGTGTCAAATACAATAGGCCTAACAACTGAAGTGGCAGGGTGGATGTTGTGTCCAGCAGGTGGCGCTCCAGGTCCTGGCCGTGTTGACTGTGGAGGAGCCAGAGCAGCAGCAGCAGCAGCAGCAGAGCCACGGCCCCTCCTGTGCGCTGCGCTGCGCCCCACCACCACCACCAACACCACCACCACCACCACCGCGGCTGCTGCTGCCGTTGTTTTCCTCTGCTGGACGATGAGATGAGGTGCGTGAAGAGGCGCCAACGCACCGCACCGGGGGCTGAGGAGGCAGCTAATGAGCAGACCAGACAGACGGCCCCTGTCCAAGACATCCTCCACGCAACAGCAGCAGCAGCAGCAGGACGCGTCTCAGTGTTGGAGAGACCATGAAGAGGAGCGGCAGCCCGAGGAGTAAAGATTCACCTGCAGACTGAGTGAAGAGGCAGGATGGCGGGGGGTCGGAGGGGACTTGTGGCCCCTCAGAATACTTTTTTGGAGAATATTGTGAGACGGTCGAACGGTAAGGAGAAAGGTCCATATGCTTTCACCAATTTACGTTTTTAACATTAAAAAAAACAACAACACACAATCCAGCCTGCTGCGCAAACTAGGCTCTCTTGGAAACTATGAAAGCACTTTAATTATGTGGCAGTCTCTCTAATCAAACCTACCAACCAATTAACGAAATTAACAGATGAAGGAGGCAAATTGGTGAGGGGAAGAAGGAAAGTTTTTCCCCCTTTATTGAGCAATGTAGCCAAGAAAAAAAGCTGAAGTGTTTAAATAATCTCACATTTAATGTAAATCACATTGATTTTTTAATCACAGATGGAGACAGTGCTCCTGTTCTCAGTTGGGAACCAAGGTAGCAGCTGCAGTAGCCAGGTTATAAGACAATCATTAAATTGTACGACTGATTACATAACACTACTGTAAGTCTTAAGTAAAAAAAAAAAAATGATGTGGACCAGAAATGTCTTGTCAAAATGTCTTTATGCTGATGCAAGGAAAGTGCAAGTAGCCTATAGTTGCCTTTTGTCTCATTTCCATAAACATGTAAAGGTTCAGATCTGTGTCAGATGAGATCAGTAGGATCTCCAGTGAGAGCACACACTGACGCCTTCTGTGTTGTTCACCACGATTTCCCTTGAGCTGCAGAGATAGACATGAAATTAAATCATTCAACTTTTGTTTAAGCCTCATATTAACCAACAGAATCTGCATTTGTGCCCAAGGCTATTGGAAACCCCAGGCTCTGCCCCAGTAAGACTGCTGCATAGGCAATATTTCTTTTCTTTTGAATTTAAAATTTTGTGCCACGGAAACAACTTTAAGCCCTAAAACCATATTGAACACCATACAGTAGGTTAGATTGAAAAAAAGAAGTCCTCCATAACTAAGACAGTTAAGTACATTTGGAAGCTGAAACTTATCAAACTCTTGATGGAAGTCTTACAGTATTTTTGGACATGGGTGCCAGTAACCCTTTGGCATTTGTTTGGTAGTATTAGATCCAACAGGAGGTGACAGGTCAGTCTGGAGAGTTATGACACTAGACAGCCTACTGTGAGAAACAGAGCCAGTGGGGTTGTGTGAATGCCTGTCACCAGCCACATTTAGGGACACCAGTTAATTGGCTCCAGGTGCAATGACCTATTTTTCCCAGTGGAGGTTTGGTTAAAGCATTGTTTGGGTGTTTTTTTTTTTTTTTTTTTGTATCTATCTGCACTTCTTGGGCCTCACTGTCATCTGTAGCCCTGTTGCACCTATCTATGTTAAAAAAAGCTATAAAAACTTGTTTAGAAAGGATGCATGCATGTCTGCAGAAGATGAGCTGTGCGATATTTGGCCCACTATGGTATATGTAGGCCTATATGTTAAAAAACAAACATCCAACCTTCAAATACCAAAGAAAAGGCACTTGTCTTATGCATATGTTTTTTCTTACGACCTTGAGTAGTCCATGGATTAGCAAGTAGTAAATCTCTCCGAAAGCCAGAGACAAAAGAGCCTGGACTCCTATAATCTGCAGGATGCCACTGAGAAACAGCGGAGTGACATGTGAGAGACCACAGCGGTGGGTGGGCGTTCATAAACAATGACATGTTCCTTTTATGTAACTTGGTGTCATTCATTGTTAAATATGCAGCTCTGTGCTACAATTTAATGAATATTTCAGATTTTCATGTTTTTGTCCACTGGTTCAGTATGTTAATAATATACCTCTAAATATAAGGAATAACATGTTGAAGCCTGCTTTTAATCCACATTAAATCAGTCGCTCATTACACATTCCCATTTGCTATGGCAGGAAAAACACAGGTGCAACTAATAACACCCTAATGTCTCTCACCATGGGAAGCATGCACAATGGCATGGAAATTAAGCTACCATGAAAAATATAGATGTTTCCAGATGAGTTCTTGGACACTAATTAATTGATTAATTACTTTAAAGATACAAATCGTCATAGGGAAATCGAAAATCAAGCTTGCTTTTCCTTTGAGTGAAGAGCAGCAAACAAAATGTAGGAGGCTAATCTTGCTAGCGAAGCAACTGTAACGCAAACAAAACAAGAGATACACACGTAAATTTGGAAATGAATTTGAAAAAGCTCTTTCAAACTCTCAAAACCTGTATTAACAGATTTTGTTTGACACTTCGGGGCAGTAGTAATCACAGTATTGACATACCTTTTATGTTCATCCACCAAACCGTTAGTTGTTCCTCATTACTACGCTACGAGAGCAGTGAGAGTTTAATTGAGATGATTTAATTGAGGCTATGTGTTTGAGACCCGAAGAATTATCCAATGTAGGCTAAATAAAGACCATAGAAGTTGTTAGAGTTTAATTTGTAACCCTATGTAGAACAGTTCTGTCATTCCCCCCCCCCCCCCCCCCCCTCCAGAATTAGTACATTTACTTGTGATTGATTGATGCTTTTGTTTGGACTTTCAAATTTTAAATGCAGGTCTTTAAATTAAAGGTGGAGTATTTTTTTTTACTCTGTACTTTTGCCCTTTAGTGACTGAAAATTGCAGATCCACCTTTAATTTGCACAAGTGTACATTAAGAGCAGCACCTTCTGTAAATGTCATACGATTCTGTTGCTGCTATTAGCTGAGACTTAAACTGGTGAGCAACATTAACCTTCAGCCTGATGGATGACTTGATAAATACACATTTCTGAAAATGAATGTTGATGTTTTTATCCTCTATTAGCCGCTCACATAAGAGCAGCACAGTGAGGATTGCTGGTTTTGCAGCAGTGTTGTAACCACCTGTGTCTCTGTTTTGGTTGACACGTCCCATTTTTTTTGTGTGTCTGACATTCAACAGGTGTTTCTCACTGTAATCTGTTAACCTTTCTTTTCTTTTTTAAAAATTTCAGTTTGGACACTGTCACATAGACAGCAAGGTACTATGAAGTTTAGTTTGGCGTGCTGCTTATGTTTTCT
Organism: Trachurus trachurus; assembly: GCF_905171665.1. NCBI lineage: Eukaryota > Metazoa > Chordata > Actinopteri > Carangiformes > Carangidae > Trachurus > Trachurus trachurus. Next base: position 9,955,492 of record NC_139906.1, read on the forward strand.
TTACAGTATCTTTCTCTTTGTAATGTATCACTAAATGTTCTATACCAATCGCTGTTAATTTACAAAGCACCTAACTGATTAGACATGTTGAGATTTTTATTAATATTTTCCTGAAATTTTGGTGCAACACAGCAGTAAAAGAAACAACACAGGGATAACATCAATCATAGACTTTATCTAATTACAAGATCAATATCCATGTGATCATTGTAAAATAACACGTTGGCATGGAACATCTCATGCATCATATTCTGTCGATATTTTCATGCTATTAATTGTCATTTTTATTTTGTGTTTGTGTTCATATCTTGTGTATGTTGGTATTTCTGTGTGTTTTCTACGTGTTTTTGACTCCTTCCTTTGCTCTTTCACCCCTGTGTCGTCACATTGTTGTAATGTGTGTGCATAGACGGGTTGTTTGCTTCGAGATGTGACATATGGATTTCTTTTTTTTGGGTCATTTTTTTGTTTTAAACCCTTTAAAGGGACAACGAGGAGTTTTGGAAAAGCGAAGCGTTTTCACACTACATTTATGAGCCTCCGCGTGCACCGTGAAATTCTTTGACCGGTGCAAGACAGACTCATGTTTTCATTCATCAAGAATTAAAGTCAGAGGTTCGAAGACGATCAGATACCGCCATAGTTCCGACCATAAATGGTGATTCGGCGGCGTTATTCTCATGACTCGCCACAAAACCGAAAGTAAAGAAACGCTGGTCGGCTCGACCAGCATTTCCGCCACCACTAATAATAACAAAATAACGATTGAGACAAGACGATATATTTATCGAAAATGGGCCCATTAACAAGTGTGGGTAGCGGAGATTCATCCACATTAACGTGATACTTTTTTATAACCAAATAGAAACTCCTCGTTGTCCCTTTAAATGTCATATCTCCTATCCACCATTACATCTTACATAAATTTCAGACCCGTTTTATTTTAAATATCATGTCAAAAATAATCTAGAAGAATGATTATTAAATGTAATAAATCTGTAAAGTAACAGCTTGGTTTTGATCCCTGCTCTGGAACAGAACTTTGCTGTTTCTTGCTTTTTATCTGATTCCCAACTAACAATATTCAACTACTTGTTTTGCACATTTATATTTATTTTATGTAAAACTTTCATTTCACAACATGCAGTTGATGAACTATTGGATAAATAATCTTTTAAATCATGATAAGGGTATTGGGGGATACCTCAACATTAATCTTTAATGAGCAAACGTAATCTGCAAAGTCATCAGTTTTAAGTCAACAAATGTATTTATAGCAATACATCAGTTCAATTATTTGCATGTTGTGTTCATTATTCTTAGTTCAAACACCAGCTGCACCAGCTGTTAAAATGAAAAATAACAGTGTTATCCTTTAATTTCATGTGTTATTATGACATCAGAACCATTTTGGCTTTAAGTGATGACACTGAGTAACATTACGTGAATTAAATTGCTGAGGTTTAGAAATATTATGAAAAAATAATAGTTCATTAAAATTAACTTGCAACTCAGTGATTATTTATTACTATTTTAACCTTAAATAAAATTTGCTGGAAGGCCTTGATAACATTCGTATTGAAGCAAAATACACCACATGAGAATTAATGTAAGTGACTTTTAAAAATCTGACAGCTGGTATTAATATCTGTATTTGTATATATCAGTGAGCTGTTTTATACATCAGCAAAGTGTTTGTATTTGGGTTACATTCGTCCATAGACACCCTGTGTGCAGTGTGTAATGGGCCATAGACCATCATGGACCTAATGAAAATCTTTTAAGTGTGTTAGCTCTTAAAAGCAGGGTTTGTCAATCTTTTTTAATGATCGGGGAAACATTGCAAGCTAAATGCAAATTTTTCACATGAGACACATTTTAAATAAACACGCTGAAGTGGCGTAAATATGACAATGCAAGTTTCGACATCGTCATCGTGTCATCGCTGAAAATTTAAATTACCTTCCCAGCACTGGCCCAGTATAACTGCTGAAGCATTTTAAAGCTAAACATTTTCTCTTTTCCTTATTTATGTTGTCCACAGACAAACTTATTGAAGGTGACATTCTTCTCTTTCTCTGAACATCAGTGCTTGCTTTATACTTTATACTACAAGGTTAAACACTACAAAATTCAAATTCAGCTAAAACTTTTTGTTTCGTATACTTTTTTTTTTAACAGTCGCTTTGTTGTTGTGGCCTTTCATTCTTTGAAAAACGTACTACTTTGAAACAAAAGTTCAGTTGCACTTCCACCAAATCATTGACTTTGATTTATATCAGATGTAATAGGCCTTTCAGATTTTCTGAATCTAAACTAAAGCATTTGGGTATTGTTGTTTCAACTGTAACTTCTCAAGTTATTTGCCCTTTTTTTCTTTCCCGTTGACTCCCAAACAGATACCAACTTTGTGCTGGGAAACGCTCAGATAGTGGACTGGCCCATCGTCTACAGCAATGATGGTTTCTGCAAATTGTCGGGGTACCACAGAGCAGAGGTGATGCAGAAAAGCAGCACCTGCAGGTAGGAGAGAGGATCTGTTTATCTTAGTTTACATGTGTGACCATCTTTAGATGCTAAAATATATATATTCACATCCTACTTTTAAATTGTTCCTTTACACAAGTTCCAAACAAACTGGATTTGATGTACCAATTAGTTATGACTTTGGCAAAAACAGACAGTTTGCAGTATCATATAAACAAGATCAGCGAGTGACATAGCAAGAACGTATAGCTACAGCTGTTGTGCTAATCTGGATGAGCCTGGTTGGCAAAGCGAAAAATAATCACACTGCTGCTGATGCTGTGCAGTCAGTGAGAGGATGCATTTCTTTACAATGTTCATTTTAATGCTATAAGTACTTGCACTAGTTGTGTATAGCTCTCACGTAAAGCCTTTTCAATTTTCTGTATACGTTCCCTTTTGTGTTTCTATTTATTTATATTCACACCTCCTACCACCAAGCAGAGCTTCATTATTTGAGGTAAGCTTATTTAGGGAGGATAATGTAATCTGGTTTCAGGTGCATACAGTTTTTGATCATGCTCCAAGGTGTTTCCCATGCAGGTGTTGGTATTTTACTTTCTATAGAACAGAGAATCAAATCTGTTTTGCACAGATTTGCACAATTCCTTCAATCAATTATCAGGATGAGAGGATTTAAAGGATTACTAGTATAGCAAACTGTCATTTCAGCATTTCAATCAGTGTTGTGTTTAAGTGTCGACAAAAAGAAGACTTGCCTTTTCTCATGGATTAATCTGTGGATCACGTTCTTGATTAATATATTAAAGGTAGGGTTGGAGATCCTATGGGCTTTATGCACAGCTCCACTACTTCCTGAAATAAGCCAGCTCCTTTATTTCCTGTCTTACATTATTGTGTCTGACCTCACAACAATGGTCAGGCACACCTGGATTAATCAGTTGGTCCAATAATGTAGACAGGAAATAAAGGAGCTGGCTTATTTCAGGAAGTAGTGGAGCTGTGCATAAAGCCCATTCTGGAGCATTTTTTACTAAATTGTTTGAAATCCTCTTCACACTCCGATTGATTGCAAACAATTAATCAAATGCTTTTTCACAAAAATGTCAAAAAAGTGGTGGAATGGAACAATCCTGTAAAAACACCATCCGATCATCTTGAATGCGACGTTAAAGATGATTGGATTGTGATGTGTCAATCAAGCTGCCGTCTCTGTCCCTCCCTCCATCCGAGTTACCGCATGGAAAAGACAACGCCACTGTACCACACTGAAGTCTGGTAGATGTAGTAGGCTATATGTAGCTCTAAGCTGGATGCTCGGTGGTTTATTATGATGTTAGATGTTTTGTTAGCGTTGCTGCGCAGTGACACGTGACAGTATCGCGAAATGCCGCGTCGCTCACATTGGAATTACATTACAGTCGCTCCGCAAGGGCGATACCTTCGCACTTCACCTTGATGTGAACCAAACGCTGAACAAGCGCTGCATCTTCCTGTGCTCTGGAGGCGGGGCTTCAGAGAGAAAGCTGAGGAAAGGGGCTTTTGACTTGTGTATTTTCAAAATGTGGCCTGCTAGAACCGTTTTTTCCAGGATCTCCAACCCTACCTTTGGTAAAATGCAAGAAAATATCCATTGCAAATTCCAAAAGCATAAAGTAATCCATCTATCCATCCATCCATCCATCCATCCATCCATCCATCCATCCATCCATCCATCCATCCATCCATCCATCCATCCATCGTCAGTCATTTAAAGTAGTCCACACCTGCCTCTCATCAGTTCATGGAGGATCTGAGGCACTTTCTGGCCAGATGACATGTTCCAAAATCCAAAGATACGTAGTTTACTATCATGAAAAACAAAAGAAACCAAAAGGAGCCACATCTCAGAAGCTGAAACCAGTGAATCTTGAAATATCGTCTAATTAAATCAAAACTGTCTTAATTGTTGCAGTTTCAAGGTATAATATTAACCATTGTCATCATCTACGTATTTCATTAGCTTGCTCACATTTTCTAATTAGCTTTTTAACTTGATGTGCACCTGAGATCTATCAGGCACAAACTGGGGACCAACTGACATTTTAATGATGGCACTTTGTAAAACGTCAAGAGATCACCACACTTATTATAATTCATCCGGGGGGGAATATAAATGTGCATACCAAATTTTGATGACAGTTCAACAGTTGACATATTTCATTCATTAACATAACAGCAGGAGGTCATCAGGACTCATTCATCAATGCAAAGATCCATGGAAATACATCCAATAGTTGTGGAGGTATTCCGGTCCCGACCCAAAATGGTGGAACCACCAAGCGTTTCATGTATAGCTCTTTATTTCAAAACCTTGAGTACAGTGATTAGCTTTGCATCATGACCTTGATGATAAAAGTGAGGATCGTCCATAGGGATCCTGGGCTTACAGTCAATAGTGACTTATGAGGAGCTTATAGTGTTGTGGTTCTCAGGGGGAACGCTCTTTATACTAGACCTTACTGAGACCTGCAGCCACTACATTACCCCAATGTCCTTCAGCAGAGGAAGTTAAAAACCACAACACGAGAACAATGCTAGATGATATTCCCATTAGTTAACGACAGTCCAGTAGATGCTCTTTTTCTTGCAAAGCCAGAAACCAGATAACCAAGAGACAAATCTGTGATGTAATCATGTTGAAAAAACTGTGAAGGCTGTTTCCATATGAGTGACTATTACTATAAATCGGTGGACATACTCTCCCTAGGGCACTATCTCCAAAACTGCTCTCATTAGACAGAAATAAGTTCTTCGAATGAGTAGTATTCGTATTTGAGTGAACAATTTTAGGACTTTTATTGTGCCAGTAATAAACATGTAATGCAGGAAGCAGTGTAGCCTATTAATAGGAGCACACAGAAACAGTTGGTGCTGCCATGTTTGAAAGCTGTGGGAGATTTCATCTGTTGTCGGAGATGGTGTTTGTCACAGCCAGCACTGCGGCTATTACTGATTCAGACCCTCAGGTCCCTAAACATAAGCTTCAGAACATTTGCCAATACAAATATTTAACAGTGTGAGTGACGATTTGTTTGAGGTTTATTATTAGGTTACTAGATAGAGTGGAGTCTTATGTGTGTCAGAGGAAGGAAAACAGACTGAAAATCCTCGAAGCATGTTTTTGGAGTTGGATTTAATAGTTCAGGGATCTCAGAAAATACAGTTTCACTTCATTGATCTGTTTGATCTCAGATATAGTAAAATCAGCCTATGGATTTTTTCACTTGATGAAGGAAGTTGACGCATATATGATATAATGATTTCAAAATATAGAAATTGTTCTGTGTTTTCGTATGGTGGCCTGTTTTCAGAATCTGTACTCTGGATTCCCCACTATAATGAGTTTTTCATTTAGTTCAAGTTCAATGGCTCTTGGCTGTGCTTGCAAAGGTCAGTGAAGCCCAGGTCAAAGTTCAACACATTTTCAACACCCCCAACGTGTATGGAAGCTATTATACATTAAAAAAAAACAGAAAATGGCAGCAGCAACTCCACATTGTCTCCATTTTTTCCCGATTTAGTCAAAATGTTGTATTAGCATCAAATTAGCCTCCTGCTGCTAACACAGTGGCTAACTTTTAAAGTGATGAGAGAAAAACCAGATGAATAAACAAATACTAAACAACCAGAAACAGCTGGAATCAAAAGAGCATCTACAGATATAAACCCTCCAACAAGGACACCAGTGAAGCAAATCAAAAAAAAAATTCTGTTTTAAAAAAAGGTTGTCAGTTAAACTGTTAAGTGCCACGGGCTGTGCCAGCAGTGGTTGCCATGGCAACAAAATGTTCAACGGGAATGTTCAGCGGAACATAACTGCCGTTGGGATGATGATGACAGTGATACTAAATAAAACAGAAAAAAAGATGAAGCCATAGCCTACTGACTTCAGTGATGATCCCCCGACTTCTCACTTTCTAAGTAGTTTAACAACTTTTGGATGCAGTGTCATGAAAGTTCCAGATCGATATTCATTTTCCACCAAGGATGAATAGAGATTGCCAAGACACGTGACCAACTGGGCGGCAACGTCATCAGAAACGCAAAGGATTGTGGGTATCTTTGGCCAATTTCCCCCGATCTACATAGCGCGCTAGACACGGGACGATTGATACACATTTCCTCGAAAACCACACAAGCTTGAACCGTCAGATTTTGTCACTATGTTCAGCACTCAACACCGACCAATCCTGGGAAAGCTTGTGAAATTACGTCACGCCATTCAAAAGTTATTAGCACGAACCTGTTTTTGACTACGGAAAGTAAAATGTTAGGTGCTGTAGTTTTTTTGTGATCAAAAGTTGTATTGTGTGTTTCATGCAATAATAATATGACCTAACAACAGATGAATTCGTACATAAACAGGTCCTAATGTATGCAATGTCATAGTTTTGAAGTTTAGAGGCAAAACAGGTTGAAGTGTCAGTAGTAGCTGCAGGGACGATTGATAAGCTGTTTCAAATGTCCCGCCACCGTGCGTAGTGATTGTGGTCACATTGCGCGATCAATATCTGTATATAAATCACCAAATTAATACCCTAACTGTTTTGCAATGAACAACAACCGATTTTAATGAACAACATGTATTTTTAATAAACACCACATATTTTTAATGTTCGTGTTTATGACGTGAATCAACAGCAAAGTGAGGGGAAAATGCCGAGGGAAAAATGACAATATGTTCAACTGTGTATCCATAAACATGACTCAGGACAGGGAAATAAGTAAATGAAATGAAAATGCAGTTGTCCAACAACTCGTACAAAAGAAGAAAGGCGAGTTTAATCGAAATGCGGATCTTGACAATTACGCACGGGACAAAAATATTTATTTGACCTATTTATATTGTGAGAAATTATGTGACATTTTGGCAATAACTACACTAGTATGTTGTCCGATATGCTGCATAAAAACGAGAGTAATGTCAGTAGTTTCTGTTTAAAACATGCTGTTTCAACCGTCCCTCCTCTGTGTCTCAAACGACCCGCATAGGTGGGGCGTTTGAGACAAATGTCAACTTACGTTCAAAGTTATAAAACAGCGCGATCATCCAACATGTGTTAAATTACACTTGTAATTAAGAGAATACACATGTGAGTTGTTGATCACATGATAAAAATGTTTGTGTACATAACGTCATCTTTGAAAAAGACGTCTAAATGAAAAGTGTACCCGGCTCCCCTAACAAAAGTACAATAAAAAAACAGAATTAACTGGCACAATGCAGCGGGCAAAGGGAAACAACAAAGAACCATACCGCCTAAAACTAAATCGAGCCGCAAAGAAACGATACGAGGACAAAATAAAGACAATCAAAGGGCTGGATCCCTATGAACACAAGGTGTGGTCCGCTGACATTAACCTGCTGCCCAACTTTCCATGCTGGTAAACAAAAAAACGAAAGTCCATTGCGGATCTTTTTGCCCTGTCTATCGTGCGAACGACTGTTGCAATTCACAACACAGCAGGTTGAAGGCATCTTCAAACCAGAGCAGTAGATATTTGAAACTGGCGTTCTTGCCTCCACAAATTCAAAGTCTGGCGCGTTTGTTTGTGCCATAGATTCCCACAATGCTTTGCGTTCCCCGCCGGGAATACGTCACGCTGGCAATCTCTTAATGTTTCATCTACCGTATATTTCATTAAAATTTGTCCCATCTTCGGTTTATGATCAAAAACCTGCAAAACTAATGGTAGCCTATAACCTAACCTTCATTAAAGGAGCATTATCGCAAATACAGCAGTAATAGCATAAAATAAGCTGAATCCGACCTCTGAACCGGAAAAATGCAACAGTAGCCTAAATAGTAATGTAGCAGTGTCAGGCTGCTTACAGTCACTGAATCGCTCGGTAGAACACTTTGTCTCCACGTCCCTGTGTCTTTCTTCAGCTGTCCTTCAGCTGTCCTCTCAGGAGGAGGAAGTTGCAGTTGCTGTTGTTGTCGTTGTTGTGGTTGTGCGCGACGTAGAGCTGCCGCTTCCACTAGCGAGTTTTCTTTTTCCCGCGATTGCACGTTCATTCAGCCTGGTGAGGGAGGAGGAGGGGGGAGGAGGGAGGAGGAGGAGGGGGGGGGACTAAACGAGGCTGCTCTCTCTCTCTGACAGCTGCCCACTTGTTTATATCTGATAAGCTCCGCCTGGCTCCATCTAGTGGCCGAATTAAGAATTTGGATTTGCGATAATGCTCCTTTAAAGATGAACTATGCAGGATTTTTAGCTTAACTATGCTACATTACCTTAATTAAACAGCTTTGGAGTTATTGTGATGGTTTAATAAATGACATGTAACTTGTTATGAAGGAGATTGAACACTGCTGCCTTCCACCTTGCGTCTCTTGGCTGAAAAACAACTACCGTACAGTACTGTGCAAGATTAGCGCTGCCGCCCCAGTGTCCCAGCTCTCGTCTCTGCAGCACCGCGACACAAACGCGCCCCGTAACCTGTAATCTCTCGCTTATGACAGTTAAGACTACATTGTAATATAACGTTATGCACCGCTCTATTGATTGCTTTCTTGCCGGCATCATTGTAAACAAATGCACATGGTCAGGAGGAGGGTTAGCAAAACAGCGGAAAAGCGATCAGACTTGCATAGTTCCCCTTTAAACCTATTACAGTCCCACTGAGCTACTGTCACGGCTGTAAAAATAGAAACCACAGTGGTCTACCTACTGTATACACTGTCAGTTCCCCCCAAAAAAACATTTCGTCTTTATTCTTTGGTCTTTGATACCTTCAGTCATTTTGTGTTTCAGCATTTTATTTTTGCTGAACATTTTCCACTTCCTTTGCTGTGTTAATTTTTTTTTTTTTTAAACCAAATCTTACAGAAGCAGCCACACGCAGATTAATTCTCTGTCAAATGAAAACATCTTCATATGAGCCTAAAGAACGAGGCCGTAAAACATTCACAGAGTGTGGAGGTTTGATGTTTTTGAGGATGACTCACCACAAAACATATACCGATTTCCCCTGGGTGTTTAGGTCTAATAACTGGACCTCTTATGCTATAGATGTTCGTGGATCAAAAATGCTGTTTCCATCTCGATTGTTCTTACTTTGTTTTGCTGCTCGTCAATTATGCATCTATTTTTTTCTCCATTGGATCCTGTAAACATGCAGTGACAAACCTGTGGGAATTTTCATGCATGACAAGCGAGTGATCGTTTTCAAGTACTTTTTCTTTGAAGAAAATCAAATTGCTAGCGGCTCAAAGAGAAGACGAAGAAGAAGGGAGGACATTCATCAGTGATATTACATCAAGCACTGGTCTGAGAAGTCTCAGCGGCGTCAGAACGTAGTCTCATTAAATTTAGCCTTCCTTTTGTATTCCATAACAAACTAAGTTATATTTAGATCATGCTGGAACACGCTGCTACTGAGGGTGGCAGTAACAAGCAAAGTGAGATGAATGTCTCTGCAGCGTGGTTAAATGTGCTCATGCTTGCTTGACCCATCTCCAGGTTTAATTTGTTTTTGAGAGGCACTTTGCATTTGGTCAATTAGACACCAGGCTGCATTTATCTTTTTTTATGCTTTCAGGGTACATTTCAATGAATTTTAATCTACCACTGCTCTATATTTAATGGAGCCTAATTCTGCACTGTATGTCTCCTGAGGTCTCTAAGTACTGTAGCAGTCATTAAATTGGCTCCACAGTTTAAGTGTAACTCTTGATGGATGGCATATTATTTTATTATCTTTAGAAAATATACATTAATATTTAAGAAGTTGATGATGGGTGTGATTATGTAAAAAAGGTGATAATTTAATCTAATCAGGCAATACAACAAATTCATTGTGACGCTCACATGTTTGAGCCTTCCTCAACACCTTTTGGTGCTAGACCGAATGTACCGCTGTGTGTTAAATATTCAGATTGTTTTTTTTTTCCCTTTGTGTTTTCCAGCTTCATGTACGGGGAGCTGACAGACAAGGACACGACCGAAAAAGTGCGACTAACATTCGAGAATTATGAGATGAACTCGTTTGAAATACTGATGTACAAGAAAAACAGTAAGTAACAACAGCATAAGTGAGGAAAGAGGAAAATGTGGTGTTCCACTCTCTTGTCATGCAAATGTATTCAGAGCCTCAGTAACATACTGAGCTGAGTTCAAAGGCAGCCCAGAACATTTCTACCTCTGTAGAAATGTGCTAATTGGTTGAGAACCAGACCAGAGAAAGCTTCCCCAGAAAAATGCAATGCCGTGTTTGTTTCCAGTCGCAGGTGTAGCTTCCTCTGCTTCCAGGTGCTACAGAAAAACATGGAAAGTTTTGAAAGTCCAGAGTAATTTAGTTTCACTTTACTCCTTGCAATTAAAATTTCTGCTAAATATGCAATTCTCTCTCTGTAAATAAGCAGATGCTGCAGCTAAATATATGTTGTTGTGCTTTTTATACTCGCAGGGACGCCTGTTTGGTTTTTTGTGAAGATCGCTCCTATACGAAATGAACAGGAGAAAGTGGTCCTGTTCCTCTGCACCTTCAGCGACATAACAGCCTTCAAACAACCCATTGAAGACGACTCTTCCAAAGGTTAGAGTCAAGTAATTTAATTTATCAACAACAAATAAAGCCTCCCTGAAAGTTAATTCCACTTCAGAGTGATTAACAATAGGAACAATACAAGCTCGGGCATCAAACGGCTCATTAAAATCCTTTTTTTCCTCCTTTTCTTTTCACATTTAATGGCAGGCGTGTGTGATCTAAAACTTAACACACAGAGGTGATCAGAGATGAGAGAGGCAGAGGTAACATTAGACAGCTAGTAATCACCATTCCCAGTCAAATACACACCCCATCATGATGGTTATCAGCCCACGGCACACACAAGTGGTTCATAGGATGATAGGGAGCGACTACAAACAAACAAGCAGTGACAAAAACAGCATGGGGAATTACCATGAAGCAGCGAACACAAGGAGAACAGGGCCCACAGGACCTACTGTAATCCTAACAAGTTCTAACTCCACTGCACAGTTTCAAGGGGAACTCCACTGATTTTACACACCAAAGCCTGTTTTCAGGTCACGGAGTGATGATGCAGATGTGAAAAAGTCGTATGAAGCCTTTTGTGTCTCCAGATGAAGCTGCACACAGTCTGATAAATTGCCCCCAACGAGTCACCTCTCGGTTTTGTCTGCAGACGACGAATTTGAAAACCAATATACGATCTGATCCTGACTCAAGGCTAGCACCCCAATCTCTGACCGAGGGGTCGAGTTGCATTGTGGGTAATGCAGGCGGCAGAGTTTGACAAGAAAGAAGAATGTGTGCAATAAAAAAGACGATATCCTTTCTCCTGCAAGGGTTTTAGTATGGTACAGCAGCACTGTTTGAAGCTGTTGATGCCCCAGCGTGCCCAGGAAATACTTAATGTGGAGAGCCTCAGTTGTACAGGAACCTGATTTTCTGAGTCTTATTACAATTCCCATAAGTCTGGAAGACATGCTGCGGCTTCAGAGATACACAGAACCAGATAACTAGGGATGCACCAATTGTGAAATTCTGGGCCGATACCGAAACACATGTTCAAAATAACAATTTGGCCGATGGCCGACACTGGTACTGATTTTATTCCTCTACTGTGTAAAGGAAACCAAGAAATCGTCATTACTCTCACGCAACCTTCATTTTTGCTCACTGAACTTTAACAAATTGAACGTGCACACATCCTTTTGCATCTTGACAGAGTCACATCCCCCCAAAACAGAGAGATAAAAGCTGAACAGATAAACATCGGCCACTGCCATCAGTATTTTCCGATGGCCGATGTCAGTCACAGAGGCGAATATCGGTGCATCGGTGCTTCCCTACAGGTAGCATCTAGAAAGTCGTCATATTACAGATCATGCATTCTGTATCTAATCTTAATCCTCAGGTTGGGGAAAGTTTGCCCGCCTGACTCGAGCTCTGACCAGCAGCAGAGGAGTGTTACAACAACTTCAGCCCACGGTTCACAAAGGAGAGAACGTCCACAAGCACTCCCGCCTCGCTGAGGTACGGAGGATACAAGTCATTTGATTTAATTTCCTGCTGCGTTGTATTTGTTTATGTCTGCATCTCTGGCTGTCTTTACACTACGAGGTTCAAGTGGCTCAATTCCGATTTTTTCCTCTCAAGTGGCAGAGATCGGATCTGTAACACGAACGTGTAAACTGGAAAAAAACGCATGATATCGGATATATCCGCTAATGCGTCTGCAGTCTAAACAAACAGATCGAATATTCCCTGGCTATGTGAGTTGTACGTCATCAACAATGCGTCAAAATAGTAATAGCTGTATACGGACAAAATTTCACAGAGGTATGAATTTTTTTTTTTAATGCAGATGACAGATGCCAATGGAAATGAGCCATTTGGCTATAATTGGGTGCATTTACATTTTATTTTTAAAATGTTCATTAATGTACATTTTCCCTGTAGCGCCACATTATGTAATAATTTTTCACCTCATTATGTAACAACGCCACATTTTGTAATAAAATCCTTGAATGCAATATGTAATAAACTTTGCTGCATTTGTAATAAGTTGTTACATAATTCACCAAATTATTAAATTTCTTCATAAAAAAAGTGACACCGACATTTTGTAATAACTGATGCAATATGTAACAACTTGTTGTCTTGTGTTCAAGAATTTTATTACAAAATGTGGCAACTCATTACAAAATGCAGCGTCATTACATAATGAGGTGAAAAATTATTACATTATTACATAATGTGGCGCTACAGTCCCTGTAACACATAAAGCTAAATGCAATCAAGGCCTGTAGTGTAGAGACGGCCTCTGAGTCCTCTGTGATGCGTCTTCATCTGGCAGGTGCTGCAGCTCGGCTCAGATCTGCTGCCTCAGTACAAGCAGGAGACCCCCAAAACCCCTCCCCACATCATCCTGCACTACTGCCTCTTCAAGACCACGTGGGACTGGGTCATCCTCATCCTCACCTTCTACACGGCCATCATGGTGCCCTACAACGTCTCCTTCAAGACCAAGCAGAACAATGTGACGTGGCTGGTGGTGGACAGCATCGTGGACGTCATCTTCCTGGTGGACATCGTTCTGAACTTCCACACCACGTTCGTCGGACCCGCCGGCGAGGTCATCTCCGACCCCAAGCTGATCCGGATGAACTACCTGAAGACCTGGTTTGTTATCGACCTGCTGTCCTGCCTGCCGTACGACGTCATCAACGCCTTCGAGAACGTGGACGAGGTGAGTCCAGTGGCTCTGTTCACCAGGACGTCGCTGAGGCGATCAGTTGATTGAGAGATAATTAATTAGCAGCTCTTTTGATAATCTATTGATCATTCTAATGGTATTTTAAGTCTTCATACTGCAGATCCAGATTCTCAAATGGGAGCACTTGTTGTTTCTTAGGTGGTTTTAAACCTGTTGGTCAATTTGAGCTTGTTAGTTTTCTAAATTGTTATAGATGACATGAGATTATATCTACATTTAGTTGACTAATTGATACGATTATTGAAAAATACCTAACTTGATATCCTTAATGAGTCATTTTTTAAACAAAAATGAAATATTGCCTGGCCCCAGGTTTTGAAATTACATTTAATTACAGGGTCATGATGTTTTTAGGATTTGTTTTGTCATACATTGGGAGCATTTCTGACATTTTGCACTCAGCAGTTATTAGTTAGAAAACTATTGGAGGCTGAAATCTAAAGCAAAATATGTATGAAGGCAATACCAGTCAATAAGTGGTTATCAGATTTATTCAGTTCTCAAATTACAATATTAGTGATAGCCTCAAAACACTCCTCGTAGTTGTTTTGTGTAGCTACAGTGAGTTTGAATTACTTTGTTTATGTTGCGATATGTTTGTTGGTGAATGCATACTGTACATGCTCAGCCGTAATGAGGAGTGTTTGCCAGAGTGCTATCACAGTTAATTGGCACATTTTAATTGGGGAGGGAGCGCTGCATTATTAAACCGAGGCACCCTTCAGTGCTCGGCTGTGTCTTCGCCGCCCTGAAACCATCAACACCTTCTGAGCGCTGACAGAAAGCCCAGAGCATGGGGAAGACACGTGCTGCGATACGAACTAAGACGTGTTATTTTTCTAAACGAGCATTTTGACTTTAACAGATGTAGCACAATGTGACACACAGTATATGTGGGTTAATCTTCCTCTTCTTGGCCAGCCCTCTCTTTCACAGTGGAGGAAAACCATATTATTTGTTGTTAAGCTGTGACATAACATTGCTTCGCTGTACTACTACCAACAAACAAGCGTACACAGTGCTTACATTTTAAGATCCAGTAGATCCAGCAGATACTTGAGTCATATTTCTGGTTGTATCTGACTGAAAACATCTTCATGGTGCAACCACAGCTTCTCAATCTGATGCAAATGTTCCCGTAGATCACTGTTTTTTTCTCCCTCTGTCACACTCTCTCTCATACACACACACACATTTACACACATGCACACGCACACATTGATTAAATGGAGCCTCAGGGTCCCGTACTTGCCGGTTTTCATTATATCAATGCATCATTCTGTGTGTGTCTGTGTGTGCCTGTGTGTGCTTAAATGTGACACGTCTCATGATGTGTGTGTTGTTGTTGTGACGACGTGCCTGTGTAAAATGCTGTGATAGCATTTAACGGCGCAGTCTGTCACACACAGCACAGTGTACGGCGGCTCTCGGGGGCCGAGTCTGGCAGCATGTACAGTACCAGCTAATAAGAAATGCTGCAATAATGTTTTTTGTTTTTTTTAAAAAAGGAACCTTGTTGCAAGAGAACGAGCACTGAGTTGCATCTGCAGGTCCAGCATTTTGGCCCTTTCTAGTCTTTCAGTGTTTCAGCATCCAAAGCGCTGACAAGTTCAAGAGGCCGGGGCAGAAACAGTCAGAGGTCAGCAGAAGAGAAAAACAACAACCTGCTGTCATTGAAAAGACACCACTGGTGTTATTTGATATTCTAGTAAAAGCAAGAATTCATTTCACTATCGAATATCTTTCCTATAGCTTGTGTTTGATGTTAAAAGCACACAAAGGAGCCTCAGACTGTGTCTGAAATCAGTTGATTAATTGGCAGCAACTGATGGTCATCTTCTCTGAGAGTATCAGCTGGTTTCCATAGACTTGTTCAACACTAAACTTGATCATCGACAAAAGCAGCTTCCTGCCAGTAATGGAAAACACAGCCATGGTGTTACAGATGGTGGAATATGGAAAAGAAATCCCAACGAGTCATCCATTGAGGCTCTTAAATGTTTCTAATAGTTTTTGCACAGTATATTATAAAAAAAATAAAGCTATTTGGCAATATTCATTAGCAAGATCGTTGCTGCTGGTTTTGGAAATGCCAAGCGAGAATGAAAGAAAAGTCGTCATTGTTTTCCTGCAACATAAATGTATGAAATAATTTTTGAAAAACATTATGCGCCAGTGTCCAGGACAGTAATCGATTTATTTAATTTTATTTAGTCAATACTAGCTGAAATACTTGTCAGCTGAAGCCGTACACTTCACACAATACAGCTTCATACTTTCGCTTTGCATTTATTGTGAGATTGAAATGTACAAGTGGCCGTGATGAGGTTACGGACACATTGGCTGTAAAGGGACATCAAAGCTGCGACTGTCCACTTCCAGCAGCATCATCTTCCCGTGCGTCTTCCTCTCTGCAACAACTCACTGACTCCAATTTGCTCCAAATTGCTTTGAGGCGATCCATGGCAAGGGTAAATGAGAGCTAGTAAACAATTGTCCGTGTTATTAAACCGGCATCGAAACATCTTGCTGCTGCTGCTGCTGCTTCTCTAGACCTTAACGACTGACATGAATAACTTTGATGGCTGTTTTCCCCCCAACAGGTTTCCAAATAGGGAAGGAAAGATCATTAACGAGGAGCGGCTGTCAGAGTTATTCTTGGCAGCCTTAAAACGCCGTGCGTCACCTTGAGACTGACTGAAATTTGTAGTCGCTGTGTCATTTCAGTTTCCAATCACTGATAAACCCAAAACAACAACAACACATGACACTTCATGTTGCTGTCCAAAGTACAAGACGACAGATTAGCGCTTTAGCTTTTCACTGCATGCTTTGGTGACACTGCACATGTTGTACAAACACAAAGTTGTTTTTTTTCTGTTTCTTTTCTTTTTATTTCAAAACCTTTATTAAATATTGATTTTCTCATGTGTTGATTCATCGCTTACTACTGATCAAGTGTCTTCTCTCTTACATGTGCTTCCGTTTTTGTTTTTCTTCTTTTTCATCCCTCCGTTCTGTTTGCATGGCCCCCTCCCCACCTCACACACCCTCCACCTCTTCTGCCTGTGTTCATGCATGGGACGCGATGGGAAGAATTGGAACCACCGAGCTGTCACTCAAGTAGGCTTCAGTTTGATCAGCATATGATAATGAACAGTGTTTGTGTTTTTGTTTCACTTGCAGACTCACACACACTCACACTTGATAAACCTGCAACATGAAAACCCCCCACCACCCCCCCAGGCCTTAAAAAGAACAATCGCACATCACATTTCCTGTGACATTTATTCTGGAAACAACATTTCTCTCAGAGGAGACTAACACAGGAACAAAGGAGTGAAAGAAATGTGAAATAAAATGTGATGATGTGTAATTTGCACAGAAGGAACAGATTTTGGTGCTTAGACCCCCAGCAGGAAGTGAATCATCACGGAGAGCAGGCCATCGGTGTAAGGTCGTCCCAATTAGAAGAAACTTACCCCTGGTTACCCTAAATACTGGTGGTGGTGAAGCATGGAGAAGCTAGAGGATGGGAACATATCATAGGAGGAAAAGAGACAGAGAGAGAGAGGGGGGGTACTTTTAAACTTTGAAAACTTACAAGTGATTGGCTGAAGGCAATTGTGTCAGATTGTGATTGGATGACAACTAGAAGGAGCTGGAGGAGCGTATGACTTTGAGCTTGTGTAGACAGAGATGCATGCATCTTCCTGACTGAATTTTTTTGCTAAGCTTCATTTCAGATGTAATGCTCGATGAGAGTACGGCAACAAGGAGCAGAAGTGCATGAAAAAAATGTTACAGAAAAATGTCACAGATTTGTGCTGCTTCTGATTTGTTTCTGTTTTCCTGCCAAAGCTTTTCATTGCACAGGAGACAACAACCACTGTATCAGATTGCCTTCTGCAAGTGTTTTACGAGCATCATTAAAGCTGCATGAGGGCTGATTCTGTCAGAACTAACATCATTGGTGACTAACTGATTGCAGCGAAGTGACACAGTTAAAAAGTATGAATCTCAGCATTGAAAATAATATGCATTTTAATAGAGAGATGTGTTGTGGTTTATTAGAGCCGCCTGCTTCCTTTAGACAAGTTTGACAGCATCTTACCTTCATTTTCACATTTGGCTAACTTTGCTTAATTGGGTGTCAGAAGCTGAAATGTACCTTTTCATTATGATGTTTTAATATTGGAGATGAAAATAGTCACCTCAAAGTTCTTCGACTCCAAGCAGATGTTTAGATCAGGACTGAAAATGCAATAAAAACTTAATAGGCTTGGCAAGGCAAGGTAATTTTATTTGTATAGCCCAATGTGTCTCAAAGGGCTTTACATGGCATCATAACACCATAACAACATCCTACTAATACTGGTCCTTAACTATCGTTTAAAGGACTTCTAAAAGGTAATAAAATACGTATTTTTCTAGAATTGGAGCACCTGCTTCTGCAGCAGTTCACTTAATGTACAGTAACATACTCAGAAATGAATGAAATTAGATAGTGATTGAACCTTAAGCCTGTGAATATTCTCATTTGTCCAGGTCATAGTTATCTCAAGGAAATTTAAATCAAATGCAACTGGACTTAGTTATTTGTCTAGGAAGACGTTTCACCTCTCATCCAAGAGGCTTCATCAGTTCATGTTTGCATCTGACCAGGCTCCAAAACATGTCAAACTAATCTCCCTATGACAACTTTAATATCTATTTTATTGGTGCACTTTTTTTGCATGACTATACTGAGGAGTTTGCAGCCAAACACAATAGCACGATTAACGCTGATAATTGAATTGCGTCGGAGCTCAGATCTGTAAAGTGATTTGAGGGAAGCTCAGGAGTCTGGCAGGCAGCTAGATCAGATCGAGTGACAGCAGACGCTGCAGTCGTACTCGCATTGCAGACCACAGCACATTAGCAGAATCAATAACCCTCCCAGCACACACACACACACACACACACACACACACACACACACACACACACACACACACACACACACACACACACACACACACACACACACACACACACACACACACACACACACACACACACACACACACACACACACAGCAGCACCAGCAGGCGAAGTGCAAAGCAGACGGATGGGATTGCAATTGTCTGTTTGAATCACAGAGTGGGTGTTTCAATACAAACAGTTAAGCTGAGTAGACATTTAGCTGCTGATTACGTGACTAATAGAAGTTGTAAAGTTTTAGCACATTGCACAGCATTTTTCTTTAGGCTATGTCAACTCAGCACGTGTTTACACTTTGAATCTTGTGTTTTACACTCATCTTAACAGGTTCTTCATTCTTTAAAGTGCTTTCAGATATTTGTTTTTCCTTCCTGGCTTTCTGATATAATGTGGTAGAGATATTTTTATATTTGATGTGGAAGTTGAATTCTAAGCAAACACAGGAGCAGATACTTAATATTTAATATCTGCTTTTATATGATTCAAATTCAAATATTTAGACCTAATTATCTCAGGAGCCCTTAACTTTTTAGGAGAGTTAGACAAATTATGGCATAGGTATACGTGAGTATTAATGACTGGTAAACACTATAATATGTCTATGATTGAGTGTTACATTAAAAAGTGGTTTAACCATGTATTAAATATTTATATATTGCCTATAAATACTAAAAGGAGCTCTTAAAATCAGGTCAGGCCATGTGTTAGAGAGGCACATCCTACTTGACCTCACAAACTTATATTAGTATAGGCCTATAGTATTTTAACTTTAAGAAAATGAATGTCGTTTCTAATGTCTGCCTCTGTCGATCGCTGCCCTTTCTCTTTCTTGTTGTCATCTTAGGGGATCAGCAGCCTGTTCAGCTCGCTCAAGGTGGTCCGACTTCTCCGTCTGGGTCGAGTTGCCCGCAAACTGGATCATTACATCGAGTACGGGGCGGCTGTACTGGTCCTGCTGGTGTGTGTTTTTGGACTGGCTGCCCATTGGCTGGCCTGCATTTGGTAAGTCGGTGACATTTATAGTCTACTAAGTTGTTATTACCTTCCACTCTCTCATAGCTGCAGTTTGAGTGTATTATATGATATTACACTCAGAATGTGTAGCCCAATCTGGATTTTCTATACTTGGAATAAAAATGTGATGATTTAATTCAGAGCAGCAATACTCGTGATCATAAATTACACAACACATTCTGTTATACTGTTATGCTCTACCATCACATGAACAGCAGAGCCAGGTAATATAATGAGGCTGTTGATTAAGCTAATTAATGCATTAATTAGCAGTTGTGTTTTTGTCAACATGCTTGTTTCCATGCATTGAAACTGTATGTTTTCTGTACTGTAAAAAAAAAAAAAAAAAAAAAAAAAGCCAGAAAGAGTTACGGTTTGGTTTCATGAGAATTGGTTTACCTCATTAATATGCAGATTTATGGAGCACGGGGCCTCCAAAGTCTAATCAGATCAGCTGCTCCACAGGGGGCAAGTGTGGTGGAAGCGTTAAGTTTCCATCATGTGTTGTGCTTGATTTATTATGTTTATGCGAATGTCACACGCACACACACACACACACAGAAACATGCATGCTCACACTTTGTGTCGCAGATGCCATCATGACAACTTAATGTCCTACATACATAAAAATAGAGAGAACTTGCTTGCTTGATAGATGATGATGAACATCAGTTTCTCCTCAGCAGATGATCACTTCTACACACATAATACTCGCACATTTTCACGTCCACAAGTACTTTTTGTTTTCAGGACCCCTGCAGAGGATCTAAGTAGTACCATAAACACTGTACAGTGGCCCCAGACGGTGTAATCAAAGTTGACTGAACGACGCTCCTGTTGCTCCAAAGCCGCGCTCGTACGTGTACCAGTAAAAAATAGCTTCTGCATCGCTTCCCTCAGTATGGTTTCTGTGGTTGCCATGGTCACGCGCCGAGTCATGCCGTCCACATGGTCCACAAAGTTGAGGGTCGTTGTCAGCTCAGACAATAGCAGCAAACAAACCGTGTCCACTCACAGCAGAAGCAGCAGCATCACTCTCTCTTCTTACAAGTGGTGAAGTGGATGTCGTACTAGATAATCAACAGTGTAACGATAAGAAAACATAAATCCTGTTTTTATTTTTTATTCTTTTGTGGAAAAACTGTAGATTTTTTCTTTTAAAATGATTCAAAATGAACCAATTGTTGCAGCTGAGAGACTTAAATCCTGTGAAGTGAGGTCAGGAGGTCGGCCCAGACCAATGTATTAGACAGCAGATATGAAAAAGCATCACTGCACTGTCTTCACTGCACCATCATAAATGCAAAACCAGAAGCAGAGGCAGAAACAGAAACATTATATATTCACCTAATTTTATATTCTGATGGATTTTTACTATTCTTCTCCAGGAAGCCAGTTAACTCTGAGGTTTCACAAATAACCAGCGTTTTCTGTAAATGATTACACAAACAGGGACTGATCTTTCTCCTAGTGTGACCCTGACCTTTTATATATACAGTATGTTGTGAAACATTACAGTTACCATGGTACCAGATTTTGACCTCCTGTGGTCCCCAGAGGACCCTTTGAAGTTTCTATAAGTACCGTCATGAGATTTTAATTTGTAGTTTTGACTTAAATGTCTCAACAACTCTTTGATAAATTGCAATTTTCAACTGGTAAAAAAGAAAAAAGCTCACGCACATCCAAAGGCAAAAAAGAAAACTCGCAACACTGTCTTCTCTCGAAATAGAAAATATATTTAATAAGGGCTACATATTAAAAGAGACAACGTTTCGAGCGACTGGCTCTTCGTCAGGTCAATGATATTTTGATAATTGATCATTTCCACCTGGTACCTCAGGGTTTTCCACTGTGTCCTGTACTTTGGTTTCATTCCCATCGGCCACGTTACCGTCCCGATGTAGCATTTAGCTACATCTACATTAGATTCAAACTTCCTCACATTTTCAATTTTCTTTAACATAAATACACTCTAGTCTGATACTCAGCTGTTTGTCTGAACTGCAGGTACAGCATCGGTGACTACGAAGTCATAGACGAGGAAACCAACATCGTGCGCATGGACAGCTGGCTCTACATCCTGGCCGAGACGGTGGGCAGGCCGTACCGCTTCAACGCCAGCGGCTCGGGGAAGTGGGAGGGCGGTCCCAACAAGGACTCGGTCTACATCACGTCCTTGTACTTCACCATGACGAGCCTGACGAGCATCGGCTTCGGAAACATCGCCCCGACCACAGACGGAGAGAAGATCTTTGCCGTGGCCATGATGATGATTGGATGTGAGTGGAGGCGTTTTTTTACTTCTCTCTCTAATGTAGGAAACGATGACACATGAGAAGTTAAACTCTGCTCTTTAAAACCACAGTCCACTGATGTAGGTGAATAAATGAATTATGGAGAGAGCCGCCATCGAAGTTTTAGAAAGTAGAACTGTACAGATGATTATCTGAGCAGTGTTTAACTGTACCCTAGAATAATCTAGAACAATCTGCTGAGGTTGAATATAGTTCAATGACTGCAGTTTTCTTTAATTCACACTCATTTACATTATTATGGGCCTCGACAGTGCTGCGGTTTTCTCAGTGGTGCTTTCACTGCCAAATATAAAATCACATGTGAAAATGTCTGTTCAGGCCCAAAGCTGAAAAAATGTCTTTCTGCCATAATCCCTGTAGTCATAGCAGTAGGTTCATTACCTTTAATTATCGGTGCATGTTGTTTTGAGATCTGCTCAGCAAACACAATGGAGGTGAACGGTACAGGTCCCCTGTCCCACATCAAACTCATCAAATACACAATCCAACAACTGCAAAATGTTCTCATGGACAATTTGTGACCTGCACATTCACCACGCTATGAGATAATCATATAGTATAGTATAATTATGTAACATTACGACACACGAAGGTGGTGAATGTGCAGATCTCAATTTGTCCACGAGAGCGTTTTAGAGTTGTTGGATTGTGAATTTGATGAGTTTGATGAGGGACAAGGGACCTGTACCGTTCACTTCCACTGTGTTTGCTGACCAGCTAGCGTCTCTGCCCCGTGGATCTCAAAACAACAAGCACCGATAATCAAAGGTAATGAACCTAGTCATTTGACTATAGGGATTACAGCAATAGGCACATTTTTCCAAAATGTTGAACTATCCTTTTAATGGTGTTTTTTTTTAAAGAATTTATTAAAAATTTGACAAGCAAACTTTTTAAATACACACACTTTGTACAATGTGAAAAGGGGAGATTTGCAATTCCAGCGTTTCCCCTCATTTCCCCATCATGTAGTACATGATGTATCAAGTTATTGGATATAAAATTGATTTCTCAATTACAAGAAACGGTTTATTGATGAGGGGAGGCCAGCTGCAGTTTGGTCTTTACCTTATAGTTGTAGTCACATTTCACATGCTGCTCTTGGTTTATTGTTTCTTTTTATTGTCATAAAATCACACATTTCTACGGCAAAATATCTATATGGTAAATCAGAGGCCAGAAGGTCAATTTTTGTTCAGATGTGTAGTTACTGCGTTGTTTCTTTTTTGTGCAGCAGACAGAACAACGTGATGAAATTCACAAAGCTCAAATTGTACATTGTGTAGTTTTTACTACTTCTTTTCTTTTTCAGTTTCATGGTCATAGGTATATGGTGACAAACAGCTGTGTTGGTCTGTACCTCAGTCTGTTATGTGGTATAACGCTGCATTATTTAGATTTTGTGGAACTCACACAAGTTTCAAGTGTTTCTGAAAAAACATATTTTCTAACAAATCCTGTGGCTGATCGGGCCGTAACTGTTATGTTTTATACTAATACCTAAAAAAGTATAGGTAAAAATGACATTAAGAGTGTGAACAATGAAGCAACACACAGGACCAGCCTATTAACATTGATAACAATGACTGAATTATAGTTTGGTATAAAAAGACAACAACTGCCCTCACTAACTAACTAACAACAATGTCTAATGGTCTGAAGACGGCGGCCGATCGCCACAGCATGCCCTCCTCGTCTCCACATCTCAATATTAAACATTTATAAGTGTATCTCTGGCCTCTGTGTCTCATAACACAGTGAACAGCGCGGTGCCATTATGTGTGACTGCACATGGAGAGCAACGCCTCGGAGCAATAACTGACACTGCCAGATCAATTTAACACAGCGCTCCCCCCTGCAATCACTCCTCCACCTCTGTTGTACTTTTTTTTTTTTTTTTTCCTGCTCACTGTCTCAACCCTGAGACGAGAGGATGAGAGGATGAGAGGATGATCGCCACCCACTCCATTCTGTCTCTCTCCACCTTTTTGGCTGCTCACGTTTATGATGAATATACTCTTAGGGGGGGTGGGAACTGGCAAGAAGTCATAGTACGCAGACTTGGGTCTGTTTAAATTTCTTGTCGCGAGATACAAATCAGCTCAAAGCGTAAATATCTGAAAAGCAGACGAGCCTCCGGAGGATTCGGTTGTAGATGCAATCTACTGTAGTCCACGGCTGTTCTCTATGAAATATGGATGCCCTGATACTGTGCTATTTTTACCATCAGCACTGGATCGGTGCTGGCAGTGGAAGATCACAGTGTGACGAGGGATCGGGGGGTGGCACGGGGGGGTGGCATTATACATATGTCCTGTTTCTATAGCAACTGTTGGCCTGGGGCTTCAGTTTCTGACAACTGTCTGTTAACTACCTTCAAACAAGCCAGCTGTTGGATGCCAGGCAACGCTTGCGACGAAGTTGTGCACGTCAGCGAACTAAAAGAGCAACGTTGGGGACTGAAGCTCCCGTTCCGCGGGGAGCGATTGAGTTTCCTTTGTTGCAGCGTTTTCTGCTTATCAGAGAGAAGTGACGGTTGCCATCTGCGCCCGGGCTTGAAGTAGCAGCCATCCCTAAACTTCAGCAACTTCAAAAGGAGAGCAGTTGTCAAATCATCTCAGATTTAATAAGAGAGCTCAGAGCTTTTTTTTTTTAAGAAATCATTCTCGATCTGTTACCACGCGGATCATGGCGCCTGAAAATGTGCAGCAGCACTCTGAGCACACAACAAACAAGAAAATATTGTCATATTCTTTGTGCTTGGGTGATAAAGAAAACCATAGGATGCTGCAACGCTCGATAACATAGTAGCGCGGTGAGCGATGGTGATGAAAGGATGAAAGTTGGTGGTTATCCTCGCCCTTGGGGGAGTTTTGAGCGCATTTTTAATTAGCATTATTCCCCCTTGCAGTTTTTCAGCACTTTGATTCAAGATTGTGCGCCGTGAAATAAACAAACACACACAAACGCACGCACAGGTTACTGTCATCATCTGAGGATAATTGAAATGTGTGGCTGGCGTGTTTCCTCTCCATCCCTTCTAGCAGGGCTAATTAGGGCTCCATTGCCAAGAGAACAGTGCTCACACAGGGCAGACATCTGATGGCTTTGATCCACACACGCTCCAGCTGTTGCACCAGTTCAAACACACAACCAACCCAACTAGCCACCTCAGAGATGTTGCTTTCTTTTCCCATTTCTTAAATTCTTACATCACGAGACGAGTTAACGGCCTTATTATTCGTCTGATCATAACTCCGTGGGAATGGGCGTTTGCACACACACACACACACACACACACACACACACACACATGCACCCAATAAAGAGCTCTGATTAGAGATTTCCCCCTTTTGGCGAGAATTTAGTTTATTGTATTTAGTGGTGGCGATGATGAGGAGTAACTGTTTATTTCCCATGTGATTGATTAAAGCACTCGCCACAGAAAAACAATATTAAGTTTCTCATAGACGTAAAGAGCACCAGTCTCATGAGAAAGATTTTTGTTTTTATAAAACCAACTCAACAAATTTAGGAAAATTTGAGACTTTGATGCCTTGTCTTGTTAGTTCCTAAGGCCATGTTAGGTTATTTTGCTCTTTTCTCAAATATTGTGTCTCAGTAAACCTAGTTTTGGAGTTTTTTGTGTCCTTGTAAACCAGGTGTTTGAGCTGGTTAAGTATTTGCAAAGACAGACAGCTTTGATCTTTTATGTTTAATTTTAAAATGTACTGTAGTGTGACCGTGAACTAACACGTCTTAAATGAATCAAGACGATCTGAGAAATATACGTGTGAAAACTTAACCATGAATCATCAACCTTAGGAGTGGTGTTGAGCCAAATGCTGAATCCCTGCAATGATTTTTTATAGACCTTGGTTGATATCTGTGCTCTGCAACCACCTCACACACTCTTCATATAATCTATTTTGCTGCTTTTTTAGATTATATCTTTTTAACTTTACCAAATTAATCCTCTTTCCGTCCACTCCGTATTTACGCAGCGCTGCTCTACGCCACCATCTTTGGTAACGTGACAACAATCTTCCAGCAGATGTACGCCAACACCAACCGGTACCACGAGATGATCAACAGCGTCCGAGACTTCCTCAAGCTCTACCAGGTGCCCAAGGGCTTGAGCGAAAGAGTTATGGATTACATCGCCTCCACCTGGTCCATGTCGCGGGGAATAGACACCGAGAAGGTACGTCAGAGTAGAAATGTACTCCGATCGCCCTAATTCACTACGATCCAGTTGACATAATCTAGACCACCGACAAAAACATGACCACTATGTGCTACTTGTACTCAGTCTGTCTTTGTGCGCATTACATGAAGCAGCTACAAAGTGTCGGTGGGTTTTTGTTACTTCAACTGAAAACATCTTTGTATGTGACAAAAATGAAAATCATTTCCCCATCTAACAAGAAACGATTCGCAAAAATGTCCTTTAAGAGTTCAGTAAAAGATACAGCACTTCTTGTTTTGGGGAGGCTGAGCAGCAACAGTGAGGCCTCCGTTTAAAAATGAATGAGTCTGTCTGAATGACTGAGTGGTGTTTTGTTTTTCTCCCCAAAAAACGTACTGCACTTAGCAAAGACTTCATGACTTTTGATAAACAACAGCTGCTTTCCAATCTAAGGTGAAGCTTTCCCTCTGCAGGGCGCTCCTCTCTGAGTGATCCAGTAAATCTACGTAGCTTCACAACACTGCTGTTGTCTTTAATATAAGTGTATCATCATTACTTTCTCAGAAGATTTCATAGAGTAGCTATAAAATCAGGGGGTTTTGCAGTAATGGCTTGGAAGTGAGCACTCGTTAAAATGTTGTCACTGTTTTGTTTGTTGTAGTTTCTGACAACAGAAACAAAAAAAACAGGGAAATGAGAGCAGATTTCATTTGTTTAAAAACTATTGTATGTGAGCAGAGAGAGAGAGTAGGAGAGAAGTAAACAGATAATGGGCTGAAACCAGCTGACACAGGCAGGATATTATGTGGTGCAACCATATAATAGGTTTGACCTGTGCTTGCTGTTACGGTTAAAAAAATGTATTTCTGTCTCTGTTATGCAACTTTACAATACGAGTATTATGTAAAGCACGACACCCAGGTTTGACATAATGGTATTTTTTGCAGGATTGTTCAACAATGTGATGTAAATAGAATCATACATTGTCAGTTTTTCATTGTTTGTCTCCAGGGTTTTGTCACTAGAAAGACTTGTGGTTTTGTCTGTAATCGATATCAGATGGTGATATTTACTGTGTCCTCTTTATTAAGCCTGCACCGCGTCTATATATCATTTATTTGTCTGGCTTCAGGCCACACTAAAGGGTCTAAAAATGGCACGTAATCCCACTCTGCTTGACATTCATCTTCAAAGAGGTTTGTTTTAAAGGCAGAGCCATCCAACGGCCCGGCATCCTGTTGATTAGGTGTACTTGAACAACAGGCTGCCACTCAGCAGAGAGGCAGCTGGACTCTCACCTGGGAGCAGCTTCATGTGAAACTCCACCAAAAAAAAAAAAAATTATTTCATGTGTTCAGTCCCTCTGACAGATGTGTCAGCTCTTGAAATGCTTCTCAAAACTAATGAAAAAGACCAAGAAACACACATATTTTTTCTAGTCACAGCTAAATTCTGCTTTGAGAACAATAATGGCAGCTTCTGGAAATGATCTTAATGAGCTTTCAGTATCACACTTCACACATAATTTCATTGGAGACCCCAGAGCACATCTGTATGATTTAGAAAGCTCATTAAACAAAACTTGAACACATACCTCCAAACTATTTAGGCTTTATTTTAATCTTGGACAGCCACAGGTTGATAATAATCAAAGATAATTACATAATAAACAAAGAAAATAAATCATAAAGTGCAGCAGTTCTTACATAAAGATATCAGGTCCTTATACATCCAGACATGAACATTATGGCTCCGAAAATCTCCTGTGAATATTGTTTTTGCAAAATTCTTAAAAATGTATGTAAAAAAATCTATCTACATCTATATTTTATGGCAGTCTGAGTTTATTTTTCAGAATTTTTTCTTAATACTCAGTGTACAGAACCTGCTCAGCCCCCTAGATCAAGTTAGCAACTTGCTGGCAGTGAACATAGTGAAGCGTTCAGCAGCTGAAACTGCAGACATTTCCCTCAGGAGTTGGAAAAAAACTAAAACCAAACTAAAAGAGAGAGTGAATGTTTGACTTTTTTTTTTCAGCAGCTGCATAGAAACACGACTCCATAGGAATGATAAATGTTGCTCCATTGCTACTGGATGTGAAAATAAGCAACAGTTTATCATCAAGTTCAATATATCAAATTGATGAAGAATGTGATGATATGTTGACGTTTCATTCACAAAGTGACAACTTGAGTTTTGGGGTTTGTCACTCACCTGCAGTGACACCACAGTGTCTCCATGTCCAGTTTAGTGTTTCCATGCAAAAATGTTTTTTCTTCCAGCATTTTCCATTGATAAATAAATTGTATAGTTAACACAGCTGTTAACCAGGCAAAGCAAAATAACAGAAATGATATATGAGTGAAGCTGTAACCTTTTGGCCTTGAGTCAGGAGCTACTCACACCTAATGATGCACATCACCAATCACCTGCATGTGACACATTGAGGAAGGTGGCAAGCTGTGGTTTTTCGTGGTCCAACATGTAGCCATGGCAACAATTTATAACTCAAAAGACAAAAAAAATACTATCCACCACCAGCTCTTAGTGTGGTGTAATCCAGTCCCCAACATCACTCAGCGTCTCTTTGATCCACAGCTCCTCTCTCTCTCTCTCCGCTCTCATTTGTTCCCAGGTGTTGCAGATTTGCCCGAAGGACATGAGAGCCGATATCTGCGTCCATCTCAACCGGAAGGTCTTCAAGGAGCACCCGGCGTTCCGGCTGGCCAGCGACGGGTGTCTCCGAGCTCTGGCCATGGAGTTTCAGACCATCCACTGTGCTCCCGGTGACCTGATCTACCACGCCGGTGAGAGCGTGGACAGCCTCTGTTTCGTGGTGTCGGGGTCACTGGAGGTCATTCAGGACGACGAGGTGGTCGCCATTTTGGGTGAGTGTAGCCTACCCGGTGAGAGTTTTAAAAGAAATATAAATAGGCTAGTGTTTAAATGAATAGTTATGTAGTTATTTTGCCCAAATAAGTTTTCAGCTCTGGTTTAAATAATATTATTCCAGACAAAGTACGCTGCAGTAATTTCAAGAATATATTTATAAAACAGCGGAGTCAGCTTTTGAATAAGAAAAATTTGTTACCTTTGTTATGTTTATTACCTGACTCACTCCTTCTTACAGTTGATTGCATCTCTAGTGGCAATAATTGTGCACAATTAAGTATAAAATCAATATGTGTATCAAACTAAATAAATAAATAAGCTTGTAATAAAAGAAAATTGGCTGAAATGGAAGAACTATATCAAAACTTTAGCAGGAAATAAATTATGTTGCTGTAAATCAGGGAACTCATTTAATCAGAATTTAGTGACACACTGACAAGTGAAGATAATGAAGACGCATGAAAATGACAACAACAACCACAACAATCAATACCAGCTTTAATCAAATGCAAATTAAATTATTCTTAATGGTTCAGCTCAAACATGATTCATCAATGCCAATATTATTTCTTTTACGATAAATAGTGAGTGAGTCGTATGAAATCTTTGACGAAAAGATTTTTTGCTTTTAAGGTCAGTGAGACTCGTTTTAAAGAACATGCTAACTATTTTGACATGAATGAAGCTCTAATGTTTATTTTATAAATGAGTCAGTCAAGTTGATCTTTTCTTCTAAAGTTATGGTTCTCCCTCTGTCATTCTTTCTTTCTTTCATTCTTTTTCTTAGGACTTACATAAAATCCTCCCTTTTTTTCTCCGTACAGCAGCACTTTACAAACTGTTTCTGACTGCAGTGGAAGCCGAGTCGTTTGGGGATCATTTTCTGCTGAGTCAGGAGCTGAGGATTTGTACAAGAGTCTTCACAGACGCACAATCCTCTCAGTAACATCTTGAACACAGTCTGGTCTTTTCAACTCTTCGTCTTCAAGCCGATAAAAAAAACACAATTCCCTTTCAGAACGCGCTCATGTCATTTTAACAATGGTCTGAAAGGCTTTCTTTGTCAGTATTTAGTAAATCCCTTTTATTACACAAAAAGACCAAAGTAATGTTATTGTTATGATTTTCTTGATAAATTGATGGTTCAAAATGTAAAAAAAAAAAAATCCATCTAAACTTCTCATAACCCAACATCAGATTGCACTTCATTGTCTTATATAATGAAACATGAAACAGGACAAGAGGTTGAAACCAGAAATTACCAGAAATATTTGGCATTTTTGCTTAAAAAATTACTAAAAGGATTTATTGATTGTTTGATTGATTGATTATAACTACGTAGGCTAGTTTCCAATTCATTTTCTTTATGGGCATTGACCAATTAAAGCTGTGGACATGTCCCTCAGGAAGAGCTGAATATTGGACTAAAATCCAACAGCTGGATAGAAACACAAGCAAATTACCTACAGTATGAATCGCATTTCAACTATCATCCATCCATACAGTCAGATCAATTCGGATGAATAGATAAATTGATAAACAGACCCAACCTGTAAATAATAAGTGAACTAAGTATAATTGTGCTGCTCTGTGAACTGTATGGAATCAGTCTGTTTGCTATTCATGAACCCACTTCCTCCCCTCTCTGAACTTATTTATCAAGCTTCAGAAAAAAACACAAATATCTTTTCTTACGTACTCTGCGGTGGTTAAATCCCAGCAGTATTTCCGTTTTAAAACCTCAGGCTTTTAATTTGCCAAATGATTGATTTAGTAAATAATGGATGACATCCTGAAGACACCACCTTGGCTGTTTTATTTTCGTCAATAACCTGCGATCGGTTCCTCATTGCAACAGTCAGTGTACTGTCAGGCTGATAGCATTGACCCGGATGGAGACCGTAATGGAGCCTGAAGTGAGTTACAAGTTACTACTATAAATCAAAATCTCATTAGATGAATAGGCCTGTCGAAGTGTAACAGCATCTGGAGTGGACCCGGAAACAAGATTAAATACTTAAAAACAAACAAACAAACAAGATTAAACACCTTGTCTCATTTGATAATAGAAAATGAACAAGAAATAAATCCCTTTTTTTTTGCGTGGTTGAACTGTCTGACCAGCTGCTTTTAAGAAAAGACGGAACTGGACGACATATCAATTCATCAGGACAAGAGTTTGATCAGTATTAATAATTGGAGGTTTAATTTCCCAGTGAAAGTGACTCAGGACGTGACTGGTTATTACTGTAATGGCCTATTCAACAACTACAACTTTATTATCAACAAGTAGAAAGACAAGTTTATGGTGGCTTTTACTGGTGACACTTAATATCAGTAGTATAAACATTTGTAATCCATATTTTTATGTAGTTTAAAGCAGCTATGAAGATATTTTCAGTATCAACATATTGTATTTTCAACGGTGTTTGAATTTACACCAGCCTACTGTACACTTGTGGATGCTTCACAGCAGTAATAGTTATTGACGAATGCATCAATAAACACTTCTGCCTGAAACTGTAATAGTGCATGTTAAAGCCATTTATTGAATAATTTCTCATCCTTTCATTGCCTCCTGAAAAATAAAATTGTCACATAAAAGATGTTATAAATAGGTTAGAGGAACAACCTTCTCACAAAAACACACAAAATACTTCATACCTACTCTCCCACTTCTATTCAGCAAAAAAGAAACAAACCTTGAAAAGTGAAAATGGGATTTTTTTTCACAACCTGGCAACCCAAAATTTGTGCTCCAAAAGCACCATTATTGAAGCTGAACTCTTTACAACGTACAAACCTTTTACAAAATACGACTCATTAGAGATGGATACCAAATGTTTTGGAGGCGTCAGCCCGCTCTGAGCCGACCTCTCTCTGCAGGTAAAGGAGACGTGTTTGGGGATGTTTTCTGGAAAGAGGTGACCCTGGCTCAGGCCTGCGCCAACGTCCGCGCTCTGACCTACTGCGACCTCCACGTCATTAAACGCGACGCTCTGCAGAAGGTGCTGGAGTTCTACACGGCGTTTTCCAACCACTTCTCCAGAAACCTGCTGCTCACTTACAACCTGCGAAAAAGGGTGAGTGACTCTCGACACAGAGACAGAACGAGACTCAGACACAGTTCACCCACTCGCTCCCACAGCAGCTGCTCATGTGAGAATCTTTTTTTATTAAACTGTGTTAACTCTACACTGTGTATGGTTTATATACAGTATGTTTGTATGTGTAAGGAAAAAGGAAATATTTAGATATTGCCACTACCATTTGTGATACACCACAAAATGCAGCCTTCAGAGTCACCATAAAGCTGAATCAACGTCGCTGTAAAACAAAAAAACAAACATTATAACCGTCACGAATGTTGGATTTATAGCAGAACTTTATCAGTTAGAGTTGATCGACCCTTGTTTTTTATTTCATGCGCCTCACAAAAACATGTGATTACCGTTCAATTCAATTCAATTCAATTCAATTCAGTTCAATTTTATTTAAAGTGTAAAATCACCATGAACATGGTCTCTGAACACTTTACAATCATCACAAAGACAAGACAAGTTACAATTTACGATTACAACTGTCACTGCAGCAATAGAGAAGGCAATACGATAGGCACTAATAATATAGGCACAATGATACAATGAAATACAATAGGTCAAAGGAAGTAGGCAGTAGGACTATCAAGTTATACCAAATGATTGAACAAATAAAATGTTTTTTAATCTAGATTTAAAAATATCAATGGAAACTGCTCTAACTCTAACTGATTGGGTTGGGAAGTGTGGGGAAAGGCCTACTGCCTGGGGGCGGGGAGATAGTCTTGTGAGCGAGGGAACATATGGGATGATTAAATCTGAGAGATATGAGGGTATGAGCAGTTATATGGTCACTTTTACATGCAACACTTTATTTTAACCTCCTGAGTTAAAATATATAAATAGTAATAAACACATACAGTATGATCCACAATTTAAGTCAAGTGTTAATTGTAAGTGTAGATTCATTTCTGGTGGACATTTGTCATCGCTTCACAAATATATGCAATGTGACAAACATCGCACTCATTTCCTGTGGCGTCTTCACATTAAGCCACTCCATGTTTTGCCAGTTGAATCTTTTCATGTTTTATTCATTTATTTTTGAGAAATGTTAATTTTGCATTAGTGGTAAATTTACAATCTAACATTAGGACAGTGAACGGTAAATAATGAGATAAAACTACCTTGTATGCATTGTTTCCTATGACTTCCTCTGACAATAAATCCAACCATACAGAGAATTACTAAGTATAATCAGTTGCTTCAGTTGGAAAAATCATACACAAGATAATATTTACAATGAGATTTGATTGTATAGAAAAATCTTAAAGACGAAGTTTGAGTCAGTTCCTTAGAACAGGATGTACAGCATAATAAGAAAAACAAGAATTTAAACTTTCCCTTCTCCACATTGTTTATCCGTTTCTCAAGAATATGTTTAATTGGATTTCAAATCCTTTTGACTTGTTACTCTTCTTCTGGCCAGACCATTATTTTTAATAAGAGCTTAAACTTTAAGAGGACGCCGTGGATCCTGTTTTTTTTTTTTTTTTTAAATTGGAGAGTCATAATTGCTGTGGTGTTTTCGCACTGTGATTCCCAGGGATCACATGTGGGGCCACCACAGAGACTGCGTTTCCCTGCACAGTCTCGACAGGTACAGGGCAAATTATTAAACAGCTACTTCATTACTTAGATTCAATGCCACAGTTGTAGAAAATGCAGGATTTTTACAAAACCACAGATAGTTGATAGCTGCCAGTGCAGAGACATGTTGCACTGGTAAACAAACAACACATGTCACACAGCTCCTTTTAACCAGTCACCATATATTAAAACCACTCACACACACACTTCATTAGGATATGAACAGCTTTGATCAATTACACAGGTGTAGCTGCCAATCACTACTTCATTCATAATAAGAATAGCCTGTCCAGGAGAGTGCATGTGAGATTGAATTGCCTGCATATGAAAAGGCAATCTCATCTGCTGCTGCTGCTGCTTGAAACTCACAAGCCACCAGGGTCCCATACTTCCTGAACGTATGCAGCAGGGAAATTCACAGACGGAGCCAGACGCTGCCTTCAAATGGAGCTGCGGAGGTTGTGTTTTCGACTTGAGAAAATCCAGCACATGACGCGTTTGGCACTCAAGTGGTTTGAATTGTGAGAAGAGCGTTGCCGTGAGATTAAGGAGAGAAATAGGTTGTTGTACTTTTCACGAATGAATGATTTAAGTATATTGTATTTCAGCATCATGCCTAGGAATGAGAAAAAGAGCACGAAAATGATGAATTAATAAACACAATGCCTAAAGACTTGGACATACGTTTAAGTTGCACTGTGCTTTGATCATCTCAGATGTTGCTTTGATAACAGTGTATGTGCATGATTAGCTGATGAACACCTAATCATGTTTTTAAAATGGGGGGAGCAAGTTGTAAAGATGCATAATAATTAGTAGGGGGTCTGGGGATCATAGAAAAACAACATATTGATTTAAAGCATATTTTCTGCATTTTTTAATCACCTTTAGCTTTAGTTAAAGCAGAAGTGAGTGATCCGGTCGTTTTCGCTAATGCTGCGTTCCAGGCAGGCTTTTGAAATCATAAATTACTGCTTCAAGTCACAACTTACGACTTTGTAGCGTTCCAGGCAACCCACTCGTGTTTTTCCGACCTGTTTTACCGGTGAAAGTCACTATAACGGCCACTCGTAACTTCCGACCCGTGAAATCGTACCAGTAGCCTACGTCTTTTTGTACAGTCTATGTACCAGATCGAACTGGTACGACTTCACAGGTCGGAAAAAAACGAGTTTCCTTGAACGCACCATAACAGTCCTCGTCCCTACGTCACCACATTCACGGCGTCCCTTGGCTGCACACACAGCCCTGCATGCCGTTCTCTCTCCTCATTGGATAAAAACTGTAGGATACGATAAATGTTTTCTCCTCGGCTCAGAGCAGAGTGACTGACAGACCCGTGTTTCGGTCCAAACACTCTGGGCCCTAGTTTCGTCGACCAGGTGAAGTCTGTGATCAGCGCAGCTTCGCCACGCCAACGGGGCGTGGCCCAGGTCCATTTCGCAAGATTGGTGGGCCGCGCAGTCAGACTTAGACCGGCGCAGCCCCTCCCCTCGTCCCTCCCACCGGCGCAAACGGTGAAGAGGGAGGAGACAGGGCGGGAGGGAGACAGGAGGAGGAGAGAAAGGCGTGGAGTGGGTTTGACACAGCCGAGTCAGATCTTCACCAATCAAAGGAGCTCCTCTCCTCACCTTTAACTGCGCGGCGGGTGATGCGCGCTGCAAGTTTGTCATTTTATACTTGGACATGGACGGAGGAAACAGCGACGCCAGAGGCCGAACCTCTCCCCGGAGGAAACAGCTGTTTCCCCGGAGGTCCGAGCTCAGAGTGACCAATAATGAGTTTACTAATAATAATACAAATATCCTTAATCAGGTTTGATCTGATACACTGAGAACCCCTACGCAATCTAAGAAACAACAACTAATAAACTAATAAAGAAACTCACATTTATTCAAACCCTGTGTATAAGATCAGAGGTGTAGGCTACACTAATCACAACATAAACACACACCATGTGGATGAAATCAGCAAGGACGCGCTCTCTCTCTCTCCCTCCCTCTCTCTCTCTCTCTCTCTCTCTCTCTGTCCTCCTCTCTCTCTCTCTCTGTCCGTCTCTTTTTTTCTCTTTTTTTCTCTGTGATAGAGATGCTGAATATAGCCTACTGTAGTAGGCTATATACTGACTATCTGATACCGAGGCTGTTGTGGTGGACTAAGAGAGATGATGATTTGTGTTTTGTTTTTCATTACGGCTGCGTGATGCGGTCGCACGTGCTTATGAATTAATAAGTAAATAAATAAATACAGCGATCATCACAAGGGCAGAGTGGTATCTCAACACGGCAGCGACATGCAGTCATCCACCCTCAGTCCTGCTTTTGGGACATCCACAGCTGCTTTTCAGTGCCAGTTCGTCCCTGCTGTGTTAATTCAGGTGGAGTTTCCTTTACGCACCGACAGCCTTTGATCTCTGCTTTGATCTGACGTCAGATGTGACGGGACAATCTATATAGATATAAATTCACGTGTTGATTCCGTTAGTTGCATTAAATAGTGGTTATTGTGGATATTTATTGCATTGAAATGTGTCTGGAACTGTGGAGATCTGCCTGTGAGGTCTTGGTGACGTGTGTGCACTGCAGGTCAGTCAGCCAAACTTCCACTGCACCTGCTGCGCTTCGCCCTGCGCTGAGACTAGACCTGGTTGGAGGTGGCGAGCTTTCAGCGCAACTTCGGCGGGACATTTTCGGACGAAACTTCCACTGCACCAAGCAGAATCTGTGACGCCTCCCCCTGCTGCGTGGCCACGCCTATCTCAGCGCAGCGCGATCTGCCAATCTTCCAATCTGACTTTGCGCTAGGCTGCGCTGGTCGAAACTTGCATTAGACTGGCTGCGCTACCTTGCGCCACCTGCGCTGCGCCAGCAAACTAGGGCCCTCTATGTAAGTGATTGCTGTCGGAAGATATAACTATTTAAGACTTACATTAACACAAATATATCACTCACTTCTGCTTTAAGTTAGGAAAAGCAATAACCTCAGATGGTTAATTTGATGTGATATGAGAACCAGGACAGGAAAAAAGATATTTTTTCATATTTGACATTACAGTTTACAAACATTTTGTAACTTTTAATGGGAGTTGCAGGCTATCAATTCAGTTCAATCCAACGCAGTTCAAAAAAACTTGATTGTCCATCACCTAGTGATAGAAAATCGTCTTCAGTTTAGGGCTCAAAACATAAAAACATAGAAACACAACACACAAGAAAACCATATAAAATCACATAAAACAGCAGTAATAAAAGCACTGCAGCTTGTCCTAAAAACAATATCTATTTTGGTTTGTTAAAAGGCTGTAAGGCTTCATATCTTTTTACTGTATATAATGAAATAGCCTCACAACAACACGTCACCATATGATTTATAGATTTAATGAAACCATGTTGAACACGAGGGTTACTACTCTCAACACTCACAAGGCATCTTCAGAGTCTGAACATCTCTAACAAAGAAGGCTACAAACTGTCTGGACGGCTTCCAGGGCCACATGTTTATTTTACACACAGGTTCCAGTGGCAGCTGTTCTCATAGTGAACAAACATGACTTCAAAAGCAGATCATTTAACCTACATCATCTTGGATCTAGGACAAGTGCGGTGTAAACAAACTGTGTGCTCTGGACCCTGATGTTCAGACTTTATCCTGCGTGCACAGTTTAACATCTGTAACTATATTTCTTTACGAAGGAGTGGCTTTGAGGTTTTCTCTTGTTTGGAGAGAGATTAAAAAAATGTGAAATTATGTATTTTGAAATTATATGAGATTTCAGTGTTGAGGTACAATTAAATTCATGATTATTTTTAACACATAATCTGGTTCCATTTGTAGTTGTGGTTTTTCAGTTTTCTACGGATTAAAGAAGCTGTAAATGTGTGAATTAGTGAGTTGGATCGTTACAGTTAGCTGCTCTTTTCCACTCATATTACATATTTTACATGTAAATACAGACCTGAGAGAAAGGGCACTAAAAACGAATGGACGTAGGACTCGTCGTTCAATGCCCAACTTTGACTGTGGCATTGAATTGGTGAGATTCATTGTGTTTTTCCTTTTCTAGTTTCAGGTCTCAAGTTATTTTTTGCTTTAATTTCAATTAGCAAGAGAGAGAGAGAGAGCTTGGACTCAAACCCAAGCCTCTGCAGTTAAGATTACACTTTCAGGGTACCAGCTTGTGCATTTGCATGTCATTTCCTAAATTGCAATATGTTGGGCTCTCTGGGCCAATTGACTTCATTCACATCTGTTTGATTTTATCCTTATCCTAAGATGGATTCTCTGGGCCACCGTAGTCCTTATTTATTATTCAATGGACTTTACTCACATCTGTGGGATTTCATCCTTAATTTTTTGAAGACAATGTCAGAAAACACCAATAACTGAACCTAGAGCTGGAAGTGTTTGCCAAAACTATTTCCAAGGTCGGAGACAAATCAGTTATTTTGATTGCAATGGTATTTGGTTTTGAATAAAGAGGAGGTGTCAGATATTAAGCTGCACACTACAGTAACGTCAAAGTGCAGAAGGAAAACTGCAAATGCTTCAAAGCAGGGTTGTCCATTAGCAGCTGCGTGGTGTGTCGTCACCCACTGAAGCCAGAGGCATGATGTGAACTTTCCCTCAGTGTCGTGGGAATAACCCTCTTTAAGGTGACATTTAGCCTACTGAGCACGCACATTTTGAAACCTCGCCAATCTCCCTCACAACTGTACAACACCTACACACCTGACAGATTTTATACTGTTGTCGAACACTGTGATGTCAAACTGATATTTCTGATAATTCAAATCTTACTCATGGTTTTCTATCATGTTGCTTTAGTCATGAGAACTTTAAATTCTCTTGTAGATCG
Organism: Trachurus trachurus; assembly: GCF_905171665.1. NCBI lineage: Eukaryota > Metazoa > Chordata > Actinopteri > Carangiformes > Carangidae > Trachurus > Trachurus trachurus. Next base: position 9,994,207 of record NC_139906.1, read on the forward strand.
TCTTCCGAAAGATCAGTGATGTGAAACGTGAGGAAGAGGAGCGACAGAGGCGTAAAAACGAAGCCCCTCTGAACTTGCCGCCCGATCACCCGGTACGGAAACTCTTCCAGCGCTTCCGGCAGCAGAAGGAAGCTCGTTTGGTGACGGAGAAACCGGAACCGGATGAGCACGACGTGGAGAAGGGCCCCGTGTACGTGGACGTCCCGTTGGCTAAGACAGCCATCACGACTACCAGCATCGTCACGGTGACAGAGAGCCCAGCGACTCCGTCGGCTTCCACACCTTCGTCCTCGACGCCCGCCAAAGGTCCCCCGGCGGACAAAGCGAAGCTGCAGGTGCCGTCCACCGTCTCTCTGGTCGGAGGCCGAGCTGCTGCTGAACCGGTCAAGGTCAAAGGCTGGGGCCGCTTCAAGGAGTCCATGGCCAAAGCCGACAACTGGACCAAAGTGTCCAAAGCCGAGTCCATGGAGACTTTACCTGAACGGACCGCGGCGCACGAGTCGCAGGTGTCTCTGAAGAAGACGGACTCGTGCGACAGCGGCATCACCAAAAGTGACCTGCGTCTGGACAAAGCGGGCGAGTTCCGCACGACGCCCCAGGACCGCAGCCCGGTGCAGCCGCCGGACGCCCGGCACGCCTTCTACCCCATCCCGGAGCAGACGCTGCAGGCCTCGCTTCAGGAGCTCAAGCTGGAGCTGAAGGACGACCTCAAGAGCCTGAACGTTCGCATGTCCACGCTGGAGGCGCAACTCTCAGAGGCGCTGAAATTCCTCAAGGCGAGGAAATCAAGTCCCGGCTCTCCGCAGCATCTTTTTGACATTTCTAGACCTGCTTCACCGGAGCTGGACAAAGAGGACATCTTCTCTTGAAGCATGGAGGACTCATCATCAGGCATCGGTTGACAATTATCTCAGCTGGAATCATGGTAATATCTGCATTACCTGGGTTGCTGAGGCTGCACTGGGCGCACCATTTATAGATTAGGCATCAGTGAGGTCTTCAGGACGCACTAGCCTTTATCGTAGGAGCGTACCTGTCAGTTAACACGGGAACGCCGTGTTGTGAAGTTACGGTTATAGTCCAGATTTAGGTGTCATAACGCTGAACACCTGAAGGTTACACACAAAAACTGACAGCTACATGTTTGTATATAAATTTGGTTTATTTTTCCATTGCACTATAATGGGAAAATAGCTCAAGTGGTTGGATTTTTTTTAAGAATCTAAAATCTGAATTCAGTTCAGATTTTGAGATGCGGTGGCGTCCCTTTGGGGAAGGCTCCAGTAGAAACAAGCATGATCCACTGGTGTGTTAGTGAATCATTTGTATGAGCTTCTTTGCATGTCACATAAAAACGGACGCGTGCCTCAAATTGCAGATGGCGCATACGTGATCAATCGAGGCTGCACGACTGCACTCATTTTCATTATCTCACAGCGACAGTGAAAAAGGACAGTCTTTGCAAACGTTGAAACAGTGTCAGAGTAATTTCCTCCAGCAATTGATGAACTCTCTTATTATATCATCTGCCACAGTCATTATGAATTATACAACAGATAACTCTGGCCAAGCAATCTGATTTTCGACAACATCTTTCAAACAGAGCTTATCATCTCCATAAACCATGTTTAGATGTGCTCGATGAAAAACTGAATGCAGTCTTAAATAGTGTGGCAGCACTTTTCCAGCTTTGCTGATATCTACTATTTGTTATTCTCATATGAACACCACCGCCACATACTCGATACATATATGTATGCTGTGTATGACAGCTGTGCATTTTTTTAGCCTGCAGATGCAGATGGTGTGGATATGAACATAATAAGGAATGCTCTTTTGCATCATTTCTGGTGTAAAATAAAACTGGCTGCCTTAAAACGACAGCAGCTTTGTTCTTGGAAAGACATCTTGATATGTGGGCTGATTTTAATGGCCACTTGTTTACACCAGTTAGCATGCATGATTTAATGTGTGCGTCTGTCCTCACATTCACTTGACAAAAAAAAAAATCCCCCCACTTGACCACATGAGATACAAGATGATTATTCATAAGGGGCAAAGATCAAAGATGTTTTTTTTTGTTTGGCACACATGTTCGTGCTAAGTGTTTACAATGCTGCTGATTTCATTCAGGACCCTGTTTTATTATTTTATTTTATTTATTTATTTAATATTTGGAGGCAATAACTTCTTCCTGGTCTCCAAAACCTTACATTATTTCCTCAGTGATTGAAATTAGATTTCACAAATCAAAACTTTACAGAGCTGAAGTTGATGTCCTCAAATTACTCAACTGTCGGACCACCACTAACTTCATATATGATGAAGACAAGCATCAAATCCTCACTTGAGGAGCGTCCACCAGCAAATGTTAGCTGCTGATTCTTTTGTTTGTTTGTTTGTTAAGGATAAACTGAAGTTGTTGCTGATTTATTTTGAATTTTTGAGAGAATGTATCAAACCAAAACCTGTTAATACATTAAAACACACCTGATCAGCAGAATTATGTTCAGAAACCATTAGACAATGAAGATGTTGTATTTCAAATGTCATGACTTTATTTTGAAAATGCAATTTTTATCAACATTGTTCCCAATTTCAGTTTCACCACAAAGCAAAACATCCCATTTAAAGAGAATATGTTTGAAATTGTTTCCAAGAGGATTGTTTCAGATGTTATACTGACAATTGCCTCTGAATAAATACCAAAACTGTTCAACTTTAACCTGCCAAATTAAATAGAAAACCAAAATAAATCACTGTTAGTCACGTGATATCACTGTATTGTCACAGTGGCCAAAATAAAAATCATTCATTCAGTCATTACACAACCCTAACTCCGAAGTAAAGCAGAGCCATGAGTTCTGTTATTGAGCAATAGCAATGTTTATTTAGCCGTTACAAAAAGTTGTTGAAAAGTAACAACAGTTTAATAATATTCACTGAATATGACTAATGATCAGCAGTTTTTGCAGTATCACAAAGTAATGAGTTTTGTGATAATAAAGTGCAAAATATATAGCAATCAGTATTCTAATATAAATAGTAGTTATTCTAGTTTTTAACTGTGCCCCAGTAGAAACAGGAGCTTTGCTGCTTCTTGCCTGGATCTATTTTTAGTATACAGTAAAAGTATTCTTTTACATGGCAAAAACCAATAACCCACTATTCTATATTATTTATTATTCATATGGATAATTTATGTTCCCAGCATGCCCTCCTTTTCTTATCAGGACAAAAGACAAGCTAAGAGGAAAAAGACACTGAGGTTTTTCTTTCTTTTCTCTTTTTTTTTCTTCTGCAGCACAATCTCAAGCCTCCATTTCCATCAAAAATTCAGCCGACTAAAAATAAATGGGCATGTCATCACAGAAGTGAGAACTCCTTTGGGTTACAGCCACTGTTTGACGGTCTTTTATGGGTCTGCTAAAATCATGTTGCTGTGACTCTTATCACAGAGAATTCATAAATCTCATGTTTGTGTTCAGAAATCAGGAGGAGAGAAGAAAGAGGTACGACATTAACACAGGGATTTAGTTATGAAAGTGAAAAGAAAGGATCTATGACAGTCTTTTATCAGAGCTACCAGATCAAAGTAGATTGTCTAGATAGCCTATAAAGTTATTACATTATTATTACATGATTGATTCTCTCCAGCTATGACTGAAGACACTGAGTTCAGGTACAAAGTCATAGCTGTGTTAAAATAATAGCTCATGAGTGATAACATTTTATCTAATATAAAGTTCACCACAAGACACAGTGGAGATTTACCTTCTGTAACTGTGGGTTTAGGTTTTACACAATTAAACTAATAAAAAACTTGAACTCATGACATCTGAGCCAAATTTCCTCCAAGTATATTCCAGGATAATATTCCAGTAATATCCTATCTGAGTTGAAATGTTCAATGGCTCATTTGCCACCAAGCTAAAGGCCTATTTGTGGCATGATACAGTAATATCATGAAACACCCAAGCTATTTTTTTTTTTAAACGTAGTATCCCGTTATCACAGTATACAATATATGAATTCCCTATGAACTAACAGAACAAATCATTTTATTTAGATTTTTGTATTATTATTATTTAAGGATTTTAAGTCCCATTCTGAATCACAAAAGTTTGTAAAGTATGACAGTCCAGATTGACCATAACTAGTTTACAAGATCTACTATGTTACTTTTTTAATGTAAACTAACCTGCACGTGAGACACTTAAACCACTATACAGCCCTATCTTTATCACTTACAAGTACAGAAAGTAACACAATTATTCATGTACATGTTTACTGAAAAAAGAAATATACTAAGACTAGAGACAACAGGAAACAGCTAGCAGCTAATGGCGAATGGCTAGTGTAGAGGAAATGCTATTCAGCATCAGACTTACCTGTACTTAAAAATAAGCAATGCTAACCAGCTGAACTCAGCCCATTTTGTCATTTACCTAATCGTAGCCTCCAATCTGCCCCAATACAAAAATGACAAAAAGACAATGGCCAAACCCCTGTCATTTGAAAATCATCGACTTACCAAAATTGTGGGGCAAACAATGCATAACAATGTCCCATAATGAGGTGCTGACTGTCATAGCTACTGCTTTTTCATTATTTATGTGATTCAATCATTCTAACCCGACAAAGAAAGTAATATTTATTTTATAAATTGTATTTTTTTTTCTTTCTCAGGTCACTTATGGTTACATATTTTCATTTTACCCACAATAAACAGCTGGTTCATTTCACCAATGACACAAATGAATGACAGAAACAAGGATGTTTGTGTATTTTAAACATTAATTTTGAATGACTTATGAAGTCTGTCTTTTGTAGGAAGTTCTTTAATCTTTCATGATGTAAGTGTGCTACTTTTCTTTATTTTTTATTTTTTTTTACCTTAATGGGAACAGAAGCATATTTTAGTATTTGCACAGTAAAAATCAATAAGAAAAAATGAATTCTGTTCCAGCTAAAAATCTGATTTTAAGTCCAACTAGACAGATGAAGCAGATGGAGACGGTGCTTTCACTTCCACCTCTCTCAAGAGGCTGAATGTTTTACCAGCACCATAAATATGCGGCACTAAAAATGGGATGTATGTGCACTCTAAAATTCAGAGACAAGATCCTTGAGAGCAATGTGAATCTAGACTGTGCTGTAACATTTATAAACACAGAAAGTCCTGAGAGTGACAAAAATAAGGACCAGTGAGAAGAAAGACCTTTATCGTAGTGCACTACAGTACCACTTCATATTATTAAAGCCATCACCATCACCTCTGATTGCTATGGAGACGCATGCAGCACTGTGCCTATAACATTTTGCCCCGTACACACACACAAAGTAAAATTACCGTCGCTGCTTTGATTTGAACACAGAACTATTTTTGTGGTCAGCTCTCGACAGCTGCCTGGTTATGAAGCCCGACACACAAACATATATGTCTATGTACATGTACTGTATATGCACAGATTATATTGCAATGTTTAGATTCTTAAGAGAGAGAAGAGTTCGGTGTAAGGTTCATGTAATATGCACATGCGTCCATGTTCACACGTCATGTGATGAGAAATGTAACTATTTCAAGCACAATGGGAACTTTGTTATCAACTGTGACATACAGTACTGTGCTATTCATAATAAATATTTTATACGTATACTGTAGCCTGTCTGTTCTCTGTAGGCGCCGGGGCGGGCAGGCGTGCTGCCTTCACTGTGACCTCGGAGAGTTGTCTTGTCAGTCTCACAGCGTGATGATAAGGACGCCTCTCCCACTCCCTTCTGAGAAAGTGTTAGTCAGCAGGTGTTTTTCTCCTCGGCTGATCGTCTTACGTCAGATAAAACCTCACAGTTTTGTGCTCATTTAAGAGGATTTCTCCATGACCCCCGCTCACACTGATCCTACTTAGTGCCACAGATGTGATAATCCCAAGAACAGACATCAGCTAATGGAAGCAGATCCTCAGAGTCCAGATTATGCACTACTTTTATTGTTTACCGACAACACATCTCGCACTATAATACGACATGTGAGCGGCAGTCCTGTTCACAGAAGATGGACGACTGATAGAGAACAATCAGCTGTTGCTGCAGGAGAGATTGGTTAGTGATAAATATCAGTGATAACACTTCCGACTTAAAATTCACTCATTCTTAAACTAATCTTCCTGGAGGCCTCAAGATGTGTGATTTCCTTATTGTGCACTATGAATATTGAAGAGGATCAAATTGTTCCTGCAACATCAAACTTTCTAAGCTCAAAAGACACACAAAAAAAGCTCAGATAAGCTTTTTAAAGCAGCTTTATGTTAATTCCCACAACACAGTTTTACCTTTTAAAGCTGCTGACGAACCAGTAAAACCTGACAAAGTCAATTATTTGAGGCAGATGCCAACACTTTTAGGAATTCATCACCTTTAACTAAACTTAAAGAAACTAGACTGCTACTCATTGGTTTCATGTCTGGAAGTTAACAGCTTTTTCTTCAGGCTTCGTATTAGATTAACAGACAAGATCAACTGGATGATCTTTACTAAAGCTGCAAATAATGTTTTTTATATTGTCAGTTAGGATCCAGATTATTTTCCCAGTAAAGTATTGGAATATGAATTTCCATCAATTTCATCATCTGGATTTGGAAAACAAAAACAAAGAGACTTGGGAAATCCTCACAGACTCAACACAACCTTTACTTCAAAAATAATTTTAATGAGATATCAATAATCAAAATAACTGCTGAATAATTTTCTGTCAGTTGACTGATTTTGTTATTTGGTAAAAAAAAACAAAAAAAAAACGCTGATGACAATGTACTTATAGACTTAACTCATACCTACTATGTTTATTTAACTCTAACAAAAGCCATTATATTCTATATTTTTCATGTGGTCAACAAATCCAATGAAAAAATCAAATACCAAATAGCTGAAACCTTCAGTCAGTCATTATTTAACACAGTCCTGCTGCTGTAACTTCTCACCAGTAAAACATGTATTCATCCGCCATTCAAAACAGTCCTGGATAAACAAACAATTTACTACTATTTCATTTCCTTTCATTTCATTTATGCTAAACAGCAAACCGACCAGCTGTTTAAGGAAACAACCACCTTTTATGAAAAAAAAGTATATATTATTTCATTATTTTCTTAAAGATTAATGTTTGTTTTTGCAAATTGATTTGAGGCTGAGAAGTCAGAAGTCAGAAATCATTTAGAAACAGACCAACACATTATTGATTTTAGTTTGTTTGATTTGTTCTTGGGATTTGTAGAAGAATATATAACAAGATTGGATTTTACACAAACTTCTCTGCAACTCTGATAAAAAAACTTTAAATTCCTGGAGGAGTTTTATGATTTGGTTCGAGACTGAAGGAGTTTGTCAATCAGTGGGCAGTGAACAGTTTTACTCCTTCAACATGTCTAAAAAAAACTCTGCACAGTTGAGTATGTATCAGACATCGGCTGAATAAAAAGACTGTACATGGTTTCAGGACATAAATAAAGTTGGTGCACTGTGGCTAAGGATGACTCATTTCATCATGCCCAGCATCTATAATAAAATGGATGTGGAGAGAGAGACTTTTGAGATCTTGAAACTTGACATAAAAAGTTTAAATCCAGACATGGCAACTGACTTTCACTGGATTTGGTAAATGTTGTTTGTATTACAACAGCATATTAGCAAAAAATGTCAAACATATTGTGTGATTTAAAAAAAATTCTTGCTCCACAATTAATTTTCCTCTAATTTCCAGTGTAAAAGTGTTGACTTGAAATCTGCAGTGTATAGGTGCTCTACATCTTCTAATGTTAGTGTCATTCTACAGGGAAATAAAGACATTGATCGGGTTCCTGCTGCTCCACTCAGGCCTCAGTGTCTATTGACAACCTCTGAATACGCAACTGTTTCTGTGGCGAGCTGGAGGAGGATGGTAAATGTGAAATTAGCATTTCTCCAGCTCACCGCACCACTGAGCAATACCTTATCAGAGCCACATAGCTGTGACGGAGTCAGAGGTCCATATTTGGCCCTTACGGTTTCTATATAACAGTGATTCACTGCAGCTTAAACGTGCCTCAACACAGCCGAGGCAAAAACATGACTTACATTGGCAACCGCTGTACATTTACAGTATTATTTTCAATATATTACAATATATGTGCATTTAAATTTACCATAAAAAAGTCTAAAGTTTAAATCTGAGTGTGAGGACAGATTTGGCCCCGGTCCTGCAGCAGGTTGTGAAAACAAAAAAAAATGGCTGCTCAGCTGCACTTGAGCCAGGTGAGGACGGTGGGTGGTGAACACAAGGCAGCGGACTCAGCAGGTCGTGGTTCTGGATGTCCAGCAGCACAGATTCTCACTCTGTCACAAAGTCAAGGTGACTCACGGCGGGGGAGAAGTCCACTCCAGTCCGATCTGAGCGAAGCAGTAGAGGAAGGCCAGCATCGGTGGAGCCATGGTGGACCAGCCTGGAAGTACAACAGAAAACGGATGAACGCGAAGACTTCAATTCTTCTACAAGAGCTGCAGAGACATATTATAGAGAGTAAGAATTTGGTCAGTTCTCTCTTCTCTGCTCTACTGCGTTACGGTTATTTTCTGTTTTCTATTTATAGCAGCTTCTTCGAGGGCCGAGCAGCCAGGTAAGGACAGCTGTCTACTCTGCACCTCCTCCACAACTGGCTTGGCTCCAGATTATCTCAGTAACCTGCACCTGCACCCACAATGCTTTTCAATGGTCTATTCTTTTCTATTCATGTCAGAATCTCATTCACGTACTGTACACACACACACACACACATGCACAGCTGTATTGTCAGTTTTCTGTGAAGGTGACGTGTGTTGAGGCTTGCAGTGCCGTATTTTAATGATACATATTTTTATGGTAAACCGATGTGAAGTTTTGTTTTGTGTGGTTTGGCAAATTATATTTTGTATTCTTTAAAAGCAGCCTTTATGATGTTTCCAGTCAATTAAGGTAATTATTTATCTACTATAATATGAAATGAATCATCTTCAAGCTCACTTTTGAAATATTATGTAAATGCAAATTAATGATTCATAGCATTTTAGCCCGGGGCTCTGAATGCACCATGAGCCACGTCCCAGTGTTTTGTCTTTGCAGGTATGTACATTTCATTAACACCCTCAGCGTGAAACATATTTTCTATCCAGTCATCCAACCGCTGCAGAACACAAGCAAACACCACCAGCCAAATGTTATTAAGAGGCAAAACTACTAATTACCAAGCCTCAGTAAAGAGATGGAGAGTGGAAAAAAACTTGAAGCCTATTTCCTCCAGTTGCATGTTACTGTGGCTCTAATCAAACCGGGCTGTAATTAAACCGGTTTCTTTAGCCACTTGATTAGCAGAGTGTGTCGAGTTCAAATGAAGTGAAAAAGGCCGCGGGCAGAGCGGCGACTCAAGACTAAATACAAAGCTGATTAGTGATCAGAAGGAGCGCGCTGCTCAGCCAAGTAGAGACTGACAACTTGTAAGGTTCAGCTCCGATATTATAAGACAGATGGAAACAAAGGAGAACTCGCTGGTTTGACCAAGTGTGACCTTTTTTTTTCTTCTTTTAGCTCTGCAAGTGAGATCGCTCGAGGAGAGGAAACTTTGGAAACTTTCTTTCTTTGGGTCAAGAAGTTTCTCAATATTTGATGGTACTGGTTGATATTCAAGTGGCCAAGCAATGAATCCTGCTGACATGAGATTTACTGGTAATGATTGTTACAGTATCAGTTGCCATGATAATCCTGTAGTAAAACTATAATATTGTGACAGCCTTATAATATAACTCACATATCAGCACCAGACTAACAAGACATATCAGTACATTTTAAAAACAGAAAGAGGCTTAAAGTAAGTAAAACAGTTACTTCTGATGAAGAAACATTGTCGGACATGACTTTTAGACTAAGAGGACAGAGCCAAAAGTGGAAAACATAACACTGAAAGTACTTCTTTAGTTTATTGATTATATATTTGGTCTAGAAAACATCAGAAAACAATGAAGAATCAAGACAAGATGCTACTTTCTAATATCTTCGAGCCCAAGACCATGTCTTCAGCTCTTTCTATATCAGAAATATCCAAAACCCAAAGTTATTTGGTTTAATACAACCTTATACTTGAATAACGGAGAAATGGGAGAAATTTGCCTAATAATGGAGATAACATTAACTTGATTATCAAAAAAGCTGCAGATTAATTTAATTATGGTAAACTAATCGATTGCTTCTTCATTAATCACCTCAGCTCAGTGGCTTCATATATTAAGTAAAAGTACCGAGTGATGACAAATAGTTTGGAGTTTTAAGTGACTTCTTAATTTCAAGCATAACGATTGAAATTAGACAGGACGATCACAACATTTTTTATTACCGACACTATCATTTAATGCGATGACTCGTGTTGTTGAATGAATATGAGGCAAAGTGTCTTCTGCTCTGTTGCAGCCTCAGGACTTCAACTTCAGAGTGATCTTACCGAGGGACAATCAGGTGGCCACTTACACTTAGCTCCTCAATAAACATATACGGCTATAGACACACAGTGTGATTAGGAATTTGTTTTTCAGCAGAGAGGTCAGAGTGCAATTACACTACTGCCTGCACTTGTAAAAATCCCAGACAGGCTGATTTAAAAGCATTGATTTCATGCTAATGAAGCAAACCGCGACTCCCCCCCGGTGATTTATTACACAGACATCACAGACATAAAGAATGGCTTCAGGCATTTCTGGAGGATCCATTATTTCTCAATTTAAAGTACAAAAACACAATAACTCAGTGAAAGTGAGAAAAATTATGAAGTGGTTTGTTCAGATCCATGCATAACCACGTTAGGTGTTTATTTTTAGCACTTTAATGTTCGTCGTAAAAAGCAAACTCAGATTCGCTGTTAGTTTTTTTTTAGTTCTTACTCTGAATAATTCACAGCAGAAATGTTTCTTTCAAACACCCTGTTCTTATTTTTAGGTTTCTCTTAACTTATTTACACCACGTCTACAGTATTGTGTGTGTGAAAGGGGTCAGGAGTGTGAGAAGAAGCACTATGTTTCGCGCCGTTTGCTGTGAGCCCTGCCAGGCCTCCAACAAATGATCACTGTCACAATGAAGCTGAACTGGTGACTGGGATACGACCTTCGTCAGGCAGCTAAGACTCAACCCCGTCAGTTAATCTGAAGGGAACATGCCCTCGTTGGAAGAACAAATTGAGAAAAGGCTAAAACAAAGACAGTAGAGAACAGACAGCGTGAGACGAGCAACAAGTTTAAATGTGTCTCTCTTATTCAGAAGAGACTGAACCTTTCCAGATATATAATACTAATCTAATTTAAATGAAAGAGGTGAATCTTTTCATATTAACAATAGATAAAAAAAAATGATATTTGAAGAGGAGCACCATGTTTTAGCTTCATGGCCTCACAACTTTTGGTTCTGTCTCATGGCTCTCATTAACCCTGTTTCCTGCAGCAGGCAGACGCTTTCAACATTAAAAAAAAAAAAAAAAAGCTTTGATACACCCACTGTGCTCAACCTGCCCTGCAGCAAACAGCACACAGACAGAGTTAGCACCTCGCTGCCTGGTGATGACCACGGTGGAGCATTTAGCAGATATTTCCCTCAGCATTTGGTGGAGACAGAAACCAAAAAAAAAAAAAAAAACCAAGCTGCCCTGTGTCAGCTCAGTGGTAAACAGGCATCTGTTTGCTAAGATTGTAACACTCGTACCAACTTTATAAAGATGTCGGTGCTGTGTTTACAGCTTGTAAACACAACACTTGTTGTTGATTTGCTGCCTCTAAGTAGCAAAATCTCAAGTACAGCTGCTTTTAAATAACAAAACAAAACATTAACCCGTGCATTCTCATTCAGCATGAACGAACAGCTCCTATTAATAAATCATATGAGTTATATGATGTTGTATCGACCGTGGTGAAGTGAAGCTCTGGCTGCTTATCATGTGTGGACAGACTTGTGGAGAATCTGCCATCTTGCTTTAGGTACTAAATGAGCCAAATAAAGACACGGGGAGCAAAACAGGGACTGGCATCACCACCAAGCAGATGTCTCTCTATTTGGGAGAGTTTGCCCAAACAGATGCATAAAATGCTCCAGTATGACCACAGCCTCACCCATCCACCGAGGATGCAGCTATATATATACACAAACCTACTGAACAGCGGCATTTTTAATCGCTTTATTATATTTTATTAATGATTTTACTTTCAGTCTATGTCAGCTGGCCTCTCCGTTGCTTTAGATGGGCTACGTTTAGCTGGAGGACAGGCTGTGATGTCCGTAATGACTGATGCTCCACACCATTTAAAAAAAAAAAATACCAGCTGAAACAATCCTGCAAAATAAAAGGCAAGCACAAATCATATTGAGTGAGTGAGTGCTGTGGAAGGCAATTTACCTTGAATGAAGACACGCTTCCAGAAGACTCTGCCAACATGTATCCCCCCAAGAAACACAAGATTAGAGAGGATGAGCATGGCGGTGGAGAAGGCAGAGAGGAAGGCGATGGAGCGCCTTTTCATCGCCGGAGAGAAATTCTGCTCCTGGAAAAATCGGTAAATAAAGAAGTAAACTGCAGGAGGACCACGAGAGGTTTTCAACGTAAATCAGAGACACAATGAACTCAAAGCACCTGACTCTAACGATCTGTGTGACCATAAACTAGGAGGATGACACTGTACCATCAGATTTGATTTCTATTTTGGTGGAGCCAAGGCCAAAAAGCATGAAGAGCCTGGAGGAATCTATTATTGATGTATTGGAACGAGACTCAGATCAGTGTTTTTGTGAGTGTGGCAGTTTCTGTAGATGTAGAGATGGGAATCCTCAATCCAGAGCTGGTTCCTGTAAAAATAACCACTTCCAAAATATCCCAAACTATCTAGAGCTTACAGTATCAATACCTGTTGCAGAGAAAATCGATCAGGAATCGTTAAGGGAATTGCTAAAGAATCGGACCGATAAGCCGAATCCATAATGTAATTGGTATCAATATCACCATCCCCATCCCTAATTAGATGTGTTATTAGATCTGTTTAAATGTGCCTCTGGGTATTCTCTCTTATTAAATCAGATTATATGACCCCATCATGTCCACTCATCTTTATGAACCTCCCGTCAAATGTATTCTGCACTGGGTACTGTAGATGTTGGGTTTCACTCTTACCACGATGGGGTGGATAAAGGGTGAAGCGAAAAGAGACTTCAGCCCGTTTTCCACCAGAATCCCAGCCCAGTTCATCAGGGCCCAGTACTGTAGGTAGTCATGGCCGCCGTGCCAGAGACAGACGAATCCAAACGCGAGACCGGTGGATAACATCTTGTAAAGAGGGCCGTGTCGTGAGCCTCCCAGCGGCACGTAGATGTATCTGAAACATGAAAAAAAAAATGCTATTAGAGCAAGTGTTTAAAGCTTTCAGGGTCAGAGAGGCAGACACTCTCTCTATATCCAAGTCTAGGCTTAAAACCTTCCTTTATGACAGAGCTTTTAGTTGGGGCTGGCTCAGGTAGCCCTGAAGCATTTTATAGCTACGCTGCTATAAGCTTAGACTGCTTGTCTGTCTACAACATCTACTGCACGTCTGCCCGTCCTGGGTGAGGGATCCCTCCTCTGTTGCTCACCCTGAGGTTTCTCCAATTTTTTCCCTGTTAAGGGGTTTTCCTGGGAGTTTTTCCTCAGTGGATGTGAGGGTCTAAGGGCAGAGGATGATGCTGTGTAAAGCCCTTTGAGATAAACTGTTAAAACAGGCTATACAAATAAAACTGCCTTGCCTTGCCTTTCAGGAAGTTTAGAGTCAAAGAAAAATGACAAAGAAATGACAGACAGACAATTTAGTGATTTCATTATCTGGCTGCAGCCACTGAATGGTGCAGATGTAAAACAAAAGAGCACTGAAAATGGCGCCACAATGGCACCAGTGAATTGCAAAGAACACCTGTCGCAGAAATGATCATGTCACGTTCATTGATTTTCAATCAAAGAAAACGTTGCTCTGACGTCCAGTGGAAACAAAAACTGTCTTGTTTAAAATGCTGCAACTGGGATTCGAAAGTGGTTCCTTTGACGTGACAAAATACTCCTGACACATGTTTTAGATACTTTCTTGTTTTTGCATTTTAACCCATAAACTGAGGACAGACAGTGAAGTGAAATTAACATTTGATCCTAAAAAACAAAATTCAACCATATAGCTCATGTGATTTTACACCGTTGTACATAAATGAGATTATATTGTACGTGGTGTAAATATAGCAGCTGTGTACTCATGCAACAACCAGCCCACTTGATGTGAATATAATTAGTAAAGAATCAGGCGCACGTTGTGAAGAAGAAATGGTCTCAGATATTGTGAGAAACTCCATCGGTCCCGGAGGGGTCGACAGTCTCAACACGTTACATCAGTCCAACGCACGGACACACGAAACAAACATCACATCACATTCTATCTAAGTGTTGCTGAGCTGGGAACTAATTATCTCAGCCACCCTGTGGCTAATCAATGTTCCTGAAAGATGAGCCAGCATTTTCTGAGCCTTAAATAGAGTGGCCAGCTTGTCCATACTGGAAGATGAAAGTAGGTGCAAGAGCAGATGGAGAGGCACCAGAGCAGACTGAATACCTAAACATACTGAGCATCTATCCATCTGGTCAGATCATCTAAATGCAGATGGATTGGAAACAGATGTTAATCAAAATATGATAATTTTGAGACATTACATTAATACCTGCCTGCTGCAAACTGATGATGCACACAACAACAAGAGGGTTTTATAGAGTGACAAATATGAACTAGACTGTCAGGCAGCTATTATTGTTGCTGTTATCCAATCCATTTTATTTATAAAGCACAATTTTAAAAACACATAAAGGTTTCCAAAGCGCTGTACAGTAAAATAAAAACCATAAAACATAATAAAAAGACAAAATACTAAAGACAAAAGACACAATAAAACATAATAAATAAATAAATAAATAGACTGTCCTCCCCAAATAAAATATCTGTGCACATACTGTAAAATCAACAACCTACATGGTGTGAAAAGCCAAAGAAAAGAGGTGGGTTTTAAGAAGAGTTTTAAAATTAGACAGTGAGGAGGCTGTTATACAGACAGACTGTTCACATGATCTCTGTAAGTGCAGTGAGAACCAGAGTCGATTGCTCACCTTTACCCAATCCTTTCCATGCACCTATTTACTTATTTACAACTAATACATCCCAGTATTTGGGATCACACACTCCTTCTCAAACTGCAATAACTTAACGAAAAAACCACTAAGAGCTCTTTTATTGGCCTGTAACTGTATATATGTGAGTGTGGTGTGCAGGAAGGGGAAAGCGTAGTGGAATGGCAAAGAATGAGCCACTTAGCTGCCCAGGGAGACGGGGTGTCAGTGAGTTATGTGGAGCACATCATTTAACACCTACGCACTCATCTAGCCCTCTTCAGACAATTTCAACAGAATTTCAGAACTGCATTAAAACCTCTTTAAAAGCTCTTTCACAAGAAGGAACGCCGGGGCATTGTGTCATGGGTATCATTTCGCATCTGCAGCGGGATAATTGCAAGTGATGCCATTAAGCAGGGGAGAAAACAATTTCCAATAAACACAGATTAAAATAGAAAGTTGCATTTGCAATTTAAATTCTGGGATCTTGAGCAAATTAATTGGAGCCACAGCCACTGTCTGCTATCCGCCGTATTTCATTTTAAACTCGTCTGCAGCGTTTGAAAAGGGACATGTATAACACAGAACTAAAGAAAACAACCAGACACAACACAAACGCTAATTAGCGAACAATAACTAAGATGGGGGGAACATTTTCACAGAATATCACAGTAATCTCTGACAACCGTGCAACTGTAGAGCAAATGTAGCAACCCACGTCTATCAAGCCAAGCATAAACTCTCAATAGGCTGCATTCAGCCAAGTGTGCATCATTAGCAGACAAACTAATAGTGTGCGTTGTCCAAACTACAAGTGAGCAGACACATAATGCTCCCATTACGTATGCACATATTAAACAAGAAGGCATTTCTCTGGGGTGCGGCAGCAGTAACACAACACAGGAACTATTCAGCAACAACATGCAAGCTCATAATCATGAGAAAGCCTACATGCAAATGCACCGTCCTTGTCTATTATGATGATACAGCTGGAGAATGGCACCTTTTTCCTTTTTTTTTTAAAGGATATTCAACCGACAAGTTCAATGCCCCACAGGAAACGAGCTCTTCACAATAAGTGCGCAACAGTATGATTAAACACACTAGTTAAGACAGAGAAACAGAGAGACAGACGGACACATAGATAGATAGATAGATAGATAGATAGATAGATAGATAGATAGATAGATAGATAGATAGATAGATAGATAGATAGATAGATAGATAGATAGATAGATAGATAGATAGATAGATAGATAGATAGATAGAATTTGATTTTTATTAGATGACAGCTCTCACTTTTTAGTTCACATTAACATCTGAATTAGTCGGTCCACTGCTCATGAAGTGCCTCTTACCTGATGAGCCATCGATACAGCCCCTCGTCAAAGTGCCTGAGAGTGAACAAAAACGAATATTTGAGTCACAAATTTACATAATAATAATAATGATATAGCATTAACACCTGAGCTCTGGGCTTCAGAGAAACTGAGGAATGTGTCTTGTCTTCTTCCGTATGACGCATGTGTGTTTGCGTGGCTGCTCTTAGTCATTAAGAAGATTAGAAAAGCTGTTTTTCTTTCTTTTCTTTTCTTTTTTCCTGCTCTCCTGGTGTCTATAAACTGGAGCTGTTAGCTCAGTGATGCCGGTGGACAGCTTTATGCATTCCATCAATGTTGTCAACATTGGCCAACTCAGCACACACAGGCCGGATTGGAGTGCATCAGTGTCAGCATATTGGTCGAGCTAGTCCACTACAGGCGATGCATTTTAACTGCAAAACCAAAAACACAGCCGTCCAGCCCAAGCTTTTTTTGGTATGCTTGGGATTTAAGGCAGCACTGTTATTTACATTCAGGAGCAGAGTTATACTCTACACCCCCTTCCAATTTTATTACATGTTAGGAGGTTTGCATTTAATTGCATATTTGTTCTGTTTAACCTAATATTCACCACTGTATCAGGTACAGTACATAAACGCTAAAATTAATGCAGCCCAACACAACACTCCTCCAATAAATCCTGTCTTTATGAAGGTTTTAATGTTCAGTTTGTGCTTAGGTGTTAATACAACTTTACATTAGTTTTACTTTTGAATCTAAATTATTTAATTGCCCTTTATAAAGCACAAGAGAAATCAATAAACATTATTATTTTTTAAGGTTGCAGTCTGTGCTGCTGTTGAACTGGATTATAGAGGGAAGCAGTTGTTTTATTCAGCCTCCCCTCAGTGATATAAATAGGGTGGACAAAATAATAGAAACACCTGTCAGCATAATCCAATTCAGTTGAACGGCCCCACAACATGCAGTCTCCAGAATGATTACACAGCTGGATCAAGACAGTAAACACAAATGGTCTTAAACACAAACTGGACATTATAACCTTCATGAATGTGGAATTTATCACAGGACTGTATAACATTTGGCTAAGTGTAGCTATAAAACCTGACAACTAAGTGTATTTATAGCTTATTTGGAGCTGAAAGTCTATTTCTTTGTCCGGAAGTGTTGTGCGCCCTGGAGGACTTCAACAACACTAAAGTGGCCAAACAAATGGCACTATAACACAAAACATTCACTGCTGTGTATATACCTGAAATGTAAGCAGAAACATTGTGGTCTTTACCCTGTTTTATATATGAAGTCCTGCTGATTAAGCTGCTTTATTCCTGTGTAACAAAAACTGCAGCGGGTGTGTTTATTAACCTGAGCAATTGTGACCCCTTCAGCATGAACTGGGCATAGGTTTTTTTCCCCTTCTGCTGTGTAACAAAAGTATAAAATTGGGTTCATAAAGGAAGGAGTCGTCATGACAGATCATTTCACATTGTGGTGGGTGTGAAGGAAATAACTCATCATGGCATGTTTGTGAGAGAAAAGGAATACAAACTGAACCATTACAGAACCTGAATAATAAAATATCTTTCCTGTTTTATGTTGGACTGCTGGACTGTATAATTTACTCAGATGGGGAATTTTCAGTATTTAAAACTGGTACACAGGGCATTTTAGTTCTGGTGATTTTAAAATGCAGACTTTTTTGTTCTGTTTTGTTTTCTCATTTATCTCAGGACAGCTGCTGCAAATCTGTTTTTATTTAGAGGAGGAAAAAAAAATACTGCAAACTCAGACTCAGCCTCTGTGAACAAACCATTTCAGCCCCAGTGTCTAAGAATGATATAATGTTCCTGCTGCTGAGGTGACCTATTGCTCTGATTGCCAGTAATAACAGAAGATGAGACAATTCACCATGCCCAGTCTGAATCTGATTGCCGAAGCACAGTGTGCACTCGAGGCACTTCACATTACATGCACCTTTTCCTCATGGATAGCAGCGATGCTAGTTGCACCATTCGCTGGACTGTTAAGGAATTCTATTTGTATAATACTAAATTTAAGGCATCTATGTGATTTATGTGAGCTTCCACTGTGTGATCTCACCTCCACATCCCTGTGAAACTGTACATGATGCTGACACAAGAGGGAAGCTTCGGGGGAAGTAGTTTATCCAAAGTAGCCAGCATGGAGGGAAGGCCAAAGAGAACCAGGTACTTCACATAGAAGAACTGGACGAGGGCCAGGGCCAGGCCACCTGTGAAGCAGGGGAAAGGAGGTTTTCAAACAAATTTCTCATTTTCATGATTAAGGCGAGTTTTTATGGACCGCATCAGCCACTTGAATAAATTAGCAACACCTCCTGAAAACTCTAAGAGATGGAGCACTTCACAGCACACATGAGAAAAACTGGATTATGAAGCAAGAGCAATGAGTAAACCAGTAATCACCATATTTGATGGGAGTTTGAGAACCGACTAAATCCTGTGGGGGCAACATGATTTTAAATTCTGCATCTTGAAAACATGTTGAGTGGCAGGGAAACATTAAAGCTGAAATTATTCTGTGCATGAAAGCCAAAAATACCATCCAGCCTTAAGACTTACCCAAGGCCCAGGGAGGGAGAATTTCTAAATAGGTCTCATTAGACTGGATGGAGTGCATGTACATTACATGGATCATGTATTCTGCAATGCACCACCACAGTATGATCCGTGCCGATCTGAGGAACACGTAACGAGAAGCAGATTTGTCCCTGTCAGTCTCCTCGGTAGACCTCCGCATCTGCAGGTGGAGTAAGGGGAGAGCATGTTGTTAACAGGTGCTGGTTGACTCTTCCCTACCAAAAAAAACCCAAACCAAATCTACCAAAAGTACAAAGATTATACCAAAAAATCTGAAATGGCTCTCCTTACCTGTTCGGTGTAGTCTTTGTATGTGACAATTGGTCCATTGTAGAAAAAAGGATGATAGAAGGTGTATGAAAACAACCAACAGAGCTGCACAACTCCACCATGGTCTGATGGGCACCAGCAGTGCTCCAGGCTGAAGCTGATGAAGCGAAGTCCACAGACAGCAACACTGAAGAGCAGCAGATAGTATTCCTCCTCGGTCTTGTACCAGCTTCTCTGTGAAATTCAGTCAGAAGGCCAATTATTTTTAAAACATCCCTGGGACTTCATATATAAATAGTGTCAGTCCAGCTCTAAATATAGATTCGCTTTTGAAATTATTCTTAACCTAATAAAAAAAAAACCATTAGCAGCTCCCCTAACACTGATAAACATATGCTTAAGCTGAAGGTTAATGAGGCCTGCTCGACAAGCTTGGGAGTCGTGCAGAGGTCTGTCAGGTCTGTGTCACTTCGTCTACTCTAACTATTGTGACTGGAGCACAGTTTCCAGGCTGCAACTCTTGCCTGATGTGTCAAATACTGTGCAGGGTGTTTTTTTTAAGAGATGTAAAAATAAAAGTAGTGCAATACCAAGAGCCAGTTTGCATTATAGTCAATCAATGAAGAAATGAATAGATTTAAGGAGCAATAATATTTTCTGGTCTGTAATTAATTATGTTCAACATTGTGTTGTATTGAATAAAAAGCAATTCAACAAAATCTCACTTTGTAGATGTTGTTATTTCATTATCACTGCAACACAGGAGTAGGCTATGAGGACTGTTTTCCTTCCTGTTTTCACACTCTGAAAGGAAGATACTGAGCTTATTCCTCAGAAAATAGAAATGAACTGATAGATATGTATGATTTTCAAGTGATTTAATGTGAAGAATAATGTGGCTGAGTGGGCTTTACATACCTTAAGTATCTTGCACCCTCTTGTGTTCTTTGTAAGCATTACATTTGATGGTAAATGGTAAAATATGATTGAACTGTGACTCTCATACAACATCACATAAATATTGGTGGCCTTCATCATACTATATTTTCCTTGGATTAAATGACATTTTATTGCTTTATACACCTGTTTATGTGATTTTATAAGTGCAGAGATATGATAAGTAGCCAGAGAAACTTGTATTTTGTTGTTGACGCAGTAAAAGTGATTTGGCTTATTTGCATTATTTCTGTTCCTATATATACACACACACCCATAGAGATGCTGGCCGTGCAATAAACCCACCTGCACGTCTTGAAGTGGTTGGATCTGAATCGTAGAGAGCAGCAGCAAGTTACAAGCCCATGACAAAGCAGGTGTGCGCAACTGGGCCACTGAAAAGGACAGGGCCAGATGTACCAGCAGAACCGTCACACCTTTAACCCCCAACACACTGGTGGCTGCTAAGAAGCCATATACCGCGAGTGCCGGCACCCTAAGCTGTTGGGGAAACATGAAAAAATGTGTTGGACGGAAACATCTCTCACATAATCCACTTAACAGCTACAGCACTGAGGCAGCTGCTGCTTCCTACCTTGGGGTAAAAGATGTTGGTCAATCTTGATATGATGCCATGACCGGTCAGGGTCCACAGTAAAGACTTCTTCGCCCAGTCAGTCCAGAAACTCCACTCAAAGTCTAATGGGTCCTAATAAAAACAAGTTGCCTAACTTTAAAACACACTTGGCTGGTTCAAAAGGCACAATTTTTTGAATGAAAGGTGCAACATAAAGGTTCAGATGGGCCTTACCCTTTTAAAACCCCTAAGAAGGCCTTTTTCCAGCTGGAACCCTCTCCCTAACCCTGCTTCATGCTCTGAGGTACAACAAAAAAGAAACTAACTTCAGTTTTTATGCATTTTCCTCTCAATTTACTCACATATTAATCAAATATTAATGTTGGTCAATCGATATCTTACCCTTGGAGAACCTGTGCAGCTGGTAGAAAGAGTACAGATGTGAGCCAAAGGACAGTATCCAATAAACAAGGATCTCTGTCCAGGGCAGAGGAGCCAACTGGGCCTTGGATTTTGATGTCATCAGGATAAATCACTGTGCTATAGTGCACCTGAAATACAGTGATTAAGAGATATGTAGTTAGGTATTCAAATGAATAAATATCAGTGGTACTGTACTGTTCATTAAAAAAATTAAATACAAATATTTTTCTTTTTTCTTTAGAAAATCTGGGAACACATCTGTACAAATTGAGAGAGTAAACATGTATTAAAATACTTGAAACAGTGTAAACAAGCAAGGCGATGTTGCCAGGTTGGGCAGGTTTCTTAAATTGATATTTGGTTGTTAAACTTGTTGTGAGAATTGTTATTGTTGGGCAACTTTTGTACAATTAAGACTTTTTCCACATTTGAAAAGTCAGCAAATATACTGTGGGGTTTAAACATAAGTGAATCAAACATTGTAACTAGGGAGGTCAACAGCTGCAGCAGTTCAGGTAAGATACTTTATCAGCCCCTATAGCGCCCGATGTCAGTAATTTCTTTCATCAACTAACTTATGTCAGTCAACGTGAACACACAATTCGTTTTAGTGATGTGATCTATACTTATCAGTATAATTTTATTTTTTTGCACGTAAACGTTCATTTAGCAAAAAGGCGCAGCTCATGATAAAAGCAGAACTTGCCTGAGAAACAACACGTTTTAATGTTTTCTTCAGTATTTTAAGTAATTCAATCATAGTTACCAGTGCAGTCAATGGTCTGTAGCAATCAGGGACAACCAATAACGGACTCGGCTAACTTAGTTTTCCAAAAATGTTGAAAAATATCGCTTAAAAACAAGACGAGTGGGTCGGCACTCCCGTCAAACTGCGTTTACTTTCTATCAGTCAAATGTGGCAACCCTGCCGAGCGGACGGGGCTAGGTGAAGTGAAGCCAAACAAACAAACTCAGGTAACGTTACTTTTTACATCCTCTCGACATGGATGCGACTACTAACATCATTTCGGCGTATGTGTATGTGTGTGTGTACACGCTTTCGTGTTGATTTGGCCATTGACATTTTGTTTTATTTTCCCACATTAATGAGTTACCTGAAAACTTAAGCTTTCCTTTTCCTTTTCCTAGTTGAAGCACATTTAGCTAACGTTAGCTAAGTTACACACACATGCTAATCATTGAAATCATTGCAGTGTTAAGTTACCTAATAATACTGGGCTGCTGGTGTTCATTGCGTCGCTGTAAGTTGGAGACTGCACTGTCTGTCTGACACACAGAGACAGGGACATACCGCTAACTACACACTCCTGTTTCCAACATTCAAAGGGACTGGACTCTCCTTCTTTTCCCTGCATCACTAGTGTGGCATATTTTCCCCATCAGGGTATGATCGCCCCCAACTGTACCGGAGTGGCTCGTCAGCTTATGCCAGGAAAAAAATACTGTGTTTTTTTGTATAGCCTACTTTTACCTTAAACTGTGATTATAATAAAATTACATATACCGAGCTCTCAAACAAATGATTGCTTTTACTTTTGGTAGCCTACCTTATGATGCACTTTTAAGTAGGAGTAACTGTCCTTTTTAGCATCTTTGATATTCACTGACTGAGATGATACTCATGTTTACCTTGATATTTAACAGAAAACATAATGACTGGTTTACCCCTATCATTTTTGACTTCACAATACCATATTATTAACAAGACACATCTTATGTCATAGGCTATATGCTGCATTAATTTCTCATATTCTGCACTGTATAGTGTACATTTTTATAAACTATTAGTCAACACTATTAAGATTTCTGGAATTTGGTAAAGAAACAAACGCAGGAAAATTAAAGCAGAAGTAAGCGATCCGGTCGTTTTGGCTAATTTCTTGTCAGCAGATGGAGTTAGCAGCCCCCGCCCTCGTCATGGACCTATTGGTCCTCGTCCCTACATCACCACATTCACGCGCATCCCTTGGCTGCACACACAGCCCTTCATGCCGTTCTCTCTCCTCATTGGATAAAGGTTGTAGGATACAAGGAAAGTTTTCTCCTCGGCTTACAGCAGAGCAGAGTGACTGACAGACACTCTATATAAGTGATTGCTGTCGGAAGATATAGCCTAACTATTTAAGACTTACATTAACACAAA
Source organism: Trachurus trachurus (assembly GCF_905171665.1). Lineage (NCBI taxonomy): Eukaryota > Metazoa > Chordata > Actinopteri > Carangiformes > Carangidae > Trachurus > Trachurus trachurus. The sequence continues at coordinate 10,017,744 of NC_139906.1, forward strand.
TATTCCGCTTACTTCTGCTTTAGCTGGTAAGGATTTTCACACTAAAAAAAAAAAAAAAAAGATTTCCCCAGACAATTTAATCACTCATCTAGAGGGTTGTTACAGTTTTATTGTGGATAAACTGTTGGTTACTGAAACAGCAATTGACTCTATGCATGCATCCTCAATCAGGCAGGTCTGTAGCATTTCCATTGCTCAACAAAAGATTGGAGATTCTTATCAACAAAATAAGGCACTAGGATTTAACAAATATGGTAACAAGTTGACATGAAGACATGTTGTTCAACAGTAATTGGCATAAATCAACCCTTCATACATGATTCATTCTTTCCTCATTGACAAAATTTGCAACTTCTCACAAAAACAATAACTTCTCAGACAGATTAAAGGAGGGTTTAGACTCCACTAATGAACTTAACAAATAAACTTTTTATGTTTCATCTCTCCATAACATCTAATCTTGTTTCTTTGCCTTACAACCAGATACAGAGCAAGAACATGACCACATTTCATGTATGATTTCAATTATTCACACAAAGATTCAAATTCATCAGCATGACAGTAACGTGTAAGCTCATCTATGGTGTTTATGTGTGCATGCCAAAGTGTATGCATGCATTCATGCTTGCGTGTGTGTGTTTATGCACAGTGAGTGAGTGATCACAGTATGAATATTTTTTCACAGCTCGTCTGTCTCTCCATCGAAGGGCACAACATCATTTTCCATGTGAATGCTGCTGGGCTCGCTGCTGCCCACCCAGCCAATAGGAGTGCGGTTGAAGGAAGGCCGGCAGCCGATCTCATGCTGGTACACCACCGCAGGTTCGGGCTCCTCTTTGGTCTCCTCCTTTTCTGGCAGCTGGAATTTCAGGAACTGTTTGGCTTTCTCAAAGCCACCAAAGGGCATGGCAGTCCTGGCAAAGCAAGGTGAGAGAGTTATTAAAGGAATAGTTCAACATTTTGGCAAAGTGGCCCATTGCCATAATCCCTATAGTTTTAGGAGTCGGTTCGTTACCTTTAATTGTTGGTGCAAGCTGTTTTTAGAACAGCGGAGCAGAGCCGCGAGCTGCTCAGAGCTACGCTACAGCGGCTCATGGGATTTCTTGGTTTCCCTCATCAAACTCATCAAATACACAATCCAACAACTCCAAAACGCTCTGGTGGACAAGTTGTGACCTGCACATTCACCACGCTATGAAATAATAACGAAACGTTACGAGACAGAGTTGTTTTAGAGGTAAATTCATGCAAAACTGCTGATGCGCATTCCCATTGGGGGCAGTTTTTCGGCAAGCAGTCTCTTCATTTGCCTCTAAAACAACTCCTTCTCATAACGTTCTGTTATTATCTCATAGCGTGGTGAATGTGCAGGTCACAACTTGTCCACGAGAGCATTTTGGAGTTGTTGGATTGTGTATTTGCAGCTCGTGGCCCGGCTCCGCCGTTCTAAAAATAGCTTGCACCAACAATTAAAGGTAACGAACCTACTCCTAAAACAAGAGGGATCATGGCTATGGGCCAATTTGCCAAAATGTTGAACTATCCCTTTAAAGCCATTTTTTGTCACGAAGCACCAACAAGGTCAGGTCTTAAAGGAAGTACCTGTTGAAGCTTTTGTAGTGAGGGTGATCTTTGTGCATGGCGGGACCAGGCATTCCACCTTTCAGAGTGGCTATCAGAGCCTCATCACCCTTCATGGCCTTCTCCCAGGGTGACACGTATATCTTCACATGAATATGCTTCTTAGATGCATCATCTGTTCCACCTCCTGTGAATGCAACATACACAGCTACATGTAGAGGATATCATGCAATATTTTTGGATCAACATTTTGGAGAAAAATGTTTGTTTCATTTATCAGTTTATTTATAACATATTTTTATTGCCTGAGTGTGGTATATACGGTACCACTTATAAAACACCGCTCTCAGGTCATTAAATGTGTAATTAGAACTGGCAGCTAGTTTAGTTTACTGCAGATCAGCACATAGACTGGAAACATGGAGAAAGAGCTAGCCTGGCTCCGTCCTAAAGAAAAAAAAAAGTGCACCTACTACCATTCTTTCAAAGTTCACAAATTAACCGATTATAACTTTAACGTGTCCTGTTACAGGAGTTATGTGCCCGACTATTTCTTTACCATGTTATGTGGCTTCTTGGTGTCTCTGCTGTGCAAATTAAACAAACAGGATATAATGTTTCAATTTGTCCACATTTTCTGCAGCGCGGGAAGGTTGATTTTGTGACTGTGCCAGGTTAGAGCTTACCCTTATGCTAATATACAGTAGATAACTGGCTACTGGTGGTGGTGGTTTCATAGTTGCTGTACATATCTAGGGGCTGTATTCATTTTCCAGTCTTAACTCTTGGCAAGAAAGTGAAAGCCTGTTGTACAAAATGTCTGTTTCTGAATGTTTGTTACTTGTAAGTTGTCATTTTATTGTACAAGAAGCAGAATAAGCATTCCACTCATCCTCATCAACTTATATTAAAGTGACTAGAAATGTATTTATTTAATCATATCTTCATGTGTGAACATGATTTTCAACATTTTGAATGTTAATTTATTTTAACATAAATCCTTTCTTGTGAATGTGTATTTAAATAATTTCTGCAGAAAAGACACTGGGCCATAAAACAGAATCGCTCTAAAATGAAAAGTGATACCAACCTTTTAGTGGAGACCAGCCTTCTTCTCCATGATGTCCACCTTTCCCATGTTCACCTCCACCCACTCCTCCTGCACCTCCCGCACCTCCTGCACCTCCCGCTCCTCCCGCTCCTCCTGCTCCAGCGCCTTTGCTTCCAGGCTTTGGAGGAGGCACAGGGGCTCCTCCAGCAGTCTGTAACCCTATGAAATTCAGTCCACCCTGCTTGCTAACAAAGTGCCCACCAAGGTTTATCATCTGACCGCCCATCTGACCTCCCATGAACTGCTGGAGGTTGTCCTGAACGAAAGAAGTGTGATTAAAAATAACCAATCATCCCACAAAAAGAGCATTCATCTGTATCTATAGAAATAAGTGATTGGATTTTGTTTTTTCCTCCAAGAACTCTCACCATTGACTCACTGCTGAAGACATCTGGGTTATTCTCATGGATGAATTTCTCCACTCTCTGCTGCCTCATCCTGAACATCTTGGAGCCTCGGTTCTTCATCAGGGAGAGCTCCTCCAGCATGATGTCTTTGGGAGTCCTGATCTTTGTTCCCAGATCGAACTCAGATGCCTCGGGCTCCGACTCGTACTCTAGGTAAGAAAACACCCAAACAATTTGTTTTCATCTTTTACATTTCATGAACTTTCACGTGGTCAATTAGTCAGGAAGATGACCAATCACCGGCACGTACAGAAATAATTTGTTTATATTATTCAGATTCTAAGTAGTAACAAAAAGAAGTGAAACCCAGGAAATGATTCAGTAATGTTGCTGTTGTTTTGTGTTATGTTTTACACTTGTGTTTTAATTGCGCTGCAGACATAATAGTGTTTATCCTGAAAGGTTAGTACCCGCCTACAGTAACTATCACCTATCATCCCTTTATTTATACAAGCTGTGTTTATACGAAACGGCTGTGCTGAGTGGAGTATCCTAGCCTTATGGAAATTTGATTTCACATTCATGCAAGCCTTACCATCCTGAGTGATATGTGATAGGTCAGTAATGATCTTGGAGGGCTTTTTCCGCTTGTTTACGGGGGCAGGTGTTCCCAGAGGCATGTCTGAAAGGCCAGGAGAGGATAATGAGGAAAATAAAATCCAGGGACAGAAGCATAATATGAAAGTCAACCTCTTTGTCTCAAGACAAAAACAAACAAAGCATTTTGAATGTTTAGTGCAAAATAATACCAAACCCAGAGGAGAAATTGAAAGCAAACCGATAAAAGTGAAGTACAGTAAGTGGTTTTTTCAATGCAACAACTGGAGGAGGTTTCGCTTGATGTTGTCAGTTACATAACGTGTTTCACATAACCTTGCACCATTTAGAGGAAGTTTTACTGATAGCAATATGACGTGTATATATGAAGTCCTTTTAGCCTCAATTTCAGACTAAGGCTCAAATGCACCAGAATCAGTGTTTTTGTTTTAGTTTTCAACCAGCGTGTCAAGAACACTGTTCTCCGTCAGCACTTAGCGCCATCAACAACCCCTGAAAGTGAAGCCACGGGACCTGAATGTAACACACAGGCAGCACGAGCCCTCCTCATTTTTCAAGTTCAAGGGGGGATGTCAGTGCCCTCGGATTCCCCGCATTCTCCAGTGAAACAGATGTCTGCCTCAAAGGAAATATATAGCTCAATGCATGTTTCTGTTTTGTTTGGGGGCAACAAGAGCCGTCCACAGACTGAGTCAACATAAACAGAAGCACGCTGTGGGCAAAAATCGGTGATCAATGTACCCCCGTGCTTTTCTACTGCAGTAAAAGCGTAGGCCTCAAGATCATAAAATAGCATTTGGCATTATTCATATCATCTGATCATATTCCCCAATCTGCAGCCTTCATGGGAACATGTTGGCGGGGGAAAGTGGGTGTAATACTTTGCTCTGTCTCATCTTTCAAGATAAATCACTGTGAAAGCATATTTGCATTAATAACCACCATTTTTCACCCCCCTTGTTTCGGATATGCATCTGGTTCTTACAATATCCTTATATTACAGTGTTTTATGTGTCTACGTGCATATTAGCAGCTCCAGCTCCCAATCGTTTCTTTAATTCCCAGGCAAGTGGCAAAACATCACATCTCATCGACTGCCTGTAACTCAACCCACTGGTGCTATTTTTAAAAGCCATTTGGAGCCAAGACATTTTAGCGACATGTAATGGCGTCATTCGACTATCAAATGGGCTTGAGACAACCCTTAAGGACACAATACACACCTCCAGAAAACAGTTCTGAGTGTATGTTTGAAGCGCTCTCAAAAACATGAATGGGGTCCAGAGTAGTTGAGGATGTTAACAAGGAAGATTTCAGCACCACTTTAGTTAGTGGTTAGATAATCACAAGCTTAGGGACTACTTGTGCTCAGATTTAACAACCTCCTGTCAGGCTTTGGTAACACTATATAAAATCTCTGTAACGCCCACAGAGAGGGGTGGTCAGCACATTCACCATTCCTTAGGTCATTTTAGGATGTACTGTACCAAGAAAATCTAAAAGCAGTTAAGTGACTCCTAGATCATTTTTTGGTAGAATCAACAGTATTCTCATCAAAGGCAAAGTTGTAATCAGTTTTTTTGAATTGCTGAGGTCTTCCTCTGTTATTTGTTTTCTGCTTCTCAATGCACATAAATAATGAGTGGGAATCTGTTGCACATGTTTATTCCTGCTTCCCAGATTTAATTCCCAAACTGCTGCTTGATTAGTACAATAAAGCACATCGATGGGATGCAGATCCACTCACCGGGTTTTTGTGGTAATCCTGGTTGGAGAAAGAGACCCTATAAATACCAGACAGAGAAGTGGAGACCCAGAGCTCAATTCTGGTGATCTCGATCACAAGTTTACAAATCCCTCAGTGCCTCTGACCCTACGTATGGCTGGACCCAGGTCCCGAGAAGTGCAAAAGCCACCCTACACTCAGATGGCAGATCTTCCAGAGGGTTGGGGGTGTGGGTGGCAGTAATGTTGGTGTCAAGACGGGAGGAGGAGGTGGTGGTTTAGCTTAGGAGTATGAATAGGGATGGGGGGGGGGGGGGGGGGCGTCAAGGCGGGGGGAAAAGTCTCTGTTGGCCAGCTGAAAGTGCTGATGGTGATATTAAGGGAACAAAATCATTCTCACAGATGGGTCAGAAGCCTATATTTAGTAGCAAAGAACGCGAAGAACAGAACTCAGCTATAAGATAACCTCAAAGGACTGGGGTGTGTTTGGGGTACACAGAGAGACTGATAGAGAAGGAGGGAAAAGTATATACAGTACAAGTCGACAGCACACGTCTATGGTTAAGTACATGTGTATGTATTACGGCCAAGTTGGTGTTTCAGAGAGAGAGTTAGCTCCTTTACTCCCTACAATTACTCTAACCTGACACTTAATTGTCACATTTTCAGTTTGTCTGGATCATCATGTGACAGGATGTCATGATGGACAGAGCTGTCAGACATACGATCTTCACTTGGCTAAAACAGTTTGTGAAAACACTTGTTGAGAACATTTAAAAGCTAACACACATTATTGTAGTCCGAATGCATGGAAACAATATAAGTGTGCATATTTATTGTAAGAGAAGTTAACTTGTCTGAGATTCATGGTCATTGCAAAGCACACTCATTCCAACTGAGACATTGCAGTGCAAACCATAAATGTCTTTGCGCTGGGAATCACTGAAGTAATTTAAATTCATTATCTCAGAACAAAATCTTATTGCAAATTTTTCAGTACAATCAGAAACACAATACAACCCAAAACAACCCAGAGGGCATGTCCCTGATGTTCTCTGTGGTAGCTATGTTTCACTCTCTCTTCATTTGTATGAATGAAAAATAATATAATAATAATATATAATAATAATAATATTATAACCATTGATGTGATGGTAATTTCTCACCTACAATATGCTGAAATGCTGTGACTGTGTTTGTTGCTTTTGAATGTGTTTTCGGGCAAGTGTAGATGTTTTATTTGGATGCAAAACTGTGTCTGTTGAATGTCTGTCGATCTATATAACTTATGTTATATGGTCAGTTGTCCAACATTGGTGGCTTTGTTGTATGGTCAGTACTCAGCTTGTATTGTAAGTTTTAACTTTTGGGTCCTGTGGTGTCTTGTTTAAAGGAAAAACAAATCTTTGTTGTGTAGGTACCTAAACGCACTAGATGTTCCACTCTACCTCAAAATCACTTCTTTTAACTCACGTATACACTATTTACTACTGTACACTAATCCTCGTGTTTTCTGTATCATTTTAATATAATGTTTTTGTGAAGTAGTCTGGAACTGCAGTTTATGATTATTAAGATTATTGTTATTGGTTTTGACACATCTCCACACATTGTTAGGCTAATTAAATACTTTTTTAGGAATTAAGTGCTGACCAATAATAAACTGATGAATATTATAACAAGATTTGATTTAATATACATAATAATATAATAATACATTTTATTTATAGGCACCTTTCTGCACACTCAAGGTCACCGTACATTGGGTAAAAACAGTGCAACACAAACAATAAGAACAATGGGGAGTAAACAAAATGATGATGATGAAAAAAAATCAGTTTACATGTACCATGAAACTACTGTACATGGTGGTTTCATTACAGCTTCAAATAGAAACTTTCCAGCGGCTGAAAGTGCATTTTCATTTTTTTGATTTGATCTTTTTTAAGCCGTTAAATTAAGAGCAGTATTTTAATAAGAGAAGCAGCCTGGCAAAATGTCACTTTCACTATGAATAGTCCTCTGTTTGGATATTAACAGTCCTATAAATAGGCGCCCTGTGAGAGTGAAGGTTTGAAACAAAATGCCCCCCTGACGGCAACACTCAGTCCAACGTAGACACCACAGCACCCCTCAGTGGCAGATGTTTCTGTTGACAAGAAAATCCCCAATTTTTCCATGTAATAACTCCTCATGGGCTAACTCAGTAAGCCTATATCAGTGCATCTCAATCACCACTTAAGGAATTCTAAAAAATAAAATAAAAAAAAGATTCTTAATTTTAACTTAGGGCTAGTGAAAATGTAATCACTCTGTGTTTTGGTTATGGTAACTTAGCCATTGATAGATACTTGTGTCAGTGAACACGAGAGTCTCTCTATTTACCTTGTGACCTCCCTATGACTCAGTGATTCATGATCGTTGAAAATCACATCCTAAAATTGCACTGTCCACATCTTCAACTGAAGTAATTTAAGTAGAGATTGTGGTGGTGATGTGATATGCATTTGTTCAGATTAAAGTTTTCATTTTCTTCAGTCATATTGGCCTGGATTTTACCCCATTTGATACAAAAATTGTGAATAATCTGATTTCCTTTCCATTTTGCACAATTAAGTTGTTGTTGTTTTTTTTATATAAATTTACCTCTCTCTCCTTCTCTGACATTTTAATGGCAGGGATTTCTTGCATAGAAGTGCACATAACTTTTATTTTCAATCATTTCCCTTATAATGCTAAATTTGTATTCATTAATGTCTCATTAGCATGATTTTCTCTGTCTCTTAACTGCTGAAATGCCTTAAATAAGACATTGACAACAACCCTGATGTATCAATGAGTACTCTAGACTCCTTGTTATGAAATATTCTTTAAATCTCTCTGTTGTAATTCATTTGATTACATCATTTAAAATAATTGGTTAATCAAACCAGGCTCAAGAACTAACCCAACCTTACCAGGTTAGTCTAGAGTGTGTGTATGTGTGTGTCTCTTATTAAGCATTTTCTTCTTTTGAAAGAGTGAAACATATTTTTATTAAAACTAATGTACAATCACAGTTATTTCACCACTCATTTATTAATATTATCATTTCATACATGCAGGTAATGTACTGTACATGAAAAAAAGAAGAGCAGGAACACACAGTCAACAACAGGTGGCAGTGTAAAGTCAGAGATGTCAGACAACTGGAGAACTTTCAAAACTAATTTTATTCTTCAAAAATGTATTGTCTCCTATGTATAAACTTCTACTCAGCAGTAACAACAAACATTTTCACACTTATTTAACCCAGCTACACTCAGAAATATATATTTATCATATCTTACACCCCAGCATAACTATATCCACAACCTAGATAATAATACTGTGAAAACCAGAAAAAGCTGTAAGAGAGCTGTAAATATTTTGAAAAGTGTAAAAAAAAAAAAAAAAAAAAAGAAATAACAAAAGTTTCTCACCAAGACTTCCACAAATGAAATATTCAGTCTTTATTTCTTACCTGTTCCCATTAACATACTCAATCTTTCAATGTAGATCATTAAATATGTTTGGCCTTCTTCCATTTTGAATGGAGACACTATCTTAACGTCTATGCTTCTTTCTATCAGCTTTTTAAGCTTTTCCAATGAACTTCAGGTGCTACACTTTCTACCATCCTTTCATTTCTACTGACTGTGGGATTTCAGACATTATGTAATCGGTCTCAGTTTTACTACATCTGATCATGACACTTTCTGTCTTTTGGGCTATGATCTAAAATGTTCCAACTGAGATCCTGTTCAATAATTTGGCCTTCCTGCATCTGGCCCATACCCCCCTCCACAGCCACTGTCATTCCTTGAACCCTTTTTTTAGAAATGCTGGTGCCACTTGATTTGGCAACTTTCCCCTGCACCCCTTCAGATTAAACCACGGTTACACAAAACAAAATACACATTCCTTCTTCTGTGTTATTTGTTTAATAAAAGTTAAAGAATTTACATATATCTGCAAAGATCACACTGATACTAAGGAGGCTCTGGTGTGCCTAAGGGGCAATTGGAAGCTGTGATACCCAGTGACAAGTGTACATTCAGTGACAGCCCGGGCACTTGTTGAATGTGACCCATGCTAAAAAGATAGCATTTCTCTCTGGCTATAGTGAGCACAGGTATTTGGCACAACCTCACTAACACCTCACAAGAGAAAACCCTGTCCTCCTCACATATAATGCCACATTGAGCCCTGGTGTTTAAAAGCATTTTACAATTTTCAACTGGTCATGCATCATTATAACTACTAGAGATTAGGACATCATGGGTTTTTGTCTTGGCAATGGTACAGAGTGGGTACAAAAACATTTTGTGCACATTATTTAGTTGTACAAGTACTGAATAACAAAATACATGTCCAGAGATCAAAGGCTTTATCCACTTCCACCTGTCAACATGGTTTAATCCTATGGTCAGGACCATGACTATTTATTTTCAACATCTTTCAGACACTTCAAGTTTCAAAGAATAATTCAGTACAGGCTCTGTTTAGATGGTGTTTCTGCTAAATTAGTAGAAAGAGATCTCCAGTAGCCTTACACAAACCTCCCCCAGGACAGGCATATAGTGGACTATACAGCATACGTTATGTGCTAATGTATTCCCTATCATGATTAATATAGCATCCTTAATTTCACTCGGCTTAGTGTGTGAGTATGTGTTGGTAGTAAGATGAATGTGATGAGTAGAATTTTGAACAGCAAGTAGATATGAATTCAGTTCAATTTAATCATAGCCATTTTTTTTTTTTTTATAGAAATCATAATTCAGGTTTTGGGAAATAGTGATAGGCAATTCTGTAATTAATTAACCAAAGTAATGTCCTTAAAATGCTTGCTTTTTGTTCAGCCAACCACCCCAAACCCAAAGATATTCAATTTACAATGGCCTTCGAATAGTAGAAAATTTTCACATTTGATGTATTGGAGCTAGTGAATATTCAACCTTTTTTGCTAAACAAGAATCCAACCAACAAAACCGTTGATTAGTATTTTGTCAATAATCAGCTAGTTATGCTGGCACTAACTTAATAGCATATGAAGATGTCCAAGGGTGGTTGTGACTGATTCACTAATGTTCACATTGCACCTGGTCTCCAGACGCGGGGCTGGATGCCTCCCTTGGTGGCAACAAAACGTGGTTTGGGTGCTTGAACTGTATTGGTTTTAACTGGGGGCAAAGATGCGAGGATACTGAGCTCTGGAGCACTCTGGAACTGCTTGGCTTTCTGGAGCCCAGTATTGTAGGATACTGGAGTGTAAGGTGTAGGGACTGCAGGGGGCACAGCGTGTGGGATAGGGGTGGCCAAAAACTTTGGCAGGCTAGGCAGTCCAGCTTGTTGGGAGGGAGGTGAGACTGGGGTTGGGCCACTGAATGGTGCTGGTGGCAAGAAAGGAGCCTGGCTTGGAGTGAAATGGACAGTAGGTGGGGAGGTCATGTTGGAGTGAGTTATACGGTCTCCAAGGGTTGTGGCCGAGCGAGGTGCAATGATTTTGGGAGCCAAAGTGGGAGCTGACCTGGGTGTTGGTGTGGAGAATCGCTTGATCTCATAGACACGGGCTGTTTTGATTGGGACCTGCCTGGGTGAGGTTAATGAGCTTCCTACCATTGTTACTGGGTAATCATGCTGATGCCTCTGGGCCTGGTAAGAAGGCATGGCTGATAGATTAGCAGTACTTCCCCCATAGTTGAACATAGCAGAGTTGAGCTGGTAGGGCTGCCTTCTCATGAAATCCAGAGCTTTGATGCCCTCCCTTTGGGAGCCTCCACTGCCCCTGCTGTCAGGCTTGCTTACATCTCTCTGAGGCCCTATAGGGATAGAGGGGCCTAGGAGGGGGTTGTACCCTATAGGTGGAGGGGCACGGACGTTCGGGGAGTATTTCCACTGAGACTGAAGGGACGGACCGAGGGAAGAGTCATAGGGTTGGGCTACATTATGTGATGCCACTTCCTGCTGGTATGGGGTCTCAGGTGGGGTGTCCACAACATACATACCCATGCGGCTCTGCCTTCGGGCAAACAACTCGGCCCCCTTGCCCCCTGCTTGAATGATCTGTGGGACTTCATGGATGACCCGCGGCTTCGGTGCCACAGGAGGAGGCATCCTACCCATGCCAGCCTCACCCCTTTCTTCCTCTGGAGCATCATAGGTAGCCTCAGCAGGTGGTTGGCCATGTTTGTATCGAGTGGATCTTTCATCCAGATTCTGGACCATACATAATAGGTCAGGATTGGGGGAATTCTTTTTGACATCTGGCACATTGAACATAGGTTTGACTTTGCCACTACGCCGCCGGGCGTCAAGCAAGATTCCTGTGCGCCCTAGTGTACCAGGAACAGGGGTTGGAGCTACAGCTTCTGGCTGAGTGACCACTGACACTTGTGCTACAGGTGCCATGGAAAAATGAGGTTGAGGTGGCTGAGCAACCGTCACTTGAAGTGGACGCACTGGAGCATTTGGGTCAGCTGAACCAGGAATTTGAGATACAGGAGGTACAGGGGCTGGAACTATTGGTGCTTGTGGAGATGGCATGGGTGGCATTGACAATGGGGGCACAGCTGAAAATGGAGCCTGGTGAACAGTAGCTATTGGTGGTGCTGGCTGCATTGTTTCTACAGAGGTAAAGATGGCTGGAGGATGACAGGTAACTGGAGTTTCTAGTGTTGGAGCGAAGGGACCTTGAGGTACAGTGGATGGTAGGGACCAGACTAATGGAGGACCAGGGGTTAGGTGTGATATAGCTGGTGTAGCATTGTTAGCTAGTTCAGAGGCAATGGAAAACGGTGGTGGTGCAACAGCTGCTGAGGCAGGACGCTGTGCCGTTTTTGTGACTGATGGACGGAAAGTTACAGGGGCAGTCGCAGCTCTGATGCTGATGAAGCCAGGAGTGAAAGGACGTGCTGTTCTGTTTAGAACATTACTAGAAGGTTGATCTGGTAATGGTGTTTCAGCTGGTGACGCAAGACTGGTCAGAACAGTCACTGAAGCAGTAGCTGGTTTGGGTGCCACAGGTGGAGGTGACATCATCATGCTAGCTGTGCTAACTGCAGAGTGGGATAGATCCCCATTAGACACCCCATGGGCACCAACAGCAACTAGACCTGGACCCTGGGAGAGTTCTTGCTGTATCGTTATAGGCCCAGGTGGTATAATCTGCTGAGGTTCGACACTTGATTGCATCTGTGGTTGTATTTCTGAATGCGTCTGGTGTATCTGAGTCTGCTCTTGGACTTGATACTGTGGAGGACTCTGTGGCTGTGCTGCCTCCACCTTCTTGGCATGCTCAGCTGCTCTCTTTCTCTGCTGCTCAAACAATTGGGCACCCTTGCCTGCAGTTTCACTCAACCCTGGACTTGGAGCATCCTCTGCCCCATCACCACGACCCTCGCCTCCTGCAGTTGCCCTTTTCTCCAGCATATCCAAGTAGTCACTGTCCCAGGTTGGGTCAGGAACTGAAGAGAACCCATCTTCATCAAACTCTGACTCACTGCCAGGGAATACCCCATCTTCCTCCTGTGAGTCCTGACATCTGTCCTCATCCACACTACCAAAGCTAGTGAGGGTGTACTTCTTAGAGCGCTGCCGCCTCTTTTTGAACATCAGTACTCCCTTTGAGTGAGGGTTGGGAGCGTCAGTCAGCAGGGATGCAATTGTCCGACACTTGGTTTTGGCTTCCTTCACATTCTTGTCTTGCACTGTATCTCCTCGGTTCAGTTCTGCAGGGTATGAAAGCCATAGCTATTAGGAATTGAATAGTACAACATTGTTTGAAATAACCACTTTAACCTTTATACCAAGAACTGACTCAGATGTGAAGATCTAAACCTGTCCTGACCACAATGCTTTCAAATAGCATCTATCTCTTAACTCGCCACAGGAGCGCTTCTGGGAAAATTCCAGGCAAGCCTTCAGCTTCTCACATTAGCTGGGCTGAAGGATAAATTTGCACATTGTTAGGCTTGCATATTGTGACATTTAAGTTAACTGAAAATATTTGCAAGCTTGTGGAAAGTTGCATGTTTTAGGTGGCTGGAAGGAGAACATCAAAGGGTAGCCACAAAATATCCTTTAACTTGTTATGGTATTAGCCAGATTATCAAAGGCAGCCTAATTCTGTTGCCCAAATATGCACTGCCATGTGAAGAGAGTTCTCAATTTGTCTGTGACAGGCCTCCTAAGTAGGACATTACAATGTTAAACCTGCACTCAGTGGCAAGGAGGATTTACGAGAGTAAATTTATTTAAGTTCTTAAAACAGCCTGTTGACTTCAAATAGCCCAGCTCTTTGCTTTCCGTGGCCCTATTATGGATGATGGGCTGGATGACAAGTTGTAGAAAAGGAAGTGAGTGTGACTGCTCTCTGTCTAATAACTGTATCATTGTAGTTTTTGACATAAAGACTTGACTGGCTGATTTTTCAGGCTGTAGTAACTATAAACTGTACATTATGGCATGGCAAACACTGAAAGATCAGCTTCAGTTTCTGACATAAATATGCAATCTATCTTCTACTGCAAATCCAGAGACTGTTCCCTTTTATATCTGCGACTAACCACCTTTTCTTCCACCTCAAGTGAAGAACATTATATCAAATGTTGCAAAACATATACTTTTGTCTTTAATATTTGATAAATTACCAAAAGAGCAGAACGAGGAACAGCCAGAGAGAGTAGAAAAGGAGAGAGGGACAGTGTAAAAGAGTATCCATGCTTTGCTACTTGATACCTAAAAGCAGCTGTAGATGCTTTTCAGTGCTCCCAGACTGATCACTGGGGTTTTCACACGCATAACTGGAGGTAAATATAGTAAACCATACCAGCCATGCTCAACACACTTAGCAAAGGTTGACACCTACTGTACACTAGGCTTGGTTTGGTTAGATATAGTGGTTGGCCAGATTGAAGGACTTGGACATTTACTCACACACACTTCACTTTATGTTTTAGTCATTAACAGGCATAAAAACGTGCTAAGCTGTTTTTACTCATCTTATCTGTATGTTGTAGATACGTTTTGTATTTTCAAACAGGGAGTTTGTTACAAAATCAACTTTACTGTTACAATTACAACTTTTGGAGTTTGAGAGTTTTGTGATTCTCGAATCAACTAGTAACATTTTTCGGGAATGTGCTGAGGACCTATGTGAAGTCCCATAGACTGTTCCCCCTATCTGTACTTACTGGCTTGCTTGGCTTTTTCCATGTAGGTTGTTGTAAGCTCCTCGTCAATGGGTTTATTCACAGGACCCACCATAGGCACAAGCTGACTGCGGGAGCCCAGCATCAGGGCTTCCTTTGCCCTCTCAGGGGATACCAGTGGCACGTTGGCTGGCTCTAGAAAGCCACTGTCCTCTTCTTGCCCTCCATCGCGTGGCCCCTGGTCATCTGCTGAGGAGATGATGGAGGAGGTCTCAGTGGATGTCTGGGATGACCACAATCCCGAAGCAGGAGGCTGATATATCACCTCCCTCCTTGCCACGCCTGTTAGCCCCGCTCCTCCATCTCCATTTCCCCCACGCGCATCCAATAAAGGGGGGTAAATGTGTGCATCTGGAGCGCTGTCGTAGCCACTCATCTCTGATGTCTCACCACCCTCAGGGGAGGCTCGCCCTGTTGGTTTCCCAGGGGTAGAGTTGCTTGGGCTTCGGCGTTTCTGTCGGCGCTGCCTCTCATAGCCTGCCACATCTGCATCGCTGTCAGTCTCACCATAGTAAGCCTCACTGCCAGGTGGGGATGTTAAGCCACTAGTTACAGAGGAGTGGCTACGGTGGACCTCACGTACAGGTGCATGGTGGGCATGGGTGGGTGACATGGCACGCAGAGCAGCACGGTACTCTTTGTCTATACGGGGAGATGGGGCACGGGTCACAAGCACCACAGACTGGAAACCAGCAGGTGCCCTGCAAACAAGTAGAGACTTGATAAAGGCCTTTGGATGTGATATTAGAAGTAATTCCCAAAATCTGAATTTCAACTGTATGTGAGGTCTTATCATAAGCAGCCCACAATGTTAACTCTAATGTGTGTGATGTTTTGGGAATATACTAATAGACAGTAATCCCAGTTTCAAACAAATGCAAGTGTGTATTTTTGCAGTTAGGTGTAAATTTCAATTTAATCTCTTGCAAAATATGATTTTTCCCAGTAAGTTCATCTTTCACAATACTATAATAATTTTGTTCTTCTGACCTTTTGACCCGGATATGTAATATCCCAGAGGAGCTGTCAATGAGGTTCATGGCCTGGGCATGGGAGAGTGTTCCACATGGCTGTTCGTTGATGGAGATCAGCTCATCAGCTTCCCGCAACCCAGCCCTGCATGCCTTGCTGCGTTTACGCACCTAAACAAGGAAGGAAAGTTCAATTTAAAATGTTTTCGTATCAGATTTTGAAAGTTGGATGTTCATACTTCACAGGCTCAAGTCAAATCTGAATGACATTCAAAGGCAAGTTTCAAAGCAGTCTCAAGTCTATAGCTCTGATATGAAGAGGTAAGATATAGTAGATCCAAATGTCAACATCAGCCTCTCTGTCCAGATTTATTTCCTTCAGAATTGCATGTTAAGCTTTTTGCAACTGCGGGAATGGAAAATAAAAGCCGGACAGAACTGTCCCTCTGTCTTCTCTTGGTTTGTGATAGTGACTGACAGAGTAGATTTAGTCCTGACAGCTTGGTCTTGCTGCGGACACATGCCACATATTGCAGCTCAAGTGGGGTACTCGTGCACACTTTAACAGGGAAATGCCAGCCAGCAGCCATCTTCATTTGGTGCTTTGCTATTTGCGCCTGAGGTCAGTCAGGACCATGGCGTTCTGCCCACCCTGAATTTCCTCGGATTTATGCTAGCCATGTCAACAAGTCCCATAAAAATTCAAAGCAGGTGTTTGTAAAAACAAATGGACAATGAACTGCAGTGTTGACTGCTCTCTATGCTGTGCTATGCTATCTACTGCTGTCTATGGAATGATTATTGTATGTTAAATTTCAGAGATAAGGAGGTGTTGCTTTGGTTGGCCTAATTAGCTTTATTTCCAGCTATTCTGGTTTGCCTGTAATGAAATCCCACTTCCCCATTTAGCTAAGCCCTTCAAAGTGGCCTGTGCCTGCCAGTATATCAGTTATTCAATCAG
This sequence comes from Trachurus trachurus, assembly GCF_905171665.1. Classification (NCBI taxonomy): domain Eukaryota; kingdom Metazoa; phylum Chordata; class Actinopteri; order Carangiformes; family Carangidae; genus Trachurus; species Trachurus trachurus. The sequence goes on from NC_139906.1 coordinate 10,034,291, forward strand.
TCAGTCACCTTGTGGTTGCAAGTCATAACAGTTATAATACCCTTACATGCCTGCACACACATATACAGGACACTGACTGATACAAAAATATACATAAAGTCTTATAAATAAACACACGCAAGGCACAACCCCAGCTCTGACACACCAGCTCTTTCAATGTAGCCCTGAACAGCTCCACCTGTTAGGGACGGTACAGTTTGAGGTCTGACAAGATTACGCCTTCCTGCTCTCAGGGGTGAAGGAGCATGCTGTTTTGGATGGTCAGACAGAAACAGCTGTCCAACACCGTGAAGGTGATTTGGTGTCCTGTGGCTCTCTTGTGTACATACCACTACATTTTGCATAAGTCAACTACAAGAAGGATTAACATTTTAAAGAACCCACATTCATTTTGAGTTAAGTGCTGTTCTGTGAATACAGTGTGTAATCTTTAGCATATTTTCAAATAAACAAACCAAGTAAAGGGGAATCTTTAGGATAGGCTGTTACCATAATAGAGGTACATCATTTAAATACAATGTTTTTCTATTTGTGAGGTATGTATGGTGAGCTGAAAGATACAGGAAGAAGGTGCAGCACGTTGCAGAATTCTTTCTGTTGAACAATCTTCTTCAATCACACTGACAAACCAGAGGGACAGTCATTATAAGCTCCAGGTTATGTGGACATGTCCCAACAAAGTTGCTGAAGTTTGGGGGGATATGTCGGAAAAAAAAGAAACTTAATGGAACTTCACAGTATTATAAACTATTTAAAATAAGTTAACATGAACTATTTCAAACTATTTGAGGGAAGATTCATTTGAAAATCAGGTAATAAGACATTAGAAGCTTATTCATGCACAATTCCTGTGGTCCCTGAATAGGAACAATGTGAGGTACAACAGAGGTCCAGCAATCACTATTGCCTTTGCATTTGAGAGGAAAGGGGACAGATTTATATCTTCCCCCTTAAGCAGCAGCATACTTACTAGTCCATGTACAAAAATAGCATATGAGGTAAATTTTGAGTGCAGAGCTGAAACGCACACCTTGGCTGACCCCGTGACCTGTTACTTCTCAATCAAAAATAGCCAGCTGGAAAAGGAGTTTTGCCCAGTCAACAATTATTTCAAGTGTGTGTGGGTATGTATTATTGTGTGATGTGTGTAGTTGTGTGCATGCATAATGTGTGTGCAGGTGTGTGAAAACCTGAGCTATCATATCCAAGAATAAGATCTCTGCATAGCTCTGTAAGATTTATTAGGAGAGAAAGTTGGCACAAGTCCCCTTGAACAGGAAAAATAAGGTTTGTAGAGCGAAGTCACAGATGGTGATGATGAAACTGATGGATACAAACAGCAAAGGATCAATATGGAGTATGATTGTTTTTTTGTTAGTTTTTTTTTGTCTTTTTTTGGTTCTCTCTTTCGAACCATTTTCCATTTAATCTCTCATGTACTATTTTTTGCATGCTATTTAATCCTTTTATCCAGTATATATTCAACTTTGGCTAAGAGATTAGTTTTGGAGATCTCAGATTCAAATCTGGAAAGCTTCAGGGGTGCCAAATGTGGACAACACTTTCTTGTCCAGGAGGAATTTGCTCTAGTCCTAAACCTCCCTTTAAACTTTAAACAATACTATTGATATATAATTGTAATATTTTCTTACTTTATTTAGGAAGGTGTAAATAAATATTAACAAACACAACACAACACATCAACTTCTCACACCTATGTGACCTGGGTCGCAGCCAGAGTGATTTCGGCCACTGAACTAAATCACATTACAAAAACACATATCACATTCATTGCTCACCTGTGTGGTTTCTACAATTACTAATGTGTTTCTACAAATAAATCTCAAGTTACTTGCCAGCTCACATGACCAGGCATGGCTGGAGTGGTTTCTTAACTTAAATTATGACGCAGTGGAAACATGGAAGCCCAACAGCATAAAATGAGATCATGGTCACAGGTGAATGATGTGTAGTATCCACAATCCCACTCCACAGTAAGGACACATACACCTTCATTTAATCTCTGCTACAGTGTACACATTTAACTGCCCGAGACATTACTGAAGTATAGTGTCAGTGAGTTATTTCATAAGCTGTTTGTTTAATTTTCCAGTCGGTGCCACTCTAGGTTCAGTAGCATTCATTAGAAGAATATGCGACAGGGTTGCCCTACATTCCCAGTTGAACTTGAAGTGTAAAGTTCATCCAATCAGTCATCACAGTACTTCTGCATTAAGAGTGTTCTCAAACAAGAGGATGACTCATAGACACATCACATCACATCACAAACCAACCACCATGGCAGCCAATATTCCGATTCAACTTTCCATTTCCCTTAAATCTCCTTCAAATACAAATCTTAGCTGATGTTTCCCTCTTCATGAGCGAGACTGTTGACTCTAATATGATTTTCTACTTTCCATTTTTAACTCAGCAAACCTCAAGCTGACTGCTGCTGTCCAACCTGCTGAGTGACCCGTCTTACCTTGGCCACCTGGAGCGGCTTCTGATGTTCCACGCCTCCTTGGAGACGAAAGCCCCATGGCGCTCCACCGGACAATGTAATTATCACTTCCTCTGCAACCATTGTGCTTCTCTGTCTGTTTTTTCTTTTTCTTAAAAACTTTTCTTCTTATTCTTCTTGGTTATTCTTGGTTATTTTCCACTCCTCTTTGGTTTTTAATATTTTGTCTGGGGGCCCCTCAGTGCAATGGCCCCATGGTCAGCGGTCAGGGCCCCCTCAGAGAGCTCTGACCTACTCTTTGCCTGCCACACTGTCCGGGTGCTGACTTCTCTCTGAATCCAGCTCCAAGGCCGACGCTCACACCTGAACACACAAACACGCACTCGCGCACACTTCTGCACACCCACCCATACCCAGAGCGGGCCCAACTATCGTATCCAAGGGAGGGAGAAAGAGAGAGGGGAAGAGAAATATGATGGGACGGGGGTCTGTGTCTGCTTACACTGAGGAATGCCTGCCTCAAATGAGTGAGGGGAGGATCCAAGGCAACACTTGTCCTGTCACTCAGACCTATGCCACTGGGTCGCTGATAGCCCCTCCAAAAATAGGACACCACCGCCACCAGCACCTCTGCTGCTTTGCCTGCTTCCCTGCAGACCTGGGGAAAGTTAACATTCAGAACATCCAAATGGCACTGTTTCATCTCTGGCTTTACAGCGCTGAGGTCATTAGTAACCTTTAGTTGGGTGACAGGCACGCTCCCTTGGCTGAGATTCGCCACGCTAGGACATTCCAGTTGTAACAAGTTACATTTTGAATACCTTTTTAATTTGCACATCGTAGACAATGAGTAGAATGATTTTGGTGTCGTTTTTTTTTTTCCCAACTGCTGAGGCTGCTGTGTGTCGTGTCGGGTCATCTGGATCTCGAGACATTCTAGGCTGTCATCAGAGTGCCTTTAGGATAAATGCAAGCTCGAGATGACCAGGCTTGCATACCTGCATTGAAATATAGTTGCGAATCCACAGTGTTGACTGAATGACAAATACTTTGAGACACAGAAAGGACCCATGCTTTTTATTGTATAAAAATGATACTAGTGTTGACATGGACAGAAATATATAATATATGATGTATTTCTTTTTGTGGGCAGGATTGATTTGCCTTTATGTTTTAGTTGGACCCCACATGCTACGGTACAACCCAGCTGGTCCTGGATGTGGTGGCAGCTGTGGAGAGTCTGGATAAAGACATGTAACACACACAGGCTGCACTTGAGCATGACAATGCCAATGTGCTTTGTAAATTTAACCATGTTCATCATCTTATTGTGTTATGTCATTGGTTTTGCAGGTATTTTGTTTTACGTGATGGTGATTCTGCTAATATTGTGCAGACAGCAGACACAGCTAGACTAGAGCTAGAACCTGAAGGGTTGTGTCTTCATCAAAAATGATGGTTTGCAGAGGCTCCATATGCTCCTGTTTGATGCAGAGTTTTCAAAGTCATGGAAAGTGCAATAACACCTATAGGATCTATCCTCCCATCCCTCAGTGACAGATTTCTATTCACTCCAAATTCTACCCACTGATGGAGAACAAACGCCTGAGATTGAAAACACTGTGAATGCAGAGAGTGAGAATGCTGTGAATGAGATGCTGACCCCTCAGCTGGACAACTCCCTGACACTTAACCTAGACGTGCCAGCAATAGTTGATCTAGATGTGTTTTCCGTCTTTGACCCCACGGTGCCTCCTTTCACATTTAAGCCAGACGGCTGATGAGTCCTCTCCACATCCCAGTAACATAGTTGTGGGGAAGACGGCCAGTTTTAATGCTCTCATCATTCAACCCTGCTCGCTGATTTATTGGTTGATGATGTAAGTAAATTGATACATTGATTAATTGATGTGTTTTTTTCATATCAATGACCAATGAACTGATTAAAAGATGATTCAATAGCCTAGTTTATAGGACTTTAGCCTAGTAAGGCATTAAACTATCGTTAGACTTCATAATAGGCCGATGCATATTTACAAGTCACCTTAGACGTATATTGAAGGTTAAGTAAAAGAAGAAATGCGCTTAAATAATTCTTTAAAATAGTCTTCAGGGTTGAAAACTTTGGCTTACACTGATGAAACTGCCCAAAATCTCCATTGTCATTGAGAAATAATTTTCTACCAACTATAGGCAGTCATCTTTTGTAAAAAATATTACATTCACTTAATTTCTTTACATGAAGAAAATGAAAAAATGTATCATGTGTCATAAAATAAATTTAAAAAACAGTCCCAATATCATTAAATGCACCCACACACGTCTAAACTGGAACTTGAAACTTGATCTAATGAAAGCCCTGAAAAAAACAGACCTGACAACTATCTGACAAACAAAACAACACAATCTCTAACGCAGTCACAGTGAACATAAGCTTCCTTTGGGGCATTAAGAGGCCTTTAAACCTGTTGATGGAGGCTGCATGATCCCCTCGCTTGAAAAGCCATACTGCAGGAGGTTACCAATGATAGCTGCTCCCTTTGGCAGCCTTGCTCTGCAGCTGTCTCCAGACCTCAGGACAGTAACCAAGATCAGTCCTGGGTCATCAGACACTCAAAAAAAAAAAAAAAAAAGAGGTTGAGCTCTCTTCCTGGAGACATTTTCAGATCTAATTGAGCCCAGCAGCTAAAGCAAGTGCACAACCACATAGATACAGCTGATCCAGTTTATGTCAGATCTGCAGGGAAAGTGAAGTATTAGCTACTACATATCATGAATCATGTAGATATAGATGAATTGTGCCAACCGCTCCCCCTAGTGGTTGAAAGTAGGCAAGTTGTTGGCTTTGTGGATCCCATTAGTCTCCATTTACTTCTCAACACAGATAGTACTTTAATTATTTTTTGGGCACGGTGATTCAACTGGTTTCATTTTGCATTTTATTTTGAATGTTACGCACGACAAGGGGTTCCAGGGTTACTGCATTGCACTACGTGCACAGATCATATTTGATTTAAGTACTTTAGAAACCACTTTGGACCAGTGTTTATAAAATATTAGGGTTATCTAAACAGACGTAACTTAAGCAAAGTCTCTAGAGTCAAGTGTGTTCCATGCAGTCTTCCCAGTATTGTTGGGAAAGACTTGAAAGACACTTTGACTTTTGTGAGCAGTCAGATACTGTAACGTCCAAGAATCCTCCAAACAAACACACGAGAGGAGAAAAGAAAAATAAGACTTTGGGGGTATTCTGTGACAGACTTGTTCAGCTAAACCAGCAGCACAATGTTGTCTTTGCCGTTAGTGACTGTTTCCTTGACATGCTGAGCAAAGGCGCTGCACTGCAGAAAGCTGTGGCTTCTGTGGGCAGGCCCGCGAGAAGTCAGCGAGAGGTCTGCTAAGTCACAGAAGTTGGCTGTCTTTCAAGAAAAGTAAAAAGGTCAAAATCCATATGCAGCATCATGGCTGCAGCGTTTTTCCTTTCAGCTGTGGTTCCGTATGTTTGTATTCCATATGCTTTCTATTGTGACGTGGAAACAAATGACTCACTGGTTGCTTGCTTTAATTTAGGAAATGGAGGAAGCTGAGTGTTTTTTCCTGTGGACATGGGTGAACTGTTAAGTGAGGCAACAACTCCGTCCCTCTCATGTTCCCCCTGTTAATTAGTTTGTGTCTGCCTATCTCTCCTCTCAAGGGTTTCTCCCTCCCTGTGTTTTAGTTTTGTCTCATTTCCTTCTCCTTTTCAATCATTTTTACTGGGGAGAGCTGTCGCTGTTTTCACTGTTCTCCCCCTGTCTTTTCTTTTTTTTATTTAATAACATCTCTGTTGGACAAATTGCCTTCCTAAGAAGAATTTGACAGACAGATTTGTAGCGTAGCAGCAGGCGCAGACCCAGTGCCCTTTAACGGACGGTTCTGTGCCAGCATGGCCGACACTGCCAAGCAGCCATTGCCAGCCCTGCCCCTCCTCCCACAAGCTTGGATGAGGTGAAAATGAGACTGCCATACAAAGAAACATCATGTAAACTGAGCTTTTAAAAAGGGCAGTGCACACAGTAAACAGAATGTGTGTGTTTATATGCAATATATAAAGATATATATTATATATAATAAAAGTGTAACAAAAGTACATTCACGATGTTGCAAGGACGGTCACTATTTTATGAGTGTAGTTTCTCTCAAGCTGGAATAATTAGACTGTGCACATCAAAAGGGGAAAGTGGGTGTTTAGTAGAGGCAAATGCAAAAATTAAAAATGTACAATGTTTTAATCTTTCTGATTTCACTTCAGTTTCGGGAAATGCATGCAGTACAACATTTTGCAAATTAAAAATGTATTTGTAGAAGTTAATTTGCTTAGATAGAACATATTGTACGAGACATCATCATACTGTACCCTTTTTGGGAAACACGTTTTACATGACCTCTGAGAGTCTCACATTTTTGAAATGTCAAGTGAAAAGGTTGGTTTCCCCTTCTAAGGAGGAATTATTCTGACATTTGACAATATATTTTTAAACTCTAGCTTTTTTCTGTTCTGTCATTTCTTCTGGGAATTAATGATGTTATTTAAGCAGACTTTTTTTAGCGTCCATTGGTATGCAGTGGCATCTAGTTTACTCGTGCTTTAAGTTGGTCCAGATCGGAGTGTTTTAGTGTTTTGATTCTTCCTCACACTGCCATGCCATCACCAGGATGTGTTTTTCTTTACTTTATAGGCTGTGTGTCAGCAAAAAGAAGGTAACACTCTAAAATTCAACCACTTGAATTTTCCTTCACGCTGACAGTTTCTCTCGTTCTGTGCCACCAGGCTGCTTCCCGCTCATTCGCTGAACTCCTGACCCCGGTTTGTGACAGACTGTGCTGCATCTCTCCCAGGACTCCCACCGTCCTGGGAGAGATGAGTCCTGTGTCATCTTCTTCATGACACAGAGGTGGCAGCGTGCCAGGTGACCCCGTAACCTCCGTGTGCTGTCAGCAGTAAGTCACTCACACACACACACACACACACACACACACACACACACACACACACACACACACACACACACACACACACACACACACACACACACACTCACAAACTCACAACAAACAATGGTGCAGGGCAGGCCATCTGTCTGAAAATGTGTTATACAACAGGTAAGTCTAATCATACTCTGATTGGTCAATGACAAAACCAGACTGATAGCTCCCTTCACTGGTTGCTATGCCGTTAATTTCCTTGTGTGTCATTTACATGCATATGCAAGCACTGAGCTCTGCTGCACATCAGGTGGTGTCATTTGGAAACTAACCACTGAAAAAACAAACACTGATTATTTTGGAACAGCCTAGTGGAAAACAAATCAGACAGTTGTTGTATCTGGCAACATCAGTGTGTTGGTTTGTGTGTAACTGTGTTTGTGGACAGGTCATTGCCACCATTTTTGTGTGTTAGCATGCCAACTTTTACCAACAAGCACTAAACTGTAAATTTCCTAAAAGTCAAAATATTTTGCTACAGTTATTAAAATTCATCCTGTGGAGAGCGTGGATGTCTGAATTAAATGCCATGCAGTCCGTGCAGTAGTTTTGAAGACATGCCATTTAAAAAACAAACATCTGAACCAGCTTCTGGCATTAGAGGAAAGGTTATGGCACCACTAAAGTCAGTAGGATTCATCATTTGAGGATCACACAATGCAGACGTAAGCCCCAGCTCTGTGCCATCCACCCAGTGCTGAGACATTTCAGGCTGCACCAGGAGACTGACAATGCCATTCACAGAGCCACACTGCTAGAACACCTTAAAAGGAATAAAGGATGTTATCCTCAAGCTCTAAAAAATTATACTAGGCACAGATAGACCACCAACATCTTCATCAAAGATTATGTGCTGGCTGTACAAAAAAAAAATCACAGCTCCACTTACAATTAGATATCATGCAATACAAACTTAACAAGGTTAATGGAGTGAAGACTAATTTGGTTTTTCCTTTGGGGAAAAAAGGCTATTTTTTTCAATCACTGAAATGGACACACCACACTTTTCTTTGTATAAAGATAAAAAAAAAAAAAAAAAAATAGACATAGAGAGCCTTATTTTGAGAAGAATAGTCCTTTATTATTCCCCCTGTATCAACTCTGCTATTGCTCTGCATGCATTATTTGTTTAATCCTCATGGTGGCACTCTTCACTGACAGTACCGACAGAGTACACACACACACACATACCCACACTGAGCTTGTGTAATCCCTTACATTTTTGATGAGTCAAAGCCAGCACTCACTCTCCTCAGGGGACACGTCCGATAGGATGGAACAGCCGAACCAAGGAGGTGCTGTTAAGAGGAGGAGGAGGACGACGACGAAGAGGGAAAGTTTACCCAAAGTTAGTGAATTGACATAAGGCCACCACCATCAACAGTGTGGGAGGTTTGTTTGATGTGATGAGGCTGAATGCCCCCCCTCCCTCTCCCTTCCTTCAGCCTCCTCTTGTCAATCTATCATTGAGTAAGGTGAGGAGAATAGGGAGTGGATTGAGTTTCTGCCGGCTGGAAGATGATCCTTGAGTATTTCAGGAGCAGCAGAGACAGATCCTCCGTCAGTGTCACCTTCGGGGCTGGGGGTGGGAGTGACGATGTTTCTTTCGAGGTCTCAGAGCCCACGTCTGCCTGTTGTGTTGATGTATTGAAGAGAAAAGGACAAGTTTTAAGCACCAAATCTTAGATTACACCCTCTGTGTGAGTCAAGTTAACTTTCTTGTATGGAGCTTGGCTCTTCTTCACCTGTTGTGTCGATGATGCCCATGCACTGGAACAAATTGACTTAGTCCCTGACCTTTCCCCGAGAGCCACCAGCAATTTGATAAACACCTTTTGCGGGGTATTTACGCTTCCAGCAAGATAAAGGGCAACATTAGCATTCATCTCTGATGTTTCTGGCCGGCAGGTTTATGTTAGTTCAATATTCATGCTCCCCTTAGGAAATAACTCCTGTGGGAGATATCTGGCTGTTTATCTTCTAAATTCTCACCTAAAAACAAAAATAGGGAGAGATTGTTTGCTGAGATAAAGCCAAACAAGCATTAACTTTAAAATGCTTGCATGGTGTTACAGTACCAAATATTAGAAGTGACTTGAGCTATCATTTCACTGCTAGTAAAAAGTTACTGTGTAATTTCTATTCTAACCTCATTCCTATTATGAGTTCATATAGTTACCTTTCTAAAAACCTAATACAGTAATATTACAGTGGGATGGTACTACGGTGCTCCTCAGTGAAAAACTATTTAACTTATAATAAAACACAAACTTGTTGTTTTGAGTTAGGCAAGAAAGAAAGTATCAATGAGATCATTTCCCATCTGATCACCATCTGTACCAACTGTACCATGAATACATCTATGCACATACTGTAATGCACTATTTGAAATATATATTAAAACAATCTCAGACAGGGCCTTTTTAATATAAAAACAGGACTTTTTATTTTTGTGCTTGAAAATGAAAGTCATTTTAAGACACAAACACACACACACACACACACACACACACACACACACACACACACACACACACACACACACACACACACACACACACACACACACACACTTTGACTCTATCTTGACAGAGTGACTCTAGATCGAGTGAGTCACTTATTCATCGTCATGAATAAATCACACCCACTGCTACTCTCTTCTACTCTGCACCACTGCCTTTACCAAAACACACCCACTCCCACATACACACACACACTCACACGTTCACACACAGATTACTATACAAATACACACTGGGCTGTAAGTTGCATTCTTCGCCCTACACAGACACTCTGGCCAAATCCCCCCTATTGCACTGTAGAAACTGAATTTTCCAGGGCTTAGTATTTGTTGATGAGGAAGTACAGCATGTCCTTTTTTTTACTTGTTTTTTTGTGACATTTTGTTCATCTTTCTTTCCTTTTGTCTTATTTTTTAAATCAAGCTTTCACCCTTGTGGCCCTTTAACCTCTACAAACAGCTCAGAACATACAAAGAAAAACAAAAGCACACAGAGTATTTTACTAATATCATCTTTTCATGTCCCCTCTGAAATACACAGGCGGTTGAGGAAAGAGCACAATCCCTCACTCTCTGTATTCCTCAAGAAGACATTTGTCACTTTCCATTTTTACAGCCTCCCTCCGTGTCCTCCCCCCTCTTAGCAGTAAAACGGAGTTCATGTCGCCCTGCATTTCCCTGAGGCAAACTGATGGCTACACCCAGAGACCCAGACGCACATACACAGCAAGACAAAGTGACTGCTCCTTTTATGCCACTTTGTTTATGTTGTATTCTCTCATCTTAGACAGTGAAGCTTTTCCTCTTCTCACATGCACATTATTGCTTTCTGCCTCAGTGTTATGCCTCTTTTTGCGCTCCTATTTGTCAGTTTTACTTCTCTTTTTTATTATGTTATGTATTCCTTTTCATATGTTCCCATTTCCCACCAATCGTTTCATCTAAACCAGTGTATTTCCACCCACCCCCCTACTTGGTTAGCATCATTCTTACCTCATCATCATCCTTCCCTCTCCCACCATACAGTAGATCTCAATCTCTCCACCATGTGCCTCACTCTCACTGTGGGCAAAAAGCCTGTGAAATTCCCCACAGGGTGAAGCAACACGAGTTTCCTTCTACAACCCTAGGAAATGGACTCGTATCTGAGACATTGATTTCCTCTCAGCATTATGGGAAGGAGATGGCAGTGAGGTGAAGGCTAAGAGCCCTGTGGTCGATACGCATTCTCATCACAACACCGGATGTTCGTTCATAGCTGGATTGGTTTCACTGCCCCAGCAAGGGCGGTAATTGCCGTCAGGTGACTCTATTAATTGTGCAGTATCATAAAACAAAAAGAAAGATGACAGAGTTTATTTAATTTTCATTAGGGATTTACAGTATGCTTTAAATTACGCAGGACGGGAAAGGCAATGGAAATATTAGCCATAGCAGTCGTAATAGGCGAGACAGTCAGAACGAATAGCAGTATGACGGTAATTGTGATAACAGTGGTCGTAGCAGCGATGCTAGTTAATACAGATTGCTTCATTACAGCTTGGTTTTAAATGGTTGCTTCTACAGTACTTAAATATAAAATACATATCTTCTCACGACTTGTAGTGTCTTCTAGCTGTTTTATATCTCCAGAAGACAGATTTCCTCTGCTGACCCAAAACAGTGGTGGTCAAATTTTGGTTCCTACGTCCAAACCAAAACAAAGTGGGCCAAGTTAAATTTTACTTTTTTTCCATCTCTGTTCAAATGATGAATGAAAGTTAAACTATGGCCAAGGTTTTTATTTATTTATTTAATTTATTTTTTGGAGGGGATACACACAAAAGACAGTGAATTTTGCATAATGTCACCTGTTATACTTCTTTTCCCTACCAAGACTCCATTGTCAATTTGCACGTCACTTTTTTTTTTTGAGTATATTTTGCTTACCTCAAACATGATAACGTGGCTGCTATCAAAGCACTTCTCTTTCTTCATTGATTCCCAGTGTGTGCGTACAGTATGAGTTGCTCAAGTTTTCCCAGCCACTGTATGAGGCGCCTGGAAGTACCCAGGAATGTAGCAAGGTACTGCAAAGAGGGAAGCCTCTCTCAGTCTGTCTGTCTGTCTCTCTCTCTCTCTCACATGCACACACACACATACACCCCTCTAATGTCTTGCCCATCTTGGAGACAGCAGTTTTTCTCCACCCACCACAGCAGCTGGCACCGGCTCGGCCCCATCTCACAAAACCAAGAATAATCCCCCAGAAAAAGATGACAACACAGACTTAATGGACTAGATAAGACTTTTGGACAAGCTCCTCAGACGCACAGATCTGCCCATTTTTCTGCAGCAGTGATCCAGCCTGAGATTTATTGACTGCAGACGAAGCAGAACAGAATATACAGACTTCTATAGATATTAGCCACAGAGTACTGCCGGAGATGATGGGAAGAATCTGCTCGGTGTGTTCCCTGGTGATTGGCTTGACCTTGTTCTGTGGCCTCGGCTGCCTGAGTGAAGCATTGTCATTAAATGAAAGTGTCGGCACAGAAGAGGCAGAAGGGCCCAGACCCCCTCACCTTATCTTTATCATGGTGGATGACCAGGGCTACGGAGACATTGGCTACCACGGCTCAGACATTCACACTCCTGTGCTGGACAAGCTGGCAGCAGAGGGGGTCAAACTTGAAAATTATTATGTCCAGCCTATCTGCTCGCCTTCTCGCAGTCAACTCATGACAGGGCGGTGAGTAATTTCTTCTTCATTACATCATTATTCTGATGGGATAATTATTCAGTTACTGCAGCAGCTCTCATATAATGTAATTATGCATAATATGGATTGGCCTTTTGTCTTTTGCTCTCAATTGAGGCTATATTCAGTGGTCGGGCAACATCCACACCAGACCAGAAAAGGAATAAAATGATATTGTAGTTTTACTCCCTGTACTGCTGAAATCTACCAGTAGATTATTTGTTTTACATTTAACACCGGAACAAAGTGTACTTTTATACGGTGGCCCAGCTCAATGCACTGCAACCTGAGAAAACAAACATATACACAAATGCCCTGACTCTCCTGCCTCTGTCTTTTAATCTTTCCATTGATATTCAGGCAAAAAAAAAAATGAAATAGAAAGATCCTGCTGGGATGTACTTGTTATTCAGTGCTCTAACTTCAAAAGTCACAAATGGGCATTGAACTTCAAGTCCCAACCAGCCTCATCACGTTTTAGTGTCCCCAGGAAACACTTGAGTTGTGTTGTGATGTTTTGCACCACATGTGTTTTTCAGACTGAGAAAAACATTTTCTGAATTTGCAGCTTGTTTGTGTATTTACATGTGTTTTTGTAAGTTGCTGTGCACTGAGCTCTCAGATCCACTGTGAGTTAAGGATGGATAAAGTATTATTGGATTGGATATCATGGATAAGTAGTATTTTCATTCTAAATCCTGTTTTGGAACATTTGATCATGATCGTATTGGTTTATATAGCAGAGGTTTATATCATTGACAGTGCGTTTACTGCTGGAGATGTGCAGAAGTTTTGCAGACATGAAGTGTGTAAAATGAAAAAGTGAAATTGGAGCTGAAAATAATTCTTTAAAATCACTGAACACAAGCTTGGTGATGAGTAATACTGTGTGAGCATCCACCAAGAGTACATTATTTCTTGAACCATCTGTGAAAATTCCCCATTATTGTGATCTTCTCAAGACACTGCTGCTTGTTCACATCTTTTTCTCACACTCTCCTGATCTCACCAGCTACCAAATTCACACTGGACTCCAGCATTCAATCATCCGACCACGTCAGCCCCTCTGCCTGCCCCCAGACATTCCCACCCTACCAGAGCGTCTGGTCAAAGCTGGATACGCCACCCACATGGTGGGTAAATGGCACCTGGGCTTCTGCAGGTCAGGCTGCCTCCCCACAGGGCGTGGCTTTCAGAGTTTCCTGGGCACACTGACTGGCAGTGGAGACCACTTCTCCTATCAGAGCTGCGATGGGGCTGAAGCCTGTGGATTTGACCTGCACGACGGAGACAGGCCTGCATGGGAGATGGCCGGCAACTACTCCACAATGCTTTACATAGACAGGTGAGTATGGAGGAATACATTCAATCAAACAGATTCATACATGGAGAGACAAACTTGTGCATATCTTAAAACTGTTCCCTCTGTCCCACCAGAGTGAAGCAGATCCTGAGGAGCCACAATCCCCAAAAACCACTCTTCCTCTACCTGTCCCTTCAGGCTGCACATACACCCTTGCAGGTACCACATAATTTCCTGCACCCCTATGATTTCCAGGGTAATCGTATCAGGCGACACTACGCAGCTATGCTGAGCTGCCTGGATGATGGGGTTAGAGAAGTGGTTCAGGAACTGAAGACTAGTGGGCTCTACAACAACTCTGTGCTGATCTACTCCTCTGATAATGGTGGGCAGCCGCTTTCTGGAGGGAGTAACTGGCCACTGAGAGGTGGCAAAGGGACCTACTGGGAAGGAGGTATCCGGGCTGTAGGCTTTGTCCATAGTCCCCTCCTGAAGAGGAAGGGTGTAGTCAGCAAAGCACTGATCCATGTTTCTGACTGGTATCCCACATTACTGGGGCTGGCCGGGGCCCTGCAGTCCCACCGTGGCCTTGATGGCCACGATGTGTGGGGCACGATCAGTGAGGACCTACCCTGTCCTCGCACTGAAATCCTTTTCAACATTGACCCAGTCTCCAGGAAGCCTGGAGAGCCATATGACAAGGCACTGGTGCTCAACGGGTTTGGGATCTGGGACACAGCCGTGAGGGCTGCGATCAGGGCTGGAGACTGGAAGCTACTGACAGGAAATGTTGGTGACGGGGACTGGATACCACCACAGGCTCTTCCCGTTGGTCGGGAACGCTGGCAGAAACTGGAGAAGCGGCGCAACAAGCTAGGGAAGTCGGTTTGGCTGTTTAACGTCAGCGCCGACCCCTACGAGAGGACAGACATGGCTGAGGCTCGTCCAGAGGTTGTAAAGCATCTGCTGACCAGACTGGCAGAGTACAACCAGACAGCTGTGATGGCCAATAATCCACCTGATGACCCTATGGCTGACCCCGAGCTCCACGGAGGAGTGTGGGGGCCCTGGCTCAGTGTGGAGGGACAGGAAGGGAACAGTGTCGAGGAGGATGGCAGGAAAGAAAAGATGATGAAGATCAGGCACTGCAGAGTGTGCAAATTAAAAGCCCTCTTCAAGAAGGTGGGATCACGACTAGAGAGGAACACCCTGTTCTTCTAAATGTTTCATCTGGCAACATGAACTGGATTGAAAGGTGTCAGTAAGCCTCAAATGAACTAGGTTGTGTCATCTGAACATAAACCTGCTTTATGTATATATACAATACCTGTTATACCCCTTTTCCACTGAGCTAGTTCCAGTGCTAATTCGGAGCCAGAGCCTGACTTAGCACCAGTTCTTTGCTTTTCAACCGCCTGAGCACCAGCCGGCTCTCTGTACTGGTTCCAGACAAGCACCAACTCCTTGCTGGCCTAGAGCCAGGAACCAATTAAAATCAGCCGTGAGACCATCAATAAAGATGTACATCGATGTTATCAATATTTTATTTTGTTTGTCTAACTGCTATGTAATTGACATAGCAAAGCTAAGTGGCCGGGCTACAGGTTGTGGCTAACAATTACCTCTCTCTTTAAACGTAGGCGCCGTTCGTTGCGATTACGACAAAGGCAAGTCCCCAGTAATAGTTGTATTTTCCGGCTCTGGATCGCAATAACAGGAGCAGCACCTGCATTGGGAGCGTGGTTTCACCGTGTTGTTTTTGGTGGAAAAGGTGGAAAGGTTAGGTGAGACGTAATGTATTATTCAAATAGTGCAGTTTGGAAACAGGCTGAAAGGTATTCCTAGTTTTGCCCTTTGTTTTACACATAAAGTAAAGTCGTAGTGTGAAAAGAGCTTTAGAGAGAAGGTCAGATTATTCTTACTTTCTCACCTCCAAACATCTGGTCAAGCATGAAGTTACCATGTTTGTCATATTGTTGTTTTAAAACTTTTGCGGGGAGTAGGAGGTTTCCAACGTTCGATGATCTGAAAAGGACTTTATTTGAAGCATACTGACACCTGAACCGTGAGGAAGTGGAAAGGAAAGAGAGATGGAGACAAAGTAAAATACAGACCAGCAGAGGACCAAGCAGGTCAGATAGACAAGATAGACCCACAATGAAATCCTGAAGGTCGGCCGATAAACAGGCAGCCTGATGGACAAAGCAGACAGGGCTGTGTGGCTGGCTGAGCAAGCTGACTCATTCACTGTCCTGCGGCCAAACTGCAGCAGGGTGACTTTGGTCCATAGTCGGCCCTGCACAGAGAGCAATGTGTGTGTCATTGCGCATGTATGCCTGGGTTCATGAATGGTTTGATTAGTACAGATAGAGAGAGTGCGTGCATGTGGAACTGACGCTAGGAGAGATGGGAAGAGGGAGAAAGTCACAGAGAGTGACCTCCCCACGTCTCCTGTCCTAATCATCCCAGAGACCCTTAAAGGATGACACAAAGACACCCACGGTGGTTGTGTTCGTCAAATGTCACCTTGTCCTTTTGTCCTTAAGGGTTGGATAGACTCACTTCTGCCTTTGAACGACCTCTGACCACCACACAGCATCCAGTCCCTGCAGCTCTGACTAACAAACAAAAGCTCAGAAGCTGCATCGACCTTATGATATCAAATGCAAACTCCTCGACTGTGCTGTAAAATGTCGAATGTGATTGAAAGGGTCTTAATAAAATCATAAATGCAAAAATTCCATGTTTTACCTCTCTGCAGAAACTCCTCTTTTTTTTCTTCTTTTTTTTTAAATATTTCTAATAAATTAATTTTCAAGATACTTCTCAGAAAGAACTACAGGCAATGCAAAGACAGTTTTAAGTTGGTACACTTCCACCTCATTAATTACAAATAATTGCTGGTGTAACTAAAATACTCAGATCATCAGGTCACCTGAGCATACAAAATTGTGAAATTTTTCAATACAAGTGTCAATTCAGCATTTGGGAAGATGATAATTCCAATGATAAATTTACAAAAATGAACTTTCACACCAAATGTCTTAAAGTGCCAGACCAAAACCCCCTAATTTACCTCTCTATTTGAATGCATGTATTATAATGTCAGCATTAGCATCATTCTGGACTTGATTAAATTCAGTAACAATGTCCTCACTTGTTTTGGAATATCTGTGACATGTCTGCCATACGGTTAAAGAAACATTTTGGTTTCTGCAAATATTACGTGGTAAAATAAATAGTTGTGGTTTTTTGTGGCTCCAGAGGGAGCTGCTTGGAATCTGATAAAAATAAGTGTATGATGTCATTGGAGAGTGGGACAAGCTACTTCCTGGGTTGGCACTGAACATTGGCAAAAAGACCTAAAATCGTGAGGTGCAGAATCATCAAGTGTGGATGTAATTCCCAGGGATGCTGTGCCTGGGAAGCATTAGTTTGAGCTCATGCTGTCTGATTAGGTGTGATGCTGATGTAGCTTGATAGGAATGGATCCGAGGTGTTGCTGCTCCACCATTGTTGGGTGTTGATTTCGAAGTCTTTTAGTGTCACACAGTAGCAACAAGACTGTAGATTTCTCCCCAGTGGCCTGATAATGAATATTCAGCTGTCTTTCTTCACCACGTCTTCCCCCTCTGGTCAGCTCTCATGTTTGCCTCCTCCTCCTCCTCCTCCTCCTTCTACCCCCTCCCTCCCTCCAGTTATCCCTCAGCTCTTTGCTCATTCCCTCTGCAACCCCCCCTTGTCTTTCTTTCTCATTTTGTTCCTCATCCCACTCACTTGTTTGTGCTCATTTGAAAGATCGAGTTAGAAGTATTAGCCGTGTTTTGCTCAGAGCTCTGTGGTGTACAGTGGAATAAAAAGAGTGGAGGAGGGAGGAGAGAGAGTTCCCCAGGGGCTGCAGGGGGCTGTCATGTCTGAAGTGCTTGTAGATCAGATTAAAATGTCTTGTTTAGTGAAAAAGCTTCAGTGCATACGTAACACACATCAACTAGTTAGGAGAATAAAATTAAATTTGGAAAACTTTCGAGTTTACAGGATGAGGATAACAAATCCCATTAAAAAGGGCAAAATCAATAATGCACTACTTTGTCGCAATAATTTTTGACTTCCCTACCCTGTCTCTGCCTCCACTCATTTCTAATGAAGATATAAATCTTTCAACATGGTTCTCAAATATATAGTTACGTTTTCCAAAACAGACTAAATAATTTCCTCCACCAGCTGAGTGCTGCAGCTTTTAGCAAAACCATCCACGAAGAGAGGGGCTGGTGGTTATACCACACTTGGATTTGTGCATGACCGTTTAGCAAAGACTCTGAGTCTGCAAGGACGTGAGGACCTGAGTGCATTGGTGCAAGATAACAGCTTAAGTATTATTAATGGGTACAGTGCGCACAGTAGGTGGAAGACAAAACAGAAACATTACATCAGAAGCTGCTTGCAATTTACCAACAATACTGCAATTACAAAAGCAGCAAGTGTCTCATTAGTCGTGCACACTTAGTTTAGGTTCTGGGACTTGTTCGGTTGATTAATGTGTTTTCCAGGCAATATGGAGAACATAAAAAGAAGGGAAATATATATTTGGTACAAAAAGTTAAGGGCAATCAATCACAGCAACTGCAGAGTTATTTAATTCTGCATGGATACTACAGTATACCGACCTCAGAAATCATGACTTTTCTCAAACACAGAACTGCAAACTCAGCACAGAGGAGCAGCAGTTACAAGACACAGCTCAACAGAATAAAACAAACTGTCTCTTGTTGTTTGGGATTAACCTAAACTATCAAGAAACTGAATAACTTTTATAGAACCACACATGAAGAGATGTTCAACCATTAGTCAAAATCTCTAATCTAATTAACTAGAAAACATGTTGGTCTGATGGTCTCCCTACATAAGAGTTTGCTGTATCATTGAGATTTGACGCCAACATTTTCTAGATACAAGTCCTGAATGCGTATTGAGTTTTCTCAGCTGTCGTTTGGGAATGGAAACTTTTTTGCTGACAGATTTTATTAGAACACTCATGGGAGGGAGGACAAAGGTCTTGTTGTAATGTAATACAATGGTGTTTTTGGTGTCTTACAAGTCTATATGTCACAAGTGAATGAGTACAGTGTGTTCTCATCTGTGGATCCCCAGTGATGGAATAAGCTACTGAATGTTCTCAGAGCATCTTCAAGGATATCTTCAAGATTGATCTCTTCCAAAAGCCCCTCCTCTCCCACAACATGGCTAACTGACACTTATAATGCACTTCTATACTGTACCTAATCTCCCTGCACTTATGAAACAGATGTGGTACTTAAAGTATTCTGCACTGAGCTTTGGTGTAAGTTGTTTTGGTGAGAGGCGTCTACTAAACGGGTAAATGCCATTTTGTAAAATCTGGTCCTAAAACAGTTCTGCAGCTATATAATCCATGGTAATGGCTTTTTTGCTGTTTTGTTTATTTAAGTTTATTCATTATTTGTTCTGGCATTTGAGTGAACCAAGCCGTGGCTATCTCTTCCATAAGTTCTGCTTACAACTTGCTCTTTCTTGTACTGCTCTCTTGCTTCTCTTGAAATTCTGTAGATGCCCAAATCACCACCAAACATTTAGTTTCTTCAGCAGACAACGGCAAATTATTTTTCTCCATGTTGTCAGTCCCTGCCTTTCTGCGCCTCCTTCCTCCTCCTCTTTCCTGCTCGTCTTCACAGCCTGGAATACGACATGCCCACTGATGATGCCACAGTTCGCAAGGAAAAAACAACAATTTTTTGGTTGAATTGAGACATAGGTGTAGAGGAAAAATTGTGGGGAAATTAAACAAAGACAGGAAGTGAAATTGTGACAGAAAATTGTCAAAGAAACAAACACAAAACAGGAAGTTCCCAGAGAGGACAGATTAGGACAGTTTCAGTGTTTATATATGGCCACCTGGCTATTGTTTTAAGTTATCTTGTTGCCATGGCTACAGACACAAAAAAGGAGAAGCCCAAACTATTTCTGTGACCTTTGTCTTTATGGGAAATACTGGAAATCAAACAACTGGAGGCTTTCTAATCTCAACGAATATCCATCTGTACAGTTCATGGCTTACACAACATCACTTCGAGGAGCGCTGAAGCTGAAGGCTCTTTGTTCACCTCTGGAGTAGGCGTGCAGGCGCATAGAAAAACCTCACACCATCCACACTGGACTCCAGTGATGTGATCTGATGAGACTGCTTTGGGTTAACAGCAGCGATGTTGCTCAGAGACCTTCAGAGTCTCGTACATTTGAGAAACCGGTGAAGACAATGGTTAGATGCCCACACATCTGATTCCCAGTACACTGCGATGGCCTGCAGAAATAAGGCACCGTCAGATGATATAAATCATGGAGGAGGTGTCACACAAACACACACACACACACACATTCACAAACACACACACACACACACAATGCTATCCAGTACATGTATGTGGGAGGGAGCTGTCATATCCACTGTTGGATAACCAGTTGAAGGTAAGGCTAACTTCACATCTGAGTACTCTTTGATGAAGTCGTGACGTTAAACACAATAGGCTCATGATACTGTTTCAAATATAACTTTTTATTTTCCTGTGATGGCCACTGTTCCACACTGGGTGAGCGCAGCACTTTCTCAACACTCACTCAGTGAGACAGAGCGATATCAACGACTCAATGGGGACACATTCACCAGAGTCTCTTGCACCATAAATTACAGCCCATTAAGCACTGAAATAGCCCTGATGTACTGCAATGCTTACTTGGGACAATGGGACAATTTAGTAATTTACAAAAAAGCGTTATAGATCTACTCTAATGTGCTGTACATGACAGACTGCATTCCCATAGGAGAGTCTTAAGGTGATAAAAGATTTACTTGAAGGAGCTGTCTCAGTGCCGATAGGGAAATTTGACCCCTGGGTGTTTGTGCTAAGGAATGACAGTGGTCACTCCCTGAGATAAACACACACATATCAGAAAACATTAAGTCCTGTGATGTGACTGCTCAGTGTGAGGGAGGGGAGGCTCTTCAAAGACATGCAGCGCAGCCATGAGTCAAGTTGAAAACGTTATTGTTGAATGAGTCACTCCCTTTTGGTCCCACAGCACTGATGTTACTGTGTCATCACCACAATGAGGTTTAGCTTTTGGAGCATATTGCACATTGTAGGATTATTTTAAATACCCCACCCTGTCATGCTATGTACTATAATAGTATTTGTCATTCTTTATTGTCATTTCTCCCCGGCTTTGCATCGACTGTATTTCAGAAAACTCACTCTAGTCCCTTAAAGACCAAAAGCAGGCAATGGATAGATTAAGCCTGGCTTTACAATGTCAGGATTGGCTTTCCAAAGTTTTAAAATGAAAACTACAAAAGTGAGGGTCCCCCATGTTTGATTTGAAGTATCTTTCACTTTGCACTTCTGATATCCACGGCAAACAATACAGGTCAGATGGGGAAAGATGAATATATCTACACATTTCCTGTAGTGAGTGAATATGGGCTCAAGAAGATTTTTCTTTGATTTGTAAATGGAGGATCTCTTTAAAAAAGTTACGAGTGTAAAACTGGCTATACAGTATGGTGGGGGATGGTCTTATTATCCATCTGATGCATGCTGATGATGAGTTTGCTTAATCTATGGTGTGAAGTATGACATTGAATTGAACTCTGAAAAGTGTGTTGTCATGATTGATAAAACCGGGGAGGATCAGAGGGAAATTTCCCTTCAAGATTTAAGGCAGAGCAAGAGCTAAATGTAGTGAACAAAGTAAAATATTTGGGTCATGTTATCATGGAAAATTTTAATGGGACTGTTTATGTAACCTGTCTTCTACTTGTAGTGGGAAGATTTATACAATACAATGTGCACTGTTGTGTCATCGTAACCCCTTTTGCAGTTTATAAACCATTCTTTGACTAAGGTGGTAAAGGAGTAGATGTTTGTCTCTCTCCTTACGTCATGTATGTGCCCAGGGTTAACAGCTAGGGTTAGCCTCAGGGGGTTAGGATTTAGCTGCCTAGACCCAAACAAGGACAATTTCTTCTGCCCTCAAATTGAGCTCGTTTCCAAAATTTGCTTTGACCTTTCTGACTCTTCCCAGGAATTTCCAGTGTTGACCCAACAGGCTTTTTGTCAGACATGTTGCACCACGTCCATTCCCCAACTCTTTAACCTCTCTATTCTTCTATTGGAGGTGCGTATTAATGCTACACAACATACTCTCATGGTTTAGCTTGTAGTACTATATCCACTTATATACCTTTTGAAAATGTGGTCAAAAATACCAGCATGATAAACATCAAGTTTTGAAATAAGTTTAGATGCTCGTATGCTCCAATATCCACCTTTAAAAAACAACAACTTTTACTTCCATTAAAAACTGTTGTGAAATTAAACTGCAATTATTTATATAGCCTACCGTATGTTTTATAATGACAGTAAAGTAATCAAACTTGAAAATGAGTCTAGAAATAATGGAAATAAACAAAAAACTGTCCGTCAGAGTTGAAAAAAAAAGTCAAGAATCCAAACGACAGTTCACTTTCTCTTTTCACTCTAGTCTCACTCCCTAACCTATTGTTTATGAGTATGTGAGGAGTTACATTATATGGCTTGGAGGTGGCGAGATGATAAACATTGGCCACATAAAAATATCTTTGGTTTCAGAAAATTTTCTTCTGTTATAAGCAGATACAAGTACGTGCAGGTTAGAGGGGAGTTCCTGTTGACTTTGCTCAGAACTCATGGAGATATCCAACTTGCGACAAAGATTGCGAGCAGATATTACTTTGTTTTAAGAGGTCACGAGTCTGACATTTTGGAAACTGCTGCATGCTCCACACTCGGCTGTTACCACCCACCCTTCAAACCTGCCACTGTACAGCCTGTTCAAGACTCATCTGACAAACACATCACAGGGAAACACAGCAATTCAGCAATTACCACGACGGTACCTCTGCACCCTCACTAATTAGGCTTTCATATAAGAGTGGCTCCCTGTAATTATGGCAGAAACTGGTTGCACTGCTCCTGTGCTCACTGCAAACACTCATTAATCGCCAGCAATGCTCTCTAAACACTGCTCCAGATATTCACTCACTGTTTAGAGGCATGGCAGAGAGAATAAGAAGAGAAAGGACAATCACATGCTTGTGTTGGATATGTGAAATACACTGTGATTTAGCACTGAGAGAGGTAGAGATGATACTCAAGAACAGTTTTATTAAGGAAATTCCTGTCTGTTTCATCTTTCACTAATATTGGCAACAGGAGGCAGATAGTGGAAGTGTTGAGAAAAGGAGGTGGTAAGGTTACATACTTGGACAGACAAGAAGACAGAAATGGCAGGAAGACAATAGCTACATAGCAGAATTAATGATTTGGCAAACGAGAGGACGGACATCTTTCTATTTATAGCAATGGGAGATTAATGACTGAACTGAGAACAGCTGTGGATGAAGGTGGCTAATCATCAGATGAGTGGCAGTGGTGGCAAAACCTCATGTGTTTGCACAGATATGTTTTGAGTTTATCATATCATTGATAACATTTATGAGTTATACTGTAAAGTCTTAAATTCTGCCAGTGTAACTAATAATAACTTTATTTGTGGTGAGCTATCCGCCTATGCTTCTTTGTTTGATGAATTGTTGCTGCCTCTTGTCAGTCAGCGGACAAGCAGTGTGGAGGAATATTAAATGGTTTTTATGGACATTTTTGTGTCGGGCCCTATTACTCTGGTATAAAGATTTTGTTGGAATATGAACCGGCCTCCCGGGTCACCAGATGCACTGAGGAAGAAAAAACTACTCCGGGGGCGGCGTTTAGCTCACTTGGTAGCGCTGCCGCCCCATGTTGAGGCTACAGTCCTCACTGCAGGGCAGGCGGCCCCAGTTCGAATCCCGCATCGGGCAGCCCATTCCTGCATGTCATTCCCCCTCTCTGCCTCCCCATTTCCTATCTCTCTCTTGACTGTGCTATTGATTAAAGATAAAAAGCCCCCAAAAATATACTTAAAATAAATAAATAAATAAATAAAACTACTTCGGAGTATTATGAGGGTGAGTCACTAATGACTGAATTTCATTTTTTGGTGAACTATTCCTTTAATGTATGAAAAGTGCCATACAAATAAAAGTTGATTTGATTTGAAAATTAGTCAGGGCCTGCAGCCTTCCGGAATACAACATAAAGAGAACTGTAAACATAAGCTATGATGTCACAACCTGGAACTGACTTCAAAGGGGAAAAAAACGTGATGTCATGATGATGTCACATAGAGTTAGAACTTCACAGGCTATTTATTGTTGTAGCTCAGACAAACAGTGTAATTTTCACGGCATTCGTTGATCGTTCTGCACACGTAAGTAAGACTACTGACACGTCATGGCTGAACAAAAAATCACTTGGGCACAAATTGTACAAGCTGCCCCTCAGGGTTGTCCAAACACTGAGAGACAACAAACTCCCACAAGTCCAAGCAAGGAGCATCCTGGAGGGCAAGCTTCCATTAAAAAAATGCCCAGAAAACGCAAAATAAAATGGGTAAAACTGGACCTCACTGACTGCCAGGGCCAACAACATCAGGCCAGAGCAGGTGTTCAAGGTCAGCTAAACAAGCCCATACCCCACCTTGAGAAATCTGCAGAACAGCACATGCAGAGCCCAGAAAAGGTGATGGAATTGAAATACAAGCTGCAACAGCAAGAGACTCAAACCCAGCAACTGATTCAGGAGAAAAAGGAACAACCTCAGGCCAGAGCAGAAGTTCCAGGTCAGCTTAACGGGCAGATACCCCACCTTGAGAAATCTGCAGAACAACACGTGCAGAACCCAGAAAAGGTGGTGGAATTGAAAGACAAGGTGCAACAGCAAGAGACTCAAACCCAGCAACTCATTCAGGAGAAAAAGGACCTCTGCTGCAAGGTCAGTAAGACCGAAAGAGATGAAATCTCTCAAGAAGAGACAATCAAGAACCTCAAAGCAGAGTTTGCCAACAATACAGTCTCCTGGATGAAGGTGATAGAAATCACAGAGGCTAAGAGGGAAGAACTGGAGACAAGGAACAAGCAACTGGAAATGCAGGCAGAGGAGTCCCAAGAAAGGTTAAAGGAGATGATGGAGAATGTCAAACAGAGGGACATTCAGATCCAGGAGCTCAAGGACTCTAATGACACTCTGTCACACACGCTCACTAAGACCTCAGATCAGCTGAGGAGCCAAGAGCATGACAACGGTCTTGAAGAAGAGTTGCTGTCTGAGCTTGTGGATATAGAAGACTCCTGGATAACGAAAGTTAAAGAATTGGAGAAGGTGAAAAAAGACCTGCAGAAGGAGACACAGGCCCTGAAGGACCAGAACAAGAAACTCCTGGCAGAAAATCAACTCCGTAAGGACGTGCAGAAAGAACTTCAGGGAGACAACAAAGTTCTCAAGAAGGAGAAGCTACTACTACTGGCAGAGAACCATGTCCTAAAAGAAGATGAGAAGAAGCTGCAGGCAGAGAACAAAAGCCTGGTGGAAATGGAGAAGAACCTGCAGGCAGAGAAACAGGTCCTTGGGGAGGAGGAGAAAAAACTGCAGTCAGAAAACCATCTCCTGAAGAAGGAAATTAAAAAGCTGCAAACAGAGAAGCTAATCCTGAAGCAAGTGGCTGAAAAACAGCAGGAAAAGAACCAACTTCTTCAGGATGAGAAGAAACAACTGCATGCAAAGACCCAAGTCCTGAGGAAGGACAAAAGAAACCTCCAGGCAGAAAACGATGTTCTGCAACTAGAAAACAAAACCTTGCAGGCCACCAACAACATGTTGCAGGTGGAACAGCAAAACCTGCAAGCAGAGAATAATGTGTTACATGTAGACAACACCAAGCTGCAGGCCGCCAACAGTGTTCTCCAGACAGAGAAGGAGAACCTGCAGGTAGAAAACAAGACTCTGCAACTAGAGAACAAAACCCTGAAGGGCAACAACAACATGTTACAGGTGGAACAGCAAAACCTGCAAACAGAGAACAACATGTTGCATGTGGACAACAACAAGTTGCAGACCGCCAACAGCATGCTTCAGGCAGAGAAGGAGAACCTTCAGGTAGAAAACAAGACTCTGCAAGTAGAAAACAAAAACCTGAAGAGCAACAACAACATGTTACAGGTCGAGCAGCAAAACCTGCAAACAGAAATAAATCTGCTGCATGTTGACAACACCAAGCTGCAGGCCGTCAACAGTGTTCTTCAAGCAGAGAAGGAAAACTTTCAGGTAGAAAACAAGACTCTGCAAGTAGAAAACAAAAACCTGAAGAGCAACAACAACATGTTACAGGTGCAGCAGAAAAACCTGCAAACAGAAATGAATGGGTTGCATGTGGACAACACCAAGCTGCAGGCCGTCAACAGCATGCTTCAGGCAGAGAAGGAGAACCTGCAGGTAGAAAACAAGACTCTGCAAGTAGAGAACAAAAATCTGAAGGGCAACAACAACATGTTGCAGGTAGAGCAGCAAAACCTGCAAACAGAGAACAACGTGTTGCATGTGGACAACCACAGGCTGCAGGCCACCAACAGTGTTCTCCAGACAGAGAAGGAGAACCTGCAGGTAGAAAACAAGACTCTGCAACTAGAAAACAAAAATCTGAAGGGCAACAACAACATGTTGCAGGTGGAGCAGCAAAACCTGCAAACAGAGAACAACGTGTTGCATGTGGACAACAACAACCTCGTAGAAGACAACAACAAGCTTCAGGTGGAGAAGAATAATCTCCAACTCAACATCAATGTGCTGCAAGTGGAGAAAAAACACCTGCAAGAAGACAAAAACATGCTGGAGGTGGAGAAGAAAAACTTCCAAGAAGAAAACAACATGCTGCAGAAAGAAAACCAAGAACTCCAGACAGAAAAGCAAGAAGTGGAGGAGCTCCTGTTGAAAAAGCAGAAGAAGAAGAGACGCTTCTGTTTCTGGAGAAAGACCAACGTGGAGCAGGAAAGGGGAAAAGAAGAGGAGAATGATGAGAATCAGGTGGTGGAGGGAGCTGCATGTTGTGAGACTCAGGTCGGACAACAGTAGCTCCACCCAGCTCCTCTCTTCACCCCACTCCACTTTCCTCTGTCTGTCTGTCTATCTATCCATCTATCTAACAATCTAACTATCTCTTGCTCTATCTATCTATCTATCTATCTATCTATCTATCTATCTATCTATCTATCTATCTATCTATCTATCTATCTATCTATCTATCTATCTGTCTGTCTGTCTGTCTGTCTGTCTGTCTGTCTGTCTGTCTGTCTGTCTGTCTGTCTGTCTGTCTGTCTGTCTATACTATCTATCTATCTATCTATCTATCTATCTATCTATCTATCTATCTATCTATCTATCTATCTATCTATCTATCTATCTATCTATCTATCTATCTATCTATCTATCTATCTATCTATCTATCTCCTCATCAAAAAATAAAAAATAAAAATGGAAAAAATTAAAATTCTGCATTTATGAGCCTCTGAATAATGATATACAGAATAACTGTCTGTTACATTCTGTTTTGACCTTGTATTACAGAAGAACTGAAGTTGTATTTCATATTGGTATTAAGGGTAATTACCTCACTAAACTTTTTTTTTACAGAAAGTTGCATAATAAACTTTTCTTATTTTTCAACTCTATAAAATCTAAGTCTATAAATTAGAAAAGCAAGAGGTTCCTTGGATTTTGCTAAATCTCGCACATCTGACAAACACCGCCGCTCTTACTGTAAAATAATGACAAGAAACAGTTGCTGTCTGACACTGTGCCGGCAAAACCCATTAGCACAGTTGCCAAAAAAAATGGATGTTCGCTCAGTTTTCGCTCTGACATTACTGTATGATTCTGTTAAAGCTATAGTTTGTAACCTTTGTCAACCCCCAGAGGAATTATACATAATTACAAAACTGGTGCATCCATGTCTTGTCTGGCAGTGTGTTACTTATTTAGTAATGCATTATAATTTCTAAAATAGTAATTAGATTATAGTTGCAAGCCTGAGATTCTGAACCATTTCTTGGGCGCATCTTCATGTTGTCGGCATTGCTTCTACCTGTTGCTAGGTGACTCACTGCTCTTCCTCCCCCTTCCTTTCTGTAAGATGTGTACTTCCTGTGCGCCAGTGCGGGAATGTCGTTGGTCGTAAAATGACAGCAAATGGGCTTTATGCACAGCTCCACTACTTCCTGCAAGCTCCTTTATTTCCTGTCTTACATTATTGGACAGACTGATTAAACCAGGTCTGTCTATCTGGTTCTGACCTCAGCAGTCACAACAATGGTCAGACACCTGGATTAATCAGTTTGTCCAATAATGTAAGACAGGAAATAAAGGAGCCTGTTTAGGTTCAGGAAGTAGTGGAGCTGTGCATAAAGCCTATAGCCACAGGTATGCAGTTTATTGTGTGACAATAAAAAAGATATTGAAGTCTGAAGAAAAACAACAAACATTGGTTATTTTCTCCTCAAAAATTATTCAAATCAATCAATCAATCAATTATTGTCAAGATTGTCTTTTTGATTAACTTGAGAAACTGTTGCAGGTTAATCGTTATGCTTGATATGAGGATGTTCAGTTAAGAATATAAACGAGAACAGAATAATAATATTTTCGTCACTGAATATGATTTATGGTTTAAAGTCAGAGAAAACAACAACACACGGTGTGAATCATTATTGTCAATTGGTGCCACATTTGAGGAGTTCCTCTTTTCTGAAAGGCCCAGTTTAGGAAATGAAAACCATAACACTGTGGGCATGCAGTTCGCTGCTTTGTGCCAATATTAAAATATTGCGGCATCACATCCCACTACATGGCTCGGTCCCTCAAAGATGCTGCTCATATCAGCTGGTCTGGTGTCAGCTTTACCTTTACGACCATGAGGTAGGGATGTGAGGGGGAGGTAGTGAAAACTGAATCTGGATCTGTGGCTCCCAGCAGAGCTAAAAAGATCTCGCGTGGCTTGCATCCCACCTCTACCTCTCCTGCCAGAGAGGAGAAAGTAGAAGGAGGTCTCACTCTGACCACTATTTCTGGTCTCAGAAAAAATAAGGGGAACAAAGACTGGTGTGATCTCCTATGGATGTAGTATGTTTTTTGTTTTACAGACAGGCTTTTTAAAAAAAATATATCTTTCTTTTTTTAATCCAATTGACCAGCACAGGGCCTAATGAATAAAATATTGAAACAATACTGAACAACCGTGATTTCACAAATAATGAATGGCCGTAATAATGCAGGGATTTACAGTAACAGCCATGTAGAAAGCCAGCCTGGTGTATTTTGGACTGACATTCAGGATTTCAAATTATTATTTAACTAATAAATCAAATAATAATTAATAAATTATGATTTTTTAATGGAGCAAAAAAATCATTTGATTACTGGTAATGAAAACAATTGTTGGATGCAGCCTTAGGTTCCTCTCTCGTAACACCAAAATTTCAGGTTTCCTCTAGGCTAAAACCAAAGCCACATTATGGAGATTTGAGTGCCAAACATAGCTGATATTGTGCTTTGGTAGCACGAATGTGTAACTAATTTTTGATTAATTAGATTATGTGGAGCTGATTGATATGCCGGCTGAGATCCCGGGGCTCCAGAGTATAGTTGCTAACTGAGTTGTGGGAGGTGCTGGAGTCAATCCCTGCGTGGGGTGGGGTAAACCCTGGACAGGTGTGGGCCACTTTTTCTTAATGGAAATTGACTGTAAGAATTTTATTGATGATATATGCTAGTGAGAATCTGAATCAGAGTCTGTTTTATTTCTGGCGAAACATGTAGCCTACTCTACATATGTCTCCAGTCCATCATTCTAATAATCATACACAAAGCTAGAAGCAAGGACAACATTATTGTATTTTGACTCTGTGGTGTGTCTCTCTTGTTTTAATGACACTGTCAATTTAAATTCAAATTTTGAGCTCTTATTTACTACAAAGAAAAAACAACAACACAGTGACACGTCTTCTCAATAGAGGATCTTTGTTACTACAGCTCAGCTCCCCTCTCTCCTCCTCCTCCCCCTTCTCTCTCTCTCTCTCTCTCTCCCTCGCTCTCTCTCTCTCTCCCCTCCCACTCTCTGCTCCTCGCTCTGAGCGCGAGCCTCTCTTCCCCCTCTCTCCTCTCTCTCTCGCTCTCTCACTCTCCCTCCCTCCCTCACTCCCTCTTGTCTTCACGAGTTCTCCTCCCGAAAACCCTGCGTGCGCGAGGCGGCCACTGAAGCGCGAGGCGATTCCTCCCCTCTCCCCTTCACTCCGGTCAACATGGCTACAATTGTAACCTCGACCAGATTCACAGACGAATATCAGCTGTACGAGGAACTCGGAAAGTAAGCGACCGTCACCAGCAGCAGCACCACTACTGCTGCTGCTGCTGCTCTTGTTGCATTCAGCCTGTGTATGTGTGTGTGTGTTTGCACGTTTCTCGCCTCTGTGCTGCTGCCATTGTGCGCGTTTACTTCAGTGTTTACACGGCAGGAGGAGAGAGGAGGGGGGGCTGTCAAAAACAAAACAAAACAAACAAAAAAAAAGACAGGGAACCTCCGGAGCGACAATAATCTGCAGAGCAGGTTCATGTTCATGTTAAGGCAGGAGGCTCGTGGTTAATCCTCAACGCTGTTTCTCCAGAGGTGTGTGTGCGTGTGTGCGTGTGTGTGTATATGGATGTATGTGAATGTGTGTACCATCGCGGATCGAAAATGTGTGAAGCAGCCAGTCGCTCATTTTGAGCAACTTGTTTTGTCAATTTATCTGCAAGGCTGCACGCGTCGAAAAAGTCGTTTGCATTTACCCCCGTTGCCTAGTGGCATCTCCAGGCTCCTGTTCAATCATTCAGCTCTGTTGTGCATTTGTAAGCAGACTGCAGGGGCTTACTGTATGTCAAAGCCAAACAGGGGGAGAGAGGAAGAGAGAGAAGGAAAATGCTCATTGTGTCAATGCACCATTGATGTATTGAGGATTTATAACAACCTAAAGCACCCAGAGGTTACAGTGCAGATCATCTCATCTGTGGCTAATAAGAGGCTGCTTCTCCACCTACCAATAGGCTACAACCGAATTTAAAGGAGGCATCTGCACTAAAATAAAAAAGCAACCGAGCAGGGGAAGACACAGATTAAATGTTAATTCTGCCTCTCAGCTGCTTCACCCTGCTCACGTTTCTCCCCTATGAGCTAATGACCGCGGGTCCTTTCATAATAAAAAGCAGCCTTCTCCTCCTCCTCTTCTCCCCTCTGTCATGCACTAGTAGCCAGGACCTTCTCCTCACATCTCAAACACGACATATCACACTGTTTTTAATTATGCATGCGACTTCCTTTCCCCTCTCCTCAGGTGTGTGTGTGATTGGTGCATGCCCTCACCAGCAGTGTGTGACAGGTTCACCTGCACAGCCCTGCGCTTTAGCTGTCACACACACTGATGTGAGTGTGATGGAGAGCTTTGTTAACGTTTGAAGTGGTGTCACTGATCCATTTCTTTTTTCTTTTTTTTTTTCCTTTTTTGTCTGTGGTTATCGATTTCTCCCACTCCAGAGGTGCCTTCTCCATCGTCCGCCGATGCGTCAAGAAGTCCACCGGCCAGGAGTATGCTGCTAAAATTATTAACACAAAGAAGCTCTCAGCCAGAGGTGAGTGCTGATGCAGATACCCCCATTGTCATTGTATGTGTGTGTGTGTGTGTGTGTGTGTGGCTCACTCGCCGTGTTACGCTTTCCAGTCAAGGAGTTAACATGAATTTATGCAAACTGAAAGCTGACAAGAGTAAGCTGCTGTCCACGCTGCTCACACTGGAGTCGGTTTCAGCTGCAGGCTCGTGTTGGTTTATTTCCTTAAGAGCAGCGAGCCAGGCGTTCGGTCCCATCCTTGTCAGCGGAGAGATTCCTGAAAAGCTGGAGGCCACTTGGCAGAGCTGTGATGCTGCT
Organism: Trachurus trachurus; assembly: GCF_905171665.1. Lineage (NCBI taxonomy): Eukaryota > Metazoa > Chordata > Actinopteri > Carangiformes > Carangidae > Trachurus > Trachurus trachurus. Next base: position 10,066,292 of record NC_139906.1, read on the forward strand.
GCTGCTGCTGCTGCTGTGGTTTGAGTCGTGCAGTGAGGTTCAGTGGGCTTTGGCAGTTGTCTGCAACCATTTTTGGTTTGTTATGGTTACTGCTGGTCTCTCGCAAAAAGGACTGTGTGTGTGTACCACCTTGACCTTTTTGAGTCTAAAATGTTCTCTGCCTGGTATTAGAGCACGATCGCTCTGGGCTACAGCAGTGGAAACCAGGGAGAATAGCAACGTAGGTCAGAGGTCAGAGTGACGATCAGACGGCCAGGCATCCATGTTTAGTGGAAGTAGAAGTTCTGTAAGAAATAATCCTCATTCAGAGGAAGAAATGACTGTAGTTGTGGTTTAGGTCGTACAGACTGAGTAAGAGGATGTGACGTCTCATCTTTCGTTCTTGTAAGAAGACGTAATGTCACAACGTGGACAGAGTTACTCACCTCAGTGACTCAATGCAGAGTTAAAAACACAAGTGGAGTAAAATTCTGTCTAAGTTTTGCTGTGCAGTGACGCGTTAACACTAATTAAAGCTGTCACTATTTTAAGAATCACGTTCCGTCTGAATTCAGATTGACATGTAATTTATCCAAATTAATTTGAACGCAACCTGTCTCGCCTGTCCTGAAATGCAAGGACACTGATGGAAGGTGAAGACGACAGCATCAGATGATAATTATCAACTTGTAGACTTGCTTGTCAGCTTGTGCTATCCCAGTGGAGGAAAGTAACAAGTGCATTCACTCAGGTGCAGATTTTAGGTGCTCTTTCGAAGGGACCATGTAGTGAAGTAGTTTTTTACACCTCTACATTGATGTGACCGTTGTAATCACCAGTTACCTTGCAAATGAATATAGTATATTACAGAAATATGATGCGTTGTTATAGAACAGAAGCTGCAGATCTGAAGATATTTGCCAAATAATCAGATACATTTTTGTGCAAAATGTCAAATATTTCAAGGTGGCAGCATTGTAAATGTGAAGTTTTTAATCATTTTGATATTTGGACTGTGAAGTGTCACTTTGGGTGATTGGTTTGCCGTAGCATTTTTCACTGTTTTCAGAGTTTAAAATCCATATAACACTGACAGGGGTTACTTCACTGCAGCGAGTACTTTTACTTTAAACATAACTTCCCGATTTGTAATATTTGTAATGCTTTGTTTTTGCAGTGGGCTGGATTGATGTAGATTTTTTTGTTTTTCTTGGACACTTCATTACTTATCAGGTGTTTTTAAGTGGAATTATGTTGAGTAACATTTCACATGCTTTTACTTGTGTTATTTCGTGTTATGTCCAAAAGGATGCGGTTCAGCTAATCTGGATAAACTTGTTGCCGTTGTCGATCATCCAACACCAGTTCATGTTTCTTGTTGAGCTGTTGTACCTGGCTGTGGTAATGATGAATGATGATAACGACGTGTTCACTGATCTCAGTTCTCAAGCGCAATGTTGTTGTAAGGAATGAAGAACCTATGAAAATAAAGACCCAAAGCTGTAATAACCTTGGTTTACCCTTTGAATCAATGTGTTCAGCCTGCCTGTGTGTGTGGGTCTGTGTGTGTTTGTGTGTGTTTACATGTTGAAACGCCACCACCTGTGCTTCAGCATTTGTGACAAATGAGTTGTTGTCATCCGTCCGCCTGTTGCTCTGAGCGTCTCGTCGTCTTTTCCTCTTCCCATTGTTGCCAAATCCAGGCGTTTTTGGCTCTGTTGACTGTTCGCTGTGTCACATGTGTTTGTGTTTGCCTATGTATTTCATCGATTCCCTCGCTGTGTGAGGCTTCGTGCTCTGGTGTGTGTGTGCGTGTGGCTGTGTGTTTGTCCAAGTAGCCGTCAGACCAGACCGGGCCACCAAAGGGTGAGTGATGATGTGAGCTGCAGATCAGGGCCAGCTCTGGACTGACTGGGCTGCTCTTTTCCCAGGGGATGGAGGCTGAGTTTCTGTCTCCCCCCTCCCTCCCTCTCCCTCTCTCTCTCCCTCCCCCTCTCCCTCTCTCTCCCCCTCCCTCCCTCTAACACCCCCACTCTTTTCATTTTCCTTCCTTTTTGTGTTATGTTCTCCTGCCTCCCGTTCCCTCCCCTCCCATCTCTGTAAACAAAAGATTGATTTGAGCAAAGATCTTAAAAACCCTTCTCACCAGGCGATCTGATCTTGTGTGTGTGTGTGTGTGTGTGTGTGTGTGTGTGTGTGTGTGTGTGTGTGTGTGTGTGTGTGTGTGTGTGTGTGTGTGTGTGTGTGTGTGTGTGTGTGTGTGTGTGTGTGTGTGTGTGTGTGTGTGTGTGTGTGTGTGTGTGTGTGTGTGTGTGTGTGTGTGTGTGTGTGTGTGTGTGTGTGTGTGTGTGTGTGTGTGTGTGTTGTGTTGAGGGCTGTGTTGGCAGTGGTCCGGAGCTAGTAACCCAGCAACAGCAGGGGTGAAACTCTTCATCCCAGAGGCTGTCTGGCAGAGAGACCGCTTTCTCTGTGTGTGTATGTATGTGTGTGAGTGTGTGTGTGTGTGTGTGTGAGTTGTGGTGACAATTATCACGAACACACAAACACATATGCGACTGCTCTTTTCTCACTTAAAGCACAAACACAGTTGCACACATTTTTCTCTCACCTACCTAATGGATCTCACACTTTACTGCCTGCGTACAGTACAAGTCTTCAGTTTATAGTTTCACATTGTCATGCACACACAAACACACACACAAGCCTGTCTGTGTGTGTGTGTGTGTGTGTGTGTGTGTGTGTGTGTGTGTGTGTGTGTGTGTGTGTGTGTGTGTGTGTGTGTGTGTGTCTCTCTCTCTCTCTTCCAGTGCGCAGTGCCCTTAATCAGAGCTGAAATGCTCTGGCACTGCTAGTGTGTTTTTCTCAACACAAGAAACATGTTCTCCTTGCTACACACACACATGCACGCCATGCTTACAGAGCTGAACGAGAGGCAAGAAGAGAGAAGTGGTGTGTACACCGTCACCGAGACGGGCGTCCTGGTGTTGAAGTATGATTCTGCTTTATTTCGACCGAGGCCTTCGTGTCTTAAGGTCGTGTTAACAATCTACTCGCCGAGTTAATTGCTGAGATGTGGGAGCGCGACAACGCTGCTCACGAGTTGTCAGACAAGTTAAGGACGACAAAGCCCTGGGCTAGCCAGATGGATGTGAAGATGAAAACAAGAGGCGAAACAATGCAGTTATTACCCAGAGTGTGTCTGTCGTACACACATCCATCACAGTTCCCACACTCACTGACTGTTTCAGTTTCAGCTCTGCAGTTTAACATGAACACAGATTTTTCAGTCGGCGTTATGTGTCTCCACTCTGTTGACCAAACAACTACTGTAATCTTTTAGTCAGTGGATTTATTGAAAGATAATCTTTCGTGGCAGCAACATTGCAGTATTCCCAGACTTCAACATTTAAAGTACAATGTTTGGGTTTTGATAATCACGCATTGAATTCCTTTTCACATGTGATAAATGGAAAGTGCACCATGTTGACACTTGCAAGCTAAACCGTGTCTGCAACATTTCCCACTTGGACATCGCTGTCATGTTATTATCTGAGTATATTTTTATGCCAAATGAAGTGAGGCCTTTGAGAGTTTCAGGACAATAAGTAATATATTTAGGTATATTAACATAAAGCAGCATATTAGTCTGTTATTAAACACTTGATTTTGAATGAATAACAGAAAAGGTGCAATTCATTTGGGATGAATCATGACTAACTGCATGTATGGGCACTCGTTTTTATATCAGAAAATATGTTGATATAATCCCAATTTACAACCAAGATAACCCAGTCAACATAATCACAGTCATGTCTTCATCAACAGACATGTAGAGCATATTGTCTCCATGTGCACATTAACATGAATGCATCAGGGCTGTCAGCACACACACACACCCACACACACAGTGCTGCTACTAAGCTGCCGGACGTCTTCACAGTTGTGTGTTAGAAAATCCACACACGCTACATGTTCAGTCTGATCTCTGCTTGTGTGGCTCCTGTCGGTGTTTGCAAACACCCAACGAACAGTGTATCAGCTTTGGTGGTTTGATGTCTGGGGAACTTTTGAATATTGCTCGTACTTATGAGGTGTGTGTATACGTGTGTGTATATGCGTGTGTGTGTGTGTGTGTACAGAGAACAGGGGATTAAGCCCTGTTCTCTCTGGCTCAGGGAGGGCACATTGGCTGGCGGTGAGGTCAGCGATTATGGCTGGGTCGTGTGGCGTCACATGCATGCGCACAGCCGCTCAGACAGATACTCACACATTCACACGTGGTCTGTCGCTTCTGCTGACATTCACACACACGTGTGCAAGCATCGAGTCGACACAGAGACGCACATCCTTCATCATCACACATTGTGTAGAGATGGGAGTTTCTTCAGCTTCTTTCTCTTTTTAACGATCTATTTTCTCACCATGAACCTTCAAAGCGTTCTATCAGATCAGTTTATAAATGCTTGAAAAAAAAAAGTCTTTCTCATGGAGATAAAAATAAAAGGTCACATATTCCCTTGACCTTAAAAAAATGGATAAATAATGGTAACATGCATCAGCAACTAAGGCCAGACTAGTGTCGTATGCACACACAGCCTGAGGTCAGTTAGCTTAGATTAACATAAAGACTGGAAACAGTGGGAAACAGGCAGCCTGAATCTGCCAGTAACAAATCCACCTTATAGCCTCTATTATTCTTATTTATTAGACAATTTTTATTGAGAGAACTCATCGAGTTTGTACCATTTTTGGTGCATGTTGGCAGTTCCCTTTTTTGTTTCAAGTTGAACAACATACAAACATTTAAACAAGAGAATGACAAAAGAAAAACAACAATACACAGGTTGCAAGGATGTTTCTGCATACTTAAGATTGTAAAAGCATTCAAGGGTGAACCTTTGCATTATTTTAATATCATATAGTGATTAAAAAAATAAAATAAATAGTGGTCTTTGCAGAAAAGGAATCACAGCGAGTTGCATTCATTTTTTATGAACAAGCCCCCCCCCCCCCCCCCCCCCAAAAAAAAAAAAAAAAAAAAACAGACCCTGGAAGCCCGAGTACTGTAATACAGTATTTCACAAGATAAGCGGCTTTGACTGTAGCATCAGTTTACAGAACTAGATAACGACAATTTGTGTTAGCCCCAAGGCAGCAGCGAGTACCTGATAAAAATCGTGGGAAGCAGAAGTTAAGAAGGGAAGTGTGCTCATAAGCTGTTGTTGCTATTTCTTTGGTGGTGGAGGGCTCTGTGCGTGCTGATGAGAGGGGGAGATAGAGGGGTCTCTGCTCTCGGTGGCTTTTTGTGATTAGCCACGACTTCTGTGCATCCTGAGCCGAGGCCCTGAATCCGTTTTTTTTTTTTTTTTGCACCGAGGCAAAGAAGCAGAAGTCAGTGGTGAGACTCTAAAAGCACAACATAAAATGGAGATTAGAAGATATTTTCATATCTCCTCTCTGACAGAGGCTTCAGTACAGTGAAGCCTCATCTCATTTTCTAAAAACCAAACCCTGCGTGTATAAGGAAGTCGGCTTTAGCTTTAGTTTTTCTTTTTTTCTTTCTTTTTTTGCCCCGCTCAGCTTTCGTCTGCTGTTTTCCATTTATGGAGCTCACTGCCATCACCAGTCTTCTGCTTTTACAGTGTCCACTGATGATACTGCACAAAAAAAAAAAAAAAGGGCCATTTCAGACATGCAGCCTTTTCCTTTAATAGTTGGTCTCATATCTGAATTATACTCAGTCACTTTCACTTCTTCTTACCAGCTCAGATCTGGGTTTTCATAGCTCCTCTATCGTGTCGGAAATCTAAATTAAAAACTGTCTCATCAGGGGTAAATTAAACATGAGAGAGTGAGAAATGCTTGTTTTGCACCATCTTCCAAAATCACTATGGTAAATGTATTATCTAAGTTTTCATTTCTCATCTATAAATCTATAATTTGTAGCGGATATTGTTGGGATTGTAAACACGTTCAACACTCAGTCACTGTGGGCTGAAATTCCTCCAAAAAGAAATTGGCGATTGCAAAACAGGTATACTGTATCAGCTCTGACAGGTAAAAGGCACATGATGTGACATCACTGACTGCAGGGGGATGTGGCCTGATGAGCAAAACGCTTCAGGGCTTTTTATCAAGACCAGTGTCGCAGCAGTTAAGGGCTATTATTGGCTATGAGATCTATATGGATTTCAGTTTCCAGCAGAATCAAACTGTGTGAGGCTGTAACTTGCTCCAAAGCTCAAGATTTTTCAGAATAAAGTGCAAAATAGCAACGAAAGAGTAAATGTGTCTCACGTACAGTCACGAAGGTCAGGAGAATGGACAGTTATAAGTTTTATAGTGGAAATATTTATATTTTATAACTATTTGGTTGTAAATTGGTACTTTTCTGAACTGAATTCACTATTTTCAACGTTTACTATCAATTCAGTAGCTTGTGTATGCAACCTCTTTGGACATAGAGACACAAAAAAGACAAGAAAAGATGCTGTTTGTGTCTTCTGTATTGGTTTGGGTCTCTGTGCCTCCAGGGGTCTATTTCCTCATAATCCCTCTGTGCTGCTTGTGTCTCACAAACACAGGTGTTGCATCACTGAAATGACTCCACACAAGTGAGAGCAGGTCGTGAACCTGTTTTTGGTTTTAGTTGCAGGATTCACTTTTGCAGATTTGAATCATTTCTGTCAGCTGTTTGTAACTGACGGGTATTAGTCTTTAAAGGTGCCATCATGATTAGTAATAATCGTCTTAAAGAGAAGCGAAGTGAAGGGGACTGTTTATAGAGGTGTGTTGCTGCAGGTGAGAGTCAGATGATGAAATACGCTCTGATGCGTAAATCCACGAGTAAGGCTGCTGTGCACTTTACAGGACGACGAGACAGGTTTTACAACTCGGGACTTTATTACAGTGACAGTCACTGTATCGCCTGTCCCACCGTGGCGAGGTTAATCACTTAATGGAGTATTTATTTTATTGATTATTTCATATTGGAGTATGTATGTTTTTCAGTGGTGAATTCATCATTTCCAGTGCTTTGTTTGACTGTTGCCAAACCAGCAAATATTTACACATTCACATATATTTTTCACAATGACTGAAATGACTATCAAAACGGTTCGCAATACAATTTTGATCGACAATCAATTGATTGGCTTAATCAAAGGCCCAATTAAATCATGTTGGAACTGCCTTTTTGTTTCTGTGTATCAGTTACTGTATGCTCTCATCCAAAGTAACCCTCAGCCAGGTGACGTTTGGTGATCGATCTGCAATAAATCAATAGACCACTGTTTTAGTGATTTTCTCAAGCAACAAATGGCGACGTCAGGTTTATTGTTTTTCTTAATTGAATGTGACAAGTCAACTTTTGGTGTTGTTATTATTTTACTCTAACTAATAACATGTTTCTATGTCATGTATATTTTAAAGTTTGCTGTATCACCCAGCCTTAATTAGTGGCTGTATCGGCCATCAATTATTCATATTCTCAGTGGCCTGTTCTGGGTGAGTGCACAGACAAAGGGCAGTGAATGCACCGTCTGTAACCCAGAGAGTTTAGGGTCACTCTGCACCCACAGGTGACTCTAACCTAACACCCTGTCTCTACACTGGGGGGGTCGGGGGGGGGGTGCACACAATGCGAGTAGAGCAGCAGCTTCGGGATGCGTTCAGGCGCTGTAGTGAATGTAGGTCACGCAACATTTCGGCAGTGCTCGGAGCAGGGTTGCGTTTTTTTTTCACCTGATTGTGCGTCGTCTCTTTGCATCAAATGCACGTGCGAGAGAGAGAGAGAGAGAGACGCACGGCAGAGAAATGTAGCGCTAAAAGGAAACAGTGAAGTGTATCATCTTATTTTTAGCCACAATTACGTGTCACGTATTGTGTCGAACTGTAAAGTGAGTGTATTTTTACACTGTTATTAGGTAAGGCCTTGTGATGTCAGAGAGAGAGAGAGAGGCTGGCGGCACTTGTCCCACTGTTGAATTATTGAGGTGCAAGGCTGCTCTGCTCTCACTGAGCCTGGACACAAAAGCTGAGGAGTGCAGGAGTGGAGGAGTGGACCCTCACACTCGCCTCCTTTTATTCATCCCATTTTCTTCCCCTCTCTCCCTCAGCGACCACCCCATCCCCTTTTTTTTGTCTCCTCTTGGATTCTTTCACCACCCCTTTCTAGTCATTTCCTCCCCTTCGCTCCGCAAGGCTGCTGCTGCCGCATCGCAGGCCACGCATGCAGGCAGACGATGTGTGTGTGTGTGTGTGTGTTCAGGCTTTTGGTGGTGGGCTCGTAGTGCACTCGCTGGAGGCTGATTGGCGGAGGGCAGATAAACGTAGCAGCACTGCGCGGTGAATGTTTAATGGGACCAACTGTGAATATTTGATGAGAGGGAGAGAGTGAGAGTCATATATGGAAAGAGAGCGAAGATGTAGATATGGAAAGGGAGAGTTCTCCTCTCCTCTCCTCTCAGCTGCTCTGGGTGATAATGGTCCAAAAGCAGAACCGGTGCATTGTAACACATGTGTGTAGTGGCGCCGAGTCTTCCCACAGCATGCAAACCTTATTTTCTTATCAGCACTTGATACTGTGTGTGTGTGTAGTGAGACTCTCCTCCTGTCATATTCATCTTGCCCTCTTTTTCTCTCTCGTCTGTTCATCGTTATCCCCCCCTGTCCGAGGCATATGGCGTCATGGGGAAGCCAAGTTGAATAAAATTTTTATTTGCCATATAGTGCTGGATGAGGACAGAGGGACGATCAGGGTTTAATTTGTTACTAGAAGCTGAATGTGTGACTTAGTTGCAACTGACAATATGAAATCAGAAAAAAACATGTGTAATAACAGTCGCTTTCTTAATTTATTGTTTGGTCGCTACAGTGCCAGAAAACTGTATTGCAACTACATGTGCATGCAGGTTCATCTGAGTTTGTGTGTGTGTGTGTGTGAATGACAACTTGATCAGCTGCTGTAACGTCATTATGTGTGAGTCACGGAGCTGATGGTGTCTATATGTGTCTGTTCATGTAGGCTACGACAGATGAAGAAAGACGTTACTTGAAACTATACTGACTATATGGTCCACAGACTGGAGTGAGCAGATGCTAATGCTAATGTTCCCACCGTTGTCTGGCTCCAACACTTGTGCAAGAACGTTTCCTCTCTCCTTGAATCTTGATTGATTAGACGCACAAATTCTTATCATTAAAGTCGAGCACAAACACAGACGACTCTCTGAATGTCTTTGTTTTATGGACTGATGGTGTCACATTTGAGAAACTGTAATGTGCTTTTTCATTATTTCCTGACAGCTTGCAGACTAAACAATTATTGTAATGGACAGAAGAAATGTCAGTGAAAATAATTTGAAGTTGCAAGCTCCAGCGACCAAGATCATGTCGTCAGATGTGTCTTGATTCAATTTACTATGATGTAAGATTGAAAAGAGAAGCTGGAACCATTGGTATTTATGCATAAAAGGATCAATTATTTGATTGATTGACCAATACTTGCACAGTACAGACTCATTTTCATGTGTTTTGTTCGTGGTTGTGCAGCTCAGATTTAGCACCAGAGGTGGTTGTATAAGATTTCACACACTCACGCAGGTATCGGGCTCATATTCATCTGTGAGACGGCCGCAGTAATTACACTTAACAGTTAAATAAGTTACCGACAGTAAAATAATACAGTTTCCTAAATAGAGAGGGATTTTATTGAGATTATTTATTGCGACAGTTGGAAGATTGAGAAGGCAATAAAGCAGGGAGCACACATGGGAGAGGCAGCCAGCAATAATGTGTGTGTGCGTGACTGTGTCCTTGTGTGTGTGTGTGTGTGTGTGTGTGTGTGTGTGTGTGTGTGTGTGTGTGTGTGTGTGTGTGTGTGTGTGTGTGTGTGTGTGTGTGTGTGTGTGTGTGTGTGTGTGTGTGAGAGAGAGACAATGAGATCACATCACGCAGTAAGAGCTCGCACAAAAGTCTCCAAAATGTATTCTTTGTCTCATTCTCCCTCTCTTGATTTTCTGCCAGTCTCATAAAAGTTCACATCTGCACTAATACTGTGCTCATCATGTGATCGACATGTGAAGTTAATATTTAAAAAAGCCAAGTTTTTTTTAACTGAAGAGACTGGTTGATTGATTGAGTGGCTTTAGTACAGAAACTATATAACATTAATCATCATCTACCATGATTGTTTTTTTTTTATTTAATTACTTGATGAATCGTTTCGTCTGTTCAACATAAGAACATTAAAATGCCATTATAATCTCAAACCAAGGTGATGATGATGCCTTCAAATGTCTTGTTGTTTCTGTCAATCCAAAATCCAAACACTATCACTTCACTATCGCAAGTCAGAGTGGCTAAAAACATGAAACAGTTTACTGTACTGTACATATTTGCTTCAAAGTTGCTGAAATTAAGACTCTGGTTAGGTATCACTGTGGTGGAAACTTTGATGAAGTCTGATTCTTTGTAGTCTGTTAGAATGATTAGTGATGATGATAACCTACTGAACCCTGGTATGTTAAACCTTCTGTTTGAGGTGAAGATGACAGGATGAACTCATGATAACCCCGTGAGATTGTACTTTATCGTACATTCCTGTAGGAAAACAATGTTTATTGCACCAGGATTACTCTTTCACCTGGAGGTATCTTGACCTGTGACTGTGGATAAGATCGCTAGACCACTGGTCAGGGGACAGGGTTGAGCATGTCTTTCTTCTGTCTTGTTTTTTGACTCCCAACAGGCAGACCTAAAAATCTCCGCAATATCAGAATAACTCATAAATGCAGCTGTAAATTTGAATGTGAATTAAAGCTAATTTATCATCATAAGATGTAAACCTCAATTTATGGTCTTTAAATTTCACTGTTTTCTGGTTCTATGAGACGGAACAAAAAAAACAAACCGATATTTAAACTACAGATCTTTTCTTTTATCCTTTATCTCTTAGCAAGTCAAATTTTACATTTTTATGATAGTCAAAGTAAACACACTAATAAAGTCCTGAAAAGTCAAAACCATTAGCTCTGCCTGACCGTTTGTGTGTGTGTGTCTCCATGCTCTTCATGCCAGTGGATAATCTATTCCCAATCACACACTCACTCTCGTGCTGTCAATCAAGCAGTGCATCTCCATGGTAACGGCTACCTTGCATGCATTCTGCTCTTCACACCTGACAGCCAAGATTACATAAACCTGGTCAGCGTATTCAGCCGGTGTCATGTACAATGAGTAGTAACACAGCGCTGGTCGGACGCACCTTTTGAAAGCACTCAGTCCTCCTCCAGCCTGAGAAAACCTGACTGTCAATCACACAAATTGATGTTTTTTTTTCTCCACAAAATGTGTCTCTGAAAGATGCGACTCTTTGTTTGCTTTGGTCTTGAGGACTTTAATCTGACGGGAACCATTGACGTAAAAAGTTACATGTCAGGGATTTAACTCAAGAGTAAATGTTTTCGCACTGAAGAACTGTTGAACTAGAAATATCTCTTTGCACATCATCTTTGTTCAGCAAATTCAATTTCTTGTCCAGAGCATTACCCACAATGCAACATTAGCACCGAAATCTTAAAGGGAGATTCTGGTGTTTGAGTGTTTGTTTGAGTGTACTGTGGCCGGAAGCCACCAATCTTAAACAGAGATCAGATAATAAAGAAAACGACACCAGTTATTTTATTAAAGTCTCCCAAAACTACATGTCAACAGTCAAATGACAGCGCCCTCTAGAGGACGTATTTGTTTTAACAGTCGCAAAAGAGGAAGTCCGGTGATATAGTGGATCCTGCTCTAAACCAACAGTCAGTATTGGGTCTTTTTGTTATGGTTGTTGTTAACTGCAAACACACTTGTGTGAAGTGAAGCTCCTATTTGAATCCATACAGTAGCATTGTCTTGTAATGAAGATAATTATTTACGCTCACAGATGCTCAGTGTAGTATAAACAGAGCCACAGGCTGTCGTCCTGTTGTTCACATCCTTTTCTGTTTTGGATGTATAACGGTATTATGGCTGGTGGTGTTAGTCCGTCTCTCAATGCTTTCCTACCGTGTCTCAGTTCAGTTCAATTTCAGTTTTATTTCAGTAGCTAGCACCAAAAGATAATACGCATCATGTCAAAGCACTTAACAGGGTAATGTCAAGACCTCACTACAACAAGTAACGTTACACTGGTTCCCTGAACACTTGGATCTTTAAAAACACGTTACAGATGAATAGTTATTAAACTGTGCATTCGCTTGGAGCGAGTTTCTGTGTTAGCTGTAGATCAATACACTCTATACTGCTCCGAACTGTATGTTGATGTTAATAAGATGGAGTTAGTGGGAATTACATTTCACCGACACTGTAGCGAGCGTGAACGTGCACCGACCTGTTAACAGTGTCAGATATTAGACTTCAGACATATAAACAACACTCGTTAGCAGGGTGTTGTTGTTAGTTTTATCGTGGGATTATTATTATTATTATAATAATAAAACAAACTACATCATCCTCAACTGTTTCTGACCTGTTATCAGCCTTTCTGAACCACGAGGGAGGAGACAGAGCGAACCATGGATATGTGAAACCCTTTTAGTTGTGGGAACAAGATAAAATTAAGTCAACTTGAAAGTATTGAAAATAGAATAAGCCCCTGCGCAGAGCGGAGGCTTTGAATACTTCAGCCTGTTATGGTTGCCTGAATGTTTTCATTTATTTTGATACCGCAGCAGCATACTTCATTGTCACGAGATGCATATTTCCAAACACTGCTCTTTCTGCGTCATTTTACTTCTTTCACCAGGTTGATCTCTAGCTCTCGTTTCACTCAATGATCTCCTTTTTCTTAAGAAGAATGTCCATTAATCATTTCATTGGTGGGTGATAGAGATTATTTTATTTTACAAGATGCAAAACCAGGAAACCACACTGACTTCTAAATTTTGCTTTAATTGCAAAGAAACACACATACAGTATGTAGACACACGCACACGCTGACAAACGCACACAGAACGCAGTGATGTGTGTCAATATTTGCTCACCTTTTGTTGTCATTATCTCCATTTACACTAAGGTTTCTTTACACAAGGCTGATGTTTTCCCAAGTGGAGGATGTTTAACCAACCACACACAAATGCACACACACACACACACCCATTGTTGACGGCACACATACACACTCAGTTTATTGTTCTCTCCTCTGTGTGATGCTTTGTCAGTTACGTCTGCTTCACCTGAACGATTGACACCTGCCTTCGGGCTCTTGGCAAAGTTAAAATCGTTTGATAATCCTCGCTGAAAAGCTGCTCTGCAGTTCGTAGTATCCCAATAAATCCAATTGGTGTTGATTGTGCCGCTGCATGACTTGGTTGAAGTATGTGCTTGTGTTGACTGGCGCACCACCAGCACAGTTGGTACGTTTGTGTCTGCCTCCAAGGTAACAATCAAAACAGCCTTTCATAATAAAAGCCTGCTCACAGTGAGGGTCCTGTTCAGAGCCGGCTGCCTTGACACACTTTTGTGAAAATGTGGGCAGTGATGCAGGTTTTTGTGGAGGCTCCACTTGATCACCAGTGAATTGTAATTACAAAACTAGCTGCAACAACATTGGAGCTTGATGTCGTTGCTTTTTCCAGATCTTTTTTTTTTTTTTAAACTGACAGCATTATATATTTTTTTCCTTTTTATTGATTTTAAATTAGTCACATTTTTGCATGGATGTTGTCATGTATTGAGTTGACCCAGAAACATAACAATTGAAACATCCTGTTGGTCGTTGTGTCCAGGTAGACTGTGCAAATATTTGTCCAGCTCAAAATCATTTAATAACTCTATGCCCTGCAGGACGGCTGCCTCCAGCGTCAGCAGCTGAGGTAATATTTATGAATGGACGTATACAGTAAATAAAGTGTTGTTTTAAAGAGTTACTACCATAGATTTGCACCTTAACTCATTCACTGCCAGAGTTTTTTTCCCTCAGTGTACAGCCAGTGCCAGCACTTTTAAGGATTTCTACTACTTTTCAAACAGCCACAGAATATGTTGTGCTATGACTAAAATGACACAGTATATCTCAAATGAAAGGGGAGACTCTCTACTTTCACCAGGAAAAAAAGTGAGTTCATAGCCTGTTCCACTTTTTAGCTATCCTCATTTGAATACAGCCTGTTTTCTCCAAATTCAGCATTCTGGAAAAACAGGTCTGATTAAAGTCAAGGCGACATTTTCAAGCAGATCTCTCTTTTGAACCTTTTATTTTTGACTTTTTTTGACTTTCCGATGATTCTCTCTGTCTCTCTGTTTGTCTGAATGTCTCTCTCTCAAATGACCTAAATAGGTTAAAAAAAATGTATTGGTGGGATGGTGGATCAAAGAAAAAATGTGGCTTTGCCTTTAATAAGGGACAAGGTGCGTTCACTTTGCTTTGATATCGTGAATACCTAAGACTTTGATTGCATGAAAACAAAAGGTTCAACCAGAGTTCATAGGTTTGACACTTATTTGCTATGGTTACGTAATAGCATGTTCTGAATGAGTTAAGCTTTGGAGTAATTGTGATGGTTAAATGACTTGTTACGGTGAGAATGGAGGCTCTCTGCCTTCCACCTTGCATCTCTTTGTCGAAAACCAACCTTGCAAGATCAAAGCCTCTGACCCGGTGTCCCAGATCTCGTCTCGTGAGAAACATGGACCACTTTACGGCACTACACAAGCGAGCACGAGCACGCCTGGTAATCCGTAATCTCTTGTTAACGTTACCCACCTCGATAGACATCGCTCCACAAGATGCCTTCTTGCCAACTTTGTAGAAAACAAATGCACATGGCCAGGGGCTGTAAGTTTTTACGACAGTGAAAATATGCACTCAGAAACTGTAGGGGGAGCTCTGTAGGGAATAAAATACGACCAAAACAGCAAAAAAAGTGGCTGACTTGCATAGTTCCCCTTTAATCACTGGAAAGTGGCCATGATATAATATACATGTAAGTATAAATAATCCTCTCCAACCTGTGCAGCAGCTCAGGCAGCACAAAGCGTTATAATCCTGCCCAAACAGCGTCTGATCCCGTGTATTCACGTTGCTCTTTGGCACATATATCAAACTTGCTCCACAAGCTTCTACATAAACATCGAACATCGGTGACTCTGCACGATAGGAATCGCAAGAGAGATCCTGTGCCATAACATCCATTATTTGCTCTCTAGGAGGATTAAGTTCCTCATTCAGGCTGCGCAAGTACGACCGCTGCTCAGCTGTCAGACGCCGTCTACGTCAGCTGTCACTCTTTACACAGCTTTACAGGCTGCATTAAAACATTTTGTTGGAACTGCGGATACGTGTTTGTGTGTCTCCTCATGTCTTACCATAAGGACAGGCGGTCTCCACACAATGGAGGTCATTGTCCCTCCTTTGTGGGAATAACGACGAGATAAGTCTGCGTGTGTGTGTGTCTGTGTTTGTGTGTGCGTCTCCCTGGAACAGCCGCTCATCGGTGATTAGTTATCACAAAACGAGGATCAAGGCTGCACTCTGACACATCAAGGCTGGAAACCCAAGGCTGTGTTATTCATGTGCTGGAATAAAGGTGCCAGTGTTTGGCCCCAGATCTATTCTTGGTACAAATTTTAGATGTTGTCATGACACATCTTTTTAAAAACATTCCTTCGTTTAGCAGTGGAGTTAAAGCGACCAGCAACAGGGCCGGGCTAACAGCGCTAACGCCGAGAAGTGCTTTGAAAATGCACTTCATGACACGAGGCGCTGAGTGAACTGGCAGACAAGTTCAGATAAATCTAATTTACCTTTAATCTCGTGTTGTATTTGCTCAGCCACGGTGCAGGATAGCTGAGATAAGAGCGGCAGAAAACAGGACTTGCAGCAATTTAAAGAAACCACCAGTGGCACCTGTTTATATTGAGCTGTGTTATTACTTTTGGGGAGGAGGTGGGTCGGTGTTTTCACCTCCGCTGAGTGAGAGGAGCGACAAACTTTCACAGGCTTCACAAGCTTTCTGTTTTCCATCCATTATTTTGAGAGAACAGTGACACTAAGAACATTAGTCTGGGGTCACTGGACAAAAATGATGAGATGATGATGCAGCACTAATGCCCAGGATTTTCTCACTTCAAATTTAATGAAAAGCGAAGGTTAAAAAAAGGATTCTGCCACAAAACCGCAACACTCCTATGGAAAATATTTTCCCTCTGCTATGTGGTGCAGAGGTGTTTGTCTGTTGATCCAGTGGTTTGGAGGATTTTCCATTAAACCTGGTTCATGATCCTCAAAGGATGAATCTTTATGAGTTTGGTTATCCTCTTTTCTTCCAGTGCCTACAAAAGGCCGTCTCTAATTGTCAAAGACTTGAGGTCACTTTAATTTACCTTGAAAACTGAGGTCCAAAAACATACTGAGCTCCAGTATTGTTAGCATGTTTGTAGAGTTTTCTGCCAAGACAGTCTTGAGATTTTGACTTTTGGAGAGCTTACAAAGTTTGGGACTGCGGTCTGGGTCTTTTTTCAGGTGCAAACACCCAATAAGAGCTTATTTTCCACTGTGTGACCTGGTTAACATTGAGCTGAAGCTAAAGATTCAACAGTCAGCATTTTAAGATTAATTCACTTTTGGATTCAAGGACAAAATTTGGATGAATTACGCAACTATTTCTATCCCTTTCCTCAAATATCAACTACATTTTGCATTGAAATTCGAACAATTTGAACTCTGGGGATTCACAGCGGGCTCATCTTAATCACTCCACATATTTTGAGTTTCGACGCCTACTAACTCCCTGAATCCTCCTGTCAGGAGTCACAATTAAACTGTCCTCAGTAGTGTATCAGTAATTTAAGGATCTAAACTTAATAAGTCTCTGTTTTCCCCTTCGGAAGATAACAACCTTGAAGTGTGGGAATACTCTGTGGATTAGTTTTGTGGCTCCTTCTAGCTTGGGCTTGTTTAATCCACCGTTTGTACTTAAATATCCCATAACAACAATGACATCAGCTACATTAGCTATAGCATACCTACAGGTCAGCAGTAAATTACACGGTGTGTATGTGCAGCCTGTCACTGTTCGTTGCAACAATGAGATCTGTCCATTGTAAACAGTTTACCTTCCAGAGAGGGAGCTAAAGAAAGAAACCCAGTTTAGGATTCATGAATCCTCAGATGTATAGAGCCATACCATACATTAAAGTGTCTGACAGACTGTGTATAGCTTTATGATGTGTATTGTTAAGACCCAGATGCTATAAAGCAAAGTTGGATCACCAACCAGGAAAAGTACAGTCGAGGTCAATCTTGGTTCACACAGTTTAGTCAAAAGGTGTAATCCTACTATCCACAGTCTGTGGATTGATGGATTTACTGTCACTGATTGACATGATGTGGATAAGAGGTCAGAAAATTGTCTGAAAACCAAAGATATTTTGTGTTATGGTGACAAAAACCAAAACCTAAATGACATTTTTCCTATTAAATTAATTGACTTATAATTCCCTATCAATTGATTTCGATGCAACATATTGAGGAGCATGAAGGTTACAGAGCACAAAGGGAGAAGATGTTGACAAAGAGACTCTGAATTTAAAATGAACCAAATAAAAGTACATCATCTATCCATGCATGTTTCAGAAACATCATGTTCTTTTGTCTCCTGTCTGTGAAGGGACGGGAACAACAGGACTGCAGAGTAAAGAAGAAAAAAAACAAACAAACCAGTGCAGAATATTAATGATTCACATGATACTGTGCATATAGTATCCTCAAGCCAGCATCTCCTTTAAGAGATTACAGGATTTTCTAAAGTCTGACACTTGAGACAAAATCCAGAGAACTGCCTCTGTCGTTGTTGTTGTTGTTGTTATGGCGCCAGCGAAATTATGCTGAATCAGACTGCTATTATCAGTTCCTGTTTGCAAATGGATGCACAGTCGGCTCTCACTGGATTAATATTATACAGAATAAAAAACATGATTAAGGTTCTGAAGATCTGTCTTCATTTTATACGACTGCTAAGTGGGTGTATGGACATCTATCAGTGATGGACATCAGAGATAATAATGATCTTGGAGAGCGTTAGCAACACTCAATATAAACCTGTTTATTGTGTCTGCGCGGTCAGACTTGACTACTTAGGGTTTTAAAGTGCTTTAATTGCCTGAGCTGTCTGTCAGAGTCTCTGCTGCAGCTCCGGCCGCTCACTGTGTTGATACGGGAGACGACTGAGCAGATCAAACTACAATAATTACTTAACTTACCTTTTAGTTTTTAACACCCCAGCCCAGCCCGGCATGCACCTGTCCCTCTCACCTCGTCGTGTCTAATCTTTCTCTCACGTCTCTCCATCCAGTTCAGTTTGAAACCTGTCTGCACACGAGTAATTTGACTATTATTCATTGTAAGTTGATATTTTGATTGTTGACATGTGCCATGCTGACATGTCAATCATACACAAAGGTTCATCTGAGTAAGCATAACTTCATTAATAGAGCTTAACTACTTTCATATTACTCTTGGACGTAATGAGCTGCACACGCCCTAATCTTTTGATTCAGTGCATGAACCACAAAGGTCACCGAGTTTAAGTAGTTCGTGCATGTAGTTCAACAGTAGAGAAAATGAAGCCGAAGACAGAAAAGATTACATGTTGAACATTTTCAAAATAAAACCTAATTTCCTTGTTTCCAAAACTGTGAGGTCATCATCATCATCATCTAACTGAATGTCCTTTTTAAAGCTTCATTTATTGGCTCAACTGAACACAGACTGTCTCTTTAAACATGCAGAACATAATGCAGAGCAGAGTGAAAAACAAAATGAGGGGGGAGAAGGATACACAATGTGTCACTACATGTTTTGGTTGAGTTACTCTGATATCTCTCAGCCCCCGACACACACAAACACACACAGACATAAAGGCAGTAGACACACACACACCATGCTGCTGTTTCTCATCTGAAATGTTAAGGGGCTGTGACTAAGCAGGTCTTATTCTCATAATCATGAGTTTGACTTGAGCTACAGTGAATTTAAACATGCAAACACACAACCTATGTTCAGATGTGAATTTGAAACAGTGGGAGCAGCTACAGGGTTTGAACATGAATGACAGTATTATGGGAATAATAATATGAGCTGTGCATTCAAAGCCAAGCAGGTCGGCCTCATTATTATCATTAGCAGTTGAAGCTGTTTGATTGTTTGCATTATAGTGTGACTCTGGAGGAATCAGGAAAAACAAGAGGAACAGGTTCATCTAGACACTGAATATGTAACCTGCTGAGAAATGCTGCAGCTTTTCATAACATCATGAGATTCAGTGTTAGCATTGCATCATGTGGTAAATATTGTGAAATCTTGTGATATTCATGAGCATATTGTGTCCACCAACTTGAAAATATTATCTAGCTGTGGGGGCTGTTTTTGTGTCCCACTCCCAAAAAAATTCCAGTCAACAGAGATATATATACTGTATTTCTAATGTGTCAGGGTGAAGAGTACCTAGATTTTAAACATCTGGCTTTCCTGAAACAAAAAGTCAAAATGAAAAAAAAGATGTATATAGAGAAGATAAAGGATGAACAAGTTGGTAGCTGACGAAAAGAGGAGGGGAAAGAGGGACCAACAACAGTGTCAGCAGCAGCCACATTTGAACTAGACGCTATTAACTCTGCACCAACCACGACCTCCTAAAACATCAAGACAGAAAAGAAACAGGACGAAGGAGAGCGCCACCGTCAGGCAGGGAGGAACAACACAACACAAGCACAACATACCACACAACATTCCACACTAATATTTATCAAGTATGACTCAGAGTCATAACACTTGTTGTAATGTAGGTGAACACATGTTTTACGCAACATTGTGGTTTTCCGTGCACTGGTGTGCAGCTGTTTATCTGTATCAGAGTCAGATTATACTTATTATCCTCAAAGAGAAATTAGTTTTGGGTTACTCACATGCAGCACATCACATCACTGTCTCCATGATACAAAGACGAGAATAAAGACACTAAATCATGACTAAAACTTGTACATATTCACTGATAACATTGCACAACCCTGTGTGACCTTAAGCTGCTTTATTTAAAATGCTTTATTAATGTGGGTATAAATGTAATGTTTCCTTGCGGGTAGGAGGTTTATACACGCATCTCAGGAATTTAAACCTATAATTGGACATGTTTTTAGCTCGCTCATATAGTTAGATTCCTTTCCTTAGACAGATCAGTTTGTCCTCCACCTTAATCCAGATTCAAATATCTACCAGTATCTCTGAGATCGATTGGTGTGGATTTCCTCTTGAGGATGAGTCCTGCTGACTTTTCCTTTAGCTCCACCATGAGGTCATGTCTCCCATCTACTCCACTGTGATCCAGTCTGCCCAGTGAACATAGATCAAACTCCCAGTAAGACACCAAACAACTCACAGCAGCAGAGCAGTGTCGAAAGTCTGAAAAATAAATAATCAAATTGTTGCCACATGTACTGTATGTGTGAGCTTTAATACCATATTTGGTATTATCTCCATTGTCACCAGACATTATCAACAACACTATATTGATTTCCCATCACTCCTCATTACGTTCACATCATCACACTGTCCTCTCTGAGGAGGCGACGTGAGCCTCGGCTCTGTCCCAGTGACACCGCACTGACCTCTCTCAGCGACGGGACGTCAGTCTGGAGCCACTTGTTGATGGAGGAAGTGTTGGCTGGAAGGGAAGGGAGAGAAGGATCGCATAAAAAATAATCATCGTCAGAAACTCTCCTCCTCTCTAATTTTCCCGTACACCTCCATCTGTCAGCCTTTCTCTTTCTCTGTTTCTCTTACTCTTTGTCTCTGACTTTTTCTGTCTCATTGTGTCTCTGTCTCTGTGCTTGGTGGTGCAGGGCAGGCCAGGTCAGTGTGATTCAGGGCTGTAAGCCGGAGGAGGAGGATTGGATCTATTTATAGTCTTGTCTGTTCTGGGCCACACTGACCCGAAGTCTCTGTCTGTTTTTCTTTGTGTCTGCCTGTCGGTTTCTGTCAGTCTGTCATTCATTTATCTCATATCTCCTGGTCTCCCCTTTATCTGATCTTCCCCACAGATACAGGTCTCGCTATCTCTTCATCTCCCTCCTCTATTATCTCCCGGTGTTTAACAAGCTCGGCCTCACTGTTGTAGCCAGATGCTCACACTCAAACTCATGTCATCTCTCCACACAGTGATCATCCAGTTTTTACCTTTTTTCTTGTGTGCAAATCCTTTATCAGTCAATTTTATTTATTGTCCTAAACAACGATCCTGAGAAGAGCTTCAGGAGTGCAGATATGTGATTTGTTTACTTGATTAATCTGCAAAGTGAGTCATTTCTCCACGAAATGTCAAAAATGATGACAGATGCGAAAAGATACTTCAGCTCGCAGAGATTATTGTAAACAAATCAGTGAATCTTAAGTAGTTTAACTTGATAAATGATTCAATTACATGTTTTGAAAATAGATAATCATGTTTCTGTGGAAAATATTCTGTTGTAACTGTATGTATGAACGTTTCTCAGCCATAAAAACTCTAATATATCATACCTAGTATTGTTGGTATGAATAGGCCGTTCATTCTGTTTTCATTTTGTTTGTTTTGATCTATTGAATTTATTTTATGAGGAGAGAGTGATGAAAAGTTGGAGGTACAAGTGCACAGGACGACAATTTCTCACTGAGAAAAGGGGAGAGTAGATCATCATATACACATTATACATTATATTTTCTTAATATATTGAATGTATTTGCTGATGTCATTACTCTGTATGTTAGCAGAGTAACGTCTCTTATTGGTATCATGACTGGATCTGTGAGTTCACTATCGTTTGGTCAGAGACACACCCTGTTACTTTCATCCAGTGTGTTTGTTCCAGAGAAGAGTGTCCAGAAGTGGTTTGTGTAGTTCCTTTGTGTCTTTGTGTGTGTGTGTGTGTGTGTGTGTGTGCAGTGAGCGAGCAGGGCTGAGAGCCATGCTTTTAGCGATGCTCACAGCGCCGTTTCATTGACATGACTGCAGTGTCGCTAAAGGCTTCAAATGGAATCACTATGTTATTTAATGGCTTAGCTCGAATGAAAAAAGACATGACACACACACGCAGAGATGCACTCTAATACAATACACCGCTTGAAATGTAAGAACATGTCAAAAAACAAAAACACCACTGTGACCAGAAGTGCATGCGAAACAAATCTCTGCCCTTCACCTCCCAGTCACACCGACAAACACACACACATACACACACAGAGATTAGGTTTGACATTTTAGTATGTTGTTTATCTGTTTTACACCACACAGGGTCACAGATGCCTCTTTTATCTAATAGCATTAGTGGATGACACTTCATCTCCACCCATAAACACACACACACATGCACACACACACGGTGTATCACTTGTAATACCTGTGAACAGATGTAAGAGGTGATTCATAGCGAATAAACCTCAAAGCGCAACAGTCATTAAAAGTTATTTCTGTTGGGTGCGTGCGCGAACACGTCGGCGTGCGATGAAAGGGTCGGACTGGGTCGTCCATAAACCTCTCTCAGACTGTGAGCATGAATAAACAGATATACTGTAGTGCTTGTCATTTTAAATAGTGCGCCATAAAAAAATCAATTGCATGCACTCAAGCGGACGGTTGAAAATAAAATTAGAAACTGTACTTGCACTGTAGCGCATGATTAATCTTGAATTCTTGAGTAATTATTTCTCCAGCTACGCAAATATTATTGCAGATATTGTCATGACGACCGCTGCGCACCTCAGATTCACCTGCACTGTGTCGACTTCAACAATCTGGGCAGTGTGTTGTGTTGGTAGCAGCTGAGCACGAGCGGTCTGATGATAAAAACTGTTTTGCCCTGTGTGTGTGTGTGTGTGTGTGTGTGTGTGTGTGTGTGTGTGTGTGTGTGTGTGTGTGTGTGTGTGTGTGTGTGTGTGTGTGTGTGTGTGTGTGTGTGTGTGTGTGTGTGTGTGTGTGTGTGAGTGACATCATCGAGCTGATATCCAGCTATTCTTAGGGAGCAGATTGCTGATGATGAAGAACAGCTCGTTGCAGCCGTGGTCGTCGTTGACCCGGGCTGCTCGCCGGCCTCGGAGGAGAAGATGACGAGACTTTGATCTGCAGACTGACACACTGATGATAGTTATAATCTTGACAATGTCTGTCAAGCCTCTGACGTGCAGAACACTTTGCTAAACTGATAAAAAATCATTATCATTGCCAAGTTTGAAATACTTGGTGTTTGGTTCGCCTGATGTGATTTCGGTGCAGTCGGCAGAAGAATTAAAAAATCAAATCAAATAAACTTTATTTGTCCCACCAGGGGGAATTTGGGCAAGGGAGTTGTGACAGCTGCCATGTACATGTAAAACATCCATACACAGTACATAACATACAATAAAACAGTAACAAAGGCAAACAAATCCAAGAGAAGAGAAAGAAAGAAAGAAAGTGCGGGGTGCAATAGAGTAAAATACTTATGATACAAGTTCAAATAAAAACATACTAAAAAACTAAAAGAAAGAGCAAGGGATGTTGGTATAAGCCAGCAGGTGGACAGGCAAACCGGATGTAATTGATATGATTGACTGATTGAAGAAGAAGAAGAAGAGTGTGACACCAAAGTGTAAAGAGTAACATTTGGCTCTGTGTGTGTGTGTGTGTGTGTGTGTGTGTGTGTGTGTGGCTCCTGCATTAGCTGTAAAGTCGTCTCGGCCTGTTTCCCTGCAGGCTGAAGTTAATTGACGAACACGGGGGTTATAGATCGTTTTACAAATACTGGATGTGGGCTGAAAGAAGCCATCCATCAATCTGTCCGTCCATCCATCCATCCATCCGTCCGTCCATCTGTCCGTCCGTCCGTCCGTCCATCCATCCATCTGTCCGTCCGTCCGTCCGTCCATCCATCCATAGATGAGATAGTAATAAGGGGAGGGCTGGATGGATAAATGAATATGATGATGTGCCACGCCATCGGTCATCACTCAATCCAATTGGGCTAAGTGCTGTGTGTTGTTCTCCCCGGAGCAGACGCTACGATATCACAGCATCGCTCCGGAAAGCTATAAAAGGGGCGTGTGTGTGTGTGTGTGTGTGTGTGTGTGTTGGTGGGTGGGGACGGTATTGGCAGCCCATGTGTTTGACTCCTTCCACTATTGATGGTGCCATTAAACATCACACACAGACACACACACACACCAGCTCTTTCTCTATGTGGTTCATTTAGACTGTTGTATTCCACTTTAGATGGTCAGAACTGTTTTAGTTTGATGATCGGTCACTTTTTCAGTCTGGGTCCGAAACATTATTATTTTGTTTGTGGGATTTACACTTACACACCCTGCAGCCTCATACGTCGAAGCTTTCCAATCCCGTCTGCTGTCTCCAAACTGGATGAATGACATTTTAAATTTGCCTTCATACACTCCCTGTCTGGGAAGTTAGATGTACTGTAGACTAAGGTTATCGCTTATTAAGATTCACTGTATTTCCTGTAGTTGAACAATATGTGTTGAGGAGCGGGGTGGCAGGGATATATTGATACAGCACAGGGTATCACAGCATTTTATGTGGCTGTTTTGTATTGAGGCCAAGTATTGATCTTTTACTTTATATAAATTGCAAATACAAATGGAAGTTTTTGGCACTTGAATACTAGAGTACTTTGTCTGACTGTGTCCAGTCTGTCTGCTTGGACAATCTCATTGCAGGAATAGAAAATGATTTAAGAGAGACAAACAGACCAGAGAACTTTATCTAATTAGATAAAACAGACGTTGACAAAGTTTTTCGTACAAGACAGCGGAACAATAAATCCCGCTCTATCACAATATGTTATTACAATACACCTGATATTACTAAATTATAGCAAAATAGCATTGGGAACTGGACTGAACTGGGGATTTCTGTCACAGTGTTAATCAAAGGTGATATTCGATGTTCACTTTGCTGATCGTATTGATGAGTATCCAGCTGCGGAGCTACATTATCATATGGGATTGAATGGATATTGCCACAACAATTTTGAGAACAGTTTCACTCTAATTACATTCAGTCTAGTATATTGGGCTCTGTCATGTCTAATTCAGCTCCTTTCAATTGGTTCTGTTCCTCACTTCCAATCTCTCTCTCCTGGTGCTGTTGGTTTTATACAGAGCCTGCAGTTCCCCCCTCTGTATTTGACACTGAGCGGCTTCTGTTAAGCTGTAGTCAGTTTCTCTTGTTTCCATTCTTTCTCTACACAGTTTGTCCTTTTTGAAGCCTGTATTTATTCTCTCATCTTTCTATTGAAACTCCTCAGTCAGCTTCTAGTGTTTCTAAGCAGCCAGCTGCCAACACTGTCTGCCATCACAAGCATAATAAAGCCATCATCTCAGGCCAGCGTTGCAAAATAGTCCTATTTTTGCAGGCAGATCCAACTTCTAAGAATACAAGCAGCCAAAATAGCCCATTATGGCTGTGAGAGGGAGGTTGAGGAATGTCTGCACCAGGCTTTGATTCCTCATCCTCTGAACACTCTGGTCAGATTAAAGCTCCTATGTGTCCGTAGGATCTGAACAAAAGCGCGGATACTGAAGTGAACAGGAAAAGGCCGGCAGCATGTACACTTGTCTGTACAGGGCTATATAGACACATGCAGGATACAAGCTGCAGCTGATTGGCTTAGCCCTGTGGGTCAAAGGTCCAGGGGTCAGACTCGGGGTGGTGGTTTATCCCTCTGTGTGTTTTCCTGCAGGAGCTTGTTTTGGCAGCGATTTATAGGAAATCGATGCATCAACCTTTAAATCTCCAATCAAGACGTGACTTTTACACCCACACGTTCCACCTTTGGTTCAGCGACAGTGAGTGTGTGGACACGTAATGGCTGTATTTTTTTTTTTTTTCGTCTTTCTTTGCTCCACTTACATCTGACTGAGCCTGCTGAGCCTGCATGGATAGTATTGTACTTTTATAGCAATGTGTGACGTTAATGAAGTTGTAATCATTCACAGAAAGCTCAGGGAGAGGTCGAAGGATACAGGAAGCATCAAGAAGAACAAGAAGTCCACATGAGAAACAAGCTCATGTACAAATTTAAAAAGTCCAGCATGCACCAGTTCTCATAAATGGGGATATATATCAATATCAATATAAACTGAATAGCTTAGATTAGTTTTATACCTTATTTGAGTTATCTTTAGTTTGTTTTTTCAATGCATTTATTTTATTGTTGACAATTAAAGATGAAAATGTATTGAAGTTTGTTTTATCTATTGTCCAAAAAAAAAAATCTGGACAAGGAGCTTTATCTAGTTTCAAATTTGATAAAAAAAAAAAAAGTTTTTAAAACTTAACAACCTCTTGCATGTAAGTTCCTTTAATTAACATTTGAATTATTCACCAATAACATCGGTGCTGATTGACGTCCTCCTGCCCTCATTGTTCTCGTCATCAAACTTCTCTCAGCAGTTACATCAAAATGTTTCATCCTGGATGAACACTGAGGTTTATTGAATTAAGAGAGGTCACTGGTGACAGTTCAGTATGGCTGCCCTCATTATAGCCGGTGCTATTAAGCTGTCGTGTGTTTAAAATGCTTCTTAGGCACACAAGACCGCAAATTACATATTTACATTGTAGTCATGGAATTGAGTTTCCATTGCCTTTTAAAGGCCCCTCCGTGTTTACTGTGGAGGAAGGAAGTATTTCCTATTCTCTTTTCCTGCCTGTGTTTTTCCAGCCAGTCCGGGGAGGGTGGTGTGAACAAGCTGAAGCCTTTCTCTAACCTCTCAGTCACCTCAATCTGATCAGCCAAGTTCATTGATCACACACAAGTCAATTAGTTTCCTATCTAAGTGTGGGAGTTCCCGTTTATTTTGCCCGCCACTGTGTTCACAGACGAAGCTGCACAATCGACAGCCATTACTTGAGTTTGCTGACTCACTGGAGCTGAACTTCCTCCTGACTCTAGACTCTCTTTTCTTCTTCTTCTCTTCTGTGCCCTTCTCCTTTTTCTTCTCTTCTCTCATTTCCAGAAAGTGACTGAAATAAAACACAAATCATCAGCGGCCTGTTTCGATTCGATCAGCCACAGTTTTTTTTTTTTAGGGTTCATCTGGGGACATGAGAAGATTAAATAATTACTCCAGAACTAATGACTCAGACACATCATGACATTTCCTTTGCTCCCTTTCACTTTGGATGGCATTTGAGTTATTTTAATGATTTAATTTATCACCCCTGATTCATTTGTACCTGTGGCGTTTTAATCAGCAGAGGAAAAAGAAAGGCTACTAATGTTTGCCATCATCTTGACACCACGGTGCTGCCTAAAGCCTTGGACGATGGGGATGGATGGATTAGGGATGTCAAGTGCCTCTCCCTCTCTTTCTCTCTTTCTCTCTGTCACACACACACCAAAAAGAACAACAACAACATCCACAACACACACACGCCCACGTAAGCGGCCCATCTGTCCTCTGAGGCCAGCAGCTGGTGGGAGGCACGGGACGGTCCAGTCCGAACTTGACCTCTGACACCTGGGGACAGGCCATGCCATGCACTGTATCGACGTACTGTAACAGGCCTACAATCTGTCTTTCTGAATATAAAGCTGCACACACACACACACACACACACACACATGGATGTCCTTCCCATCGCCATTAGAATCATTAACTGGACACTGATTATATTAAGGCCGGACCCACAAGACTAATTTCACTAAGTGCAAAAAAGCTTGTGCTAGAGGTTTTTATGTGTGTGTGTGTGTAGTCTATAGCTGTCCGTCCGTCTGTTTGTGCAAGCTCATCATAGTTGACAGCCGCTGGCCTCCTGGCTCGTCTGGTTCACTGTGTGTCTCACGTTCATGACGTCCTGTCACCGTTTGAAACTCTTCGCCGTCTCTTTCAGTTCAAGTCCGTTTGATTCGCGGCTCCAAACGGCAAGTTTTGTTGCTCTGAGTGGAGGAGGAGGAGGAGGAGGAGGAGGAGGAGGAGGAGATGGGAGAGAAAGTGAATTAAGTGTGTTTGTGTGTTTATGTGTCTGCAGACGCACAGTTAAAAGACATTTTTTAATCAGTTCACACAGTGACTGGTGCTGGTGTCTCTGAAATCCTCTGAAAACAAGATATCAAGTTTTAAACATTGCAAAAGTCTTTACTTTTGAAAAAAATAGACAAATTATGTATTATTTATTAGCACTTAAATATTGAACATGCGTTAAAAGGTTATGTAGAAAGAGCTGTTTTCATACTATGTTGTAAAAGTGATACTGAACAGCATGAGCTACAGTGATGTAACTCTGTTGTTGTTATTGTGGTAAACTTGTGCCTCAATGGGTCTTACTGTGTGTCGACGGACTCAACAGAATGGGTTTATACCTGTGTGTGTGACGTGTTTTCCTGATGTTTTGGTCATAATTTGTTCTCGTCCTGGCGCTGACCTCCTCTCCTCTCTTTTCTGCTCTTTCTTTTTTCTCCTCAGATCATCAGAAACTGGAGCGAGAGGCCAGAATCTGTCGTCTGCTGAAACATCCAAACATAGGTGAGTCACCTGAGAGAGAGCGAACAGACTAATGGATCAGTGGAACAGGGGTATTTAGTTGAGAACATTGGGGGAAAATAATTTTGTTTTTGAGGTAAAAATATACTGTTATTGCAGCAGATTTCTCTTGTTTGATATAAGTGAGGCTGAGGTGAACTGGCTTTACTCCATTATTGTTTGGAGAGCCACAGATCACACTGCTGTAAAACTAATGACAGTAATTGTGGTAGTTTTATTTAGTCATGTGTTTTGCTCAATAATTATGCTCAATACTGTGCCTGAAAACCTCAAAGAACATGATTCCTGATATTTTTTGAAAAAACGAAAGTTCTGCAAACACCAAGTTTGTTGCATTTAATACTTTGACTTAGACTTCGACATACTATATTGATCCAAAAGGATATTAAGTATCCAGTTGCGCAGACATACATATATTATAAGGGCATAGATGAGCAATATAACACAGATGAGAAAAACAAGAAAAATATACACTATAAACATTATATATGTTATAAAACTATGTACATAACATATGTTATGTTAACGCTGTGGTCTCTGATTGGTCAAGATTAGTTTTAACTACATTGATTCGTGCAAGTGAAGGTATCATATTTTTGAGCATTTGCCTTTATTGTGACAGTACAGTGACAGATAGACGGAAAAGTCGGACTCGAACCTACGGACTTGTTGGTTATGACTAAATCCATGTGGTATGCATTCTATCAGATGATCCAGCGACAAACTGCAAATGTTTAACCATTTAGGATTACCTGTATTTGTAGATTTAGTATGATTAACTTAAACGTGAACAGTTGTGTCTTTTTTCTGTTTTTTTTTTTTAGTTTTATCTCACTTTGCAGTTTAATGCTGTCACTTAGGCAAATGACCTCGGTTCATAGGCAAATCAGCCAGTTAGCCGATGTGTCATGGAGTAGGACATTTGCATGGTGCGACTGGCCGACGGCCAACGAGGTGAAGTGAGTCTGAGCGCCAGCCGTCAGGACATGCACGGTCAGCTGGTCGCATTAATAAGATCAACGCTGTGTTTACTTTCTGTGCTCCATGTGCATGTCTGTGTGTGTGTGTGTGTAGCTGGATTGTTAATGGTCACTAGATATTTACCTCAATTTGCACAGTATCCCTCCCGTCAGGTTTGTCGGTGCAGGGCAGACTGATGTGGCTTTTTTCCCCTGACAAGTCTGTTTTTTATTTGACTTTTATTTTGAAGTGTGAAAACACTGTATCAGCATCAGCGTGTCAGAGGTTTGTCTGCAAGCTTGATGTCCGTCATATTCTGCAAAATGGCCCCTATCAGAAACAAAAACCATTGGCATTGGAGTCACCGGTTAATTCATGTCTCCTTAGTAGCAACAGTGGATCTCTATGGGTGGGTCAACATTGTTTTGTCTCGTCTATCTCCTTATATTGACCCAGGAAACAGCATGAGAACATAAATTAGAATTTGTGGCAGTGAAATGCACAACGCTGAATCACAATGAGTTTGAAGATACGCTAGAATAATTTTACACGAATGAAATCACATAAAAAGTAATTGAATAGCAGGCGTTTATAAAACCATACTCTTGTCTAAATGAAGGTCACAGTAATTCAGAGATACTTGTCAGCTCGGCGTAAACAGAGATCTCTCTACCTGTTAATTCGATTTACTAAAGGCCAGTTTTTTTCAAAATGTCAGACTTTTAAAAACACACCCCCACCCTCGAGATTCTTTGTATTTCTTATGTCTGAAATCCAGACAATGGGCGGTGGCCCCCATGGTGAGGAAGGAAATGTTGTGGCTCCTTGTGGCTGAGCTGCCAAGTGTCTTATCACAGTAGAGACACACACAGAGAGAATATGATAACAGCATAATAGGCAGTCTATTGGTATCTCTTTCTTCTTCATACCACCTGATTCCTGCTTTGTCATCATCCTCTTCTTTGTCCTCCTCCTCCTCCTCCTCCTCCTCCTTCTCCCATGGCTGCTCTTTTTTTATTATCCCATCTTCAGGGCGAGAGCTTGTCAAGTTTTCTTTTTTCTCTAAATGTAAGTCATCTGAAGGAGACAGAGTAATATGAGACATTTTCAGGTCTAAATTCAACATCTTCCCCTCCCTTGACACAAGCAGCTTTTTAATCCACCAGTGAAGAGGAGGTTTCAGCTGCTGGTTAAAGTTTTTTCTTTTGTTGGCATCCACCTCTCACCCCCCTCTGATGCCTCCTGCTTGATTTTCGTGCTTCGGTAACACAGAGAAATTAACAACATCACATCAGTTATAGATGATCAGAGCATGGAAACTGCTCAGTCAGCTTCGTTGCCAACCGTCCAGGTGGCACTCACTCGGCTTCAGTGGCTCGCTGTCGAGTGCTGTGGAGTGGAGATGATGTCAGACAGCCAGGCGGGGAGAAATGCTGCTTCTGCTGGAAATCTCATCTCTCTGGTGGATGTATCACCTGACCCCGTGTGTGTGTGTTAGATGAACACCACTGCACACACACAAGGGAAACTCCTGTCCGGTGAGAGATAATTGACTTTATTTATTAATCTCTAACTGTGGATGCTGTGTCTGTGTTTCCTTCTGCCTCAATAGTACGACTCCATGACAGCATCTCAGAGGAAGGTTTCCACTACCTGGTCTTTGACCTGTAAGTAACACTCACACACACACTCTCACGCACACACACACACACACACACACACACACACACACACACACACACACACACACACACACACACACACACACACACACACACACACACACACACACACACACACACACACACACACACACACACACACACACACACAGAGGTCGTAGGTTCAGGCTGGACTTCTCCAAGATAAATTGCTTCACCTACTGTAAGCAAGAAGGAAGAAGAAATTGTTTTCCCTTTTTATTTCCCATGACGGATACTACTCACAGCTCTACAGTGTATTATCAGCTTTTCCACTGAGCCGCCCTAAAGGGAAGGATTAGTACTATTTTCACACGTGTGTGTCTGTGTGTGTAATGTAAATATCACTCACCTTTCACTATGTTTACTCCTTACTCCTTGTGTTGTGTCTGTTAAAATCTAAGTGGTGTGAGGTCCTTGCAGTGTTGCCCTAGTTTGTCATAGTTGCTGTCATCAATACCCAGTCGCACTCACAATACACAGTTATCCTCTGCCTGTAAGAATGTGTTTTATGTTATACCACTTTATTATTGTTGGTAAAGACAGTCTTTAATGTAAGTTAAAGTTGGGTTCATTCTTAATGTGTTGATGATAGCCGATGCCAACCGTTAGCAATCTGAATGTATTTTTCCGTAGACACTTGCATGAAGCTAACGTATCGATTTCTTATTTCATTGTGTACTTGTATACTTGTGTGTTTTCTGTACACAAAATTGTTGTGTATGTAAATGTGTATGTATCTGTATGTTTAGTTTTATAGTTTTTTAAGAAAAGCTCTATAACAGAGGACCCAAAGCAACATTTCTGACACTGCTGTCTGCTTGTTCAGCTTCATCAGTTTACAGTTTATGTTTCACAGTGTACATTAGAAATGATCAGAGTTACACTGACAACAGTTATCAGCAGCCGTTTAATGATCAAACATGATTAAAGGCATGAGACAATGGACAAAATCATGGACCGGAGGATTCAGAGCTGCGACTGTGAGAGACACTGAACACAGGAGACACAGACACATGAACACACAGTGTGTTGTGTTGGATCTATTAGACTTCTTACATCAACAAAAAACCTTAATCAAAATCCTGCAGTTTTACCATCCGAGACACCAGAGTCGCTGTCAGGTGTATGATATATGATATTCTCTGCAGCATTTTTTTTATTCCTTCCGTTCATTTGTCTCCAGAAAACAGTAATAACAACTCGTTTTTGTTTGTGTGTGTCTGTGTGTGTGTTGCAGCGTCACTGGCGGGGAGCTGTTTGAGGACATCGTTGCTAGAGAGTATTACAGCGAGGCAGATGCCAGGTACAGTATGTCATCCTGCTGACTTGTGAGCGTGTTGTGTCGTCCATCTTAGTCAGTTTTCCCACAGACTACAGATTCAATGGCCTCTATGGTAAAAAAAAAAAAAAAAAAATCACTCTGCCGAAGCAGAAAAGTTCGGTTATAAGCACAACATGTTTTGCCGTTTAAATCTGTGTTAATGTACTTTGTGCTTTGACAGCAGAGGAAATGGTTTCTGCAGTTCTCTGAGGTTGTTTTCGGTGCACACACAGTATACACTTTCTCTTTGACTACTGTATGTGACGCTGGGTTTTTAGATTTAATGTCATTAATAAATAATGACGGCACCATCCTAAGTCTTCAAACCTTATTTCAAGCCCGTGGTCAGAAATTGCAGTTGGTTTTTGCACTGCAGCGCACTACAACACACAAAATCCTCCTCTGCTCGCGTCCTTTTCTTTGTATCTCCCCTCGGTCAGAACATGACTTATATAATCTGTCATCTCTTTGATTTTGTACCAGGTGAGACGTCATGACGTGATTCGAGTTCATAACCCAACAGATCAAATATAAAACAATGCTTCATCTCACACGGGAACTAGATACAAGCCGGGTCGGGTCAGGCGGGGGCGTGGCCATGTAGACAGTCTCAGTCTCGGGTCAAACCTCATGTGCATGTGAGGATTCAGCTTCAAACACTGTCTTTCTTTCTTTCTTTCTTTCTTTTTAACTCTAACTGGGGCCATCATGCACACATGAAAGCTGAAGCGTGGGCACACAAAACTTTCATGTTTTCACTGCCGAAAGCCCAGCGAGACCCCATGTCTGACAGACCACGACCACATCCGCAGGTTGTTTGTCTGGATGTCATTTTAATATCTTCTCGTAATTGGACGCGGCAGAATGAAATCATGTTGTTGGACCCATCAAATATACAGAAGGTGCAGCCAGATGAAGCCACATATAAGATACAAGAGAGCTTTATTGTCATGTGAGCAGTGTACAAGTACACAAAGAGATGAAACTGTGTTTCTCCAGGACAATGAGGCTGCGTGAGAAATTAAAAACAAACATTAAACAAACAGCACCAGCAGCATTAAAAAAAAGAGATGGTGCAAATGGCTTTAGAAACAGTGCAGCTGACTCATCTACATCAGTGCTGTTTTGTTATTTGTGTAGCAATAGATATTTACAAATTGTCACAATAATTGATTACATTTCTAGCCACATACAGTAATTTAGATAGAAAGGCTAGATCACAAAACAAGTCCAGGCTCCTAAATTTACGCTGTCTAGTGGATGGACACTTATATTTGGGATTAATTACCCTCTGATATTGATCTGTAGGTACTATGTATCTAATACCAGACTCAATTTTCAGCCATAAATAAATGGAGGACAGACAGAAGAAGGAAACTTAGGTCAGATATCAGGTGAAGAGTATTGAGACTGGGTGTGAGGAAAAGAATATGGCAGGAGCAGGGTTGTGTGGTGGGCACTGTATTAGCTGCAGAAGTGGGGGCGGCAGATAAAATGGGGTTAGTGAAATGCTGAAATGAGTATGTGTAGAGGAGATACGCAGAACAAAATGTGGAGTCCAGATTTAGCCTAATTTGGACACAACGCCAGGGGCTTTTCTTTTGATTCTGTCTTACAGAGAGAGAGGGGGGAGAGAGAGAGTTAGAGAGAGAGAGAGAGAGGACTCCACTCCCCCAAAATCTGTCTGTTCACACCACCCTGCTGCTGACCCCAGCTTCACCTTCACTTATGTCAAGCTCAATTTAATTTAAAAGAAATAGTAGTCGTTTTTACTGTGAATCAGACCAGCAGAAATGCTGATATGCAAGCGCAGGACAAGCTTACGTAAGATGCCCCACACTGCCTCAACAACACACACACAGAGACACAGACACACACACACACCCAGCCCACTCCACTTCCTTCCACACATCCAGTCACATAAAAATGCACCAAACTTTATTCCCATGTGCACCACTTATCCTCCCATCCAGCACTACGCAGATCGCAAATGGAAATCAGAGTGAGGTTTCACAAATGATTGTTGCTCGTAGACGACTACAGGCACATTTACAACTCCCACCACGGGACTCAATCACTTGATTGATCAGAGTGTTTTGATTGGAGAGGAAATGAACCTGATCGCAAACAAACCCAAAACAGAAAGCCATTCATCGTTTGTTGTTTCAAGTGGCCACACCGGGCGGTGAAGAGGCAGCGCACAGCTTCAGATGGTCTCACCTTAAAGGAGCTGTGTTGTTGATGTGAAAAGAGACACACTAATTGACACAAAAGTGTTTTGGGGGAGGGGATTTCCTTATTCTTTTGGTCAAATAATGTCGTAGCTGAAGTTTAAAATATTTATCATTTTATGGCCTATTTATGATGAGCTGACTGGTATTGACCTGTTGTGGTGACCAGATACAGTAAAATGCTAACAGCACAGCACTTAGTCTGTCTCTTATTTTGTCTTATTTCCATCTCGTTTTTCATTCTCTGACCCTTTTACTCATATTTCCATCTTCTCGTTCGTAATTCCTCTCACTGTTGTTCACCTCGCTGGGCACAGTTTGGCAGAAGTTGATTTTGAGAGTCTCATGAGTCTTTTGTTTGTTTTTTTGTTTCCTCCTAAGAATTCAGTCATTTCACCCAAAATATCTGTAGTATCTCACTTTAAAAACATCAGAGCTGAAATATGTTAGTCGATTAGCCAATCAATTTTCACACTAATCCAATGTGTGTGTTTTCTGTCGGTGGAAACTGAACGTATTTTACATTTCATGAGACAAAATGAGACATTTAAAGACGTCACCTCGGGCTCAGAGGCTGAAACTGTGGACTGACGGACGGTTTTCATTATTTTCTAACGTTTTATTAACCAAACAGCAAATCGATTCAAATCAAGAAAAATGGCAAGGCTGACAATAATCATTAGCACTAATAGCCCTTTAAAATGCACACACATAAGAGCATTACTGAGTTTAGTGTGACTTATTGGTTTTTATATTATTTAAAATGATAGTTTTTGTAGCGTTGCTTCGGTGTGAGGCTCATTGGACTGACAGATGTGTCTCCTCTTGTCTCCTGCAGCCACTGCATCAACCAGATCCTGGAGAGCGTCAGCCACATCCACCAGCATGACATTGTGCACAGGGACCTCAAGGTGAGTCATCGTGTACCCCTGCTGCATATAGGGGGACCTTTATTTGCTCTGTAACAGACTAGTTGGATTCACATGAGTCTCTATAACATTGAAATTCATCGGTGGAGAGACTCACAACAGCACACACACGCTCACAGACGTCATGCTGTGACGTTAAAACCAACTTAAGGGATGAGCGTCATCCTAGCCCATCACCTGCTTTCTCCCCTCTTCATTTCTCTCCTCCAATCTTTCTCTAACATCTGTACCCCCCTCCCCTATTTTCATCTGCTCCCCCTCTCCCCTCCCTCCTCTCTCCTCTCCTCTCCCCCTCCCTCCCTCCTGCACTGCTGAGGAGTGACGAAAGCAGACCAGCTGCTATTAATAGCGGGTCGGTGGGTGAGATGACGGCCAGTGACGATTTCCCTTGCAGCGAGATCGTTCACCCCCAGCAGAAATCAACAGCACTCTGGCCTCCTCAGCTGGGTTATTTTAATTTTAATAATACATTAAATGAAGAGGGCAAATTGACCTGAGGTTTTAAACACCTGGATAATTGCACCACATTTGTTTTACTGCCAACCCCAGGTCCTAAACTTTAATAGTTAACTTATAATCTGGTCTTTTAGTAGCAACCCCTGACCCTTTTTATGTGAAGGAGCAGAATTAAGCCATTACTCTGGGGTAAAGTAGACAAGTGTAATCGGAAAATAAACAATCTGTTTTTGTGTGTGAGTGGTGTAAATGGACTTGTGTTGCTTTGCATTGATTTTTTTTACCTTGTATATCGATCGTTGTATCAAATGAACATGGAGAGTTTCAGAAAGACAATAATGATGATGGATGACGAGGGCAGACGACAGAAAAATCCATTATGTTAGATTACATTACGTTAATGTACAGCTCTTATCATGTGTTAAAACTGCATCTGTGCATCATTACTGCAGTTTGTTCTCAAACAGTTTGACTAAACAATATCATCAACTGCATTATAAAAACTGCAACAAAATATTTTCAGCCCCTTCAAAATGATTTTTTTCAGTGCAGTTGCCAAAGTTTTCGAAAAAATATCTAATATGTGAGGATGGGGTGACTAGATTTTGCCGGATAAAGGTCAAAGATCAAGGTCACTTTGACCTCACTGTTCAAGTTTTTGGCCAAAACTGGAGAATTCAGATGACAATTATGACAAAATACAAATATTTCCTTTTTATTAAATTCATACGAAGCAGTAATTCAAGTTCCCTCCTCTTTACACCTGCTGTAAATGTGCTCAATTAACTGTTTGTGTTGAATCTTTCCCTCAAGCCCACATCCAGCAGCAGCATCAGCATTAGTCGGCTGTTTTCAGCAAAAAAAGACCCTCAGTTGCTAAAAATAGTGAGATTAATGGACTTGGTTTCATCAGGTGGCCACAAACAATTAATGCTAATGTTGCACTGTTGCTTTGTGAGGACTGTAAATATGCTGCTACCTGCATCCATCACAACTTTGAAGCCAATAATATTTCAGTGATGGGTTTACTCCCCCCAAGTTGCCAAAAAAATAAGATGTAAGGTCTTAGTTTCTCTGAGACTTTATTAAGGGATGTCAGTATCGGATAATAATAATATTAAATAAACATAAACATGAACAATAATGAGAAGAAATGGTGCCGCAGAGATGAGTGACCCAACGCACGTACACACACACACACACACACACACACACACACACACACACACACACACACACACACACACACACACACACACACACACACACATCACATCACATTTTCGCCTGCCTGTCATCTGGGGAGGGCGACTCATTGAAGGGAAAACAAGAATTGGAGAGAGAGAGAGAGAGAGAGAGTTGAACGCTGTTGGCTGGTGGCAGGCTGGGTTGCCATGGTAACTGTAGGGTGAGGTCACCCGGCTGCTGCAGCGCCAGCGTAGGGACTCATTATGCCACCTCCCATCTATCTATCTCTATCTGTCTCCCTCCCTCCCTCTCTCCCTCTCTCCTTCCCTCTCTCTCTGTTGTCCTGTTGCTTCATCTCCAGCTCTTCAGTCCCCCCACTCTCTCAGCTCTGAACAAGAGAGGGGAGGGAGATGGAAGGAGGGATGGAGAGATGGAGGGATGTAGTATATGTATGATAACTAGATGGGGAGAGAGTGAGCAGAACTGACAGATGAGATGAAGCAGACTAAGAGCAGAAAGACAGTTGGTGCAAGTGTCAGACATCCATCCGTCTGTCCGCATTTGAGGCGATGAGCATGGCTACCACTGCAAAAAAAACTTTCACCCTCAAGACACACTGACACACACACACACACACACACACATTCCTACCAGCGCCACCACATTGAAACATAGACGCTATTTATTTACACTTGGTATTATTACCCTGCTGTTATTTACTGATCACAGGCCTCTTTGCATTAACACCTGGTTTTAATAAGAGTCTTAATGTGATCAGGTGTCAGTGTACAAATGGTGGCCGTGTCAATGAAAACTCCCAAGGTGAAAGATGAGAGTCGTGGGACAGATGGAGACAGCCAAAGGCCTCTCAGCTTTGCTATCCAGGCTAACATTACTTATATTTAATGAAGGTTAATTACTGTCAGTGGAGCGCTAGCTTGCCCATCGTATGACCCTCTTCTCGCACATTGTACTGTAGCTCTCCCTTAATATCCTGCTCCATTCGTCTTTGCCGATGAAGACGACGACTGTGCCTCTTTGACGAGCAGCTCGAGATAACAGAAAAAAAAGGAGGTTGATTATCTGATTGTTCAGCACATTTCTGCTCTCAAAAAACAAACAAAGTCAGGCTGTATCATCACAGTGCAAACCAGATTCGGTTTGATTACTGTATGTTCTAATTGCAGTGGTTTGTGCATTGATTTACAACCAGTATTATCATACAATCATGTGCATGCTGGACACTGCAGAGGTGTGGTTCATAGAGTTTAAAGTGTTGACAGATTGTTCAGGGAAAATCTGCTAATTCAGGGAAACAGAGAAAGGGTGAAAATCATTGTTGTCATTGTACAAAGAAAAAAAAAGGTCAGTTCTGAGCTCTGTATTATGAATAAAAACCTAAAACAAGTAAATGTGAACCAGCTGTGCAGAGATAGTCAGTAACCTCACATCAGATTACACTTGACCTGACCCGTTCCCTCCGTCTCCTCTCCCTAAGTGAGAGCAGCTATGATGTAATGAGGGAAACGAGGAAGCAGTTAAAATACTGTTAGCATGTGCTTATCTCCGCCAAGTCCTGGCTTCTTGCACGACAAGTGTGATCAGAGGGACGGAGTCAAAATTCAAAATGTTAAATCTTGTGACAGCTCCGTCGCCTGCTTCACCAGTTCATGCCTCATTACAACTGTAGATGTCATTGTGCTCCTGCAGCTCGTCCAGTCATGCACACAGACAGGACATTTCCTGAAGGAGGGTTCATGCTTGTCTCCTTTGCTCTTGATTAACTGTATTTTTTCCACTTCTTGCTCCTAAATGTGCTGCAGTTTATTTTGTACCATGCAAAAAAACTACACAGTTTTTCCACAGATACATTAAAAACCCGTTCTTGCTACATAACTGATTAATTTAGACCCCTTTTCTGCCTAAAATGAAGTATTTTACTTATTTAAATAATAATTCATGAAAAATATTGAAAGTGGTGGTTATTCCTGATCTGAATGAAAACATTTCATGCTATATACTGTAATCCTGCCTGTCTGTGTGTTACAGCCCGAGAACCTGCTCCTGGCCAGTAAGATGAAGGGAGCAGCGGTGAAGCTTGCAGACTTCGGTCTGGCCATCGAGGTGCAGGGCGACCAACAGGCCTGGTTTGGTGAGAACACTTTTTATATTTAACCCTATGTTAAATCTTATTCTCTGTATCGTTTCCACCCTGTTTACATTCAGCAGCTTTATTGCTTTAGGATATAAAGCATTAAAGTAGCAGCAAGCCAGTGAGCTAGGCACATTGTGCCAGTAATATACTCTTTTTAATTAATCAACAAAAGAAGAACGGTGTGTTTAAATCCTAATAATGTTTCTACAGATAAATAAATATAAGGAACATACTGTCCCAAATGATTGCAACTATGTGTTGTTTTAAGTTTTATTACAATATTGCTGTGAATATTAATTCTACATTTGATAAATAGGATGGTGCTGAGGTGTGAGAGGAGGCTGTGGTGGGTAGAGACGAGGAGACATGTGGAGGTGCTGCTCATTTATCTCTGTCCAAAACACACTGTTCGAGGCTGTTTGTGTGTTTGTGTTTGCAGGCTTTGCAGGAACTCCAGGATATCTGTCCCCAGAGGTGTTGAGAAAGGACCCGTACGGCAAGCCGGTGGACATATGGGCATGTGGTCAGTTAGCCAGATGATTTGTTTGGATGTTTGCTGTTCTTGTTATCATATGCTCACTCATTAATTTGGGTGTTTGTGTGTGTGTGTGTGTGTGTGTGTGTGGGTGTGTGTCAGGTGTGATCCTGTACATCTTACTAGTGGGCTACCCTCCCTTCTGGGACGAGGACCAACACAAACTGTACCAACAAATCAAGGCCGGTGCATATGACGTGAGTTCCTCCCCTTTATGTTCCTGTAGTCACCTTCGTGTGTTTGTGTTTTTGTTGTTGTAGCAAGTCATGAATAAGTCTTTAATTGTGTAACACAAAAAGCCGGAGAATGGACAGAGACAGAATCACTATTCCTTCAGGTTTATTTTATGTCGAGACAGTGGTTACAAATCCAGATAGATAGTATAAGTGTGGAAAAAACAGCTGGTATTTTCTGTAACCTACTAAAATTAGCATTTTTACAACAATAATAGCATCAATACAAAACTGGGGTCATGTCATAATCACCACTCTGCTGCTTTTGGTCAACTGAAATAATATTTTCATATACAATTAAATACTTACACTGATATTTCCTCAAATTTACCTGTAAATGGAGGGCTGCTTTTCAAAAAAAAGAAAGAAAGAAAATACTGTCGTGTTTCATTCATGGTAGCTTAAGATGATTTGGGCAAAAGGGAAAAAACTGTTTTTTTTGCCATGATTCTTGCTCAGAAAATGAACATTGTTTTGAATTTAAGACACAAGGTAAAACATGGAGGAAGTTTAGAGTTTGCTTTTACTGGGGAACAGAGGAAATTAGAAATAAAGGCCTGGTCCGCCTGCCGCTTGAGGTAGATAAAGGCCACTTGAGAATTTATGGTAGTCATTTGATCTATTATTAATATAAAAAACATTAATCAGTGCAGCTTTAATAAAATGCCCCAGCTCATATTTTGCAGGCTCATCCCAGGCCGGCTGACTGTGCATGTTATTTTGCAAATTTTCAAAACATGGATCCATGAAGACGAAGGTTTTAGATCAGGAGAGTCTGTAAAGGAGAGCTCCACCTGTGTTCATCAGACTTTAATTCTAATAAATAAAATGTGTTTCCTGTTTGAAATGTAATTTATGTGAATTAACAAGCCTCAACTCGAGTCCTGCAGGACACCCTCACTCCAAATCTGGTCCAATAACACATTGTGAATTCAGCTGTGCAAGTCACTCAGAAATTAAATATTAGGTTTTAATTGCTTTCTACTTGTTATTGCATAATTTTCATCTTCCACCGCAACAGAAAAAAGTGATACACCAGGAGAGTGCAGTTGGCTTATTTTTCAGATCTTGTCATAGTCCTCTGGGAGATAGGAATTTATTACCCGTATTAATTTCCATAATTGGAAGCAACCACATCTAATGAATGTGCATAATATGAACACTGATATGAACCGACTGTGACAAGCACTTGTAATAATGCTCACTTTGTGAATGTCAACATTGTCATGCAGATACCTTGAATCGCACTTTTTTTGTGTTTTGCCATTATGTCAGCAACTGACAGCTGACATTTAAATGTTTTGAAGCAAAATGTCACTGGACAACTCACTTTGGTTTTTAGTAGTAAACACGTTCCCTGGCACTTCATGGTGGTACTTGGATGGAGTGATGAGGGAGGTGGGTTTGGCTGAGTGACAGCTTGTCTGTTACCACTGAACAGCCTCATGCTCTGACTTATTCACCACAGATTGAAGTGTGATAGTGTTTTTCAATCCATTCTGTGTCTAGCATTTGAAATTGAGACTAGATTTCCTCTCAGAAATATTGAGGGTGCCGCAGGGGGCAATCAAACCCACGGCCTTTAGATCAAGAGTTGCATATAGTAATAGACAGAGCTAAACAAACAGACATATCATCTCTCTCTCTCTGAACACTGATATGAAGGAGCTGTCAACCTGTGCTTGTGTGTGTGTATGTGAGTGTGTGTTTGTTGGGTTGTGACCTGCTCCACCGGGTGGTTAGCAGGTCTGTTTCAAGTTTCACTTTGCTATATAGGTCACATACCCTACACACAAACACACAGGTACAGTATAGTACAGTAAAGATGTTTGACTCATGTCATCTGATCGTGTCAGCCAATAGTAAGTAGAGGACATGGTGGCTGCCTGTCATGAGGCGTGTTTTAAGTGTGTATTAAGTGTATTTATAAAATGATAATCAGCAACATTTC
The DNA here is from genome assembly GCF_905171665.1 of Trachurus trachurus. Taxonomy (NCBI): domain Eukaryota; kingdom Metazoa; phylum Chordata; class Actinopteri; order Carangiformes; family Carangidae; genus Trachurus; species Trachurus trachurus. The sequence continues at coordinate 10,108,494 of NC_139906.1, forward strand.
CTACAGTCGCACCACCCTTTATGCTGCAGCAGTGCATCCTGTACTTTTTGCAGGTGGGATTTTCCAGTGTAATGTAATAACAATAAATGATACCAACTTTATTTGCATAGCACTTAAATAACACAATAAAGTTGCTAAGTGTTTATATCAAAAACTGAAATGTTGCCAAACTGCCAGCATTTTGCCAACAGAGCTGTTAGCAAAATGCCGGCAGGGTCTGGTCGGGTTTCAAAAAGACTTCGTATAAATGGATGGGAGAAAGTCAGAAGTTGATAAACTGCAGAGATATCAGTTAATCAATGAATTGGTCTCAGCTGTGGCTCTGGTAACTTGAGGGGTTACCAGGACGATAGAGGCCCCCCAGGCAGGGGCAGGCAAAAACACAGAGAAAGAGGGTGATTTTCTGTTGCGGCGATGGTGTCACATTTGGGTTTACTGTGACAAAATAGTTACTCCTATCAGAACAAGAAATGGTCCATGAGTGTCCAGAGAGCTTCCCGAACACGTTGATATGTTTTTGGTGTTTCTAGAGTACATATTTTGGAAACCTTCACAAGCTAAACGAAAGAGTAATTTTTGCTGTTCTCATAAATCAGCTCAAAATTTTGTATTGGAGCTAAGGGGCAGCTGGATGGGACTGGCCTCTCTCTGAGGCTCATAGTTCAAATTCTGTAAGTCTCTCTGCTTTTCTGAGCCCATTGTGAGAGAGACGATAAGTTTGTCTACACCTGTGGAAAAAAATCATGTGTGTAGAGTGTAATTTGTCGCCGGGAGCAGTGTGTAAGGAGAAAACATTCAGACAGTTTCAGATGACTTCACTTCTCTCACTTTGTTTAGCTGATGATGTCACCCACTATGGCCTGAACATCCCATGCAATACACACCCATTATAATCTCAAAATGTCTCCGAAAATGATCAATATCATTGATTTTTACATGAACATTTAGGTACATTTTTGTGTGTATGCATGTGTGTTAAAATGTTAATGAATGAAAGCTTATGAACAGTAACATGCATTCTCTACATTTATCTCCCTCTGTCAGTTTCCCTCTCCTGAGTGGGACACGGTGACCCCTGAGGCCAAGAATCTGATCAATCAGATGTTAACGATTAACCCTGCCAAAAGGATCACTGCCGACCAGGCCATCAAGCATCCCTGGGTCTGCGTAAGTCACACTTTAACATCAAGAGAAACCGTTTGCAGCCTGTAAAATACTGATGAAGTGTTCGAGCAAGCTTCAAACAGATGATAATGATGATGACTCACGCATTTTTCACTCTTTGTATTGTTAAGCAGTCATATATTGACATACTGTAGAGAAAAAACTTTGGCAGGACACGGTGACCAGGAGCTCACACTCCCACGGATAAAATAGTGAATTATGTTAAGCAGCTCATTTTTGGCAGACAGCAGTTCAAAGCAAGGGCACAATGTGGTTCAGTAGTAGTTACAATTTACAAGTTACAAGTAGTTAAAATGATGTACAACTAAACACCGAGGCAAAAACCTTAGATGACATCATATATGGTTTGAATGAAACACATTTACTAAAGCAGGTCTTATGGTAAAGGTATAATGGGGGATGTGGATGGTTTTGTCGTTGGTATTGATCCCATACCAGGGCTGGGATTGCCAATATTATCTAATTGATATGGATAGCTTTTATTGTTAGAAACACCTAAGGTATCATGTAAGAGATGGCACAGCTAATGAGGAAACAATGCATTATTAATTTCTGCCTAATTTGCCAAACATGGAGGAATTTTTTTAAACTATTCTCTATTAATTAAGACTGGGGACATTCATTTGAAAACAAGACACTTTTCTGCAGCACATATCTAAATAATGCAGAGCTAAGACGAGTGTTTTATGTGATAAATCTTTTTTTTTTTGGTATTGATCCTACTGGTGTTAAATCAATACTCAAAAAAACCTGTATTGGCAGCATCAATATTTTGATGGTCGATCCTCTGACCTCAGGGTGCAGTAATTAACCACTGAGGTGTCCTTATACAGAAAATAATAGAGCCTTTTGTGTCCTTGTCTATTATTTTGATATATCAGGACTCCTTTTTTATTTATTTAGAGTCGGTTGTATCGGAGCGACATAGTGAATCACCACCAACATGGACATTAAACTACACTGATGTCAGGTTTATCTACAGTGTTGTTTTCTCTCCTCTACGTACAGCAACGCTCCACCGTGGCCTCCATGATGCACCGCCAAGAGACCGTGGAGTGTCTCCGCAAGTTCAACGCCAGGAGGAAACTTAAAGTGAGCGAGGACACAGTCATACATAAATAGACACTCACACACACACATGAAACAAATCCTTATAATGTTGCTTGTTTTTGCGTGTCTCTGTAGGGAGCTATCCTCACGACGATGCTGGTGTCCAGGAACTTTTCAGGTGAGCTTAAGCATTGATACAACACAGTTTGATTCGGCCCAGTGCTGCTGATAGTTCAAGAAGCTCCTAATGTACATTTGTGCCTTAACAAGTCTGTTTTATCTTTATATCTAATTGTTGTAAACACTTTTTTTCCCTGATCTTCGAGGTAAAATGATTCATATCGCTTCTGCTCTGCTGCTATACTTCCTGTCTGCGCCTGCGATCTTCTTTTCGTTGGCCTGAATCTAGTTCCCTCAACCGCACATTTTTATTCCTGCTCAGATTTACTTGTCAGCCCTGTCTGCAGGTTTGTTTTCGCACTTCAGGGGTTTGGCTTGGATTTCCTCTTTGTAAGCAGTTTGGTCACCGAAACATAGTGCACTTTTGATTGAACAGCCTATTTGCGGGCTGGACCTTGGCCCCAGCAAGTTAATGCATTAATGCTACTGGCCCTGTGTTTATATGCTCTCATGTAAGTAAAGCAGCTCTCGTGGATAATGGCCAGCGGCTCTCTGCCGGTCAAGATTGATCTGGACTGGGGAAGGCAGACGGGCCGGACCTCTGAATTGCTTCGTGCATAGCTGTAGGCGTGTTTATCAAGTCAATGTCCATGGAAATGAGATTAATAATTTCAGGGTGGAGGTATTTTAGTGCTGAGAAGATTTCCCGTCTGTTGCTTCGCTTTAATCTAATGAAAATAAAAAGGCGATGGCAAACCGAGGAACTCTTATCTTTATTTAAAGTTAAACTGTTGTGAGTGGTGCGCAGCTCAGTGGCTGACACAGGATCAGTTCTTATGCTCGATACTGAAACACTCTCTGGAAACATCATGTTTTGCCGTTCTTGCCTTAAAAACTGTCAAGTCTAATCAACTTAAAGAGACCAAGAGACACAAATAAGGCTGACAGGCTTTAGTGAGCCTCTTGTCCCACCGCTGTCGCCACATTGAATTCCTCTCTGTCCAATAGTGGGACGGCAGCACACCAGCCCTGCCGCTACTACCAGCACGGCCGCAATGGCGTCGGAAGGTACGTCTGCTAGAAGGGGCGGGGGCGGCGCTGGAGTCGGCCACCGCCTGCGTTGTGCCCGGGCTATTGGCATGTGTCCTGGGCTGCTTGAACCCCACCCACCCACCCACACCTACCTACCTACCTACCTACCCCCACCCCCCCACCTGCTGCCTGCTGCCTGCACACTGATGGATCCCCTTGTGATTGGTGGTCATTGCACTGGGTCATCGTTTAAACACAAATATTTAAATGGAAACCGTAAAAAAGAAGCTGAGCTCTTGACCTGCTGCGTGTCCTGATGCTCTAATGAACGGAGCTGCTCTCCAGGACTGGCTGTTTAATTTCCTGTTTTGAACGGCAACAGCATTGACCCTTTGACCTCATTCTGGCTATTGCAGCTGCCGCCGCCGAGCCAAGCTGCGTTCACACATCTCTGCATTAAGACCGCTGGCTGCGTATCTTCTCCTTTTGCAGCATTAACTATTTTAACCTTGTAATATATTACAAACATAAATCCACACCCCAGCAATCGACCTTCGTATCGCTCCCAGTTTTTTGCCTCCTCTGAATTGGTTTGTACGTGGCTGATGCCCAGTCGATGCCTGCCTGTGCTCGCTGCAACCTTCCCTCCGCATGGCTCTGGCACTGACAGCCAGCCGAGCATGTGTATGATGAGCGTTACAGAACCGAATGCCAACCTGCATGGGAAGCTGGATAAACAGAATGCACAGTGTCTATTTTTCTTTTTGCTCCTCTTCTTCTTCTCCTGCCTGCCCCGTTGTTTTGGTGTGAACAGACGAAGGCAAAAGCAAAAACAAAAACAAAAAACAACCTAACGCAGTCAGTATGCTTCAGACAACTCGCGGTAACACTTTACTTGAATAGGTATTCATAAGATTGACATAACACTGTCATAACCATGACATAACAGCTGTCATATACATCAATGAATACTTATGACATCTGTCATTAAGTGTCATTCGGTAAGTTATGTCACTTTTAATGCAAAGTTGACATTATTTGAGATGTTTTTGTTCTGACAACTTGACATAAAGACAATTTAAACTGTCATAGCAGACCTAATTGCCAAACTTTAAAAATGATGTCAAGTTCTCATAACAAGGACATCTCAAATAATGTCAATTTTGCATCAAAAGTGACATAACTTACCGAATGACACTTAACGACAGCTGTTCATTGATGTTTATGACAGCTGTTATGTCATGGTTATGATCATTTAAGTCAATCTTATGAATACCTATTCAAGTAAAGTGTTACCCAACTCGCACGTCACGATCATCAAACAGTGTCTAAAACTGATATAATCCAAAATATTTCCCTTTTTTCACAGCAACATTAATACTATCGCCTCCTAGGGGAGACTTGTATATGAAAACTGTGATCTTTGATTTAATTGAAATGTTTCTGTGTCCTGTGGTACAGTCTTAAAGAGAACAGGATGTGTCATATACTGTACGTAGGCTATATTTTATCTTACCACATGGGCCCTGGGTCTTATTAATAATATTTTATATAATATATATCTATAATATATCTTTTATGTAATAACAGCCTTAATGGAAACTTGAGAGTTCTTGAGATTCCCTCCAGCACACACACACACACACACACACACACACACACACACATACACACACACACACTCTTTTATCCCCATTTATATGATTTAACCCATGACACCGGCCTCTGTAACCCTGATGGTCCAGAACAGACCAGTTTGTTTGAAGCATACTGAAAACCTTCACAGGTAAATGTCAGTCACATGGCAGGGCAGGCTGCTCGCTCAAAGGCCGCACGCACACAGGAATCAGGGTTCGATCAGGTGGATCCTGTGTCGACACGCTGTGAATGATGGCTTTATCTTTGTGTTCGATCCCAAGTGTCTCTGTGTTGTTGGTTTTGTTACACAGAGGATTGTCCCGAGCTTAAAGGTCTCCGCTCACTTTAAACTGACTGTGTGGGAATGCAACACTTTGTAAGATGAAGACTTTGAAGTGGATGCTGCATGCCAGACATGTTGATAAGACACTGTTGTCGCATGAACCCACCGCCCATGTGAATATGACTAACGAACGCCTTTGAACACAAAGTGAGAGCTTGACAGCTGTTTCCAGCTCAGATGTTAACATGCAGATATTAAATCCATTAATGTTTTTCTCGTCCTCTCCATTGCCCTCCTTCCTACTTTGTAAATGGAAGGTAAGGGGGAGGGGAAGTTGTTATACTGTATAGTGGGAGTATGTTTGTGTTTAGTTTAAGTCTACTAGAAGTCTTCAGAAAGTATTAAGCCAAATTTTACACACTTGATTGTGCAATTGATTTAATTTTAAGTGGATCAAATTGCTGTACATCTACACTCAGTGAGCCTTGATGACAAGTGAAACTTGACTTTGTTTATCTTTGAGATATGCATCCAGAGTCCACATTAGCTGTGTTCATTACAGGTGCTCAATCAATCAATCATTGGTTCGATCACAAAGCATCCACCTCTTTCTTCTACAAAGCACTATTTCAGTGGCTAAAATACTTAAGTTAATGAGAAATTACTGAGAAGTTAATGAGTTTTTGATTTATAAAAATGTTGCAACATGCTTTCATGTTTTTGTTTTGTTATTGAGAGTTATTGAGTCTTAATTGATCGGGAAAAATGGCAGTTTTATCCATTTAAAATAAAATCTACAACAAAAAGTGAAGCAGTGTGAACACTGTGAAGTGACTGTATATACTGTAATGTGTGTGTGCATGAATGCATGTGAACTGTTTTGTTTGGTTTCCTGTTTGGTGTTGTTTGTAGGACATTTGTGGTCAGGTTTTCAGGTGCATGCCCAACATCTAAGTCATCTGAAAACTAGAATAAATAATAACATCTTTACTGACACATTGATTTCAATAAGAAACATATAGAATTGATTGTTTTTGTTTTAGATGTGTAGATTAGATGAGACAGATTGACCCACTATCATCTTATTGGGTTAACCTATTTTATGGTCAGTTTGACCTACTCTCATCATTACCACATAACCTCAGGTTTAACCTACAATATGATCATTTGACATAATCCAGAAATATTTTATAGTTTTTTTTTACTCAAAATTTGGGCCCTGTATCAAAACCAGTTTGAATATAAGAGGTTAAAAAAAAGTTCATACCCCAGTCAGAGTCATTTTAGATTCATGATAGATTTTTCCATTTCCATGTTTTCTATTCATATTTCGGAATAATAATGTCCCATTATTTTTATTTCACCTGATTATTCCCAGTAGTGGAGAAAAAATATGATTGTTCCTCGTACATAATTTACTTTTCTGTGTCTGTGGTCCTTATTGTCTCCTCTCTCTTTTCTTTCAGCATGCAAAACCTTACTAAACAAAAAGTCGGACGGAGTGAAGGTAAGTTTTCTGACCCAGTGTGTTTTTTTTTTTTTTTTTTTTTCACTTTACTGTTTCTGTCTTTCTTACTCTTCCTTTCTTCTGTCGTCTCCCTTTTGGTCTGTCACCCTGACTATTGTGTGATAACATATATTGATGGTGTTATGACCACATGGAAGAGCCGTATGTTATTTAAGTTGAATTAACTTTGTAATCTGCTGCCCTGTAGCTTTTTGAGGTCTGTTAAATGTGCTTTAAAGATTTTGTTGCATTTTGAAAAGGATTGATCACAAAATCAAGCAGTTGTTCGTTCATATTTGAGAGTTAATAACTAAAGGTGAATGAAGATTGAAGAGTAAAATCTTAATAATCAAGAATAATACACTTTTAAAATGTTGTTTGTTTCCTTACCACCAGTTTTTCCTGTGATTCACAGCGATCCGAGCCACCATCGTGTCATGGTGCTCACTTTGTCAGCGTCAGTGCATGCAGTGAAGTGCCATGATCAACAAGGGCCAAAAAAATAAAAGTCCAATTACATACAGTAACTTATATAATAACTAACCCAAAGAAAAATACATTATACAGATAAACTGCACAACCCGTTATTTTAATATTTTAAATTTTAATACATTGTTTTTCCAGCTGAAACTTTCTTTCTTTTTTTTCTGGGGCCCTCTTCTTAGTATCCCTCTGTCTCATCTTGTTCCTGTGTAAGCTTTGTGCAGCTGTTTTCTTTTTCTCTCTTTCTGGGATCAATCTGGCAGCTTCAGTCTTTTACTATTTTGATTAGTTCCTTATTTCCCCAATGACCCCTTATTTTATTTTATTTTTTTCCTCCTCCTCTTCATTGCTGTCTGTCAGAAAAGGAAGTCCAGCTCGAGTGTTTGTTTGATGGTGAGCTCGGTCTCTGTCATTTTCATTCCTTTTTCCTTCTTTGTCTCTCTCTTCTTGTTTCCAAGTCGTTTCCCCCCCCTAGTCCTCCTCCCCTCGCTCTCGCCGTTTCATTTCTTTTCTCTTTTTTTTGCCTTTTGGACAGAGATGCTTGAGGCGTCGTCTATGACAGTTTTGTCTTGTCCGGTTTGTGTTGGATTTCGCAGCTTCATCCAACATCTCTGCATCCCCTTCTGCCATGAGCGCCACCAAACCATTTGAACTCCTGACAAATAACAAACACACACACACATACACACTCATCCCCTTCCAGTTATCCTCGTCTGACCCATCTGCCTATGAATAAATCAGGCATTATGACCCTGACCATCATAGGAGATTTACCCGCTGTAAACATCAATATACAGTCATTCCCTCTCTTTTCAGTCATGGTACATTTATTGTACTGTCATTATTTTTCATTTGAGTGATTTATTTATTTTTCTCCTCTCCTGCTAAGAAATAAAAACAGCTGTCTTGGTCACCTGCAGATAATCACCAACCATTTAAATAGAGGCAGTTCAGGCATAACGGACTTAATATTAGAAGTGGTGCTTATAAAGTAATGAAGTAAAAAAAAATGCAATTACTGTACAGTTGGAGATGGTGCCTTTAAATCCCCTTAATTTCTCCTCTTACCGACACAGTTCAGTTATGGGTCAAACTATGGAGGAACATTTTTGACAGTAAAAATGTATTAAAGATAAATTTATGCACAGCAAGTCAAGATTACACTGAGTGCTTTTATTGGGCAATAAAGTAAAATATGTAGATTTAAAAAAAAAGATTACTCTTAATATTTCAGTAATTTGTTTTCAAAATAAAATAGATGCTTTCTATCTTGATAGAAATCTTGCTGAAATATAGGCCAATAAATAATGTTGTAGGGTATTTGATTTAATGAATGAGTTTCAGTACTGATACCGACAGGATGTTTTTTAGATGACTCATTGATAAAATGAGCCAAACCTGAATGAAAACAGTATTTTCTGAGTCAATAACTGTAACAAAAGGAACAAATCAAGAACATTTTACCTCTTAAAAGTCGTATTATTTCTGATCCTGTAACATCACATTTCAAAAAGCTGCAGATCGACCTTCATCTCTTTTCCATCCCTGGAAAACGTTGTAAAATGGGTGAAGTGTAGTTTTCCTGGTTGGTCTCAGGGTTGCACATTAGTTTTTCTGTTAGAAGATGTTCCTAGTTGGCCACGGAGGCTGCCAAAGTACTTTTTTATAGTCACACTGGGGCATTCGCTCATCTCAGAGTCGTAGAAAAACAGCAGGAAAACCTCCCTGCATTTTCCTCTTAATCTTTCATTGACGTAATCCCTTCGTCCACACCTCTTTAAATTTCTGGGAATACTGATTTACGTTCGAGAAGCTTCTCTTTCCCCTCCAGTTTTCCTGAGGCTAAAGGGAGAGTCCAGCTCCAACTTTGTTTTCCTGTTTGCATCACACATTCAAGACAATCTACACATCTGTTGTGCAGCGGAGCCACTGGATCAGTTTGCAACAACAGAACCAAAATCAGTAATGAAGCAATAGAAAATCTTGCCACTTCATCCTCTCCTTCATTTTCATGAAGTTTGGAGACCCAGAATAAAAAACAACAATGTTAGAGCGGCTGCAGATCCTGACATTTAGTTGCCAGGATGGGTCAAGCTTAAAAATACAACTCTAGATCCTACATTTCCCACAATGCAATACCATCTCTTGAGGAGTTTTCAGTTGAAAATGACGTCCTCCAAACCTGAGCCACAGAGGAGAGAAGTTAAAACTGTAAAAACACGTCCATAGCTTCAGATGAACTTAAAATCTACGACTTTCATTACATGAGTTGAATTCCTGAGAGTGCAGCCACTGAACCTGACAGTAAACTTGTTATTTGGTTTAATTAAACTTTATGCTTTTTATATTGTGTCGCAGGGTGCACGGCTGCAGTTGAGAGAGAAACGTTCACTCGGTGAAATATATTGTCGCCGCTGTAGGAGACTATTGAGAAACACAGGATTCTGAAAATGAGTTTACTTCATATAGGAACAGTCTTGAAAACACATTTGCTCATCAAATCTTTTTTGTTTATGGCCTTTTTTTTATGGACGAGCCAACATTTGATTGAGGTTTTGACAAAGTCTTCAAGATGCAGTCAAAGCTATGAACAGGGTCTGTTCAAGAGTTTAACGCTGACATGCTTTTGTGGGTTAAAACAGGCTTTAGGTTAAAATTAGAATAGCAACATACAGTACATATCGTACCTCTATGCACACACACACACACACACTCCACAAATAGGCATAAACCTTGCATCAAGGCCTTTCACTGCATGCACAGACCTGGACTGGTGACCATATTTATAATACTCTGAATCTGTAACACATTTTTTGGCTGCGTTGCCACTTATTGGTGTAATTAAATATGTAATTTTTCTCAAAAGTGCTGCAAAAAATCCTTTAAGATCAAATCTGAAAGTTTGTTCGTTGTCTTAAAATGCATGTGCTGACTAACTGTTCTGTATTTTTACTTTTTTTTTTCTAAATGTTTTGCAAATTGCAACAACTGCAAACCCAAATAGTCCTTTAGTTATTCAATACATAGGTTTATGAGAGAGATAAAATTTAGTTTCTACAGTACAAGTTCCTGATGATCAACAGAAGAAATTATTTTGAAGCTACTGTACGTGCTCAACAGACCTACAGGAGACTACAACAACAACATCTGGCCTTTAAAAAGCACAAGGCAGTGAGTGAGGTGCAGATTGATACAAGATAATTAGAAGAATCTGTTTAGCATTGAACTGCTGCACATACGTTATGCACGTTATGCAGCTTTGAATCGCACTCACTTAGAATATGTACAGTAATGACACTGGCCGTTTATTGGCTGTGTTCTTCCACCTCAGATTCCCACAGGGTGGTTTTATGGTTTAGAGCCAGCGAGAGCAGTGGGAGTCATTCTGTGTTGTGTTTCTTTGCCCCAGTCGCAGGGAAACAACAGTAAAAACAGTGTAGTAAGCAGCAGCAGCACCAAAGACAGCAGCATGTCATCTTCAGCACCAATGGTACCTCATCTCTATATTTGGTTTCCCTTCACCTTGCTTTCTACGGCATCATTTCATTGTTCCCATCTTTTTTAATGTTTAGTACTATGTCGTCACCTTTCTGTCATGTCCCACGTTCGAGTAAAACCTTCTTCTCTGCACTTCGATCTCTCGCTCGTCCTCCATCCTCTGCCTCTCTGCTTCAGTTCTGAACACAAACTGTGATGTTGGCGGTGGATTTGATGACTCTAAAAATTGAACCACTGGCTTGTTTCATTTGAGCGTCTCCCCCGGCTCACATTTTACCCAGATCTCCTGTGGACACCCCCGTGTGTGTGTGTGTGTGTGTGTTTATATATATAGACACGTTTACACAGTGCACAACATCGACAGGTAGACAAATGACTTTCATTTCGCTGTACAGCAGCAGACACTTCAATCTAGCTCAGCCACGTCCTGGTGACTCCTTTATGTGTTTCGACTGCGTCACCTGAGCTTTCTTGATGGTTTGCCTTTGAAGATGTGCAGGGTTATTGCAATTTGTTAGAAAGCAGAGCTCAAAAACTCAAAAGGCTGAACCTGTACTACATCAAAAGAAAAGAACGGGGCTCACGTTTACAAAGTGTTCGTCAATATGTGAACTGTAAACGTTGAGGACTTCTGGGTAAAACAGGAGCTGGCATGGACAGGTAATAGAGAACTCATTATATGTATGAGGATGCAGCCCCTGTGTTCATATATGTAATTGAATGAAAGCCAAACAAAAGGTGCTTGTTTTTACCTTTAGCCTCCATTGCACCTCCCTCTTCGGTCTATGTGTTAAGCTAAGCTAACACGCTGCTCCAAACAAACTCTACATACTGATAGCAGTATTAATCTTCTCTTTTTCTACACTCCAAATTCTACATGGCACCTTTTTCCACTGATGAGTCTTGCACTCAGAAGCCAGATACTAAACTTTCAAAATTGGGACCGAGGCACTGAGCTAAGTAAAACATTTCCTCAGACTGTGATCAGATTTTCCAGTCTAAACTCCCCCATAGCTGGGCTGGTCTGCAGTTTAGGGGTAAAGACCATGAACGACAGCATCCTGCCGTGTCTCAACTGTAGGGACTAAAGGCATAAAATACCCCAAAACTATTAAAATTACCCATAATCCAATGTGTCATCGATGGGGCTGCATGTTCTACTGTAAGGTGGTAGTGCTTGGATGTTGGGTCCAGTGTCGATCGGGATCAGGATCCTGATTGTGTGACTTAAACCACCACACTGTGGGTTTGTTTTCCAAACAGTGTCGTACTTGGAGCTCTTGAATCGTGCTCAATGCTTCTGTGTGTGCAGGGTCAAGGGTGAGGATGAGGAGTGGCTACACAAACACACAGTCACCACGTCTAATGCAGCGATTACACCATATAGGAATCACATGGTCATACAGTAACTCTGAATAACTCACTATGTTGACTACAAAGCCTTCTAGTAATGATTATTTACTTGCTAGCTATAGTAATCTAGCTGAGCATTTATTTACTTTGTTAGCATTTAGTCATTTCCTTATATTTATAATGTGGTCAATATCATTGAAAGTTCTCATATGTACACAAATCAGCGTGGTAAGATTTATTTATGAAGTCTTTAGCTGAATCAGGAAATTTATGTGACAACCATCAGTCTTTCCCTTCAATGTGATGCACACATGTCTCTGCTGAGTGAACTGGGTGTTCTTTTAAAGTGACAGCAGCACCTCCAAAACACGAAAAAATGGGAATATATTGGCCTCAGTTTACAATTTTATTTCCTCTGCAGACACATTTCAGTGAACAGGCGTTCATCCCTCTATAGTGCAGGCAATAAAATGGTAAACTGAGTGCATATTATTGTTGTTTTTGGAGTGTTTGCTGCAGTAGTACAGAAATGCATCAGTATTCATCCACTTTCTTCACTTTATACTTGAAGTAATGCATGTCTCTTTGGAGACTTTTAATTATTTAAGGCCATATTGGATATATCAGCTTCCAAGTTAAGTACCATAACTTCCAGGTGACATGAAAACACCATCAGCACCAGCACTCGCACTTCCATGAACCTGCAGTCACTCACAGACTCCTCCTTCTCCTCCTCCTCTTCCTCCTCCTCAGCCATGGCCCTGAGTGGGTGAATATGTGCTTAGCTGTGTTCACGGCTGTTTTGATGCATTTTGGAGACTCTAAAATGATCCTGTAGCCCACAGTGGTTGAATGGGGTCCAGACTCACGCTGAGCGCCTTGACTTCTACAGTCATCGATCTAATCACCATAAATGCTCCACAGCCTCTGTTTCGTAGCTCCCTGTGCTTTGTTTTGGTGTGCGCACACGTGTCTTATCTTTGTGGTCATGGGATATGTTGATATTCCCTGGCGCTCCCACCCTCGTTCCTCCCCTCTCCCCTCCATCCCATCCCTGCATGTTAAAGTGTTTCCTACCTCCCCCCAGGAAGCCCAGACAACTGTTGTACACAACCCAGCTGACGGCACCAAGGTAAGCCGTTCCTTCTGCCACCAGTAGCCACCAGCCACTAGCCACTACTAATGCTCAGGTAACTTGTGTGGGATTTTCTCTAAATATACCTCATACATGACCCAATAAAAATAAACACAAATAAAAGAGCATTATTTTGCCTCCTGATGCGACAGTAGCAAGCCACTGGAATAAATGTAAACTTTCCATGTTTTATTAGAACCAATTGATGAATGAATTAATGAAAAAACTAAATTTGAGCCAATATCTGTAGAAGCCATGAGAGCTTTAGTCCTCAGTTCTTATCTGGTTGGACCAATCAGCAGCCTTTGACACAGTGAACCACAGCGTCCTGGTATTTGTACTTTCTTGGTTTGAATCCTATCTCACTGGGCCACTCCTTCAATGTGTCATGGCAAAAACAAACATCCGTATCACATCCTCTATTGACAGGGGTGCCCCAAGGTTCAATACTGGGGCCCCTTCACTTTGCACAAAACACATCAACTTATTGGGTGAAGTTATTCAGTTGCATTGATTCTCATATATTTTCTACGCAGATGACAGCCAACTGTACCTGTTGATCGGAATTGATTACACAGTTAAAGTATATAGTTGTTCCAGTGGTACCCTTCAGGATTCATACAACATCAGAGCTGATTTCTAATGTATATTTAAGAGAAAATCCTACACTGCCTCTAACAGCAGCACAAGCACTATACTATACCTTTAAATCCTCATCCAAGGCCTTTTACTAAAACAGGAACCAGCCCCCACTCTACTAGCACTGCCGTGTTAGTGCACAAGCTTGTGTAATAGTAGAATGATTATGAAATGCCCATGCTCTTACACAATTTTCTTTACATTGACACTTCTCTCACAATACGTTGCCTCACTGGCTTGCTAACTCTTTTCACAAGCAGTTATATGCTGACATGCACTTGCACACTCCTCCCTATTAAAACTAACTAACAGGATCTCAAAACGCTCACACAAACACACTTTGTTGCTTCGATGTGTGTGTGGCTCTCTGCGCTTCCCCTTCGCTGCTGTCCTGGCTGGTTTGTGCTCCTGGGAGGGAGTCGTCCACCCGTTCATTTGTCCGTCAGGTTGTCTGTGTGTCCATACGGCCAAAGCTTCCCAATCCTGTCTTACTTAAACGATTTAAAAAAAAAAATTTGTCTTGCTCTTTCTCTTTTTGCCCCCCTTTATCCATCTCTCTCTCTCTCTTGGTCCACCCGCTCCTCTGTCCATCTCTCCTTTCTTTCTGTTTGACAGGGCTCCACAGAGAGCTGTAATAACACAGAAGAGGAGGAGATGAAAGGTAGGAAAGGTACTTGTCAAACTTTCACCTACTCTGCATGCCTCTTTTTCTTCACTTTATATCTGCAGATCAGATAGAAAAGTATTACAACAGATCTAAAAATGACTTTTTTCCTCTTTATACTCGGAAGTAATGCATGTCTGCTGACTGGAAAGAGGTTTCAGGTAGTCCAGTAAGTCCAGGGAAAGCAAATGTGGCTCAAACTGTCTTATGTAAACTCTTCCCTGCATGTATGGGGAAACATACAGTGCTGCTTCCATTGTTGTCTCTGTGCAAAGTAACAATATGGTGGTGTGTTGTTAGTTGGCTCATCCCGTTCTCTTGGAGACACGAAGCAGAATGAGATTAATCGTACAAGCAAGGGTGCACTGCTCTTACAGTATTTACATCCAGATCTGCACAGGCTTAGATAAAGCATCCCTTTAATATGACACATCTAAGGCTCACCATCGGCCCGACCATATGTGGGTACCTCTGCCTCATTTTGATTGTCAGTGTGTGTCAGTGTGCATGCCAGCACCACACAGACCACCTAAGCCTTTAATTAGTCATCTGCAGCTCAGGGAAGACACCTCACTGTTTTCAGTTGAATGAAGTAGGACAGAGCTACGTGCAGCTTTCGAGCAAACAGTTAATCCAGTTACTTGAGCAGCTTTACATTAGGTTTACCAGCACTCGGTCTTATAGTGGATGGTCACTGACGTGCAATTGAGAGGCTGTTGTTCCTGTTTCTCCTCTGTCTTTCTCTGTGTGCTCTTAGTTCATGTCGCTTTAGATGAAAGTGAAAAGGATTGAATGTAACTTCTGCTGTCTTCTTTCAAACACAAAACACTTTGAGGATGCATCAGCTCATCCATGTGCACCATCAGGGTTTCTAAGAGACTATAAGTCAACAACTGCAACGTTTTATGAAGCAAATATATTGCTAAGTGTTCACTAGTTCCAGCTTGATGAATGTTATGATTCGCTGCTTTTCCTTTTATATGAATGAAAATTAAACGTCATGGATTTTCATGGAAGTTAGAAGATAATATATTCATAAAATCTAAATATTAATATAGATAGATGAACATATGGACTCTCTGCCCATTTGCATCAGTTTGTAATTGTATTTTTGTCTTGTGATTGGGGGGCGGCAGTGTCTGTCTCTGAATCTACTACTAGCACAGACAGTGCAGTGTTAAGCCAGTGCAGCACTATTGAGGAACGCACTCCAACCCTGTCTCCTCCTCAGTGCCCACCACTCACCTGTAAGTTGGCAGCAGTTTACCTGGTTTTACTCTCAGCTCTGACCTTTGTGTCCTCCTGGCCTTTTCCTCTTATGCTCAGCAACAGATGTTCAGCAAACAAATCTTCCCTTCAAGCAAAACACGTCATGTTGATGGTAAAATAAAAAATAAAAGCCTCAACATGAAAAAAGGGAAAAATCTGACCTCTTCACTTTTACGTTTCCCCTCCTGTGCTGCCATCTACTGGCGTCCAGGCCTGGTTGCGGATTACTCTTCCTCTGATTGTCCTCTAAAACTGAGTGTCTCCTCACTTCCTGCAATCACTAAACACTTGATATACACCGATCAGCCATAACTGATTTAGCCATATAAACATTTATTATAAACAGTTTTTATTGTTGTGATTGATTGGTGTATATCCACGGCCCGTTTTAAGACTCATTCTTAATCAGTAGTATTTTAATATGAAACTTAATGTGTAGTTACCTGTTATAGCAGGTTTGTGTACTTTGTGCAGGATACATAATATTAAATGTCTTGTAAATGGATGTAAACAGGCTCCTCGGCTTCTCAGCTTTGCTAAATATAACTTTATTTCACTGGGATGACTTGTACCTGCGTGCAGCTGGTCCCCTGCAGGAGGCTGTTAGCAGCCCCACAGTCCCTGTAGCTCAGACCAGTCCAGCTCAGAGCTCCTGTCCTCAACCAGAGTCGCCTCTGACGCCGCTCGCAGGCGGCAGCGGTGGCAGCAGCAGCAGCAGCCTGCAGCAGAGTAAGTGTCAGGCAGGTCGTGTGGTGCTTGTGCAAAGGCTCCTGAAGCAGTGTTCATATGGTCTGTTTGAATGTCCTGTGGTGTCTTTTGAAGACTCTATGAACACGGTCAGATGCAGGTGTGTGTCGCTCTCCAGGCTCAGCAGCTGCACAAAAAAGCTGTTCATCCAGGTGTGAACCCTGGAGTGTGTTTGCAGTTTGTGCTTCTCTGGTGTTGTGTACGTCAGTTTTCTTGACTCCTGTGATTCTCACTCTCACGGTTTCTGGTGTATTTGGTGCAGATATGACTTTAAACTGGACTCTTTTCCCATTGGTGGATTGTAGTGGTTTGGGTTTGTGTGTGACACTGTGTCGGTCAAGACGAGTGTTTCCTTTTTTTCTTTCCTCACTCACGTGGACTGGAGTGTGTAGTGTATATTGTACAGTCCGACTTCAAATGTCACTGTCATTATTTCGGCAGCCTGCCATGTGATGAGCTTATTTCAAATGTCAAAGGTTTTCAGCCTGGTAAAGACAGTGAGAGTCAGTGAAGGCATCGGTGGTATTTGCATGTTCAACCTCCAAATGATCTCTAACTTAAAACCTCCTCCGGTCATCCCTCCTCCTCCGCCTCCTCCCCCTCTGTCTGTCCTTCCCTTTCTCTTCAGCTCGTAAACAGGAGATAATCAAGATGACAGAGCAGCTGATCGAAGCCATCAACAACGGGGATTTTGAGGCTTACACGTAAGTTTGTGAAACATTTTACCACAAAGAAACTTTTATTCTTGTTCAACACACACACACACACATATCACTTCATTTTAGGTTCAGCTCTAGGACAAAACCTCAATGTCACGTCACCTGTTCTGCATCATTTAGCTCACATCACACTTCACCTGCAGGATAAATGCAGATTCAACACATTTCAGTAACAGAAAAAAAAGCCAGTGTGTTTATTTTTGGTTGTGTTTTGCTTTGACAGAAGAATCTGTGATCCTGGACTCACTTCTTTTGAGCCAGAAGCTCTTGGAAACCTGGTGGAGGGCATGGACTTCCACAAGTTCTACTTTGAGAATCGTATGTGCAGTTTCAGTCCTACTTGTAGATTTTTGAAACAATCTTTATATGAGTTGTTTTGTCTTTGATTTTAGAGACACACTGTGACACAATAGTTCAGCCAAAAACAGTTATTGTGTGCGATAGTATGAGTTCAAGAAACAGGTCAAATCTGCATTGGGACAAATTATTAGGTAAAATCTAGATTAATGATAAAGCAAATGACAACATGGTTCTTGAGGAAGAGAGGAGTTTTCATACAGAGCAGATATTTACTTCTTTGAAGCTGGGCCAGTGAATCATGTGCATATTTTGCTGAGAAATCATTAAATTGATTATCAGATGAATGAATGAATCATCGCAGATTTCCTTTCATCCATTGAGAAATCGATGATATGAATTAATGGGCAGCAAAGATAAGAAATGTTAATAAATTTCAAAGACATATGAAAAGCATGCATTTAATGTCAATTTGAGATGTCACCACGTGTTGCCAATAGCAGTTATAATATGTCCAAGACAAGTGTAGTTAATTATTTAAATCCAGTAACAAACGGCTGACCTTTACTTCTCTATGATCTCTACGATATCGGTCCCACAGTGCTGAGTAAAAACAGTAAGCCGGTGCACACCACCATACTCAACCCTCACGTGCATCTGATCGGTGAGGATGCCGCCTGCATCGCCTACATCCGCCTGACGCAGTACATGGACACCCAGGGCCGGCCGCGCTCCTGCCAGTCGGAGGAGACGCGCGTGTGGCATCGCCGCGACGCCAAATGGCTCAACGTGCACTTCCACTGCTCAGGAGCGCCGGCTGCACCGCTGCAGTGAACCCAGCACCTCAGGCCCAGGTGAGGAGGCCACACTTGAAGCTTGAAAGGATAGTAACAGTTTTATGCTGCATGTGAGGTTTTTATTGTGTAGCATTTTCTTTTTTTTTAAAGCCGTGATACGCAGCTCGTAGCCTTGACGCTTTATTGTCGTCTCCCCGTCCTCACACTCAGTGCTGCATTAAATCTGAGACTGAAGTTCACTGAAGGTGAAACAGTCAAGTGTCTGTAATAAAAGACAAATAGACCACAAACAAAGCTACTGCAGATCCTGGTGTGGTTACACGTTATTATAACTCCACGTTATTAATCTTAGTTATGTATTTTATCATCTGCTAAGCATTCTTCCTTTGATAGTAATCAGTAAGTAATTTATAAACAGTTATAATTATTCAACCCTGGATTAATAAGACCGTCTATAATAAAACATTTGCTAACAGACATTAAGAATTGGTTCAAGTCTAAATCGCTGCACAGTATGTTAAGTGCTGCATAAATGTAAGTCTAAATAGTTTATTCTTATTCCTAATTGATGTAAGACTTAGTTTATAAATGTTGAATGCATCATTTATTTAGTATGAAAATACTCTTATCATTAAACACAGTATAGATGAGCCAATTAATCAAGAGTTGAACATTTCTAACCTTGTTTATAACTTACATTAATCAGTATCAATGTAGGTTCAATTCTTTATAAATTATGAATGAAGTATTGAATAATGTTTAAAAGTATGAGTTTATAAGCTTTGCTTTAGATTTTTTTTTCCTTTTTTTAAGATAATTTGAAATCCAGTTTTCAGATTTTTTGTGGACTCTACTGTAGGTCCATATAAATGACATCAAGTCAATCTATTCTTCTACATGTGAAATTATGAAATTCATGACACATGTTTGAGGTTTTTGTGAATGAAACTTGCTCAACACAATCAGAGCAGAGCAGCTTTGGGGACACTGATTAGGCTAATGATCAAGAACACAACTCTCCATGGACAGAGGAGACTCATCAGGCTGAAAACAACGCTGCACATCATTAAGTCTGAGTTAAAGCCGACTCGCACACTAACCCCTCATTCTTCTTCCTCCCTCAGCTTTGCCTGATCTCTAAAGCTGTTTGGAGCATTTATTCTCCGTGGTTGGATTGGTACCTGGATCCTGGCCGGGGACGAGGCTGCTTGGAAAAGTTGTAAAAACCCAAAAGAGGGGGAAAATTACATTACAATAATAAAACAAAAACAAACCAACCAAACAAAAAACAAAAACAAACAAAAAAAACACATATATCAAAAGCTCGACTGAATGACTGACCAACACCAATCCAGTCCAACCTTAGCTAGATGATGTTGGGGCTCGGCTGACGTCGGCCCCCCACTTTGCAGGTGGTGCATGCTTCTGGTGGCAACACAGGGGTGGTGCTGTCTGGTCCTTCTCTCCCATGGCCTTTATTTCCCCATCTTTGTTTTTTGTCTGCTGTCTGGAAAAGTATTAACATGTTTTTAAAATATAAATATAAATATATATATATAGATATATATATAACAACAGAAAAACAAGTACACTTCACACGTATAGTTACTGGGGGGGGGGTTGGGTGGTGAATAAGTGGGAAACTTGCAGCAGCAACAGCAGAATGTCGACTTTAATAGAAGTATTGTTTGTTTTACAGTTAACAGGTAAATGTAGGTGGGTTTCTGGGAACAGGAGTAACTAATATCAACGTAATATCAGAGTAAACGCCCGTTTTAAGTGTCAGGTCTGAGCATCTGTACACAACGTTTTAAAAAGGGGGTTGAAGACCATGTGATATGTTACTGAAGGGACCTTTATTTTTATTTTGTGTCTTTTTGTATTATGTGTTATTAAGCTGTTTGATTTTTATCTCCTGAATGATGTATTTTAAAGTATTTTGTGTTGAAAAAGAATCATTTTTAATCGAAAAGCGGGATTTTATTTAACAGAGTTGTGTATACATAGATATTTATATTGAGGTTAAAAAAAAGGGGGAGGGAAGGGTTGTGATTTTCTTTCTGGGTGAAGGGAGGGGGAGCTCAGCATGAGAGTGTGGGGTGTTTTCTTTTTTTCTGCGTTGAGGTCCCGAGGTGTAAATACAAACACATACCATGCATGCACATGCACACGCCATGCATGCTCATGCATACACACACACACACAAACACAAACACACACTCAAGGTCACAGTGCTCCAGACCTTAAGGGTTGAGCCTCTCTTGGGCTTTAGACACAAACGTCCAGGCCAGCTCATCCTGAAGTTGCAGAGGGCGTCCACCTTGTCTGCCCTGCAGTGTTTGCAGTAGAACATTAGGAGGCGCCATCGGTCCAAGTCTAAAGCTCCTCACATCTGTGAACTACCTATTGTTAAAAGCACGGGGGGAAAAAAAACTACCCTCACGTCGACTTTTCACTTTACTTTGAATCCATTTTGGTGTGAAGCTTGTTTTTTATGTGAACTGTCTAATGGCCTGTACTGTTTCTGCACAGACACTTAAGACTTGATGCTGTTTTGCGTTCGCTCTTCTGAGGGAGTGAACCTTTCTGCAACTTCAGGGTTACGCTCGCCAGAACCTTTTCCCCTCCCACCCCGCCCCGCCCCGCCCCGCCCCTACCTCTGCCCATTTACTTCCATCATTCCTGCCTCTCACTCTCTGCACATCTGTTAACTCTTGTGACCTTCTCTAACCAGCCCCATCGCTGTCTCTAGTAGCACCATACCGTGTGTGACGATGACGATGAAGATCACGATGATGATGTCACCCTTATGCCTGTCTCTTGTTTGATTGTGTTCTTTAAAAAGTTGTGTATATTGTCCGTCTTGGCTTGCTGTTGCTGTACTTCTGTGTGAAGTCCTGGCACTAGTGTTAAAAAAAAAAAAAAAAAAAGCATGAAAAATTTTAAAAAGGGAATGCAGCTGAGGGATTGGACACAAAAAAGAAGAAGATGAAAAAAAGAGGCATCATGGGAAGTGGGCTCTGCCAGCTCAAGGGTTGTGGGACCTTCGCTGATGGCAATCAATGGATTTTCAGTCCCTTTTGTCCCAGTTTCTGTTGTAAATGTCGTAGCTGTTAGTGTTTTGATGTTGGGATTTTTATCAGTTGTTTAAGCCAGAACTATTTAAAAAAAAATGAAGGGTTGAAACTGACAGAGGCTTCGACTGCCACAACCCTTGTGTTTTCTTTTTTTGGTTTGTTTGTTCCCTCACACACTGATTAACACACAAACGTGGGGCAAAAAAAAACACTTAATTACTCTTCGGTGGCTGATTTAAATATTGAAATCCACAACATCATATAAGCACATGAGGTCAGTGACTCTCCCTTTAAGGAGGACAAAACCATTTCTCTGTGTCAGTGATTGAAACTTTGCAGCACTGTGTGTGTGTTTTTTTTTTTTTTTTTTCTCCACTGTCGTATAAAACTTTGTGAGTGTATGTGACTTTGTACCGGCGGAGGGACGAGGCCTTTAGTGGCGTCTCTGCTAGTATCTGTGGTGGCAGAAAAACCACACTTTAATGCTTCGAATCATCACATATCATGTCTACGTATACATACGTGCACTGACACAGTCGAGCAGATTTTGAAATATTGTTGTGCATCCCCCGGCCCCCATCCTACTGTATCGACCACCTGTGCTTCTCTCTCTGAGTGCTGTGACATATCTGACATGCCATGAAAACTGTGCCCCCTTCCCTCTCCCCCTCAGTACCCACACACCCCCACACACACACTTTTGCACCATGACGATGATGCGTTGTTAAAAAACCAGTACTGAAACTATGTGATGTTTTTTATGGCTCTAAGTAGTTCTGTTTGTGCTGTGGCCGCCGGCCCCCGTTGTCTGTCTGTTGATGCCACCGATCTGATCTGATCTGATCTGATAAGACAAGATGCTTTTTTTCTTTCATTGTGTTAGAGTGTGTGTCACCACAGTCCTGGTAAATGTTTGAATCAAAGAGTTGAAACTGATCTGAAGGAAACGACAGATGCAAACTCCTTCTGCCAAAGTATTTGATCAAAGTTAAAATCAGCAGTTTTGTTAAATATAATAATAATAATAATAGATTTTATTTGTATGGCGCCTTTCATGGCACTCAAGGTCGCCTAAATGTGAAGCTAAACAGCAGAAACCAGCGTTGCAACATAGATTTAAGTCACTTCTTTCTTTGTAGTTTCTATTTCACTGATTCATCTTTGTTCAAAACATTCTTTCTTCTTTTTTTTAAACTGATCCCTATTTTACTGCATAGCCTTGCAGATTAGTATTTGTTGAGTTTTTATATTTTTGACGCGTTATCCTGAAGTACACTTTGCTCATAAAATCGAATCATCTTATTGTGAAGTGCAGGGAGGCAAAGAAACAACATAATCATTGTGACATTTTATCA
The DNA here is from genome assembly GCF_905171665.1 of Trachurus trachurus. Classification (NCBI taxonomy): domain Eukaryota; kingdom Metazoa; phylum Chordata; class Actinopteri; order Carangiformes; family Carangidae; genus Trachurus; species Trachurus trachurus. Next base: position 10,131,342 of record NC_139906.1, read on the forward strand.
CTGAAAGTTCAGATTTAAGTGCAGCTGCATTCACATATCAGATTTTTTTTCTCCCTTCAGGTTAAAAGAAAATAAATTTGCAAAATTAGGAGTGTGAGGTTTTCCAGTCTTCTAGTTCTCTGTTTTCTGGAATCTGAATTTGGGATCCTGGAAAAAACAAACAAACTTTGAACTTGAAATTATCTCCTTGAAATCAACTGAAATCACATCCATTCATTAAGAATGTCACTGAGATCCAGAGTAATGTAATAGATTACATTTTAAAATATAGTAATATCAATTTTTAGCTTCGCTGTTGTTTATACGACACAAGACCAAATATATAGTATTAGTTTATTAGTACATAGTTTACACAGATGTACTGTGGACATAAGGTAACAGCTGGCTACAAGAGAAGGATCAGTCTCAAGTTGTTTTCTGTTGTTTAGCTTCATATAAATTTGAATTTTAATGTTTAAAAAACGAAAAGCAAAAAGCTGCATAGTTCATCTACTTTGGCAAATGTCTAATATATCAGAATAAAAACATGACCTGACTGGAGTGAGGGAACCAAAAGATTCTTGAGATGCTTAAAACAAAACAATGACAAAGGAAAATCAAACACCACAATCTTCAACAACAGCAACACTATATATGCAGTTTTACAAATGGAAGAAATATGCATGTCTACTTTCTGGTAATTTTTCACTGTTTACTTGATAAAGAAATGGAAATCTATGTTACTTGCATCCTCAAGGTTATGAAATGGCTCTGTCTGACGAAATCAAGTGATGTTATCTCACATTAAAATGCATAAAAGATTAGTCAAAGCCTTAGCTTGTGTGTGCCCCTTTACGAGTCAGTTTATTGCATTGTAACCTTATACTGAAGGGGCTACATATGTCTACTTTTTGAGTTTCAATTGGATGCTGGATTTTTGCATGACCATACAGTTAATAAAAATCATACATTTAAAACTACCAAGTGTTTGTTTGGCTGGTTGTTCTTCATATTGTTATTATTGGAATCTTAAAGCATATTTAATAAAATAGCATTTCAATACTGTCGTCCACTTCTCTCTTGTTGCAGCTTCATACACAAACACATTTGGTTTTTATAAGTCGATAATCTGCAACTGAAATAGTCCTGGGTGATAATTCACTGCAGTTAAATTGTTCATGAATTTTTAGATTTACTGTATAATATTAATATTTAAACCTACAGTGTTTAAATGTTGAGTGTATACATTTAAACCTTTTTAATTAATCATTTCTTGCCACAGGGGGGCAACTGACCTTTTGCATGGTCTGTTCTAGCTGCAGTACTGACAGTTGCCTCTAAGGGACGCCACAGACCAGACAAATCAACCTGAAGCTGAGTAGCACAGCTATTTCAAGCACCATCAATGAGATACTATTGAAGAAGCAGTGGAAATAGCTTTTTCCAGGACTAAAATATGTTTAAAATGTAATTTCATAACTACAGTCAGATGCTTTTATGTACCGTTTGATTCCACCTCTTCATATGTTACAATATCCAGTCCTAATGAGGGGACAAAATGCAATGTTCTCAATTTGTGTAAAAACTTTAATTCAACAGTTTATCTTAAGTACATTAGGTTAGAGGTGTGTTAAAGCAGCCCCTTCCCCTACATAGGGGGCCAGACTTACAGACCAACACCTGTGTTGTGTTGTCTAGTTGAGTGGCTCAGGGCCCATTTGAAATGTTGGTGGCCGACGTCCAGCTCTGTAACAGGGAGGGCGCAAAATAATGTCAGGATGCAATTTGTGAAAAATCATTTTGTTTTAGAGAATTTAAAAACCTGAATTATATTTATATCTTTTTGACAAAATCACAGTTTTGAAAAGGATTTATTGGTCCACCTGTTAAACTAGAAATGAAGCTCAAATACAAATCATTTAATGGTCATTTTGTGTTTTACCATCACCAATTTATATCTTTTTGTTAATTTTATACATCACATGCATGATCTTTCTTTCTTTTTTTTTATCTGTGTGGTCAAATTGCACAGTTTAGATCATTTGGAGAAATGTCTGCTCTATTCCAGCTGTACAGAGTGAATATACAGATTTTTGAAAATGGATCTATCACATCTTTAAGTGCACTTCTCCGAATGAAACATCCCAGTGCTTAATGCAGTGCAATCTGGGGAAGGGAAGATCAATCAGAACCACCATGTTCTTCTATCACCTGGACATTTAGGTCTGTAGCTCGGCATCAAACAGAAACGAGGAGAGGACACAGTAAGTCTTGATGAGTTTTAATTACATCAAATGGATTTATGTAAAAGTGGAAAAGGAGGAAAACACTGGGTCTCGTCACCACCATCATGTTCAACGTCACAGCAACAGAAATGTGCACATGTTCTGTATGTAGCGGGCAGGTTGCAGGTCACCTATACTCCAGTCGGTCAAGAAGATTTATAAACAGGAAGTAGATACATGATGATATTGTGAGAAAGTTAAATGCTGCTAATGAACTGTGTTGATTTTTCTTTATAGAGCAGGATAAGAAGCTAAAGATGTGATGACTTGTTCCATGAGCTACTGTACGATGATATAATATTACTGAAGCTAAGATGAAGTGTGTAACGTTCCGTTTCATATAGGTGACCTGAACGCTCCCAGGATGACTCTCTCTCTCTTGCTCTCTCTTGCTCTCATCACACATCAAGCTTCACTCCTGATTGGCAGGCAACCAGTGCCAGTCACACAGCTGTAATGGCTTCCAGTCCCGAGTCCTTTTGGCATCCCCCACTCGACACTGTCCTCCTCTTTGATTGGACAAAGGGAAGTGGGGGTGATTGGCTGATTGATTGCTCCATGCAAATGGTGATTCTTCAGTCTGACAGGAGGTTCAGAAATGTTTGTGCTGACATGCGTTGACAATGGTTAAGAAGAGTCTGACTGAATGTCTTTTTTTTTTTTTTTTTGCTTGTGCATGCTGCCCGTTTACAAAATCAATGATTGTTTTTGTTTTTTTCCCCATGATCATGGTGTCGGGCAGAAGAAGGTCCGGCTTGATCTGAAGTTGCACAGAAGAGGTCCAAAATGGAGTCATCAGTCTGGTTAGAGATCGCCCTTTTGGCTGCTGTGTGAACATTGGCACTTCAATCTTTAGTCCGTAGAGACTAGTGCACATAGGAGTCCGTCACACTGAAGGACACGTGGCAGTGCAATCTGCCACAGCAGTCTTTATAGAAAAAAAAAACTGTCACCACAACATTTTCTTGTATTTTTCTGTTGTTTCCTTGATTCAAGGAAGAAAAACAAAACAGAGAAGGAAGCCACTTTTCTCTACTCAAGTGTCCTGGGTTTTAAAAAATAAAAAACAAAGAGGGAAGAAAAGGAAAGTGGGGATATACAATCTTTTCTCACTGTAGACGGTCTCAGCAGATTAACTCTACTAGGCTTCAGACACACAGCTCCAAGGCCACCTTTATCTCTGTGTCCCCGGCGAGCAAAGAGGAGTGGAAAGAGTAAGAGAAGAAAGAAAAGAAGAAGAAGACAGGTTAGAAAAATTAAGAAGCCAAGTTGGATGGAAGAAACAAAAAAGAAGACAAAGGAAAAAAAACAGAGGGAGAAGAAGGTTAGAAGTCAGAAACAGTGTCAGTGATGAACAAGAGGAGACGGCAGCAGCCAGCGTCTTATACATGCATTCTCAGGGGAAGGAGGAAGAGGAGGAAGAGGAGGAAGAGGAAGAAGAGGAAGAGGAGGAGGAGGAGGGGGAAGGATTTCAGTGCTACACCAAAGCCATGCAGCAACAATAAGCAGCCTGGGAACGGTAGAGAGCCGACGCTCAGCTCAGCGGTCACCTCTACCACCATCACAATAAGCATCAAGGAGCAGAGACACGGTGCTGCTGGAGCCGCCGGCCGGGGTGGTGGGGGGGGGCAGGGGGTTTGAGACGGGGGCACAAATGTTCATCCACTCGGAGCAAGGTGGTAAAATGGCCCATATGCCATGCAGACCAGGTCCCATCAGGCTCAGTGAACAGGCGTTTGTCACCATGGGGACAGTGGGGGCGACGGACAGGACAGTGAGGGAGTGAAGGAGGATGGGGGGGGGGGGGGGGGGGGGGGTAACAGTTTAGAGAAGCAGGGGAAGCAAGTGCATGGCAGGATGGACGACATCTGTTACACCATGTTTCAGGTTCCCATGGAGACAAGACCGAACGCCCCTCCCCTCCCCTCCCCTCCCCGTCATCCCACCCCTCCTTCTTCCTCCCACTCGAGCAGCACTCACTCACCACGCGCTCACAGCATGGTAGCAGACAGACGAGGGTGTGGGGGGTGGGGGTGGGGGGGGGCAGGGTTTAGCAGCTTTGCTGCGGCTCCCCGCTCCTGCTTTTAGACTTTCTGCCCTCCTCATCTGTAGGACAAAGGCAACGTTCATGTTACATCTGCAGACAGCGACAAGAACACTTTCATTTTACTGTACACCTGCATTAACTGTAGATGGAGATAAATACAACAGAGCAAGTTCAAACGAGGAACTACATGAGTACAAAAGCAGAAATAAATAAGGATCTAGATGCAGACAGTTGGACTAATATTGGCACATGAAGCAGTGCTCGTCTTTGATTATAACTTAATGATTAATCTGTACAAGATCTTGTCAATCTAAAATACATAATCAAATATTATCCATTCTCATGTTGGGGCATGTTGAGATGGGTAAATAAAAGTTTCCAGAAACGAAAAGAAATGATGTTAGCTTCATTCACAAAACAATCTGACCACTGCAAACTCTTATCAACTTTCTCTAATGACTCTCTCTTTCAATAACTCTGCCTAAAACTAAAATATATCAATCACTCTGACTATAATATTCCACCACCTCCACTCTCAACTTTCACTTCACCAACTAAATCCTCTCCTCAGATCATTATGGGAATGAAGCTTCATCATTTTTGTCACCAACCCACCACAGAGCAAAAGCCCCGGTTAATATATGTCAAAGAAAAATACAGAAAAGGGTGTAAAAAATGTATGAAAACAAACACAATACACACCGTCAATAGAAACCAAAAGAGGATAAAAAATAAACATTTTGATCACGGAAATCAAAATGAGCGTTTCAGGTCGAACCGAGACAGAACAAAGCCATGCAGTTATAACGCAGCAGTGAAAAGATTCTCCTGTAAACTAAAACGTCTTGATAAACATTAAGTGACCAGTGGATCTATTATCTGGCATATTGAAAGACTTTACTGTCCCACAATGCTTTGCTCCTCGACAGAAACAGGTATTTCTGCTTTTTCTTTATGGCTCAATCTCCCAACATTTCTGCTTCTGTAGCTCGTTTGCGATTGAAGCTAGAAACAAAAATATTAATATTTAGTCTTAAGTGTGATGTACAAATCCACAACAGCAGATAATAGTCTAGTGTTAGCCAGTGAAACAATATAATGTGGAAACAATAATGTGGTAAAAAAGGAAAAAAAAAAGCTGCTGGACGGAAGAACAAAGTTAACCAAAGTCCGACCTTAGAGAACAGAACGGGACAGAAAAAAAAGTCAGAACGGGAAAAACCAAACGGAACATAAAACCAAAAACAGCAAAATCACCACCAGTCAGCACCATGGCAAACAGAAAAGCATGAAACCAATACACCACGAGGAGATAAGACAGTGCTCTGATCAATACATGCAGAGGAGGATCCGTCCGTTCATTGGTCTTTAGGTCAAGTCTTATATATATAAAAGTATCAGCAGGCCAGAACCTCCCCGTCTCTCACACACACCCGTACTCATACCACAGGGACTGGTTTTCCTCTGCGCTCAGCGACTGGTCCGGATCATTCACATTCACATGATCGGGGTCGACGGCCGGGCCGGATCTCACCTGGCCGTTTGATTGTGAGCTCTGGTTTTGTGTGGGTTTATTTGCAACGGGTGGGCCGCTGATGTTGCTGACCAAGGTGGGGTTGAGAGACAGGAAGGGGAGGTTTTTGCCTGCTGACTCGCTGCTAAAAATGGAGTCCATGAACACCGACTCTACAGTGAAGGAGGGGCCGAGGAAAGACTCGAGGGTGGAGAGGTCGGGGTCGTCCAGGCTAGAATGGCAGGGTAAGCTGAGGGACTTGGGTAAAGGGGCGGCGGTGGCGGTGGCGGTGGCGAGGAGGGGTCCCGTTAGGTTGGTGCTGTACTCACTGGGTGTGGGCTGGGAGCGGAGCCCGGCCTTGGTGGTGGAGGAAGAAGAAGCAGCGACGGGAGGAGAGGCGTCGACGGACACGGGCTGCCGGCTGTCCTTGGAGAGCAGGTCGTGGATGCTGGTGCGCCGCGTGGTTCCCTCGGCCGTGGAGATGACGCTGCTCGCCCGCGGCAGAGTGGCCGAGGCTGTGGCCGAGTCCAGCCGCTCCGACACCGACGTGGCTTTGCCCTGCAACGACAGGCTGGAGCGGACCGGGACCGAGCCCCTCACCCGGGTGCTCTCCGCCTTCCGCAGCGTCGGGCGACCCGGTTGTCCCGACGACCTCGGCGGGCGGTCGGAGCTGACCAGAGTCGCCTTCCCGCTGGCCGAGCGCAGGATCCCTCGGCCCTTTGTGGAGGTGGTGCGCTCTTTCTGCACGTGTTCGGACGAGGTGGGGAGGCGAGGAGAGTCCACGGTGAGGTTCTCCTGGCTGCCGGACTACAGAGGACAGACACAGATCATCAGTTATCACTGGTGGGGAATAGCGATATGACAAGCAGTAACACTTTATAATAGGGGTTGCACGACTTCAGATTTTTAAAAGTCGACTCTAATGTTATGAAAGTCGAGTCGACGTCGACTAGTCGCTGATGACGTCATTCATATTTTTCCCATCATAAATTACAGGAGGAGGGAAATGCTTGGCAACAATCTGTAGATTATTCACTGACAGACGCTCATGCACAGAAATGAGTCCACAGAACAGCAGCTTTAGCCTATAAACAACAAGCTGTAAATCAGTTTGTTTTTCTGTAACATGCACTCCTATACAAGTGCAAAAGATAATACTGCAGCTACTGTCCGTTAAACAATTAGGGAGGAAAACGACACACAGGCCTCGTCACCATCACAGTCCTGCTCACTCACAGTTTCACTCACATTTTTTTTTGGTTGGTTGTTGCTGTTGTTGGTTGTCGTTGTGCGCGACGTAAAGCTGTCGATATGAGCGGAGTTTTTTTTTTTTTTTTTAATTGCCGACAGCCCGACACACTGGCCGCGGCAGCGCAGCGCCTCACAGGCGCTTGGCTGGTGTCAGGCAGCAGCTTCTCCTGCTCTCTCCGCGCCGGTCAAACATCGACCCGTCTGTAGGCTACAGGTCTGTCTCTAGCGCTGTGTGTATGGATGTGTGTCTTGTGTGCAGACGCAACTGACAAATATCTAGGCGGACAAGCAAACTTAATCATCATTTATTTTATTTTGAAAATCGACCGGATTCTCTCGCCTTTTCTGTGCCAGACTTCCTGTCTGGTATGCGCTCGTTCTATCCAGCTTGACGGCGCTCGTATTTTTTTCATTCAGCGCACTCAGCTGTTGTTTCAAGCCGCTACTCTTGTAGCCTACTGTTACATGATCAGCGACTAGTCGACGTCAAGCTGAAAACGTCATTGTGGAGCAGTAAAGTCGACTAGTCGATTAGTCGACTAGTCTGTGCAACCCCTACTTTATAATAATAAGCATATACTATTAAGCATTAGTTAAACATTAATAAATGCTGAATTCTTCATTTATAACACATGAATACTATATTAGTATGTTGTTATACAGTTAGTGCTTATCAATGATGAGTAAAACATTTTTAACTGTGTTTATAAACTACATACAATTGAGTATTCATGTGTTATAAATAATGGATTCAGTATTTCATGCTTAACTAATGCTTAATAGTGTGTACTTATTATAAAGTGTTACAGACAAGCTGACTTAGACCACTGTGGCCAGCTGTGGCCAGCTGTGGTCACTGGTCACAGGAATTATTACAATGTTTCCATTTCGTGGTGTCAGTGCCTCTGTTTTTTGTTTTGTTTTTTCTCACTATTTTTTGTTTTCATATAACATTCACTCATATGCAGATCGAGAGTGAGTGAGCGTGAGAGAAACACCGGGCGCACACCCGATTTCACATTTGAAGAGAGGAAAAACATGGAGAATATAGGCCTACATATAAAAGTCTTTGTCCCGGGAGTGATGAGGAACTGTCACTGTCAGTTGTCATAAATTGGATATAAACACTAATCACTAAAAATCCTCCCATGTCCAAGGTGGGGAATGACTGAAAAAGTTTGAGAACTGTGAGTTATCATATCTTTTGTTTTTAGTAAAACCCAGTCAACTCAATCTGCTGGCTTTAATCCAACAGACACATTACAGCAACACATCAGCTCTAACTGAGTTAGAGGCCTCACCTCTGCAGGATCGATACCCTCGTCCAGGAACTGCTGCAGGGAAAGCACCTCGTTGCCGGGCGATCCCGTCTTCCTGATCTGGGTCTGGCCCGGGCTGCCGGCGGCGGCGGCGGAGGTGGGCTGCTGCACGGGGCTGCTGCCGCTGCTGGACCAAACCTCCTGGTCTAAGCTCAGGCTGAACTCCCCGCTGCTCTCGCTGTGAGGTCGGCTCAGGCTGCCGTTCAACGTGCCTGTGGGAACGGGAGGCAAAGATTAGATCCACAGAGGAGCTGATCAAACCTCAACTCATTTTTAGTCCACACAATGGTTAATTAGGTTATTTAAAATTGAAAAATATTATTTTACTGCTTGAAATCTAAGCTCATCATCATCTGATCCATCATTGAACAGAAAATGAGACGAGACAAAGACTTTAGGGGTTAGGTTGATAAAAGCCCAACAGGCTGAGAAATGTTAATGTCCCATGCTGAACATATATTTATTTATTTTTTAATCATTTTTAGACCATACCGATGTTAAATTATATTATGGATCATTCTAGTCTATTCCTTCAGAAAACAACAGAAATGGATAAAATCAGTTTGCTAAAACGCAAGGTAACATGATTAAATGTCTTTATTTGTCTGACTCGCTTTACTATTATGTAAATATGCACTCATGAGAACATATAACAGAATTTTGTATTTAAAAAAATGTCTTAAATGATTACCGTAATCATTTTTTTTTAAATAGGGCAATTTATTTCCTTTTCATTGACTAATCAATGGACCAGCTAGTTGTAGCAGCTCTAAAGTGATTAATTTCTCTCCCACAGGAGGGAAAAGTCTGAGCCACAGAGCACCTTAAACCTTAAAGTCGGTCTGAGTAAAGACATGAAAGGCGAAGATAAAGGGAACAAAGGAGGAACGGCAGGAAGAGGTGAGTTAGAGGGAGAGAGGGGAGGGTTAAAGGAAGGAGGTGCGTACCTTTGCCCTCCAGAGGAGAGATGAGGTGGGAGTTATTGTTACTATTACTACTGATGGTCCTGTTGCTATGGAGACTGGTGGGTCTGGTGGCTGGGCAAGGGACGAGAGGGAAGAGACGTGCACACACACACAGTTAGGTTTCATATATATACACATACATGGATCCTCACCAACGTGCACTAACACAAAGAATAGCACGTAGGCGCACGCTAACAGTCTGAGAGCACGGCTCCTGCTGGGGCAGCAGATGGCACATGCCAGGCAGAGGGACAGGCCGGGTGGCTCAGTGCCAGGCTGCATCCCCAACATGTCCAGTTAGTAAACACAAACTACTGACAGAGAGGGCCAGGACCAACCCACCTAAAGGAAAAAAGGAGGGGAAAGGGGAACTAATAGAGACAATACTGATACTGAATAACAGAAAGAGACAATAGAGTGGAGGTAGAATAGTAGTAAAATAAAATTGGCATGCCTTGGATCCGGTGCAAGACTGAGTGGGGAGAGAAGGAGAAAGTGAGAAGGAGGAAAAAGAAAGGGAGTGGTGACAATGTGACCTTGCTCTTCCCGGTGTTTAGTGGGGGACAGTTTCAGCAGGAAACCAGGGACCGTGACAGCATTTCAAACTGGTTTTCAGGACACGGCTGACACCAGATTAGAATTTAAAATGAATCTTTCCACCAGTGATTCCACCAGTATTAAAAGGTTTCTTTCTACTTGTTATGTCTAGGAAACCAGCCCCTTGTTTGTCGGCCCCAAGGTGAGATTTGGTGCCAAGTAGTTGTCACTTACTACAGATGCTACAGGGCACTCTGCACATAATGCTCAGCTCAACAGGGGAAGGAGACAGAGCCAAAGCACTGCTGTGCACCTGCAGGCCTGGTAACACACACACACACATCTAGTATATGAACAATGCAACACGCCCTAGTTGAGACACATCATGTCTGAAGGAAATATCACACTATTCATCGACAATGCACGCATAGCAAACCATGACCACCATCCATGTTTTTTTTTTTAATAGAGAGATGGAAACATAAATCTAAAAGTGAAAAAATGTGGCCAGTAAAAGTTAATTGTAAAATCAATACGTGTCTGAAACTTCCATTAAGAATTTAACATAAAGGAACAGACCATCTCTAGACGATGACCTAATGGCTGATACATTATAAGTAACGTCCGGTGTGCGAGAGTGGAAGGCGGTTTCCTCCGGCCATTATAGAGAAGTACCGGAAAAATGGGTGTGACGGCACTGCAGTGGATTTTATAAAGTGCATGCTGGGAACTCATCAGCTAAGTAGAACCCAGGTTGGGCACTAATAAAGCTACACTAACGTCCTGTGGAACCGGTCTAATGATACTTAAGGGAGTATAGGTTACGTACATGTACATGTCTCGGGGGGTCGGTGGATACAAAACGCATTTTAAGCGGTTAAAAAATATTTAAAATACTATTCTTGTCAGATATCAGGTTGTTGAACTAGGAATGTGTGTCAGTCGTTTTGTGGCCATTTAACAACTGGGTCATCCCCATCAGAGTGGCATAGAAGTGATGAATAGTTGGCCGGCCGCAGATTAACTGCCCTGGATAACACCCTAAAGCCTGGAATAGAGTCAATCCTACTTTCAATGGGAGGCTGATCTCTCTCTTTTGCTCTCTGCTAAAATTGCTTTTCCGACTGTAGATCAGGCTTAATCGAAGTGCAGGAAGGCAGCCCAAAGATTAGCGGTGTGGGAGTGTTGAGGACGTGACCTGCTCTTTTGGGGCTTTTCAGTCTTCTCTTATCCCTCGTTTGAGAGGTCTAAACATCCCCGGCTGCTGCGACCCCCCTTTCCCCTGTCGTTTGACACAGTCTACAGTTTGATATAAAAGTCTTACCTTGACTCTTTGGGTCATCTGAGGAGCCGGCAACATCCTCGCAGGAGGCGTTACCTGCGGGGGAGAAAGAGAAAAAAAGCAGCTGTAGCATCTCTGACACCATTTTCATCCACTTCATACGAACAACCGCCATCTATCAGCGCTCCTCTGACCTTTGACCTGAAGCCGCAGCTTGGCCCTGCTGTGCCCTGCGCTGGGCAGGGTGAGGGCGGCGCAGTCGATAGCGTTGGTGGAGAAGGCGAGCTCCTTCATGCGCTGCCCGCCGCGCCTGCTGCTGACCGTCATGCCGCCGTCTCCGGCCTCGGCGCCGTCGAGGTTCTCGATGCTGCCCGCCCACTGGGCTGCATGACCGCCGGCCACCGCCATGGTCTGCAGCAGGTCGTTCATGGCTGATGGACGGACGGAGGAATAGAAAAGAGACATGAGGACTGGAACAGTTCATGCATTTTTTTCTTTTGTTACATCCTATCTCATCTCCAAGCAGGACCTTTAATTAGTGTGACTGCTGAAGCAGTCACACTATTGTTCTTCTGTTTGGCCATTTTCTTCCGCCTTTTTACGGTCTTCTTCTAGTCCTTCATACTTTGTGCTATTTCAACAATTCATATATCAAAACGTGCAGCTTTTTCAGGACAATATTGCTATTATTTTTCTCTTTTATACTATTTATACTTTTTCAAATATTTAACTTTTTAGATGTTGACAGTGTGCAGATCATTAACAGACAACAGTCTTCTTCACAACTCCACTGTAGTGTAGGGGTTAGGGTGGCTGCTTGCCAACCCTAAGATCACTGGTTCGAATCCAAGGGAAGAACTCTTGTTATGTTATGTTGAATTCTGCTCTCCTCCCCCGCCTTCAATTGGTTACAGGTGTTTGTTATCTCCTTGATTACTCATACCAGTTTGCAGCACATCATCACATTACAATGAATGACAACAGTCTTGAAAGCAGTGTGCTCTCTGTAGCCGAGTGGCAGAGTAAAGGTTTAGTGATCATATGGTCATGGGTTCGATTCCTGCCTTAGTCATTTCACATCATTGCTTGACTTTTGATTCCAATTATTCAGCTGTCATTGGACAGTCTTTGATTCCTCATAGTATAAAGCTCATTGTATCAAAGGTTTTCTTTACCCCTCACATACTGTCTCTGTCTGTAGCCTAGTGGTTAGCTTGCTGGTCTGGAGACCTGAAGGTTGCTGGTTCAAATCTTGCCTCAACAACAATTATAGTGAATTATTTTCCCAGTTGTCCTCTGTTGACTTCTGATAACTTGCTTCATGTTGAAACTGCTGCTCTCAGCCTGAAATTCACAGAAATTTTCATTCTAAGTCATTCAAGCTTGACTCTCAAGCTTTCTTGATGTTGACAGTGTGCAGATCATTAACAGACAACAGTCTCTGCAACTGTGTGTGCACTGTGGCCTAGAGGCAGAGTGAAAGTCTAATGACCATGAGGTTGTGGGTTCGATTCCGACCTTGGTCAAACATTTGTATGGTGATCACTGCTTGCACTATTTGCTAATTCTGCAACAGCGTTCAGTTGCTATCAGCAGTCACACCATTTCCATTCTTGGAAATGCTTTTTCTAGTTTAATATCATGTGCATTTTGCATGAATACACTGAGACATTGTGACTCTTTATTTAGTGGCCAGGTTGTCACAAATTGTTTCAGCCTGGAGAACTACCAGTGGTTTGAAAACATCTTACTCACTGTGCCTTAATGTGGAAGCATCATTAAGGAAAAAGGCTCAATTCTCCCATTTAGAGGGTTAATATAGCAGAGAATTGCCCTTTGTGGTGAGGCCCTGCTCAACATTACTAATAGGTCTATCTAAATGCAACGACGTCGTTACATGCAGGCAGTACTATTAAAAAATACGACGATTATCTTAAGTGCATAAAGATGGCGGCTGCAGTGTCATCCCTCATTACTGCACCATCTCAGCCTGATGCATCATCCTCAAGAGGCCACTGTCTTTATGCACTTAGTTGACTGAGTTGTATGCGATGGTAGCGAGAGGCATGAGGGCATGCAGAGCTGCACCGAGCAGCAGCGGCAGCAGCAGCAGCAGCAGTAGCAGCACTGTACAACAAAAGATCAGAGCAGGAATCATCAGCGCGGTGATGAGGCCATGTCAGCAGAATAAGATCTGAAATGCAGCACGCTGACGGAGGGAAAGATAGAGTGACAGAGTGAGAGAGAGAAAGAGAGAGTTAAGGCTCCATTTCAAGTCCTCCATGGTGAGTGTGAGCAGCGATGATCAGGCAGTTGGTGATAATATTTGTTGTAATGCCATGCTGTAATCAAAGATGGTAGCAAGCACAGCACAGGCGCATGAAAGGCAAACCCGCAGTCTCTTTCGCCTGAACACACACACACACACACACACACACACACACATAAAGACGCACTCAAACACAGCCTTTCATTCAGTTTACACAAATAAAATCAAACCACAGAGCACATGACAAAGCTGCCCGCTAAGTTGCCCAATGCGCATAGTGATTCCCACAATCACCAAACTGAAACATGATATATGACGCTAAAATCGATGAAAATCAAACTGCATGACGAGAGACAGATACAGAGAAAGAGAAAACTCCTGACTTCTTCTGTTATTCCTGTTCTTTAGCACATCTTTGTTTGTGAGGTTTGTGTTATTCATTTACTCATCAGTTAGTAGAGAAGAGGAAAAGTGACACTGCACTCATGAATGCTAAGAGGAGATACTCTACAGGAGGGAGTGGAGGGAGGCGGCAGACGCAGGGGGTGACGGAAGGGGTTGGGGTCACTAGGAAAATATGATAAGGAGAAGTCACTGATGTCAGCAGGAGCAGCGTGGGGCTGAGGCGACTATACCACAAAATATAAACTTGAATTTCTGGTGGATCTTTAGCAGACATCTCGAAAAAGGGCTTCAGATGTCAAAAAACTGTGAAATCTAAAGTAATGGCTGTAGGTTTGATGGGTTGAGACTGAAACCTGACACTGCCATGCTGTCGCTGCCACACACACACTGCAGCCGCCCTGAGATCAGTGACTTTTCCTTCTTTGTTTCTCCTAGCGTGACAATGACAGGGTGGGGGGGGGGGGGAGCAGGCGGAGGAAGGCTAGCGTGGCGGCTATCGGAGGTCTTACACATGGAGCGCCGGTAGATGGCTTTGGCCTTGTCTTTGTCCTTGGATCTGTTCCTCATGAAAGGCAACCTTTTTATAGCTGTCAGAGCGCAGCCAAGAGAGAGAGGGATAGACAGACGGACGGACAGACAGACAGACAGGGGGAGAGAGAGCGACAGAACAATCCCGGGAGGGAGGTGGAGGAAAAGAAAACAAAAGAAAAAGGAGGGCAGAACAGAAGGATGCGGTTAACGTTTTTTATTCACAGAGAGCCAGGGGGGAGAGATGCAGAGAGAGCTGAGCCCCTGGACAGACACTGTGCTGGACAACGACAACATGACTTAGATTGGTGAATTATGTTATTACAAAGTCTCTTTGATTGTGATAAAACTGTATTTCAGTCCATAAAAATGCACCTCATCCATTTATTATTATTTCTTGTTATTTACTGGAAACACTGTTAGAAATAGTATATTAGCAAAGCTGGTACAAGTTGATGAGGCAGAAACACACAGTCTCTCACTTTTTTGAACATTTTAGAGAGACCGTGTTCAGCTCCTTTGTTCTTTTTACCAGATGTATTAATAAATGTGTCAATGAATGTTTTAAAAACTTGTTAAAGTGCTTTTGGGTGAACTGAAATAGCTTCCACGTACTTTAAAACCTGAGTATTACTTTTAAGGGCAGACTTCTGTACAAAAATACGTTATGCAAACAAAGAACAGAAACACATTATGCAAATACACACACACACCCACTCGCTCTATCAGCACACACAAACGCTCTCATGTTAATGGTCATGAGTGTTGTATTTTACATATCCAACGGACTTTATAGAGCATTACACACATTACACAACAACACAAGAGTCAACACATCACCACACCTAGATGGGACACAGAGGACGATGTGTATTAAAGGGTGCAATCAGGACAGTGAAAAGGTCGAAGGGCAGGTTAACAGCATCTGGGAAGACGGCAAAGATCCCAAAACAGACATTTCCAAGAGGCAAAAAAAAAAAAGTGGTTCATCATGCCATCACTGTGTGTACATGACACCAACTGAACCAAAGATGATTCAAAGTGTCTCTTCATTTCTCTCCTAACATTTAACTTTAAATGGAAAAACCTTAATGCATTAAATTCTGTGTTTAAATGCACTGGCTTTTTATATTTGACTAGATTAACTTCTACATTATACCCAGTAATTCTTATATTTTGCAGATAATAAAACATGCAGACCTACTACATGCTGGTTTTACTGAGTAAACCTAAGTGCCCGTGTACAGTTAAAATAAGTACCAGTGAATATAACCTATATAAACCTGACTTTAACACACTTGAGTGGAAGTGAGCTAATTCATTGCACCTTTTAATAGCTACGATGCTACGTCGAAGGGCGTTTCTATCTTCTTTTACAGGTGAACTGCACAGATCAGCAGGTTGACATGTCTGTAACTGCGGGCTAATGAGCCCTTCGCCTATATGGGGGGGGGGGGGGGTCGGCCTTAAGAGTGAACTGCACCTGGTTCAACACATACCAATACTACAGTATTCAGTAGCCCCTCAGACAAGGTCATATAGATAACAAGCGCTATCTGTTGTTTCAAACCATCTACTCTTTGAACCAGGCCTGTGGTCGGGGGGGGAGTCAACCTCGTGGTGCTGCACAGCTCAACCCGTAACCTCTAGGACATCTGAGTGTGACACGGACAATGGACTCACAAAAACATGCCCTGAGAGACGTGACAGCCGGGCCACAAACCCCGCCCACCCTCCCCTTCCGCAGCATACCATTGGTGGACCCCTGCCCTTGGGCATGGGGCTGCTGCCCTCTCCTCCCTTCGCAGAGAGAGAGAGAGATAAAGAAGCAAAGGAACAGTTAAGGGAGAAAAGACCCATTCGTGCACTCACACACTCACACACACTCTCACAGCTTCCATATGTGCTTTGCATCATGGTTGAAACTGCAGCTATTCTGGTTTTGAAATCTTGGTTAATCATCTGTGCGTTTATGCGTTTCATTTCTACTCACTGCTGCTCCTCTTGTGTGTGAGCGTGTCGTCCAGCGAGTTGGAGCCGGAGCCGACGGACGAGCTGTCCTGGCTGTCCTGGGGAAACGTCAGGAAACCGTCGCCGTACTCCGAGCGAGACGGAGTGAGCGTGAGAGAACGCATTCGCTCTCTGCTCTTTGGCTTGATCAGCTTCTTCATCTTCAGGGTGATCCAGTTACCGCGCCTGCAGAGGAGGGACGGGGACGCGGAGACAATCAGCAGGCATCAGCTGAATGTATTTGATGTCTGATTCGTTCCATGTGTGTAACATTACTTTGAGGCTTCATTACAGCCTCTCAGTCCTCTCATGGATGTTGCAGTATGTGGCTGTTTAAAGCTCTGCAGACCATAAATATTTGATTCATCTCTTCCCGGGGCTGCAGGGTGAGTGTTTTCTACCAAACGCCCCGCTTCAGAGATCAGAGTCAACAAGAAAACTGTTTTATTTGTTGTTGTTTTTACAGCATAGTTTTTGCATGATACACTGAGTTTCACTCTGATTCACCACTGTTAATGTAACTTAATGTAACCTGATGATGTTTACCTGCGTGGAGGCGAGGGGTCGTAGAACTTGTACTGGTCCATGATCTTCTCCTCCAGCTTCTCCTTCTGTCTCCTCAGCTCATTGAGCTTATCTCTGAATGGACAGAGATGAGAGAACAGACAATAAGACAAGCTGATCAGTTTTGAACATTTCATAAAAACAAAAACAAAAAAACAACAGATACTAGGTTTGTTGTGTACTTTTGAGAAAACATAATGCATAGGTTTACATGTATTGTCTTTGCTCGACGTGGAACAGGTCTTTGCTCTCCATGGTCTGCTCCAGTAGTGTGCGATTCTGTAACATCAGAGTCTGAATCTGGTCCAAAAGGTGACGATTCTCCTCCTCCAGGTTTCCTTTCAACTGGCTCAACAACTAACACACACACAGATATATTAAAGAGATACCGTAACACCTGGCTCAAATAAAAATATGATACATTAAAGGAATCGACTTTCCACAACACAGCTGGCTTAAGACGTTGTTTATAAAAAATATCAGACATTAAAGGGAAGGTAACCAATCAAAGACAGTTGGCTCAGGAGAAGAGAAGAGAAGAGAAGAGAAGAGAAGAGAAGAGAAGAGAAGAGAAGAGAAGAGAAGAGAAGAGAAGAGAAGAGAAGAGAAGAGAAGAGAAGAGAAGAGAAGAAAAGAGAAGAGAAGAGAAGAGAAGAGAAGAGAAGAGAAGAGAAGAGAAGAGAAGAGAAGAGAAGAGAAGAGAAGAGAAGAGAAGAGAAGAGAAGAGAAGAGAAGAGAAGAGAAGAGGTCTCTCCTCACTTCACACTGGTTGGTGAGCTTGGTGGAGGTGATGTCCAGCTGCTGGTACTGCTCCTTCAGCTTAGAGAACTCGGCCTCCAGCTTGGTCTGGTCCAGCTTGGCGCTGTTCAACTGGCTCTTTATGTTCTTGTGATCCACATGGAGACCGTCGTTGTCCCTCACCAGCTGACGATAGGTCGTGTTGAGTCTGAGGAAGAGAGCAGAGCAGAGGGACGTCACGCCTCAATATGAAGACATGCTTGAGTTTAAAAAGGATGAGAGCCACAAAACAGTAAAGCTGGAACCAATCTTATTTCTTCTGAATATACATAAGGGGCAGCTTTCATTACCTGCTGAACAGCTTACATTAATGGGTAAGCTTCTTCTTTTGGCGAGGAGATGTGTTTTGTTTCAATGAATTAAAGACAATCCCCCATCAGTCACACAGTGGTACAGGGAAATATTCAAGGTTTTTCCTATGGAACACCTCAGTGCCTCATTAAAGGGCAATGATGACTTGTTTTATTGTGTCTGGCCACCTTTCCTGAATTACCTTCCTGGTGACCTTGTTGACCTGCTGCAGAAAGGGCGACCATATTTTGCCTTCATCAATAAGTCATAGAATACTTTCATTTCCGCTCTCTTCTCCTTTTCCCAGTATAGTCCCCATGTCAATTATTGTATGTTGTATGATGTGCAATTCATGTATGTGAATTCGTGTATTTTTGTTTTGCAGTTTGGCTGTGTCTGTGCTGTATGGTTTGTTGTTTGTTTTTGTGAAATCAATAAAATATATTACAAAAAAAAAAAAAAAGGATGCTAGAAATGAAAACAACGGAGTTTAAAACGTTGCTGACCGGTCGTTTTCCTCTTTGAGCAGTTTGTACTGGTCAGCTGTGGCCTGGTGCGTCTGGTTCTCCAGCGCCATCTTCTCCTGTTGCTCCTTCAGATTTTTCTCCAGGTCCTCCAGCTCCCCCTTCCTCTGCAGGAGCTGTTTGTATCTGTGTGCATAAAAATACGTAGATGTTACAAACACAGCACAAGGCGGCAGTGGATTTTTTTTTACTCCAAATTCAAACAGTCAACAGTGCATAAAGGCATGTAGCTCACTTGTCTTCCAGGTCCCTGTGCTGCTGCTCCAGGCTCTTGTGGTTAGTCTTCAGGCCGCCGTGTTTCCCGATCAGGGCCTCGTACTCGGACGCCTGCCTTTCATGGAGCGCCGCCAGCTTCTCGTGGTCGCGGAGGAGCAGCTCGTAGGTGGACCTCAGCTCCTCCTTCTCCTTCAGCGCTCCCTCGCGCTCGCCCTCCACGCAGCTCTGCTGACTCTGCAGCTGAGCGTTCTGGGCCATGAGGGCCGCGCTCCGCGAGCTCAGGGTCGAGTTCTCCACCTACAGGAGAGGGATGGAGGAGATACATTTATTAAAAAGGTGAGGGAGGGGAAGAGGAAAGCAAGAAAATGGATTGTGAAAACAACGAATGAAGATGAATAAAAAGGAGAGAAGCAACAGAAAAGAAAAAAGGGGAAGTATCCTTTTTACTATGATCTCTGGGGAGCACTTTGCTCCGACTCCACCAGATCAAAGGTTGTTTCTGTTTCCACCTAGAGGGGGCACTATGTCTCTATTTGGTTTGTCCTGCACTTTTTGCTGTAATCTCCATCTACAAAACACCAGCAGAGAAACTGTTTCCTTTCATGTTTCCTTTGTGGTCACTGTGGTTTCCTTGTTTCAAATCCCTCTTCAATCGGGTCTAGTGTTTGTATTCACACACACACAAACACACAGAGAGAAACACAGACACACACGCTTACTTCTGTCCAGGTGCTGACACACTTTCTGTACCTTCTAACCTCCTGCACCTACACACACACACACACACACACACCTGCCTCATGCTCTTGCGTAAAGAGTTCACACATCAAGCCACAGACACAAACACCAACAGCGACAGCTAGAAGCCAGTGGATGGTCGGTGTAAATCCTGTCGCGCCGTAAGCAGGGTTTGAATCGCTGCCAGACAGGGAGTACAAGTCTAAATCCATTCCAGGGAGCTAAGCAGCCTTACAAGGCGACGGCACTAAACAGACAATATAGACAGAGAGGGCCAGACAGAGCTACATTTATCAATATATGATTGTTTTTTATACAGTACATACATCAAGAATCATTTCATCTTTGCTAGTACAGAGTTATTCAGGTAAAAATCAGAGCTTGTTGAACAAACTCCTCAGACAAAGCTCTAGAAGTTTAAATCACTGCTTTTTGGACTCTTTATATCGTGTATAATGTGTCCTGGACAGTGTTGGGCATGTTACTTTTAAAAAGTGATAAGTTATAGTTACAAGTTGCTTTCCCAAAAAAGTAACTGTGTTTGTAACTTAATTACTACATTATAAAAGCAACAAATTACCAGGAAAAGAAACTATTGCGTCCCTTTTAAAAAAAAATAAAATGTTCAAATATGTCAAATCACTTGGACTCGCCCACCCTAACCCCCTAACCATAACCCTAACCTCCCGCTTATCTGAAACTAACCAACTCACACATAAACAGCTTTTTTCCAACTAGTTGATGGACTGAAAAAAATATGTATACAGTATAACGTACACTTTAACAGGTGTGTTATTTTGTAACAGGACTTCTTGAGTCAAGGAACCGCAAGTAACGGCGCATTTTATTGTCAGTAACGGCGTGATAACAGGGGAAACAGTAACTCCCGTTATACCCATCACTGGTGGTGGATGTGTAGAGGATGTGTAGGGGATGTGTAGGGTTGTGTATGGGATGTGTAGGGGATGTGTAGGGTTGTGTATGGGATGTGTAGGGGATGTGTAGGGGATGTGTAGGGGGGGATTACCTGCAGCTTGGCGTTCTGTGTCTGTAGTGTTGTGTTGTTCTCCTGTAAAGACGCCGTCTGTCTCTGCACTGCCACTATCTGCGCCTGCAGGTTGGAGCTTTGAGTCTCCAGTTGTTTGAGCTGGCTCCTCAGGGCCGCCTTCTCAGCCTGCAGCGTGGCATTCTGGGAAAAACACACACATGCGATATCATGATGTGTGTGTGTGCGTGTGTGAGTGTGTGTGTTGTGTACTTTACAAAAGCCAAATGAAAACACCTCACGTTCTTGGCACCATGTTAACTTACATTCCTCTCCACCTCGATGAGCCTGTCTTTGACTTTCAGCAGTTCCCTGGTGGCTTCGTGACTCTCCTTCTCCCATTTACTGACAGACTTAGGGTCCTCCCCTCCTCTAGGGGGCGAGCTCTGCACCATCCTCTCCTCCTCCTCCCTCTGACGCAGCGCCTCATAGTTTTTCTTCACCTGCGGAGAGTAAGAAAATGACAACGACATTTACTTTTGCGCGTAAATTGCGACATCCATGAAATTTACGATCTTGTTTCGACTGGAAAAAAGGTACAGCAGGAGAAATGGTGAAGTTACAGCAGTTTACAGTTTCTCAGGTGGAAATCAAAAGTTCATCTGCAGACACTTCAATTTCCCACTCAACCTTTATTAAGCTTTGGAGCGGATATGTCAGCAAGTTCAAAAACACCAACGCGCCTCCTAAAGGACAGCAGACATCCTCCACTCCACTGCAGCTCTTTCACTGCCTCTTCATGAATAGATAAACGGGCGATAGAAGTGGAAGAGTGGATGAATGAATAATGGATCGGCTTGGAGAAGCTCTCAGTGTTTTCAATGTTTCTAGTGTTGTAGGGGGCCGATTGGTGTGTTGGCGCTGTGGGTGTTTCTAGGGATGTGTTTTTATACCCAGTCTTCTCAGTTGTGGTATTGCTAAGCATCTGTATGCAACACTGCGTTTTAATGCTTATTAACGTGGATTTTTTTCTTTTGTGTTGCTTACCGTCTTGAGTTCCTGGCGAAGTTGCTGGTTGAGATTGGACGACTCTTGCAGCCTGGCCTCCAAAGCGGCGATCTTCTCCTCTTTGATCTCCAAAGATGATTTCAGAGTCGACTCCAGTTTGGTTTCCAGGAGCTTAAACCTGAGAACAAAGGTTCAGTGAGTTCAGAGTGTGTGTTTGAGTGTGACCACACAACTGCAATACTAAACAGGTTAAGTACCCTCATAGGCCACAGTACGACAGTCAAGTGACATACGGGCAATAGTGTAGCAGGTGGGGAAGAACCTGGCTCGGATACGTCCCACAGGATAATTTTGCATTAATCCGATTCATTAAAACTACAGCACCTGATCTGGAGTCCCACTCGCCCTGATCATTTTTAATTTTTAATAAACTAAGCTCCTATTTGTGCTCCTGACTGAAACATTTTAAGACCCATTACAGAATCGTGAACACAGTGACTCCTTTATGTGTTTGAGAACAACGATACCTGTCGTCTGAGCCCTCGTCGTGCAGCAGCCTCTCCTTGTTGAGACCAATCTTCTCCAACTCGTGGGTCAGTTTCTCCAGATCGTTGTTCATCTGCTGAGTCCGCAGCTTCTCACTCACAAGCTCCTAAACACACACATAAACACTCAGATTATCATCAGTGTTCGGCTTCATTTACAATGATTTTACTTTCAACAAACACTTAGAGGCACATTTATTCAACATAAACAGAATCTAAAACCATATAATAATAAATGATATATCTATAATTAGATTGATGCAGAGATTTGAGACCATACCAAACAATATCTGCAGACGTCTGACACTGTATCGGCTCTGCTCACCTCTCTGAGTGTGATGAGGGTCTTCTTATCGATGGAGGATTGTTTGACCAGCTCTTTGTTCTCTCGCTCCAGGTCTTTGACTCTGGTGCAAGAGTCCCTGAAGAAGATCATCTCCTTGCCCATGGTTCGGTTCTCTTTCTCCAAGGAGGAGATCCGCTGGTTGCTGTCGTCCAGCTTGGAGTCACGGATCTCGGCCTGCTGCCTCAGCCGCTTGTTCTCCTTCTCCAGAAGCTTCTTGTCCTTCTCCAGCTGGGAGCTTTCCTGCTCTAGACTCTTGTTCTGGGGAATAACGGGACGTAATGGAGAGCAGACGGATAAAACGTCATTTGATGGGATTACTTTTAGACTAAATGCCGTGTAAATAACATGTTTGGCTAAAAGTGGACACAGATTAACTCACAAGGGCCAAAAATCAATTTTGACAAATAATCTGGGATGATCCAACTCTGCCGGGAAACATGCTCTAATTTTATCAGGACGAACTAAAAGAGTGGCCGAGCTTCTCAAGTGACAGATAACAGATACATCTTCGCTTATTTTATTTTAGTGCACTCAATTCTTCAGACTGTTATATCACAACACTACCTTCAGT
The DNA here is from genome assembly GCF_905171665.1 of Trachurus trachurus. Classification (NCBI taxonomy): domain Eukaryota; kingdom Metazoa; phylum Chordata; class Actinopteri; order Carangiformes; family Carangidae; genus Trachurus; species Trachurus trachurus. The sequence continues at coordinate 10,154,318 of NC_139906.1, forward strand.
CTGCCTCAACTGCTGTTTTTGGGTCACTCTGACTGGCCCCATTCTGCCAGGCAGAATCACTCCATCCCACAAAAAACTCACTGAAGCTGTGTCAGTAAAACACCTCCAGCTATTCCATTGGACAGTGCACCAGTTCTGCTCCAGAGTGCAGTCCAAAAATGCTAATTTCTTTGCACTGACTTGCATTTTTCAAGCTCCCACATTTTAGCACATGTGAGTTTTGCTGCTAAGTGAATGCATGTGAAACTGTTTTCTTTTTCGGTTCCTACCTCCTGCTCCAGCTGCTCCAGGCGTTTACTGGAGATCTTCAGCTCCTCCAGGTTGCGTTGCAGGCTTTGATTCTCAGTCTCCACCTCTTGCAGCTCCACCTCCAGCTGCTGGATCTTCTTGCTGCTGTTCTCCAAAGCCTTCTGCAGGCGCTGGTTCTCTGTATCTAGGCCCTGGTAGCTCACCTGGGAGATGAATAGGCACATTAGGATATTAAAAGAATCCATGAACTAGTTGTGCTGCTCCCTGATGCCGCAAGAAAGTTCCTCCACAACTTACCTGTTGACAGTTGACAGACAATTCATTGAACTTAAAGGTCATAGCTACAACTTTTTCATCAAAATGATTAATTTTTCAAAAATAATACATCCACAGAACATCTAGAGGGGTGCAGAATAAAATTATTAATTTTACTGAATTTTCTAAAATTATATATATACATATATAATTGTTTTATTTATTAATGGATCCAAAATATATAAATATTTACTGGTTACGTTGGCAACCTTGGAGCGTGAGCGGGCGAGTGTGAGTGCGACACTTACTGGCCGGGAGGAATTAAACTTGTAGCTAACACCTTTAATGTAATGTGTAAGGGGCCTTTAATCAGCACCAATGGTGGTATGGTTTTCTACAGGTGCATCTCAATAAATTACAATATCATAGAAAAGTTTATTTATGTGAGTAATTCAGTTCAAAAAGTGAAACTAATACATTATATAGATTCATTACACACAGAATGAAACCTTTCATGTCTTTATTTTTTAAATTTCTTTTAATTGTAATGATTACTGCTTACATTTAATGAAGAACTACTAAAATTCATTATCTCGAATAATTTGAATATTACAAAAGACCAAATTAAAAAAAGCATTTTTTAATACGGAAATGTTGGCCTTCTGAAAAGTATGTCCATCTATATGCACTCAATACTTGATTGGGGTTAACTAGTGGAAATTGACCTTTCCATGATATTCTAATTAACTGAGATGGACCTGTGTGTCGCTATGGTTGCATGGCTGTTATTTGTGTATCACTGCTGTCCAGTCACTTAAGCACTGACAGTCCTGAAGTCTTACCTCTAATCTCTCCGTCTTCTTGGACGAGGCTTTGAGCAGCTCCAGGCTTCGCTTCATCTGGCTCCTCTCACTCTCCAGCTCCCTGTTCTCAGCCTCCAGCTGAGCGGCCTTCGCCCCCGCTGACCTGAAGCTCTCGGCCGTGCGCCGCAGCTCCAGGTTCTCCTGCTCCAGCTGGGAGTTCTCCTTTTCCAGAGCCTCCAGCTGGAACGCCATGTTCTTCATAGCATCCAGCTTCTTCTTCAGACGACGGCCCTCGGTTTCCAGCTCTGTGTTCTCCTTCTCCAGAGACGACACCTACACACACAATAAGTGATGGTGATGGTGATGGCAGCCTAAAGACTCTAACTACACTATTACATGCCGCTGTCACAGCTTCAAGTACATTATTTGATAATGCTTTAATGTTTAATAAGGGCTCATTACAAATTGAAGACATATCATCCCAATTTTAACTAGTTTCAGTAGAAATGTTCACAAATAGTGAATGAGACAGAGAGACAAAAGACCACGTTAACTTCAAAGATTCCTTTCTTCCAATGCAGAAAATTAATGATTGATTTGGGGGAGATCATGGCCTACCATGCATCAAAAAACTGAAATGCAGAAGTTATTAACTATGAATACTGATAGTTGAAGATATTTCTCCCTGACGATGAAACAGATAATATCATACTGTAGAAAGTGAACGTGCCACCTACCTAACTACATTTTCAACATTACAGCTAAATTCACTTAAATGATTTGTATTTTGACTCTTATTTCATAACTTATTTGACAATATGAAACAAAGGGTATTGAAGTTGAATCATGTGGGGAGTCACTGACTGACACACAGCAGGCAGACATGCTGGCATGTTAAAGAAAACAAAACAAGGCAGAAAACAAAATGCACCGCACCTTTTCACAGGTGATTCCCAGATTGGCCACTTTCTTCTGCAGGCTGTCGTTGTCCCTCTCCAGCTTCTGCATGAGAATCTCCAGCTCCTCGGCTCTCTCACCTCTCTCCTTCATCACCTCAAGCTCTTTACCTGCAGACAAAAAGACACATATTCTTACAAACCGATATGTTGATGCTGTGAATTCAGAATTAACAAACAAGCAAAAATACTAAATCAAAAAGGACAGATGGAGAAAACAGTCCATCCCAAATCCCAAAAACTCGACATGTCACTCACGTAGTTGTTTCCTCTCAAACTCCATCTTGTTGAGTTTGGCCGTTGTCTCACAGATGGATTCGTGGAGAATGCGATTCTCTTTCTCCACGTCCTTGACCCGCGCCTCAGCACCGACCTGGCAGCGCTGACGCAGAGACGACACCGTCTGGCCCAGGTGCTTGTTCTCCTGCTCCAGGCCCTTCAGCTGCAAACAAGAGTTTTAAGGACTTAGCTTGTGTTTGATATACTGTAAATGATTTTGAATTCAATTTTACTCAGGCAAGATGCCTCACGTCTTTCGTTTGTGGACACTCAAAATCCTGTGCTTTCTGGCTTTTTATTTAAGGAGTCAAACTTAATATAACAAGATACAAGACTTAAGTTTCTGCTTCTGCTTCATTTAGTTGAATTATATAGTATATATATTTTTCCACAACTCTGAAAACTTAAAAAGATATCCAGAAGGACTGGTAATGATATGGAGAAACACAAAAGACACAAGAGACTTAACAAAACTGCAGTTTGTTTGAATCTTATGCTCATTATGTTTACAGTTGGAAAAGCCCATAGTTATGTGTGAGTACAGTCGTGTTTTCTCTCTGTGCATCATCAAGGCCGGATTTTACAGATCAGATGGTTAAACTAATCATAGCTGTCAGATTTGGGTCTAACAGCCATGAAGTCCCTGCAGACACACAGCAAACAACTGCATCTGGGCCAGAGCAGCAGAAAACTGTGCAGTCAATAAAACATAGTGGTAGTTTCACTTAATAGGGTTTGTGAGGCCAGGCACGAATCAATTGCACAAAGATTGCTCTGAAGAAAACTCGGCACAGACTTTGGTAAATTACACAGCTCAGTCATGTTATTTTCTCGGAGCTTCCTGGACTGAGAATCAATGACGGTTTTTGTGGGGGAGCAGCTTGTATGACGCACACAACTCGGTTTGTCTGAATGTGTTGGTGTATCTGGCCATATGCTTGTGAAGTACGGAGACTGCAATGTTAACTATGTAGCACATTAAAAAGCACATGAATGTTTAATGTGATTACAGTCTCACAAAGACAGTCTCTACAAAATATTAGATTAACTGCTCTTGCAAACTCAAACTTTTAACGGGCCTCATCAGTCAGCCATGTATCTAGTAATGTGTCATTGAGGAAAAACAGCACAAAAGCAGTTATCCCTGACAAGATTTGTGACTGTGTGTGTGTGTGTGTGTACCTGTCTTTCAGAGTTTTCTCTGAGTGTTTCGAGAGTCTTCTCCAGTAAAGCTTTCTCCTTCATCAGGTCAGTGCTGAGCGACTCTGCGCTGCGGAGCGACTCTCTGTCTGCCTCCAGCTCAGTCTGCAGCTGCTCCACCTGCACACAAAGGAATCAGCATTTTAACATGTCATACTCTATTCTCTTGATGGGGTTTTAATGCTTCGGCTAGTGTTTACTGAGATGATTGATGTTGGCTCAGCAATTACTGTCAAGTTGCATGTGTCTCATTTAAGAATTTTATTCCCATTGGTTACAAATATGAAGATGCATCATGCATGACATCCTATGCTATGATAATTATTGTGGGAAGAGATAATATTATGAGTTACTATGTGTTTTTCAAGCAGTGCTGGAGACTACCAGTGGCTAGATTCACTTTTTTTTTTTAAACATTTTTTGGCTCCAGACCTCAGGACACTGACTCACTTTGGATTTGCTCTTTGTGAGAGAAAAACACAATTTCATGCATTTTTATTCCGAGGGAGAGAGAGAGGCTTATGTTTCTGAAAATAGCTGAGAGTCTTCTCTTAGCGAGGGGCGTTTGAGTGTCAAGGACTGGAAAAGAAAAAGCAAGGGGCTGCCTGGATTTACAGCTTGGCTTTCATCCTCCTATCCACCCTTCTCTATACGCTCTCCTTCTCTGTCTTTTTTATTTCCCAGTGCCACTGTGTGAAAAGGTCTAAAAGCCAAGTGTTAGGGTGATATATTATAGGGGGGTGTTGGTCCAATATGCTAATCTTAGTGGTGACCCTGATAAGGGGAGGAGAAGGAAACTGCAAAATGTCCCAAGAGACACAGAGTGCTCAGTGTATGTGCAGTATAACACATAATGATAGATCTCTCATGCTCTTTTTATTTTTAAAACATCACAGTTCAAGCCTGCAGATGAAAACTCTTACATCTTTTATTATCCTATTATTCAATTAGTAGCTTTGAGATTTGCTACTTGTGATTCTCATTATGCATAACCTATTTTTCAGGCAATCTGACGCCTGGACTCATATTTTCCTTGAAAAAAAACCCAACATAACTAATGGATAATTAATTAAATTACTATTTTTTCATTATTGTAAGATCATGTGGTAAGATGGGCATCTGCCTAAGAACATGTGAAATAGCAAAAATAATATACGTATATAGTATTTAAACCTAGGGATGTCGCAACTACTTATTTTCACAATTAATCGCGGTATTTAACGCCACAAATAATTGATCGTAAAGATTCATAAATCATATTGGTAGATGTGCGCCAAAGTAAAGAAAAATGCACAGATACTGGTCCATTTATCTAACGTAACACTTAAAGGGATAGTTCAACATTTTGGCAAATTGGCCCATTGCCATAATCGCTATAGTCATAGCAGTAGGTTCATTACCTTTAATTGTAGGTGTAAGCTATTTTCAGTACGGCGGAGCGCAGCAGCTGGCTGCTCAGAGCTACGCTATGGAGGCTAATGGAATTTCTTGGTTTCCCTCATTAAACTCATCAAATTCAACATCCCAAAACTCCACAGCGCTTTTGTAGACAAGTTGTGACCTGCACAACCACCACGCTATGAGATAATGACGGAACGATACGAAACGGAGCCGTTTTCGAGGTAAATACAGGGTAAATACGGAGACTGCTTGCTGAAAAACTGTCCCTGAACGCAACGCGCATCAGCGGTTTTGTATGAATTTACCTCGAAAACGGCTCCGTTTCGTATCGTTCCGTCATTATCTCATAGCGTGGTGGTTGTGCAGCTCACAACTTGTCTACAAAAGCGCTGTGGAGTTTTGGGATTTTGTATTTGATGAGGGAAACCAAGAAATTCCATTAGCCTCCATAGCGTAGCTCTGAGCAGCCTGCTGCTGCGCTCCGCTGTACTAAAAATAGCTTACACCTACAATTAAAGGTAACGAACCTACTGCTATGACTATAGCAATTATGGCAATGGGCCAATTTGCCAAAATGTTGAACTATCCCTTTAATTGGTAGGAATTTAAATGTTAGCGTGTCATTTGTAATAAAAAAATAAAATAAAATAATCGTGATAATCGTAATACAGTACCGTGTTTATTTTTCTGACAATAATTGTACCAAGAAAATCTATAATCGTGACATCCCTATTTGAACCATCTGTAATGAGAACTGAATTTTCCAGCGGTCATGACCCCTCCTCTCCTCCCCAGACTAACCCTCTGAAGACAGCACTGGAAATATTTTTTTCCACTGTGATATTCTGATCCATGACAGTCCACGATGTAAATATTTAAACCAGTTTGAAGATTTCATACTTAACTTGTGAAAGCACTGAAGAGATGAGGAAATGTTAGAAGAGCACAGTCATTTATGTGTGTGATGAGCCATTGAGTCATTAAATGAGTCACACTCATAGAAAATAGGAAATTACTTTGAACTGTCAATTACTGCAGCCCTCACTTCTTACTCAGCCAGAGAGAAATCTTTACATGTAATGGGTAATTACATACTTTGTGGTTCAGCTTCTGGTTTTCTTGAGTGACTTTCGACAGCTTCGTGGCGCTGTCCTGACTGGCTGCTCCTCTGAGCTCCTCCACAGTCTTCAGGAGCGTCTGGTTGTCTTTCTCCAGCTTCAGCAGGCGGCTGGAGGTCAGCTCATTCACCTCCTCACCCAGAGACTTCTGAGGGGCTGCGTCAACGAGAGCAAGGAAACACGGTTAGCACATCAGTTTTTAAATCGCTATTAAAAAAAAAAGAAAGAAAAAGGTTGATATGGCTGGTATTATAATAAATCCATTAAAAATGAAATTAATACAAAGCCCCTATGGTCCAACTTTACAGGTCTTAATGCTTTTAAAGTGCCATTTTAACAAACAACCCCTCCTGCCCATGCAAAGTCTTTATCCAGATCCCTGGCCTGTTAAACCTCTTAACAGTTTTTTTAATCCAAACACACAGATTATCCTCCTGGAGCCACTGAATATTAATTACAGGCCTTAACCAAGTGGAAAGAAAACTCAGTGGCGGCTGGCAAACGCACCGAGGCCGTGGAGGTGACGCCAGGGCCGAGAGCCAGTGACCAAAGCCAGTGGTCTGTTGGCTTTCTGAAGCCCCCGACCTGGTCGACTCGGCTCAGGTAACAGTCGTTACATGGTGTTTTAACTCAACCTCACATTCTTTACCTCCCTCGTTGTGCGCCGTTTTTTTATTTATTTTAAATTTGCTCTAGATGCCAGTCAACATAGAGAGAGATTCAATGGTTTTCTGGTTTTAATAAGCTCCTTGACTCTGTCTCATCTCACCCTCAGCCAGCTCTGGGGTCTTGGAAAGTTGCTCCAGTTCCCAGCCCAGGTGCAGAGACTCATCCATGCTCTGTTTCTGGGCCATCTCGAGCACCAGGTTCTCCTCCAACAGCTCCTCCATGCGCTTCCGATCCATGTCCCGCTCCTGAAAAATAACAAATAAACAAATGTTATACACATGCAACAACTGGTAAAACTGACTATCCAGGACTGACTTATCCATAAAAACCCATCATCTCACCATTTCCAGGTCGTGGATCTTGGATTTGAGCTGCAGATTCTCTTTTTCTAGCTGGTGCAGTTTGTCAGACCGGGTCCTGCTTGCATCCAGCTGCTCTTCCAGCATGGACTTAGTCTCCAGCAGGATCTGGTTGTCCTCTTTCAGCTCCTGCAGAAATCAGCACATCAGTGGAGAGGTTAAACAACAAAACATAACCTCTGCACAATTAAGAGATGTTTATGTTTCAAGTAAGAGCCAGATCATGTGCTTTTGTCGTGTGTGCGGTTGTGTACCTCGATTCTGGCCTTGTAAAACTCAATGTCGTGAAGTCTCTCCTTGTATCGGCTCAGCTCGCTCTCCAGTTTGTCCACGCGGATGGCTTTCTCTCGGAGCGCGTCCAGCTCGTCGCGGTAGGCCCGAGCCGACCGGGCATCAGACATCAGCTGGTAGCTCTACAGGAGTTGACAGCCAAACAAAAAAGCATGAATAAGTGGATATATGTTGAAGTGTTTGAAACAAATAACAAACTAGGTCGTGTGTTCACCCATTCTGCAAACTTTACTTGGTTATTTACATTATCTAGGGTCAGCGCACACACACACACACACACAGCCGTGAACTCATGGACCTTGTTTAGACCATCCAGCCTGTTAGCCTCATAGCCTGTCAGTCGGCATGCCGCCCACTCCAAATCAAAAGCCATGTGAGGCTGTTGCTAGGCTAAAGATAGCTCTAATAGCCCCTAATGAGCTAAGTCACCAGCTAGCTGATTAAAGCCTGGCAGCATCGCAGAAACAAAGTACTTAGAGGAGAGAAGAGCAGGTGAAGGGAATATGAACGTTCGACTTGTTGCGTTACCTCTTGCTGAAGCCTCTTGAGCTCAACCTCCATGTTCTCAAGCTCCTGTCTGGTGTCCAAGAGCTGCTCACTCTTCTCCTCTCTGAAATAAAAAGAGATGGAAAGGTTAGTTAGATGGAGAGGCAGAATAGAAAAGGCCAGAGGATGTGACCTAGAAAGAGGACAGACAGACATAATGTACATACATACAGACAGAGACAGACAGAGCCAGGAGGAAGAAGTGAAAGATGCAGATTTCACTGCAGCAAAAAGCAAGGAAATTATGTTTTTTTGTGTCACTGACAGAACCAGTTAACATGAAACCAAGCATCAAAGATCTTCTCACAAGTTCTTTGAAGTGAGTGTGTGACTTTATTAGCATGGACTTTCCTTTAGGGCTATTTCCATTTCAATGTTTGTGGCTAAACCATTTAATTGCAGCAACTTATTGACACAGTTGCAGAGATTAGACAGTTTCACCATCTTCATTTTAATCTCAGTTCAGCAGCTCCAGCAGCCTGGCAGTTTTTTTTTTACATTGTTTGGGTAGTAATACAAGCTTTGTAGGTTTAAGCAACATATTTGACAGGGCCAACCTGAGGAGTGAACTGATGACTCAACTAAAAATATTCAAACCCTATCCCGATGTCATTATTTGGAGGTCAAAGGCTCTGTATTCAAATGATCAATTTCACTGTCTTAACAATTTTGATGGGCTAGTAGCTGATAGAGAAGCTTCTTTATTTAAACACTATTGTTAGCACGGACACACAAAATAAGCAACATCATCCCAAATAAACATAATATGCCTTTGTTCCTCCTCACATGCTGCCTCAAAGACCCAAAAACCCAGTTTGTTAATAAATGAAGTCAAGTAAAAATAGCCTATTGTGTCTGTCTGGTGTGTTTGAGCTTTGGTGGTCAGGACACAATGACTTTTCTTGTGTCTTGTGAATGTGGTTGCTAATAAACAACAACTCCCTTCTGCTTGACATCACACAACAACATGGGAGGCGGTTAAAGACAACTGAAGAATATATGGCGCCGTGTGACTATGTCAGCAGAGTAAACATATGCAAATCTGCCCCTGAGGCTCCAACCCCTCTTCCTTTATTCAGACGAAAATACCACAACAGATAAGATTAGAGAGGCAGAGAGAAGAAAGTTTGACTTTCTGGTGGTGCAAGTGGAAAAAAAACTCTGAATCCATTTCTCATTCCTCCTCCCTCCGCAGCAGCGTCTTGCGTCTCATCTGCTGTCTAACACACTCCTGTATCATTTCAGTAGCACTGACGCAGGGCAGCCTGACATCTGCTGTCCCACTGAATTTGTGTGTGTGCGTGTGTGTGTGTGTGTGTGTGTGCGTGCGTGCATATTCTCAGCTTCTCCTGCCATAGAGGGAGAATGTGTCACTCTGCTTTGAAGGAAAACGATTGCATTCCTGAGATGCTGTTCCTCTCTCTCTGTGTGTGTGTGTGTGTGTGTGTGTGTGTGTGTGTGTGTGTGTGTGTGTGTGTGTGTGTGTGTGTGTGTGTGTGTGTGTGTGTGTGTGTGTGTTTGCATGAAACCGCTCCACTGAACATCTGATGGCCTATTTGATTACAGTTCTCTGGAGCCGCGGCGGGATGCATCTGAATAAGGAAAAGGCATCCCACTCTTTTCGTCCTCTCATTTATCTCCTTTCCTCCCACTGCTGACGTTATTTGGGAAGTCGTCTGCACCCATTTCTGTTTTTGTTTCATCAGTTAACCCCCCCCTCTCTCTCTCCACCTCTCACAGACTCTCCCTGTCACCCCACAACCCTCCCTCCCTTCCCCAAATCACAAACACCTGTCAAGTCTTGCATGGCAGATTAGCTTTGGGCTCATATTATGGATGCAGCTGGCTCTGGTTTTTATGTTAATGGTTTAGCACTCGTTGCATCTGCGCAGGTGTTTTTGCACAGACTCAAACACTTGTATGTACTTCTATATTTAAAAGACAACAATAGTTTGCACCGCAACTGCTGTCAGTCTAGAACAAAATGTGCACATTATGTTTGGTTGGAACATCCCATGTGTTTCATCTCACTGAGTTGGTTAGAATTTGTTGTGGTTAATGATCCACTGTACTGACATTCAAGACATCCTGGCTGGTTGACCTGCAACTCAGAGAGACTTTACATGAGTAAAAGCACACGGGTAATGATTTCCAATTGCTACAGACTTTGTCTCCATCAGTTTACTAGAAAGGATGTAAAGCATGAAAAAAAGCATTTTCACTGATGTGTGTGCTGTTGTTTTGTGTCAAATAAAACCTGTTCACAGGTGAATCTAAATTAATCTTTTAGATCATTAAATCTAATAAAGGACTTCTAGAAGTAGATAAGTGGAAATAATAGTACAAAATTATAGCTGCTGCGCAGCGATGGGTCGGGTCCGGGCTACTTTTGGGCAAATTTAGGCAATTCTGAGCAACAAACAGGAGAATAGGAAGACAAGACAGTTGACCTTATAATGTTCAATTTGCATCAGCTGAGGATTGAACCCACAACCTCGGGAACCAAAGACCAGTGTCTATCGCACTGAGCTATTTGACAAGTGGCATTCAACAGTGGCTTCACAAATTGAGTAAGCCATTCACTGTCTTGTAGGCAGATTTGAAACCACAGTAAAAAGAAAAATCTGTTTTTGAGGTAAAATAATGATATATATTTGTCAAACATCTACTATGAGTCTAAGCTGTTAGGAACCTTCGCACATGGTCCAGTCCAAGCTATTTGGATCATCATCTCCCTTGCTGGGTCTCGAACTCACAGCCTCTGACACCAAGAACCAGCTCCTAACTCGCTGAGCTAATTGGCTGGTAGTAAGATCTGCTGTGTAGCTTCATTTATCCACTCAGGTGAGTCAGTGTCTGGGCAGCTGTTGTCAAGGCAGATTTCGAAAAGTCAGAAATTCTATTATCTAAACAAAAATCTGTTAATACATAAATTGCATTTAGACAGCAAAATAGCTTGAGGACATCTGACATTTTGATCTGTCATCATCACCCTTGCTGGGTCTCGAACTCACAATCTCTGACACCAAGAACCAGCTCCTAACTCGCTGAGCTAATTGGCTGGTAGTGAGACCTGCTGTGTAGCTTCATTTATCCACTCAGGTGAGTCAGTGCCCGGGCAGCTGTTGTGGTGAAATGGTCAAAATTTCAGAAATTCAGTCATCTAAACAAAAATCTGATAATACATAAATTGCATCTTGACAGCATGGAAATGTTGGTGATTTGTTTTTAATGATAAGTGTTTTGCTTCATAAGAGAAAATATGATGTTTATAAATTCCACTCTCACGTTGACTGCAGTTTTTCCCATGAGAGCAGAATTCAAAATGTTCTCAAAAATTCAGTTTTTGAGATAAAATTCTGATATTTGCCAAACTTCATCAACCATGACTCCAGAATATTGTCATTTTTTTTCAGGAAGATTGAAAATGTATTTATCAAGAATTTGATGGTATATGTTTACAGTAGTGTTTACAGTCAAACGTTTTCATGCACTGTAGGCTCAATTTTTGCTTAATCAAAAATCCGAGAAACAAGTTTTGTGGAGGACGGTCTGGAGATGCTCTGTAGCAAGTTTGGTGACAATTGAGCAAAAATTGTGGGAGGAGATACATTTTAAAAGTTTTACAGTTATTGAAAAAAACAGAGTGATGGACTTCATAATTTGTAATAAGTTTAAGTGGACAAAAGTTTCAGCAGTATTGAGGCTACATCGTGGTGAAGTTTCAACACTGTAGCATCTACCGTTGGTTTGGTAGGAATTTTTTAAGTTTTTAAATTTAAACGCTTATTGTGCCCCCCCTAGGAGGGGGGGGCACATGTCCTTGGAGTTGAGTAAATCTGGCATGGGGCTGGACGTTTGTGCAAAGTTTGGTGAGTTTTCGCCCATGGGAAGTATGACTTCCTTGGAAGAAGAAAGAAAGAAAGAAAGAAGAAGAATTCCTCGGAATACAATAGTGTCCCGGCAGCTTAGCTGCCCGGACCCTAATAAATGTTTAGTCTAGTAAACGGGTAAAGACTTTCTGTAGAATAACAGCTCTAAATATTACTCCTAATGTGTTTTCATAGGTACAAACTCAGTGTGTGTTTGAGCTGGAACAGGAGGGGGAAAAGCAGCCAAGCCGCAGTAGCTTTAACAGACACATTAACAAACAGAGCACTGTGGGAACACTGCGCCGTACCCCCCGGCTCTGACCTGCTCTCTTTCAGACGCACAAACACAGGACCACACAGTCGACGCTCACATCTACGTATTTATGCAGAGTCAATATCTGTGCATGTGCAGGCGCTCGCAGACGACAAACATACTAGTCTTATGGCCCAGAAGAGAAAATGCAGTCATGTGACAAGACTACATTAACATGGACCCACTTTTTTGTCCCTCGTTTGGTCCATCACATGAGAAAAAAAACCCTCTGTCACAGACGCCACAGCAACAAGTAAACAATACCATAGCAACCAGGAAACAAAACAACTCACTGGCCTGTTGGCTGCTGCTCTTTAGCAGCACTCGGTCGGGTCTAACTGAAGAAATCGTCATAATGTAGGTCAGAGAAGTGTGAGGGAGATGTCTACAGTGATGAATGTTGTGCTCTTTCAGTACCAGAAATCCCATGAATGGCTTCAGGTTCAGTCGAGGGGAGACGCTTTTCAGTCCTTTCATGTGACCAAGCAGCCGATGACCTGAGTGTCCATTCTGAGTAACAACCACTTGTTAAAAAAACATAATTTAGCCTCTCAGTTCGCCCTCAGCGGACCATTGTCTATTTGACAAAAGAGACAGGACAAATTACAAAGATTAAATGATTAACCCAAATGTGGCCTAAATTCTTCTCCACATCAGCAAGGTACAAATATTATAGAGATTAACCCTTAGAGGTCTGAGCCTATTTTGATTTTGCCATTATATACCAAATTTAAAACATGTTTAACATGTCCATACGTGGTATCTTTTTTTTTTCAGCGCAACTTCATCTATATGATCTGGTCATTTCAATTCAATTTCAATTCAATTTATTTGAGGTGGGACAGTGCATGTTCATGAACGAAACATAAAATCGTAAACAAGCCGGATTGTAGCCACAGGCTAATTTCCATCCATTCCATAATTCTTTTTAACATACGTTTTTAACACAGCGGGCCCAAGAGATACACATAAATTACCAAATCTTAATATAAATATAGTTTCCATCAAGCCCACAATGACAAAAATTTGCTGCATTATCTTTGTTGATTCCTCAGCACTTTTAAAAAAAGACCAATGAGAGACGCGTCAGACATAACCAGTGGACACCATCCATAAGAAAACCCTGTAAAGTCACTGTAACAGGAGGTACAAAGCTTGGTCAGAGAACAAAAACAATTGTCCAATTCATTTTGTGTGGGTAAAATAGTAAAAATGGGGCGCTCCTCGTTCACAAAGTTGGGCCCATGAAGTCATGACCTTGATTACTTTGCATCGCTTTATCTCATAGAACCAGTCAATGACAATCTGGGCTTGCAGTTCACACCAAACACACAACAGTAAGAGTAAAGTAAAAAAATAGGAACTTAAGCAGCAAACAAGATGAGGAGTGATAGCTGCTGTCTTGCTTCATCCAGTGACCTCTTTGGATGTTGTTCTGGACCATGTTTTGTGGTAGCTACTGAGATTCAATCAGGTTTGTTTACATTTCCTGTTTCTTCTCCATTTGCTTCCCCCTTTGACCGAATTAAGTAATTACTTATTGAGCTGATAAAGCCGGGGCACTCACAGTTCCTGTCGCAGCCGTCTGATCTTGGCCTTGGCATCTGCCAGCTCCACGGAGAGATGCTGTCGGCTCTCAGTCCTCCTCATGCTGGGGGAGTCGCCGGGGGACTGCGTCGCACAGGGAGCCAGCGGAGACAACTGCACACAGTCTCTCTCCTGGGTTAACTCCACTATAGTCTGGATGAAAGGAGATAAAACGCCAGGGTCAGGTCATGGGATTTTGGGCTGGTTGGATAAACAGAAAATGCAGGACATGAAGGCAAAGGCTCTGAAGTGGAGGTCAAACCCAGGGCTCAGGGAAAAAAATAAACATGCCGCAAAAACCATTAAAATAAATCATCTCGAATCTGTATTTAGCAGAATCTGAACAGAAGTAACCAGGAACTACTTTCTAAAGCTACAGTTAAATTAAGATACTTGGTTTAGAGCAGAACGGGGTTCGATAATGGGACCAGACTGGACTCCAAAAAAAACCACAGGCAATGGGGCAAAAAGTGCATCCAGAGTCCCACACACAGCCTATTTTGATCTAGTGCCCGTGACAGGAAATGGGATTTTAATTGAGAGCGGCTGGACTACACAGTGATAATCTGGAGGCTATTAGAACCTCCGACACACACACACACACACACACACACACACACACACACACACACACACACACACACACACACACACACACACACACACACACACACACACACACACACACACACACACACACACACACACACACACACACACACACACACACACACACACACACACACACACACACACACACACACCTACAATCAGTAGTGGGCATCTGTACCCTATGGGTTGGAAACTCAATTAATGACGCATATACTCCAAGGGCAAAACACACACACACACACACACACACACACACCCTCCATCCATGAGACAGTTAACAGTTTCAACCCTTCCTTCCTGAGGCTGCTCTCTTGTGGTAATGGCAAAAAAAAAAAGCCAAAAAAAGTTTCCACATAACTCTCCTAAACACAGCCGCTCATTTTCACTGGCAATGCTCTGTTTGTAAAGAAGGTGTAACAGATACCACAAACACACATCTGTACGTTACAACATCCCCCAGGACTAAAAAGAGAAATGCAGAAAATAAACACACACATTTACTGTACCACACTCTCCTTGGTGGGATCTGCTCTGATCTTACTTTGTTGTTCTGCTTACGTCGCTTGGTAATAAAAAACAATCCTTGACGAGGCACAATAAATCTATGTATGTCGTGTGTGTGTACGTTTGCCATTTTGTCATTACCTCCAGCTGTGTGTCTCTTTCATCCACCAGGCGTTTGAGGTGGAAGGCCAGGTTTCTGGAGAGGTTGTCCAGATCCTCAGGAGGCATTTCCCCACTTTCCAGCCACTGCAGGTCCACGACGTTCTCCTGGTTATGAGTCACCTACAATCACAACCGTCCCATTGTTTATAAGACTTTGCAGATCAAGTTATGGAACCAAAAAGGAGGTCAAAGAAGTTAAACATGTTAATTCTCTCCAGTTTTGTTTACTATGCAGGACAAATACCTCTTGGATGTGGGATGCTATGGCAGCTTTGCTGCCAAAATCCAAGATCTGGATACGCTCAATGTACTCTTCCTTCTTCTCGCACTGTAAACAGAGTGGGGGAGGGGTGGAAAAGAGAGGAGAAGAGCCGTTAAAGAGTTAAAGGTTTAGGTGGATGTGGGATCAAGTAGAGGTTAGTAGATCAGCGGTGCAGACACAAAGCAGAAGTTCATCTGATAGACACGGTTCCAGGAAATCAGCAGTCGTATTAAGGAAAGAAATCAAGTCTTCAAACACGAGTTTATCTTCTGGATCAGACAAAGATCATTTTCCTCTCCCTCTGGCAGAAGATGAGTTCAGAACAAGACCGCAGGGCCCATTACTTTGTGCTAATTCTTATTCAGCAACAGGTGCAGCAGCTCCAAGCAGACACAGCATTAGGTCAGAATTGCTCCCATTAACTCAACTCTGGTGTATTTTTGCAAACAATAGAGTTGGTGAAAGGTCAGTGTTCTTGTTTGAAATGCAGTGAGTAAGAGCTGAATAGGGGGCTTTGTCACGAGACAGGAAAAGGTCTGCTATGTACATTCATAACACACAGTATTAGCTGTATGATGAAGTTAGACTTAATTCATTTTATCAGAAGGGAGCAAGTGGCAGCCGTTAAAGGAGGTCAAGACTTCTTCCAAAATTAGATTTATAGGTTTGAAATTGAATTGCTACAGAATGACCCCCTGAAAATAATACAATTCACTCTCACTCTCTCCAAGAGTGATTGGCATCTATTATGAATTTCATAGTTCTTGCTCCTTAAAACCTGAATTATATATGCGTGTGTGAAGTGTGCAAGTGTTTCAATGGAGTAAACTCCTCCTCTTACCTGAACAGCACAGCCGAGCAGCAGCAGCAGCAGCTTCTTCATCTCATCCAGGCCTTGCTCTAGAAAACACAAAAAAAGACATGCCTGTGTCAAACAACAACAAATAAACCACCAACTGTCAATTAATCATCATTGTAATTCTGTCTCGTTCCTGTTTCTGTCTTGTCTGACATTGTGTTTAACTGGTTGTGACTCAAGGAGAAGTAAAACACATGGGGCTGACTAATCCGTTCTGCTGAAAGACGTTTCGCTCGTGGCTTTAACTCAAACAGTTCATTACATCAGAGACCTGATGATTGATGGAGGATGATGACTAGACTGATAGATGATTACATTTGAGATACATTAGTTCCTTTGTGCTTTATGATAATAAACATTGCATTTTTTCAGTTAGTTAAAAAAAATGTTTTGCACTATTATCAAAGTCATCTGCTTCTGTTTTTCCTCATTAAAAGATGTCAGAACAATTAGTGCGACATGGTTGGGGGCGGGGGAGGGTGGCACCTTTTCCTCATTTTACGGCAGACAAAAATTTCCATCCATCCCGTTTATTTCCAGTGAGCTAATTCTTTACGTTTGTTACAATTTCCCCCTATTAAACCTCCGACCTCTAGTTACAATACCACAGTGTTTTCCACAGCGTAGTAGTGGGCTGGCAGGATGAACTCCCAGCCCTCTTCCACATGTCAGGACATATTGTCAGAAACTACAGAAACCCAAAAAACAGCTGCTACCCCAATGCTCCACAGGCCTGAGCTCATCTGTGGGATTTGAGGCTGAGCAACAGTAAACCAGGTGGTGCATGAGTGTGTTTCACTGACTAAGTGGTATGGTATACGCAATTTGTTGTGTATTCTGTGTCGATGACTGTGCGCTTCCCCTATTTCTAGCTGTGTGTGTGTGTGCGTGTGTATGTGTGATAAGCCAGCTCATCATGTGGTCCAGGGGGTAGTGAGTGCTAACACTGTCCGGCTCTAATAACAATAAATCCAGATTAGTGACAGCATGCTTTCTGTGGAGGGTGGTCTGTTTTCCTCTCAGTTTAATGGGCCAATCATCACAGCAGGAACAGTTTAATCGCAGTCATACAGAAAGAATACGCATTTACCATTTGTGTCTCTTTCCAAATAATTTACAATGATAATAATAATAAAAAATCTAATCGAATGAGAAAATTACAAAAAACATCTTCATAGTTATTGCAAATTTTAGCATCATCTCCCAAAATGAATTTTCTGGAGAGAGAGAGAGGAATGTGATTGTCTGCGTAAAGCATCAATATAGAGAGTGACAAACAAACCGCCCATCAGTTCCTATGGGAGTGGCTCAGTGCATCAAACACAATGTGTCTCATTGTGTGAGAGATTCTGTGAAATTGATGGAAGGAGCCCAACAATCAGATCAATGCCCCTCGCTCTCATTCCCCTTGAATCAATAGAGACACACAAAGTCAGTGTATTATTGAGCAACAGAGACCTCCCTCTGGTCACGGCGTGGCAGGTTAGACCTTCACCTTTTAAGATGGGAGATCAGGATTATTCTCATCATCATGACAGTTAATAATTGGATACAGGCCCAAGCCGCGGCGAGTGCTAGTGCTTGAATTAGGTTTGTGAACAAGTCGACACTGACAGTTGTAGAAACCTGTTGTGTTGGACACCATGAATGTGAAGAAAACACATCATATATCAGAAAGTCTGGATGCTTCTTCTCTCTCAAGCTCTCTCTTCGTTTTTTATTCAAGTGCCCCTGTTACATAATGTGTGAGCAAGAGTGCAACACTGAATGCCTTCAGGAGAGCCTGTCTCACACATTATGTCCCGAAATGATCGCATCTCGCCCCCTCCTCTCTGTGACAGCAGCGTTTCCACCTTTTCATTGAGAGAGGCTGTTCTGACCCTTCTGCCCTCCACTATAAATAACAGACAACGCATTATACAAACTCGTTTTTTTTTTTTGTCCAGTCCTTCAGCAGCTGGAGCTACCTTACTAATGGTGTGCATAAATGACATGGCTTTCTGAAATCTTGAAATCCTTAAAATGATTAAATACGTTTTTATTACTTCTGGGAAACATTTTGTCACCCATGAACTTCAACATGTTAAAAGTGAATATTGTGCTTTACTTAGTCAGTCTCTCAATACTTGAGAAAAATACTAAATGTCTGAATTCATCAGCAGCAGCTACAATTATCATATAAAAAAGAAATATTACAGAGTAGACATGAAGAATATATGAGTAAATCTGAGCCTCGAAGGGTGACAGGCTGATAAAACATAATTCTCACTGCTGCAAGGGCTTACCAGTTCTCTATTAGCCATAGGAGCCCATTCTAGTCAGGGAAAGGATTTAGCTCAGCAAATCTACTGGAGCAACGAAGGAAAGATAAGGGACCTCATAGGATAAATAATTTATAAAGCTGGAGTGGGAGAACAAGAAGGAGAAACGGTAAGGGGGAGAGATGAAAGGCAGAGAGACAAAAGAGGGAAAGCACCACGGAGTATACGCAACACAAACACAAGGGAAGAAGAATATAGAAATAGAGAAACCAAGAGAGAGAACGAGAGCGGGCAGGAGGGAGGCAAGGTTGAAAATAGACAATAGAAATCTCCCTGAAGCAGCAGCAGCAGCAGCAGCAGCGAAGGAGGTGCTACCCATCTCTCTACCAGCCTCATCTTTCCCCTATCCCTGTCTTCCTTCCCTCTAACGTACACACTCACTCTATCGATAAATTTATTCTCTGCAACATACATCCACCCTTCCTTCCTTCCTTCCTTCCTTCCTCCCGTCCTTCCCTCAGCATTGTTACGAATCATCTGCGTCTCTTATGAGTTTGCATTCACTCATCTAGGCTTCCTTTTTCACCTCCTTTCCTCCCTCCCTGTGTTATCCTCTTAGCAGGAAACCAGAGGTCAGAGGGACAGTGACTAACCCTTCTTCCTGCGATGCCATTGTTAATTTGTCTGTGCGGATATGAGTAAATAAGAAGGGAGGGGGGAAAAAAAGAGAATGTGCGCTTGCGTGCGTGTCTGTGCAATCCTCTGCCACGACGAATGGAGTCATGCAGGCTCCACTGACTCGCATGTCAGTGATAAAACTAGTAAAGGCAATCTGATATTGCTTTGACAGCACGCCACAGTGTGTTTGACCATTTCACTGGATCACAGAGGACAGAGATGCCTGAACCTTATTTTCAGGGCAGTTGTGCTTTATGAGACAAGAAGATGCAGCGTCAAGTGACATCAAAGACAAACAGCCTGCAGCCGAGGTCAGAGTCATGAGCTGCCTGCCAGTCGACGCACGCAAACCCAGTCTGAGGGGGCTCCGCTCCGCACAGTGACCGCTGCACACGCTCGGCTGTAGATAACCATAAAGAAGAAACATTATAGAAGAATACAAGAAACTGTTTCAAAGTTAACCCAGATCTTGTATATCCCAGTCATACGCACACACACACAATTCTGTCTATTGTTTCTTATGGAGACATTGGACACCACAACACTATGAAAGCAGACTGTGTAAACACACCAGACATTCGCCGACACACAGAACACTGTTTAACTCTTCTAGTAAAAATAGTAGGCCTGACTTTTTTCTGAACCACACATGCACACACACACACGCACACACACAGACGCGCCTGTCAAGCCCCTCGTTTTATGTTTTCTGTCAGCTGTCAAGGGAACAACAGTTGTCTCGCCTGTTGTTGCTACTGCTCTATTAATTTCTGCTTATGACTTGGTGTAGTCATCTAAAACCATCTTTTGTCTTCAATATGTTTGGCTTTTATTTATTCAGAAAACCTGTATCAATAATAAAACATAAATAAATCTGGATTGCATGTAGGATTTTTAAGTGGCAGGCTGTCAACTGTGCAATGTTTTCCTTCAGTAGCACAGAGAGGATATGACTTTTTTCTGCTCAGTCATGGTATATTTATTGCTCCGTATTCATTATGAATTGCAGATGCAGACTGTATTCACTCAAAGATAACTACTGACGGCGTGCAGCTACATCAGGGAACAGTTTGAGGGGTGGCAGCGAGCACTGATAGTCATAAACACATTTTGAGGGCAAAGACTTTGCAGAAAATCCACAGGCTTTATGACAGACCAGACAAAGGCAGCACTATGTTTTTGTTTGTTTGTGTGTGTCTGCGTGTGTTCATGTGTGCGCCGCCGACATGTGCATGCAAGCATACTCGCTAAACACTACTTGCATGCAGAAATGAGTGTGTGTGTGTCTGTGCATCTCACTGAGCGTGTATATACAAGGCAGACTGGGGTAAATCAGAGCCTGGGGCGCTGGGTGGGTGGGTGGGTGTGGTGGTGGTGGTGGTGGTGAGGGGGGGTACTACAGTGCATTCCCACTGTTCAGTGTTGTGAAGACACCCCTCCCCCATCCACTGCCTAAACACACACACGTGCGTGCACTCACACACACGCAGAGTCGTCCCCTGCCCCCTAATGAGAGCATAATAAAAGCCACATGGCCAATGACTTTCAGCTGGCGGCCGCTGGGCCACAGAGCCAGACTGCACAGCCACCGCTGCTCTGACTGGCTGAATGGCTGACTTACTGACTGATTATCTGACAAGCTAGAGGGTAAAGGGCAAAGGAAACCCTGAGGAATGCAGTCTAATATCTTTTTTTTTTTTTTTTTTTTTTTGGCCTGCTCTGGTCCACTTGCTCCGAGCTGCCCTCTTCTCTTGTCTGCAGCACCGACTTTAAAATTCACTTAGCAACTCGCCTCAGTCGTGTTTAAGGTCATTGTGTGAGGCTGCACATACAGTAGATCTTCACAAACGCACTGTTGTGAAAGTGTCTGGTGGGATAAACAGACAGTTCTGTTACTCAATGACTCTGTCTTAGCTTCAAAATAACTTAAAGGGATAGTTCAACATTTTGGCAAAATGGCCCATTGCCATAATCCCTATAGTTTTAGCAGTAGGTTTGTTACCTTTTATCGTTGGTGCAAGCTATTTTTAGAACGGCAGAGCAGAGCCGCAAGCTGCTCAGAGCTACGCTACGGAGGCATGGGATTTCTTGATTTCCCTCATCAAACTCATCAAATACCCCAAGTTGTGACCTGTACATTCACCATGCTATGAGATAATAATGGAACGTTACTGCTTGCTGAAAAACTGCTTCCTACGAGAACGCACATCAGCGGTTTTGCATGAATTTGCCTCGAAAACAACTCTGTCTCGTATTGTTCCGTTATTATCTCATAGCGTGGTGAATGTGCAGGTCACAACTTGTCCATCAGAGCGTTTTGAAGTTGTTGGATTGTGTATTTGATGAGTTTGATGAGGGAAACCAAGAAATCCCATTAGCCTCCGTAGCGTAGCTCTGAGCAGCTCACGGCTCTGCTCCACCGTTCTAAAAACAGCTTGCACCGACAATTAAAGGTAACGAACCTACTGCTATGACTATAGGGATTATGGCAAAGGGCCAATTTGCTAAAATGTTGAACTATCCCTTTAACTTTTTTTAACAATTAGGAGAAGCACCACTGAAAGACTGGAAGCTGTTTAATAACTGAAGTTATAATAATAGTTGTGAAGTTGACGGTTGTATAAATGTTTACGATAACTGGAGTACTAACATATTTATAATGCAATAAACCAAAAACTAAAGCAGTGTTTGTTTTAAAGTGATGAAACCTGTCGTCACCGTTACTTTGGCAGAGCGGTGGTTGGTTTTATCCCTTAGGTAAATCAACAACCAAGTAATCCTTGCATGAAACAGAAACACAAATGTGTGCTCACTCTCTGCAGCTCCTTTTGTTCGTCTGTTTACCCGTCATGCCAGTGGGGGCAGAGGAAAATTAAAAGAGGTAACTGTGACCACTGAAAAGTGATGAAAACCGCAACACAACAGTGGAAAGCCTGTGGCGAAAGAGTGGAGGCAAAGGCAGTGGAGGGAGGAGAGGCCGTTTTGTCTGCTTAAAAAAAACAAAAAAACATATATCTTTCAATGAGCTCTGCAGCTGTGCCTGGAAACAATTCACTCTGAAGAGCTAATAATTACATCTGCTGAGATGTACATTAAGGCAACAAACAATTGTGTGGATCTTTGTGTGTTTTCCAAAAGTAAAAAACAACCATTGCAGTGTGTTTCTAGTGGTTTTAGCAAAGGTTTTGCAGTGGGGGGGGACCATTGTGCCAATAACTGATTCATGTGGGCTGGAAAGTAAAAGTTTGCTCGACACATGGTTCTCCTTTTGTCCACACGAACCTTTTATTTCCACAAATAGCACACCATGATCGTACATGATGATCTGCTAATGGTTATCTTCTCTGCTCAGAGGCTTCATCATGGTTACATTGGAATATCAAGTAGCACTTGGAGGTGCACGGGTCAAGCAGCTCAAAAATGTTTTCCTGAAATGCCTGACCCTGCACTTTTGATGCTAGGCCACTCAGATATATCAAATAACATTACTAGGTTCAGAAGGTCAAAGCTTTGCTGCAAAATGATTAAATTGGGTTTTGAATTTAACACTTCGAGTAATAAAAGACGGCAGGTGTGGGAAGAAATTAGAAACTTGGGTTTTGTCCCTTTAACAAACCCATCAATCTCCCATCACCTCAACAATAAAATATGAATTTTCCCCTTTAACTCTGCCATCATGTCCAATTTGTAGCAGCATTGATTATATTTGAAACACACGGCTAATTACTGAGTACATTGCTAAACAAAGAAAAGAGGTATATGTACATCTACAGCTTGTTGCTCGAAACGAAAAACAAAACAAAACAATGGACAATTAAAACATGTCTATTGTTGAATCTAATGAAGTTCCAAAAACACTGCAAAATGATGTGGTGGTATTGTTTTTAGACACTTACCAGAGAGAGGGTTTCGGCCCAGTACCAGCACGTCTGGTAAAGGCATCATCACCAGTTGCTGGAGAGTCTCCTGTCACACAAAGAAAAGAAATATAAAATCAAGGTCAGAGGGGAAGAGTTGAAGCACTTACAGTTTTTACAAGTGACTGCTGAAATAATTGTAATTCCCAGAGTGCGACTAAACCTTTCCATGTACAGTGTCTATTTTAGCCAAGAAAGCAGAGGTTTCTAGAGCAGGGCAGCATCCCAGAGAGTTATGAGCATTACAGTAAGAATACACTATAACGACAGTCCCCAGGGCTCTGACATGAGACTGTAATATCATCTCCAATCAAAGACGGTAACAGAGTCTACCAGGCCTGAGGTGCAGCGTGGGCAAGGTGTTCACTTCCAAAGATTGACGACAGCCAAGGGACACCAGCCGTATCAATCTTCTGTGGTGGACAGCCGAGGTGGTCTCATGTGTATTAGTGGTGTTATCTGATGTGTATGGGTGTGAGTGTGCGCGTCTATGATAATGCATGTGATGGTGGTATTTATGTGGGTTAAATTGCTGGTGTGGGTTATTATGCCGTGAGCCCCCACCCACCCCCCACCCCCCATCCCTCCATTCACATGTCAATCATGAAAACTAAAATGAAATCATGAGCTGCAAGTCACAACACTCAGACAGACATGATGCACATGCGCACACATGTTGAAGTTTTTATTTGAGTTGAAACATTTCATGTTACGGCAATTTGCAATAGACCACAAACTATCAGCATTAACAAATTACTCACATTTCCATCTTCACATATTCCAAATGTTTGCCCTAG
Source organism: Trachurus trachurus (assembly GCF_905171665.1). Taxonomy (NCBI): domain Eukaryota; kingdom Metazoa; phylum Chordata; class Actinopteri; order Carangiformes; family Carangidae; genus Trachurus; species Trachurus trachurus. The sequence continues at coordinate 10,178,268 of NC_139906.1, forward strand.
CTGTGACGCCAAGTGCATTCACTTCACTTTGTCTAGTGATGCTGCATCATAAATTGTACATGTCGGCTGTGACTCAACAACAGCCTGCCAAAAATATTTTCATGGTCCTAACCTTTAAAGCAGTATAAACCAAGTCCAAACCACAGTTGTTTTAAAAGACGGGGCCAGTTTTCTTTAAGCAGAAAGGACATGAAGTTAGGATAACATGAATATTTCATATCTACCTGATGGCAGTGAACAATCTGAACTCGTCTGACCCGACGCTTCAACTATGCTATGCAGGTTACTGCTGAAGTCATGACAAAGAGGCTTATATAAGGGTTTTGGAAAAAAAACCCTCTCCCCCCTACCCCACTGTAACCATCTGCCCTATACATATTGCATTACCTCATGGAAACCTGACATCACTGGATGGTTTTGATTGGTTCAAAATAGAGCCACATCTGTGCAGCTTTCTTAAAATAATCAAGTTGACCAAGATGTGATTAATTAAAAACTGAAGCCTTAACATAGCTTCCACATATTTCTAACTTGGCTGCCTCAGAATCACACTGTGGAAGCAAAAAGTGCAGCAGGGACATAAAAAATAAAATCCCTGCGACTCGCCACTGCTGAGACCGGGTCAAGGAGAGGACACTGCATTCACAAGCACATTCTTTACACATCACAGGCTTATATACAAGCAACATAATATATCTGTCACTAGATTCAGCACCTGGCTTTGGACAAATGAGCTCCAGATTGAGTGTGACCTGCCCCTGCCATGATGATTTAAACCATAATATGCTATACGTTTGATAATATACATGGCATCAGTGCAACTATGTAAAGACCTGAGATCTGTGACCCTGTCATTCCCATTAATTATACACCATTTACTATACTATGCATCATACATAAATGATATTTTACGCAGGTTAACTATACATCAATGCACCCGTTTGAAAATGCTTTGCTTTGTTACACCTTGATCTGATAAAATGTTATATTACTGTTCTTTCTTACAACACTTTAATACTGTAATCCATACCTGCCTCCCAACACAATGCACTTGTGTTTGAGGAACCAACACGTCATTGTTTCTCCACGCCAAGGGAAATTTATTCAGTTCAGTTGCAAACACAATTTCAGCTCCATCCGCCTTATCAGAGCCTGCAGCACAGGCAGCTCTGATGCCTGTGGTCGTCTAAACCTTTGTTGGCTGTTTGATTTGATGCAGACACAGAAAACCGCTGGTTTACAGAGTGAGATGTGGAGAACAGGGCGACAGATGGCCAGTGCATCACTCACATCTGGTTTCAAACAGATAATAACAACACAGACACACAGATAAAGAATCTGAAATAATATAAAATATACTGTAGTGCAAAGTATTTCTATTATTTGCCCCCACCTGGGTTTAATTAAAGGTGGGTCAAGTTTTGAGACTTAATCCATGAAATGTATGTGGTAGAAACCTGGCAGGGTATGAATCATGGTGCTTCTCCATTAGGACTATAATATGATAATGCTCATTAAGATGCTCATTATCAGACCCACTTCAATACATTAGCTCATCTTTAAAAAAAAAAAAAAAAAAAAAAGGGAATATTCCCACTTCATTTATTCAAGAGGAGACCCAGATCATGATGGATCTAGGCTTTAAACTCCAGACATGCCCTGAGAGGCCTCCATGACCCGAGGTGAAGGTCAGAGTTTGGGTTGCAGTGACGGTCAGTCATGGTTATTAGGTTAGGGGCATGGTTGCCATGGTTTCTTGTCAGCGGTGATAAGAGCACTGACCCCAATTGCCCTGTCTGTCTGTCTGTCTGTCTATCTCTCTGTCAACACTGGTGTATGAGGCATGCAGAGAAAGAGGTTGTGGTGCATTATGATGCCATCCTTCAAAAGAAATAACAAGGCCACACATGTCCAAACATGTCAACTAAAAACATATGAGACGATTACCTTTATACTTTATGTATTTTCATTATTTGTCGTAATGTATTAGATTAGATTAGATAAAACTTTATTCATGGCCGAATAATTTCCTTCGGGATGAATAAAGTTTTATCTAATCTAATCTAATCTAATCTAATACATTACGACAAATAATGAAAATACCAGCAAAATGTTTTATGAATGCAAAGAGAATAATGTAATAGCAAAAACAAATCTGATAATGATGATACACTGCGATGGTAATAACAATCATGACTAATATCAAGCAGTTCCAGTCCAGAAATGACCACAGACTGAGACAGATTGACTCACCAAGCGTCAGACAGAATAATCAGCATCGCTCAGACAGCCACAGTTGGTGTCTCACAGAGAGGCATTTGGTGCGCCTGACAGCCAATTCACCATGTAGAACTTGTGGAGAACACTCGAAGCAAAAATCTGCCAAGACTAAAAAGGGCAAAGGGACCAGAATCTGCATCTACAGAGGAAGCCGTGAAGCTCTCAGACATTCTGGGACATCTCCCAAGTCGTTTCTCTGCAGCATTCAGACAGAAGCGTATCGGCCCGATTCCTTTGTGGTTTTATGAAATGCCACACGCTCGGGGCGCTGGCTTAGGAAAACACGGACCATCAGTGTTCATGTAACACCTTGGATTTGTGATGCTGTGAACTTCTTAATACACAGACTCAAAGTCACGGCATACAGAGCCCAGATCAGTGTTGTCTTGGTGCTCATTGTGTTTTCGTTTTTTTTTTACGCTTCATAGTAAATGATGAGTCACCACAAAGAGCTTTTCTCACTCTCTCCATAGCCACCTGTCCCACCACCACTGACCACTGCTCACCGCTAACTCGCCCTCACACCTGTCCCCCTCAATGGCAGCATGTGTTTGCTGTGCAAGCACAACATTTCAGGCTGTCACACTTTTCATAGCACCTAAACAAACAGTAATTACACCTCCATTCATGGGTGTGCAGATACAGGCCCACACTGCTGGGATTCAAGTATTAGGCTTTAATGTTACCATCCCAGGCGGCACATTTTTGGCAAAATTATAAAAATCGGAGAATATCTGGTAAGTATTAGACAGTAATCAATTACATAAGTTATTTGACATATCAATGATGAAATTTGGTCATCCGTGTATGGAACAGGGGCCAAAATTTGCCCAAATTAGTCTCAAACAACGGTCTATTTAACGATTTTGGTGATTCCTGATTGGACGAAGGGGGTTCGGTGCTTATCAGTTGGGCAATTCGAGAAAAAAAAGTCGTAAGTCCCGCCGCCTGGGATGGCCACTTTAAATGAACACAACAACATCCATATATCACTTTCAATACAAACACATTGTGTAGTTTTGGCCCACTCGCTCGGGCCCAAGATGATTCATTTAAACCAGTTTCCTCTCAGTTTAAAAGCTCGCAGTGGAACGATCTGCATTGTGCACAGTCGTGAGCTTGGTGCAACACTATACCTATTCAGTTCCACTTTTCCTTCCTGTCCTTCCCTTCACAAAGGAGTCCACTGAGCTGCTCTTGTTCCTCAGCGTTTCTCTGATCTTCGACGAGAGCTTCCTGTGATGCATTTACTCCTTTACTTTGAATCTGTGGTCCGTATAACATTAAACTGCAGTTAAAAGACAGATTGCAGCGCTATAGGACCTAATGCACAAGAGATGTTTGATAGATGCCGAGAGTAGTAACCACACTGTTTCCTTCCTGGAGAGCCTGGCACAGTCACAGCTTCATCCCTCTCTCCCCCGATGGGCACAAAGTGGTGTAAAATGTCTATATTTTGTGCCATATGGAGAGCGAAATGAAATCACCACTTACAAAACGACATGGTTCTGACTGCCCAAGGAGCCAGAAATAGCCATTAGATGGAGGTTGTCAACAAGAACAAGAGCTGCAAACTAAGGCACTCAAGTCCAAACCAACTTTATTTCCATCTAGCTAAAAACTGGAGCATGTGGTGCCACCTTAAATATAATGCTGGTCAAATGCACTGTATTTTTTGAGGGATGTGGGTAATAACATGCTTTGAGGATTAGCTGCAGGCTATTAACAAAGCTAAACTACAGTAGCCTAACATGCTTCTTGGATTAACTGGCAAAGGCTTAGCTCTCATACATAAAACATGACGGACACTGCAGGAGGAAGAGGGACCAGCCACCACACTGAGCGTGTCATGGCGATGTGCTTCCAACACTGAGACGCGTGCACGTGCGCACAAATGCTAACACATATTTCAAATGGAAAATGCTATGGCTGTGACAGCACAGGCGTCCTTGGCTTGGTCACTTTTTTTGTCGCTCTTCACTTTTCAATATCTCAATCGCTACGCATAGGGAATAGGCCAGTCAATTAAATGTTCAAAAAAGCCAATATTCATGCAGAGAGGGGAGTGAGTGATGAGGCAGAAGAAATGGTGGGGGAGGACGGAGGAAGAAAAAAAATACAAATGGAGATGGGGGGGAAAGTGAGAAAGAGAGAGAGAGATGCAGCTTTGATCCCATCACTTCTCACTCCAGGCACGCAGGGCTGAGCTGCCTCCTCCTCCTCCTCCTCTCTTCCTCCCCTTCTCAACATCTTTCCTTCACCTCCTCCTCCCCCCCAACCAACCCCCTCCCTTTCCTGACACTGTATTGCTGTATTATTGATTCCAGCACGATTCACAGCTCCTCATACACTGGCTCATTTTTCCATCCCCACAGAGACATTTTAAACAGACGAGGTCTCGGTGAAAGGTGGAGCTCGTCAAACACGATGGAATTTACTCACTCGTAATGTTTTGTCTGTATGAAAACAACGTGCAAAAAGATGTGCCTTTGTGTACATGGCAGCTGAGTGATGATATCGTCAAGAAAAGCTCTGCTGTTTCAGACTGTTGACAACTGAAAATACTTTCCTTGCTACAGCAGATTTCAAGCAGACACATATGGATGGGGCTTTGCATCCAACTCTATTGTCTTAACCTGAATGTGGCTGAATGGACATCTGCTGAGAGTTGAGATAATGTTCATCTGGTTGAGACAGTAGACCACACACACACACACACATACCATACAGACGCAATACATGGCAAGGGCCGTGTTCACATAAATGGCGCATGATCTCTATGAGTAGGTAAGCATGTCTGTGTGTGTGTGTACACGCCTCTATTAAATTGGTGTCAGTGGAAAGGTTATAAGGCTGCTGTGTTTCTGTCTCACAGGAGCCCTGTCTGTTAAAGTAGTGCTCCCCCAACACACACACACACACACACACACACACACACACCTCCCTACAACTCCTTCCCATCTATCCACCAAAGCACAAGTTCCGCTACCGGCACAGCTTTAACAGGGGACTAATTGTACTGCTGCTCTGTGTGTGTGTGCGTCTGTGTGCATGCGCGTGTGTGTACAAATTCTGCCTGAGCACTGAATCACGCCCATTCTGCAGACATGCAGCGTTACCATAGAAACGAGGAGATGGGTTTACTCTCCCAATGCTTGTGAGACTGACGCTCCGTAGTACAGTACATGTTCAAACTCACATGCACGCACACACACACACGTACACGCACACACACACACACACACACACACGTAAGCCCTCTCCTGGGTACGGCACTGCGGACTTCTCTCCTGCTGAAAAACTGCAGAGATTATTATGAACTTGAAAAGGTTATTACCACCAACAATGGGAAGGAGCATGCTTCCTCTTCCTCTCACATCTAACACACACACACACACACACACACACACACACACATGCACCACAGAGAGAAACCTTTTAACACCAGATCTCACAACATCCCTGTGAGCTGAATCAATGCTAATAAAGCTTTCCCTGCTGTTTAGAACATAATAGCTCACTAGATGAGTGACTGAATCCTTTTTTTTTTCTTCCTCGACTCAAACTCTAGTATGAACATTGTAAAAGGAAAAACAACAATGATCTCAAGGGTCTATCGATGAAAGCCAAACATGAGCAGCTAATTCAGGGTTAAATTAACAAGGGTAACTCAAAATGTTTACAAAGCTAAGAGCACTTAGCATGTCTTTTAATCTAGAGTCGATTGATGATCTGCACAAAGAAGATAAAAAAGAACAGCCTCAATGACTACGCAGTGTTAAATCTCCTCAATGAAACGTCGTTATCGAATGTTGAATGGCATTTAACTGGAAAAATAGAAAGAAAATAAAGACAGTGTGCTTGGACTACTAATTAATTACATCAACAGTTTCTCTCGACAGTAAACTCCACTGGAAACGGCAGCAGTTGGGGTCTACTGTTGACCAGATGGACAGATCATCTATTACATGAGGAGGAGGAGAGAACGAGCCATTAGTAGCCCGTTTCTATTGTTCTGTTCTGTTATCTATCGGCTAGAGTGCTTTTTACAACCACCGAGCCCCGAGGCTGAACGAGTGGACGGGTTGATCCTCCTGCTCGTCTCAAAGGTGGGAGGCAGGTGGGCTGGGGAGGGAGCGCAACACCTCCGCCCCCGTCCCACCACCACCACCACCACTACCCCAGGGCTCGGCTCAGCACACACACATTTCACTGAGAGCAATTAAAGTTTCTTGCAAATTGTTGTGATTCAAATGAAGCTTGATTGTTTCAGGTGATATATTGTTTTCAATCCAGTTTAATTTGCTTGAAAGGTTTGTAGCAATAAAGTTGCTGAGCAGCTGCAGTGATTGTTCTGTGCACTGACAATTTAGAGAAAATGGGCCTCCTTTCATTCCACCGTTTTGTGGCATAAAAGGTGCGACTACTTAACTACTACCGTTTAAATTCATTCAATCGGTTGATATTTTTTTTAACTTTTAAGGCTGTATTTTATTTTTTCAACCACACAGCAATGACTGCAGACACCACACACACGCTCTGGTTCAGCGATGGAAAACAAAATACGCAGCTTCCAGCTTCCCCTTAATTCACCATTTCTGCTAGCAGCTAAAAATAGCTCCCTTCAAGCATATGGGAACCTACTCTACATCATAACTGCCACGATTTCCCCTTCACACACACCCACACACACACCCACACACACACAAAAGTCCTAAGTTCTTGCAGACATGTATGAATACTTACATGGCAGTGTGTTATTTTGGTGAACCCAACTTCCAGGTCCCACTTTTGGCTGTGATTACATGATGTGACTGGTGAGTGGCTCTGGGTGTAAAACCTTCACATGATGAAGGCTGTTACTGAATAAGTGAACAGGCGCTTAGAACAGGTGGCTGATGGGAAAGCAATATGCAATACTTGAATGACATTTAGTACAACTCTTCCCTTGTTGCTTTAGATCAGAAAAACTAGAACATACAACCGTGTTTACAATTTATCATATCAATGACAGGAATGTGCAAACAGAAACCTCTGCCACATATTTACTGTAACTGTTACCAAATCAGTTTCGCTTGAATGAGATTAGCTACTTACAAAGCACAGGTATGGTTTTAGGAACAGAACAAAATGGGCTCAAAAAGCTTGAATTTTATTTTACGGCTGTAGCCAGACAGATTAATCTAATTCCCCTCAGAATGGATTTGAATTCCTTTATACGACTCCATAAAGACACGTTGGCTGCCTGCTGCATGGGTGATTTGTTTAAGAATTAAGCTAGTTAGCTAGCTGCTACTAAATCATCAACAAGGCATTCATGTGAGTCTGCATGACGACACACATTTAGCCTCAAGCTCCAAGCACATGCCCTAATAAACTGATTCGCTCATGACTGATGCTCAAAGGGCGAGAAAGACGGCGAGTCAAAGGGGAATTCCAGACATTAAAAAAAACATATGCGAAAATATATGTCTGGATATTTTGCACAAAAGTTTTTGTTGAAGGCAATAAAAAATAATCGCTGACTTGAGGCAACAGCTGTAATAACAAGCATTACAAACGATTTTTTCCAGTTCGTCGAGTCAAAAACAAAAAACAGCCTTCCACGGCTGCAGCATGCTGCAGCAAACTGTGTGTGCATGAATGCACGTGAATAAGGGTGAGTGTGCACTGCACACACTGACACACTGTGTGTGTCCATGTTTCAGCTTGGTTTTGACAAGGCAACACAGTGAGGCAGTCATGTCATCATAAAGCTTTAACCTTTATGCTAATTCAAGTTTAATGCTAGTAGAAGGGATGTGGAGTCTGTGGCTGACAAATATTTGAAGCCTGGATTTCAGTCTCAAACCCTGAATTCTCATTGAATAAACTGAAATATCAAGTGAGAATAAATGATGTTCAAATTTTCTTGCTGAACGAGCTTTGAAACTCTCAATTTTCTCATTCTGGTGTGATGAATATTTCATAGAGATGCTGACACACACAAGCCTGACAGCATATCCTACATTACCTTGTTTCAGAGTTTTGCTAAAGAACCTTGCAAAGCTTTGGGGCCAGGCCTGCTCAGCATGAATGGTGGCCTCTGTTACCCTATAAACAGTCAAAACAGAGCTCCCAGCCTCCAAGCCACACCCCAAACCAAAGCAGTGGCAAAGAGAGGACAGGGCCGCTCTTATTTCCAAGAGTAACATTTTGGGCTTTTTTTTTTTTTAAAGAGGGGAGAGAAATGTTACTTTGAACTGCAAACCAATGCAAATCAGTCTGCAATAAAACAAACTGACATTGAAGAGCTTCCACTGGAGCCTACAGATTTTTAAAAAACCATCCAACTTAAGTACCAGTAGACATCTTCTTATTTGGAGAAAAAAAAAGGACATTACCCCTCCCAGCAGTTTGGATGGATGGTTCTGACACTGAATGGCACCAGATGTTCTCGGAGTCTGATTTTCATAAACCAGGACAAAGGGATTCACTTAGCAAGCTTTGAGAAAAGCCAGTAAAAAGCACAAAGAATTTAGTTCAGTTGGCTGCAGCTCTATATTACACCCCCCTTAAGAATGCCAAACCAAGGCCACTAAATTAAAAAGAGGCCCAGCGTATATTTGGACTGACCACCGCAGAAATGAAACCGTCCTTGGACACTGCCGCACGGAAATGACAGAGCAACCGGAAAAGTTAATATCCCACTCTGAAAGCTGAAATGCGATAATTATATAACGACGATTACGCAAAATATGTCACAACATTCATCTGGTCTGCTGCTGCTGCTGATTTGCAACTTTGAAATACATACACAGTACAACTACATTCTCATGGACAAGTACAAACGCGTGTACAGCTGTTCAACATATCGTGAAATCAAAGTCTGAAGCCTGTCTAGACGTTGACCAACTCCTACACAATCTACTGCACCAGAGAGAGGCTTTCCACACACACACACACACAAATATGCACACTTGAACACACTCCTTATATGCAACTCCAGCCCAGCTCAGAGCTCACACTATGAAAGGAAAACCATTAATATTGAATGTCTTTTCCTGCACCATTTCACTTTTCACAACTTCTGCACACAAAGTCGATCTGCACACATTGCCCATATGGAACATGACACACAGATAATACACACACACTGGCTGCTAGGATTACATCTCATATGGGACTGAGAGGGGACAGGGAGGGGGAGTGGAGAAGAGGTTCCCTGATAAGGGATGGGGGGAGGAGAGGGTAAGGTCTGTCTGCCTCTGATGGTTCAAAAAGGTTAATGAATTAGTTTTCGCTTGACACCAGAGGATCATTTGGTGAGTCGGCGGCGAGTGCTCAAATTCAATAAAGTCTTCCCCTCCTTCTTCCTCCACTCAGGCACTCTGAATGAAATATAGTGCTTTTATAGAGGAGACTCACATCTACGGGGATCAGTTCATGAGTGTTAAAAAAGCATCACTGCACTGCCTTCAGTATTATCTACTTTATGTGTTTAGATTTAGCTCGTGTTGTTGCATTACTTTTAGGTTTTATGAACATGAACATGTTGACATACATTGATATCGATACCTAGAAAGTGGTTTCTTTACCGATTCTGATATAAGATTACTGGGGAAATTTAATTAAGAGACTGAGGTGAGATCAATTTATTGAATCAAACGGAAGCAACGAACCATATAAGGCTTTCCACTCGCTCCAAGTCCTCTTTCAAAGTGCTGACTAGTACAGTCAATTGAAAAAAACCTGCTAAATCCATTAGACCTGAATGGTTTTGTCTTCATCCATGACACTGGAAATAGGAAACCGGTAAGCAACAAACCTGACAGGAAAAGGAGACCAAAGCCAGAAAAGCATGTAATCAAAGTCAGTTTTATTCTACATTACAGAAGCTACTAGAGCAGAGGCTGAGGTGGAGTAGGTACGGTGTGATTATTTAGACACTGATACATTTTGTGCTGTTTTGGAGTTGGATTCCAGCACAATTGATTTGGGACAGTGAGGTGGAATAGCTGAGCTTCATCATCTATCTCTTCAAAAGTGGACATATTAAGCTCCTCAGAAATAAAGCTGACAGTCAGTGCTTACTGCTTTAATCTTGAAGTCACTGTTTCATTTCTAATCCAAAGAACTGCAGTCCAGAGCCAAAACAACAATAAATGCATTACTTTGACAAATATTCATCAACTGCATTGCATACGAGTATGAATCTGTGCATGTTACAACACAAATAAATGCAGGTCTGCCCCACAGCCCTTATGTTTGTTTTTGTCTGACTCTGACGTACTGAATGATAACCAATCTGTCCATCTCATCAAGTCAAACGTTTCCCGCACTTTCTTCTTTCTTCTAAGTGTTCTTTGTTTCAGTGTCTTGGCCTATATATGATATGACCATTACTAATTCAAGCAAGATACACATTATCCACCCTCTTTACACTTTAAGTGGTTCTCATTTTACAGCTGTAATTGTTGCAGCTGCAGCTAAATAGTCTCAACAGATGAAAGAGCCAAGATAATTCAAAGAGCAAACAATCAAGCAGCCTGAACCAAATAAGTGAAGTCTACTCATGACTTTTTATCCAGCTTCAAATCCTTATAGATCAAGAACTGGTAGCATTGTAATGAGGTGTTGATTACTGTGTCTTTTATATAAAACACCCACTTAAACAGACAAGTCCATCTCTTCACCACCCGAGTGACTTTCAGCGGTGAGTTAAGCTCCTAAAAGGCCATCAAAGAGGGCAGACAGACACACGGCAAGGACAGCAGGGATTTGAACCTGTAGGTGGTCCCAGTGAGGCAAAGCCTGCAGACACAAGTGGCTGGACAATAGTGTGAGCAGGAGGTCAACAGAGCGATGCAGGGACAAACAGAGGAGATTAAAGAAACACCACCGTAGACGAACAAGAGACTGTTGGCTTACAATGTCCAGCCCCAAAGCTAAAACAACTCAGATTAACCAGCTCACTGCTGGTTCAATGCCCCCAGAGCAAACAAATGAGCTAATTCACTCATAACACATCTCACAAAAATTGTGCTTATGTCCTTGTTTTGAATACTTGCCACCAAGGCTGACTCAACTTTAAAGGGGAACTATGCAAGTCTGGTAACTCCTCTGTTTTGCTAACCCTCCTCTTGGCCATGTGCATTTGTTTACAACGAAGCAGGTGAGAAATCAATCAATAGAGTGGTAGATAATGTTATACATCATATACAATCTTACAACGTGTATATTTGTGTAGTTTAATCAGTCATAAACAAGAGATTACGGGTTACGGGGTGCGCAGTAAGACGCAATAAGTGACATGCACGTGGAAGGCAGAGAGCCTCCATTGTCCCTCGTAACAAGTTAAGTCATACTAAACCATCACAATTACTCCAAAGCTGTTTAATTGAGGTAAAAATGTAGCACAGTTAAAGCAGATATCAGTGGAATGTTTTTGTTAATATAAGTCCTAAATAGTCCTATTTTCCGTCAGCAATCACTTACATGAAGTATTTCAGCCTAAACACGAGTCTCTCCGTCACTCTGCTCTGCTGTAACCCGAGGAGAAAATTTTCCTTGTGGGATACAAGTGTTATCCAATGAGGAGAGAGAATGGCATGAAGGGCTGTGTGTGCAGCCAAGGGATGCGCGTGAATGTGGTGACGTAGCACGAGGACCAATTGATGCCTGACAAGGGCGGGGGCTGCTAACTCATGGTGCGTTCAAAGAAACTCGTACTTTGTGTTTTTCCTTCCTGTGAAGTCATACCAGTTCGATCTGGTACGAGTTCACGGGTCGGAAGTTGCGAGTGGCCGTTATAGGGAACTTTCACAGACAACAGGATGGTAAAAACACGAGCTACGGGTTACCTGGAACGCTACCAAGTCGTAGTTGTGACTTGAAGCTGTAACTTAGGGTTTCAAAAGCCTGCCTTGAACGCAGCATTAGCCGAAACGGCCGTGAAGCTGATATCTGCTTTAAGCTACAAATCCTGCATAGTTCCTCTTTAAGATATATTTATCAAAACTCAAAAATGATGATTACAAGTAATTGAAAGGAAACAGGAACACATCCATTCCAAGTTGGCAGTGTTGGTAGCACAAATATGCTGGACGCTGGACAACAATACAGACAATGTCCGGTGGTTAATCGAGTCACCCAGGAGCCTCCAGTAATGTCCTTAACCCCTCCTGTCATCCCATCATCCACAGACTCTGTTGGTCACTACTTAACCCCGGCAGCTACTGACCCAACCACTGACTCAGACAGATAATTCTGTGTGCGGTGTTTGAGGCGGCCTAATGGAGCTTTTGTAAGCTTATAAAGTCAAAGTCGACACAATAGGCTGATTGTTTAAATAAGATGACCCAGGAGTGATTAACAGGATGTTTAGAACCACCACGGCAAAACCAGATCTCACCAGATTTCAATTACCCACTCAAAAGATGCTATAAACTTCACTTCAAACATGAACACAAAGATTTCTTTATTTTTTATATTTCTTGATTCAAATGCCACCATTTATGTGACAAGTAAGTGCCTTTACATCGTCTCTGCACAGCCACGGCCACAGCCCCTGAGGATATGGGTCAAAGCCCTGAGTCCTCCTATGTGTGGGAAATCTCTGTGTCTCTGTCAGTGTGACTGTTTGGGCCATGATGATTACATTTCTGAACTCACTGCACTGTCGCAACAGCATGCTGGGTCACGCTCCTCTCCTGGTTACCACAAACACACTTGAGGCCCCTGTTGCAGCATTTGTACTGTATCATATTCTCTCTTCTCCGCATCGCTTCAATTTGCCAAGATAATGGATTTCGCAATTGGCGTCAACACACAGTAAATAAGTGACATGGTATTTCAGTAATACAGCATGACAGCAGACTGCAACAGGGAACATCTGAAGCCAAGGAATTGCACAACTGTGGAGAATGAAAATCTGATATATTGTTAATCTTGAACCCTGACATTTCAAACTAACCTGACCGTAAGGATTAGATATGGTGAGATAACGTCACATTGGTAACACACCGTCGAAGGGATTACGACAACATGAATAATTTAGAGAACCTGGGACCTTTTCCTGTCAAGTCCAGCCAGGCTTTGGTTCAGCCATTTTGCCAAGACTTGCTGAAATCAGTCACAGTTCAGTGTTTCGGCTCATGTTCAGAACAGTATTTCACATTTGCATATATCATATAAGAACATGCCTCGATCCAGCCGATGAGGTCTGAAGTTGACACCTGGTAATGCTGCTCACTCTCACTTCTGATATCATCTGTGAGAAACTGTGAGCACAGCTAAGTGTGATAAAATACTAATTTGCACTCAGCCATGTAAACAGACGGACTACAAATTGAGAATATATTGACTTTTTCTGCGTCCTCGCCGTGGGTATAGGCTGCAAACGCTTATCTCAGCAGTTTGAGGCAGGGGAATCAACTGTGAAACGTGTCGTATGTGCAAACTGCAAAGTAGTCAAGGGATCATCCAGGATTTGCACAAGCAGTAGTGCAAGTACAAATATTTTCCTGACTACGAGTGCTTCAGTGCTTCAGTGCTTCAGTCCCACCATTATTTACAGCTGGTGATGGGATTGCCAAATATGCGTTACTGGATCTCGAGGCTTCTTTTCATCTTTCCTCCATATTTAAACTCCCTGCATACTTCCTCATGCAGTTTCTCGTCAGCTCATTAGAATAATAGGAAGTCCTTTTGGTTTTTGCGTACTGATTAACTGTGGTGGGAACACAAACTGACATGTTGCAGGGCCAGATGAGATGATATCGTGCTAAGCAGCAAACACAGCGTCAACATGAGATAAGATTTCACTACATGTGACTTGGTGTGTTCCTATCACTGTCAAATCTCTCTGACTAAAGCTTCTATCAGGCTTGTTGATGAAAAAACAAGAAATGATGTGAGTTCAGTTGCATTTTGTAGTTTTTGGTCTGAAGGCAGATGCATTCTTCAAGATCATCAACAGGGAAATAGTGCACAAGAGATAAAAAAGGAAAATCAGTGAAGCAAAAATAAAATAAAATAAAATACCAGACATTCAACAGAGGCAGAACCACATCAGTGGCTTTGTGTGCTTCACATTCCTGGTTTCTCTGTATATTCATCGGGGCCTCTCTGACATCTGGATGATACCACATCACATATACAGTCACACACATACACACGTCTGCAAATATACTATATCTGTGCTTATACTGCCAAGTCTTCATGGAGCATGTGCTTGTATGGAAGCCAAGTGAATTTTTTGTAACCTGTGAGGTAAAAACCCACCGCCTTAATACAGACCACCCCATCATGGGCAAAAGGGAACATAGGACCAGAGTGTACATGGTTATTTGGAACCTCCCTTCAACCCAAACCACAGCTGAACAAGGTTATACAAGATATTCATCATGGTTTTATCCATGTCAGTATGTCCAGTTTCTTTTTCAGCAGATAACCTCCCTTCGACATGGAGATTGTTGAACAACGTTAACTCTCATCTTACCTGATAATAGGATTTAATCTGCCTGATGAGAATGGAGAGGTTCTGGATGCGCAGCGTGGGGTCATTGTTGACTTTCTTGTTGGTCCTCTGCACCGTGGCCTTAGGATTTCTGTCAGGGGGGAAAACAAAACAGCATCATGTTATTTCACAGCTCTTTGTAGCACAGAGAAATGTCAGCACGAGATGTGATTTTACAGTGCGGGTCACTGGCTTGTTTTCACTTTGACACCGTGTTGATTTGTGGAGGGAAAACGTGTGTGTGTGTGTGACTAAAAATATTAGCAGCACAGTGACAATGGGTCCTTGTTTAAGCGCCAGAACCACTTTAAACAAACCACAGATTCAAATACAGAGCTCGATAAAAAGGCTGCCTTTACATCTGGTGGTAAAATTCACACATATTTTCATACATGAAACACTGACAAAGTCTACAACGAACGCACCAACTACTGAGAATCGTTCCATTAGCACGTTAAAGGGAGCTAACATTCATCAGAGCTTAAAAATAGGGTCGCTAACTCTCTGATGATCTCCATTTCTTCTCACCTGTCTGAATCTAAGTGAAGTAATACCTTCATAGCGTTTTACAGAATACAGATGCTGTGTGTGTGTTTTTCTGTGCTGCCCAAGGGATTTTAAAAAGGAGCACGCATGACAACTGCTGTTATCACGGGTGTCAACATGTTTTAAAGGAGCATCATAGACATTCCACACTAACACTGTCCCACCTCCCCAGCTGCTGTTATCTACAACAAACTACTATTAGCATATCTATTGAAATTACCTTTAGAAAATCAAACCTCATTCACTGGCAAATACATTAACGTGATAAAAAAAATGTTGTCCTGTGCCTGTCTCTGTGTATCGTTGGAAAGCTTGACATGACAACTGTCAGTTTCATGGACGGTACCAAGCATCCATCCATGCAATCGTTAACTAATTTAAAGTTAACATACCAGGGCTCCTAACGGCTACTTATGGCAGAAAGATAAGTATTGATTAAAGGGTTGTTCAAATGGTAGTTTTGCATACTTATAAATAAATTAAATGTTAAACAGAGTAATACTATGCAAGGACTGTGGCTGCAATGTGGTATTTACTGACCCACCCCCAAGGGAAATTCCTATTTCCTGGACTCGACAGAACAGAGGTGGTGACAAAGGAGCAACCCTAGAGCTGATAAAGTGACACTTTAAAGAACAGACACTTGTTGAGAAATATCTCCAGTATGTGAGGCAGTAGGACTAGACTTTCACTCGTATTTCAACTCTTTCCTTTGTCCAGCAGCATTACTAGAGAGAAAAGCAATCAGTTCAAAAGTAATGGTATACATTAATTTCATTTATTTGTTATGCAGCTTAAATGATGCGCCTGGTTCGCTGTTAACAGGCAACACAGGAAGAAGACTGAATGCGCCTCAGCAACCCTATAACCTCCAGCAGATCCTCTAATTCTCGATGATATCATCATGTATTAGATATGATTATAGAATTATAGTGATTATTTCATAAACCCTGACAGCGTCCAAGCTGCCACAGATGGAGAGAGACCTGGTTCTCTCTTCATTTGAGATAAATAAATCAATAAATAATAACTGTTTAACAATTCACAGTATCCTACTTCCAGCTGACATGCTCATGAAGTCAGTTATTAACAGTCAGTCAATCATTAGATCCAAAAAACACAATGCTAAATTCATATTCAATTGTAATGCAACACAGCTGGCCTGAATGATTGTACATACTATTGAAACAGTATGTGTCCACTTCACTGTTCAAACCAGCATTAAAATGTATTTGTGGAAATAATCAATACTGTAATTTGTCCTGGCACACTGGGAGCAGCATGTTTTGACAATATCATCCTTCTCGCTGCCTTGCTTTGTGGGGAACCCAAGAGAGAGAAATAGTAACATCTCATCCACACTGCATCCACAAGCTATCTCTGTAATTAATTTATGATACATTGGAGATTGTCTAGGAAAACAACACTGCGTGTGCTCTTGATATTTTCAGAGTCTTACATCGACACTGTTACAGAGCAGCTCCCTTTTTCATGATAGACACTTCAGACTTCAAAGCATACATCCCATGACCTATATATGAGGGTCAACATGCCCCAAGTAGGGGGGAGGAGAGTCCTGGCTGCTTGTGAATGTATGCATGCATGCATGTGGTGTGTAGTGCCTGTGTAGTCATGCATTTGTATGCATGTCTGCATATGTGCTCTTTTACTCCAGAATAGCACAACCATATCTGTGTCTGTGCAGCTCGATTAAGTTGAATTCTGAAATACCACAACGGCAGTACGTGATCGAGATTTACTATTATGTATGAGGGAGGAGGTTAAAGGTGAAGGATCCTTTATCTTCCTCAAGGACATCCAGTCTGGTGGATGGGAGCAGTCACCAGGGACTTCTGGTTGAATAGCATCTTCTTAATCATTATACTGCGCTGCTGCTCCATTTCTTCTAAGACCAATAAACATACATCTGTTTCACATGATCCAAACCATACGGACACGCTTTAGTCCCAAAATATACATTCCCAAATCCCAACTATTAATTTATTTATTTAAGACAAAAAAAGAACTCAAGAACTTACTGGAATACTGCTTTAAGTAGCTTAACCCTTAAAACCAGATTTTAATAAAGAAAAAGTGTATTACAAAACATCAAGAAAAAAAAGAGAGGATTTCTATTCTCAAATGAAACAGCTGATCAACTGGCTGCAGTGTGGATGTGTTAATTAGTCTTTTAATCACACACTGACACACAAAACCAGGCTAATCAAAAGGACACAGAGTTCTTTTAAATAGTGGTCTAAATGAACAGTCATGTGACGTCCCCCACCCCCCCTCCTTAACACACCCAGCCCCTTTCGGGGGTACATAGTAGGGGGTCTATTTAACCCATTAATTAAAAAGCACAGAGGAGGCTGTAATCCTGTCAGGGCGAGGAGGGTGATACGGTGAATGAGACGTGTGTGAGAGAGAAAAAAAAAAAAAAAAGAGGCTGAAAGAAAAAGGAAACAGTGAGGGGGAAAAAGGTTTCCCATTCACACATTCCATCACCGTCGGAGTCAGCCGAGAACATGGCTGCCACAACAACACAACTACACGCTGCACAATTCATCCCTCGTTTCTTTGGCTCCGTCTCCGAGTCCGCAGCATCGGACGCACGAGACAGGGACCATGCAACCCCCCACGGTGGACGAGCAGGCGAGTTAATACGGGGACTTAAAACGGCAACGAGGGTCAAAAACCCCGCTTATTGCCTCGCTGCCTGTTCCTGCTGATACAGTAAACCTAAGACTTTAAATAGACAAATAGATTAAGGATAGACGAGCAGAAGGCCAGCTAAACAGCCGGCAAGGCAGACAAAACTAGTCAGCGAGTCAGCCAGACCCATCGGTCAATAAGCCGATGTCGTCGATATAGGCGCTGCAGCCTTATGTGGAGCCTGAGGCCACTGAGCTTTCTCCTCTCATCTCCTGGCTTTGATTGGCCGGGTAGGTTAGGGAGTAGTGTTAACCTATATATGACAGGCTACATTACAGTCAGCATGGGCAGCCAGGCACATGCCCCTACACACACACAAAACCACACACACACTCTCACATACACACACAAGAAAGCAAGCTAAATGCACACACACAAGAGAAAAATGCAGGCTACATTTGGCCACGTGCTGGGGATAGAGCTTATGAGCTGCACTGTCCAAACACAGCGGGGGAGTGTGTGTGTGTGTGTGTGAGTGTCAGACAGACTCTCTCACACACACACACACACATACATATACGCATGCACATGGTCAAACAGCTTCAATAAGAGGAATCTCAGGAGGATGAGCTCTGATTAGTAGCCATGCTAATGTTAGCAGTTCAGTTAAGGATAATGCTGTGTGTGTGTTTCTGTAACAAACAGGCCGACACCAACATACATGTGCGCTCATCCACTCACAACACACACATCAAAACTAACTCAATTACACACCCAAACCCAATAACCATTTACATTTACAGCAATTTCCCCTTAAGGATCAGAGGCTAATGAGAAAACAAGCTAACATACTGAATGAATTTATAGGAACTTATTGAGCTAAATATTGCCATGCCAGCCCACGAGTGTGCCCTTTACATCGGCTGCATTGAATCAGGAGCCACATAATAGTGCCCAGATGTCAAAGCAGTACAAGGGCAATCTGGCTCTGTAAATCAAATTGTACTCGCAGTGCAGCCTCGGCTTTGATTAAATGGTTATACGACGGTTACAATAACTGGAATTCTGCTTTAACCTTATTATGATTAAAATAATCTTGTTATATCGGGGATCATGTTAGGAAACTGGGCGCCTCTCGGAAATGGAAGCTTCCAAGTAGAAAAAGCACAAACATGCAACAAATGTCAAGGTAATGAAGAACAAAAATGATGACGTTATAACACCATTATGTTACAGTAGCATCATCCAAATAAGGTTGGTAAACACATTTTATCCTTGAGTCTTACTTTGTAATAACTCCATGGCATGTCAATATACTGTACTGTCCTCAGAATGAATGCATTGTATTTTCTCACCAGCCCAGCTTTCTGACCACTGGTATGCAGCTCTCATCACCCTGTTTCCTTGTCTTGTCTTTTCATGGACTTGTTTCTCTCCTGTCTTTGTCATTCTGTTTCCATGGGGCCTCTTCCCATTCCTCTCCTTCACTACTGTATCCATCGGGAGTGCAGTTAAATCCACTGCTGTCACGCTGGATGTAAACAGTTAAATCACTTTGAACTGAAGTGCAAACCTGGAATCTGAATTTACCGTCTTGAATAATGTCTTAAAGTATTTTTAGAATGAGTCATGAGGTGAATGTACAGTAGTATGGTTTAAAAAGCCTTTGAGTACATCGTGCTATTAGCGACCTGCTCTGCCGCTCTGAGTTCCTCGGTCACCGATTAATTCTGCTTTGTTGCTAATTCTCAATGTTAAGCTTCTGTTAATGAAACTCAACACTTCCTGCAGATGTTTCACAGCAAAAGTCTTTTGAAGGAACAGAAGGGATTACGTCTCCTGTGCCACTGCAGGGCTTGTAAAATGAAACAGATGGAGGAAGTGTTGGGTTTGCATTAACAGCAAACAGCGGCAGCAGCAGCGAATCAACATACAGAACGGGGCCAGATCAGACAAATTTGATCAAATATAAAGCCAGAGAGAGTTTTGTGTAATGATTTTGTCTCAAATAAATGCCTTATTCTCTGTTAAGCGCAAGTAAATAACTCACAGTAACTATTTAAGAATTTACAGTATTCTGGCACGGCCTTACGTTAACAGCACAAGCACAGCACATCCAAAAAATAATGAAAATTTGGTCTCGAATGGCTGTTTTCCTGACAAAGAAACATCTTCAGAATAAATTTTGTTATATGACAGCCCTTGTAAAATCAGCTCGACTTTGAATCAGTAGAGCTGAAAAACTAGGAGCAGGTCCTAAAGCCGTCCCTGCGGGGTTGACGTGTCCTTGGCTCTGAGGTTTTTGAGTGCCTCGTATTAACACTGTCTTGTTAAAGTTCTGTCCTCTCAAGGTCACAGCTGCTGCTTCCTGTTCGACTTCATACACATCCTCCTGCTAGACCCACACAAAGATGATAACAAGAGCCGTCAGATTAATGTCCGATTCTACACTTTGATGTCAGAGGTGTGGACGTCAATGTCCAAGGAGCAGCGGAGGAGGAGGGGGGGGGACCGAACAGACTGACAGCCCAGCAGCAGCTCGGCCAGCCTCCTTTCTCCAGTCCAGCTGGAATCCCAACTATGTCTGCTGTAACTAGCTCTAGAAACAACCAACAAAGGCTTCAAAATGCTGCTCAAAGAAAACAGAGGAGAGGCAAGTGGAGAGGAGAGGAGAGGAGAGGAGAAGAGAGGAGAGGAGAGGAGGGAGGGCAGGAGAGGTGAGGCGTGGACAGAACAGCAGACACAGAGATGAAGACACAAAAGAGCCAAGCAGGAGGAAGACTAGACGAGAGATGATGAGAAAAAAGATGGTTGGCAGGGAGGAGTGCTGCAGTAGAGAAATAAAGAACAGAGAGAGACAAAAACAAAGCGAGGAATTATCTTATTCAAATGACATAGTATTAACCATATTTTATCGGTTCGATTTAAGATCATCCATCCATTTCTTCTGCTTGATTAGACGTAAAAGAGATCCAGAAATATAACTCAGTATGGTTTCATATCTTTCATTAATGCATTAAACTGCCTCAGCCTCCGTTATCATCTAAGCTCCTCAAACAGCCAGGAGTTTCAAATGCAGTCAAAAAGATGGTTGTCAGATTGTGATAAGCAACAGTTGTCGGGGCCAGCTCAAACATCTCTTTGTTATTCAGCCATATCTAGATTCTGCCTGTTATAATAAAACATCGCCAGATGGTAGTCGAATCACATACAGCATAATATAACGTAGCCTCTGTCCATGTGTTACAATAACAGGAGTGAATCAAACGACTTGGTTCAATAAAGGAAATAGTCATCTGGCATCTAAATCCAGGGCTTAAATAAACACATCTTTCAAACTAAAACTCCTTTATAAACTCACTATTTAAATTCTGACTGTGTTGATGTGGAAATGACGTATTGAAAAGCCATTTCTGTCATGAAAGGAAGTGATGACAAGAATAGCAAAACCTACATCCTGTGTGTCTATATATCTACAGTAGTGGATTTAATCTAATGTGGCCTTGAGACCTTCAAATCTGTAGTCAGTATTAATAGATCCTTATTCACTGACTCATAGGTCTGCCTCTCTCTGACAGACAACCCCCTGGCGAGGACCACCGACTGCATGCTGCTGCTGTAGGAGCAAATGTGAGGATGAAAATGCTGGATGGAGACAGTTAGTTACCTTCACCTCATTTAAACTCTTATCTTCAGCGATTGCACAGCCATTCACACACATTAATACACACACACACACACACACACACACACACACGGATCTGTCTAAACAGAGACATCCCCATTCAGTACATGCATAACAACATTCTTTTCATACTACACATGTTTTACTTCTCCATACTGTCACTTTTGTTCACTCTGATTAGAAAACGATTTGTTTTTGACTGCTTTTATGTATTGGGCTCTATGATTATGCAGTGCAGGAAAGTAACAAGTTAATAAAAGCCTACTGTACGAGAAAATCATGTGTCATTCACAACAGGCCGTAGAGGACAAAGTATAAAATTGGCAGCAAAGCAAAGAATTCGACTGGACAGTTGTCACTCTGACAGAAATTTAATTGGCCCCCGCTTGCAGGGCGGGAAAACTAATTGGTTTGACAGCACCGAGGAGGCACTCTAATTGGCTAGGTAATGTCAGTCACATGAGGGCTGGGGGTTGGGGGGTGCCATCTGGGTGTCAGCAAACCGTTAGATAATCCTGGGGTCTCTCTTCTTCTTTTTTTCCCCCCCTTCCCCTCCCCATGCGCTCTCCCATGCTGTCCTCCATGACAACTGCTGCCAGTCTGTCTCCTATGTCTTTTGCTCAGTGTCAGACAAGAGACATTCACACAGCAACACTGTGGCTTACACCGCAACAGCTGGCATCACCAGTAAAAATGTGAAAAGCTCAAGTTTCCTCCGTCTGAGTACTGTATAGCTTATCGGAAAGAAAGAGAAAAATACTTTCAAGTAGAACATTTTAACCACGGTGTGTGCACAAAAGACTGTACAGAATATTATTGTGCAACTTCAGTGGTATCAGTGATGAATTCTTGTGTTTTTTTTTTGTGTGTGTGTTTTTTCGTTGAGAGAAAACAGCAGCTATTAGCTGGAGGCTACTACCAGCAGAGACTGGTTCAGTCACAAGCAGCGTAATCTCAACTACACATTTCAGAACAGAGGAGAAAACAATATGCGCAAGCGAGAGTGTGTTTGTGTGAGCCCAAAATTGGGAACAAATACAAACCCCATTAATTATCGCACCAGAGTTGTTCAAAGAAGTTGGAAAAGTCACCTGTGGTTTCTAAGCTTCTTTTAATGAGAGTAACAGTGTAATGCAGAGACGAAGGGAGGGAGGGAGGGAAGGAGGCATTACAGAACAGCCACTTAATTCTTCCAGTCAACATACAGCTTAGAATGTGACCAAAGTTGTGGATAATGAACTGTTTCATCTCTCTAAAACTCCCTGCAGCAGCGTTAATCTTCAGATGCATGAGCTGTAACATACATTTTTAGCTAACGATAGAGTCTGTTTTAGTGAAATGAGCCAACTGGAGGTGAACATGCAGTGGTGGCAAAGTGGGAGAGGCGAACAAAGCGCAGTCTCACCGACACAACACAACATCTGACCAGTTACTGTACTGAAGGCCTTCTGTGTGGGAGGGTGGCTGGGTATGACAACTACCAACAGCTGCCTCCGTCCAAAAACAAATGCTCACCCCAAAAAAAAAAAGACCCACAGATAACACATACTCCCACTCAGACACAGAGACCCTGCAGAAAAGTGCACATACACACACATACATACACAACACACACAAACATAAACACACAAAGCTGGCTGTGACTGGCAATCCCCAACATCCTGTCAGGCGATCACTAAGCCAGTCACAGTTCATTTCAGCTCAACGCTGGCTGTTCTCTTCCGCAACACTCAATCCAACCAAAGAAAATTCACATCCAGCTCCTTCCATTTTTTTTTTTTTTTTACAGACGGAAATCCCACAGGGTACCTGGTCAAACATCCTCAACATCTCAATATGTAGAGAGCTGTGGAGCTGTGGAGAGAAATGCCATGTGGCTTGGCAAACCAATGGCACAACCTTGTCTTTTGCATAACGTTCCTCTTGTATTTTGCTATTTATCCATCTTTTTGCTGTCTCGCTCACTCTTCCATCCCTTCCCTTCCCCCCCATCATATCCTTCCGGTTGCTTTCCACCATATGAAGTCCCATAGGGGGGGAAAATACTCTAAAAATACTGCTGACATGTTCCCGAATTTGAAGAGGCGGTATGTGGGAAAAGGAAAAAAAAGACGCCCTTGTACAACTGAACCTGCGCCGGCCTCACCTAAACACTTTCTGTTTTGAGGGATTCCTCTGAGAGTCTAGAAGCAGCCAGAGGGTGAACAAAAAACAAGCATGGTGTGGAAAGAGAGGTGGGAGTTGGTAGTTGAAACCTGAAGGTAGGCAGCCTCACTGAGCTGCAGGAGGTCGAGGACAGAGGAAGACAGAGGAGAGGAGGAGGAAGAGGACACCAACCAGAGACAGGAAACAGCCAGTTAATCAGCTCCTCATGCAACACAACTGCAGCTTAATCCTTCTCCTCCTTCTTAAAACTACTCACACTGGCTACTGAAGTCAACTCTGCACATATAGAAATGGAAAAGAACCACTTTGGGGGAGTGGACCTGCTGCTTCTGCTTATTCTTACAATTTTGCCACGAGAGCCCGGAGGGAAGAACTTGTCCCATTAAAGTGCAACACAGCAGAATCTCTTGAGAAGTGAAAATCAGTCCCACTGGAGGCGAGCTCGGTTGAATGCTCTTTAGACAGGCGAGCAGGAGGGATAAATGCTGACAGCGGAGAGTGTAGCATTAGTGGAAAAGATGAAAAAATGTTTGGCTGGCAGGAAGCAGCAGACTGGAGCCAGACAAAGAAAAAGGAAAATCATCTTCGGTCATGCTATATGTGTTGTGGGACTGTGACTGGAAAGATGGACAGATTTAACATCTAATGCTTCATCCTCCTCCAGCAGCCACCACCTCCTCATCTCACCATATGAAAGGATCTGTCACAGCATCTTTTACCCCCTTTTAATGAAATAAAGTCAAACAGATGCTGCACCACTGCTTCTTCACTTATACGGCTTCTTCTACTCCTCGTTTTAATCTACTGCACAGCAGGAAATGTGAGCGCTGCAGCTTCCAGGGGCGGGGTATCTCTCTCCCCCCACCACCACCACCACCACCACCACACCTCCCCATGTCGGCTGCAGATGACAGCGAAGGGTAAGGGATGAACAAAAACAGAGTAATGGGAAGTTGTGGTTGCTAGTGCTCGCTGCCTCTCTTCCATCACGGGATGCTTGCAGACAATCTGCACAGCTCCAGAGGATCCTAACAATAGCTGTCTGCCATGATTTCTGACAGTGTGACCCATCATTGCCCCCAATACAAGGTCCCTTTGTGCGTAGCCTACATTCACTTCAATTCAATTTCAAGTGCTGGACTGAGGCTATAGAGTCCTTGAAGAATTGCTTAATTTACTCATGTTGGGGAGAGAGGGAGGGGGGTGACCCCACAAATTGCCCCTGGGTGAGTATGATCTTAACCCACCTCCACCCACACCTATACACTGTGCAAAAACATGCATTTACCTCACATGTGTTTATAAAGTGGCCTCTGTGATTATGATTTTGAGGCATTCGTGGTGCGTTTGAGGACCCAAAGAACATCGGCTTGCCCTCAATTTACCCAATCCTGTTACACAGTGGTAGCCAATGCAGAGGACAGATGGGTTTGGCCTGGAACATTTCTGAATGTGTGTCAGATTACTTACATCTCAAGCATGATCTCGTTCAGGTAAATCCCGTCCACTAATTCAATATATTCCGATAATTTGGTGCCATCAGTCACTGTGGACTGGCCGACTGTCTTCACCTGGGAAAATAAATGGGACAATGCAAAATAGGCGTTAGGATAGGAATCAATAAACACTTAAAAAGAAAAGCTTTCGCAGGTCAGAGGTGTTTAATTAGTGAGCTTTGAATAGCTAATTAGGATCTTTACCCAGCAGACAAGAGGCGTGAGCATGAACTGCTCCAGCAAAGGGGTGAAAACCTCGCTTTCCATCTTTTTCCAGGGGGAAACTGGCGCCGTTTATTTCAGCAGATATGAGGGAAAAAAGACGCACTCCTTTGGAGAAATGTGTGTCTGTTCAGACTCCACTCATGTAGCTGATTCAATTAAATCGACGCTCATTTTGGCTGAAGGCCACTCAAACACGTCCGGGGCGAGGAAAAAAAAAGAAAAAGAGGAGAGAGAAGGAGAGAGAGACGTTAATCCACAATCTTCTCGACACGACCCAGCTGTTTCAGATGCCAA
Organism: Trachurus trachurus; assembly: GCF_905171665.1. Lineage (NCBI taxonomy): Eukaryota > Metazoa > Chordata > Actinopteri > Carangiformes > Carangidae > Trachurus > Trachurus trachurus. The sequence goes on from NC_139906.1 coordinate 10,204,114, forward strand.
CGACCGGGTTTGACTGCCTCATGTAGAAAAAAAAAAGATAAAGGACAAGGAATCACATTTTCTGTTAAATTAAAAACAAACAAAAATTACTCAGCGACTGAATAAACACAGGCTACATGAGATCCTGGAGATTCTAACGTTAAAGGGGAAAATATTCCTCCACCGCGACTGAATGAGAGTAGATATCCAGTGTAGAGAGAAAAAAGAGAAGAAGAAAAAATCCAGAGGTTTTAAAATCCTTGTTTTCCAAATTCAGTCGGCTTTCTCCTCCTTATTTATTGTAAAGTCATTTCTAGCCGGCGACTTCTTGTCTCCTCCCGTCTGCCTCCGTTCAAATGCTGCATGCTACTGACTGAGCAGCAGAGAGCGGACAGGATGACTGGAGGACACCGGAGCACCGCCTCCCTCCCTCCCTCTCTCTCTCTGCTGCCTCTCCTGTGTGCATCTCCCTCCGCCCTCCCTAATGCTCTGAAAGAGAAAAATAGGGCATTGATCAAAGCATCCATTTCTAGTTAGGTTTCCTGCTGAAGTTCCCCAGAAAACATTTGTTTATCTGATGCAATTAAATAATTGGAAGAGCTCTCCTGGAAAAAAAAAAAATCTGAGTGATGCAGATATAAAGGAGATGTTATAGTTAAATAAGTGATGAACTGATTGTTTTTTTGTTTTTTGTTTTTAAATTGGGTTATGTTTTTATTTGGAAAGTAGAAATACAGAGACACCCATGCTTTACCTTTTGTCTGCATTTACACCCAGCACACTGTGCATTGCAGCAGTGAGGCAAGTTGGCTACTGACACCTGGTGGGTGCAAAGAGACTACTGTAAATGTATAGTAAAGGACCAGTCTGTGCTTTATCAAGATGCTGTTAAAAATGACCTCCCATTAAAAAGAAGTTGCCTTGATGCACTTCCCTTGTGTGGGTAATGCATTATTTGCAGTCGCATATCACATTCAGGCTGTAACTAACAATTATTGATCACTGATTGATCTGTTGTTTACTTCCTTAATCGTTTGTGTGGTCAGTAAAACATGAGAGAACAGTGAAAAATACACATCATTATAATGTTTTGGTGTTCAAACAGTCTAAATATCCAAAATATTCAATTTAGTAATGTAAATCTATATTATGTAATTTAGTTATTTCAATTAACAGTTTGTCGCTTCATTTCAAACAGCAGATGTTACCTCATGCTGGAAGATTTACTGATTTTCTGTGTTTTATATAATTGTAAATATACTATCTTTGGGTTTTCATGTGTATGATGGAGAGAGAGAAAACACGATTTTCCAAGAGGTTACCTTGGGCTTCAAGAGACTGTGACTGGCTTTTTGCAATTGCAATAACTGACAGTTTTACATTATGAAACTAAGATTTAAGAGATCTTAAAATATTAAAATGCTCAATAAATGAGCTGTAAATGGGACTTGTTGTGATATGTGCAGTTGTAGTGACCACAAATGTGAACCAAGAAATGCATAGTGAACTTAACATCAGGAATCAGTACGGTATTCATTCCAGCTGTATCAGCAGTAAGGTATAGTGACTGAAAGATTAGTGCAGACCCTGGTGAATCACTCTAAAGGGAGGTGACACCTAATCAACAACTGATGAATGGCTCAGTCAGTGTGATTAGGCAGCAAAGGTTGTGTGGCCAAACGGCCAATTAAAACAAAATCACTGATTTGGGAACCTGGCTCACCTCCCAGGAACCTGGTTAGAATAAATGAATTATTGTATATTCCCTTAAAACGTCTACTAAGCACATCTCAGCAGCAGCAAAAGCTCTGGATGAGTAGAGGATCTTATTTGCATCCAGAGTAACGGTCACTGTTGTCAGAGCTCCAGCTCCAGGCGGTACAGTATGAAAGCCTGACTAGACCTGTTGTGTCTTGTCTCCTGCAAAACAGGTTTGACTACAGGGATGTGAGCTGAGCGAGAGCACATCAGGAGGTTGCATGTGCATAGTGCACCTTTTTGAAAATCCAGTGCATATAGTGTTTTATTTTTTTGTACTTATATCCAGACATTGAACCACTTAAATAAGGCTTTTCTTTTAACCAAACAACTCCTACCTATTCTAGGCTATTTAGATACTGCATCAAGAACAAGCTTGGTAAAAGTCAGATATATTTTAATATAAGTGTACTGTGGGCTATCCTTACCTATTCCAGAGCCAATATTGCAATTTACTTGTTCTATATTTATCTGTTTAATCTCCTCTTTCTTACATATAGCCTATTACATACTACTCTATTGCACTAACTCTTTATTCCTTGGAATATTTTTTTTTTCAAACACTCATCTTCTCTGCACCATCAGGGCTGGGTGGGTGTGTGTTGTTTTGACAGCGGTCTGGCCACTTGAGTACACAGCCCCACATCTGTCATCATATTATGATTTAAATGTGGCCACATCTGGATTGGTAGATATGCATAAATATGACAACACTTTTTTTTTCTTCCCCCAGTCCCACATACTTCAAATCGGAGAGAAGAGACCAAATTTGGCAGAAAATGTCTTGTTCATGTAGGAACTCATTGTCTAGATGAATAAGCTAAATTAGAAAAAACAGGTTTAAGAGCCTTTTATTGTTTTAAACTCTGTTCCTAAGTCATTCTTTTGTCCATTGCTCCCACAAAGATTCAATTTCTCTTTGGAAATCAGCAAAAATGTATCCAATTTTGATTACATAAAAAAAAATAAAAAAGGGGAATTTGCCGCAGAGTCTATTCAAGCCAAATCTTTTCATTTCTGAGGCAACCCACACACATCTCTGCTAACCCTCTCACCCCAGCAGACGATTAAACATTGACGCAGATAATGAAAACCTTTCACGGCTCGTGTAGTGCCTGCTTACCCACATAGCGGCCTGAGCGCAATTATGTTCTGCTCAATTACTGTGGAGGATTAGACGAATATTTTGTATAGCTCAGTGTGCCATTGATTGTGTGTTAGCGTTTTGTTTGTGTTGGTGTGGGATTCATTAACCTTGGACTGAACAGGGTGCTCCTGCCCGTTTCATCAAAATCTATTATTCATGATGCTTTTAAGTTTTGTTCACAAAGCAGCATCCACCTCCGCCCGATGACTCAGTGATTGTGTGTGGACCCACAGCAGCATTCCTCATACACACAAACAAACCACCAACTACCTCTGTTGGCTATAATGCTACAGAACCTGTGTATAGCAAGATATGGACATTTTTTCCTACTTGATTTTAAGGCTCTTTCTTTCTGAACAACTGGATGACCTTACAGCTCTTCTCACAGTTAAACCCTCTCAACTGCAGTTTCCTGTTAGTTATTTCATAGGAATTTACAAGTCACCACAAACATTTTGATTTGGAGCCGAGTTGATCTCGTGTGGTCTTGAATGCACGGTGGGCTGAGTAATGCCCGGCAGAACCGTCTGAGTAGTTACCATTTTCTCTTTTTCCCTCAAGTAACACATAGGCTACTATAGCCCACAGTAAATATGACTTGATTATTGTAGGAAGATGGGAAGTTGTAGTTTTATTTAGTGGAGAGCTCAGATCCCTCATGTTCAACATACTTTGAGTAAAACTCCACATTTAACACGAAACTCCACAAGTTAATGAAGTTCTGTTAACAATAATTAGAATAAAGCTTACAAACCTGTAAAAAGCATATGAATATTGAATGGGTACATTTTTACAATTTGAATATTATTTGATATTGAGGAACAGAGCACTGTAAGGTAACACTTTCCTATGAGACATTAGTAAAGTATTTCTGATTCTTGAGGAACATTGATAATTTTACAATATTTCATATCAATCAGGCATCAGTGTTTACACAAAATGCCAGGAAGTGGCCACAATCACGAGGATACTGTTGATAATGTTACTTTTCATGATGAATTTAATAGTCATCTGGTCAGTATGATATTAATCTGTGGTAAGTTTCCCTCCAGACCCATGACACAGACAGATACCATCAGACATGTGACAATAATGACAAAAAATGACAGCACAACAAACACACCTTCAACAACATCATCAAACATTACTTGGGCCTTTCTAAATTGACAAAATTATTTAAAGGTTTGACCTTTATGTTCCCAGTGGAGGTCACTCCATCCGCTCCCTCACTGTTTGTCACTGTCATGCTGCAGAGGGAAATCAATGTCCAAAACTCAAATCTCCAGCTGACATGATTAAGACCCATGTGGCCTAGTCAGAACCTAATTGCAATACATTACAGGGCAATGAAGATGCATCCATGCATGTGAATGTGTATGTGTTTAAATTCTGATGCATCTCTTCAACCAGAGATTTAAAAAGTGTTTTGAAAAATCTTGCATTACAGCAGCAGTTTTCTTTTTATCTATCCTATAGCTGTCAGATTTTTAAAGAGGCCTAATTTTAGTAATACTTTAACAGCTCTACATTTGTCATTTGTATGTCATGTCATGATTTCTAATATGCCGAGCCTCAAATTTCTGGTTCGTCTTGGTCTATATTGTGTCTGTATTGTTTCATTGCTATATTACAAGGTCATTTTAGCCCATCAGGAACCACATCAGTCAGAGGTCCTCAAGATGAGTCTTAATGACCTCTCTGGATTCAAGGCTTGAGACCAAAAAGTAATCAGCTCTCTGCAGTCCAGGCCCTCCAGGCTCCATATTACTCTATCTGCTCTATGTCTGAGAGGGTTTTTAGATCTACAACTCTGCAGGGAGCCAATATATGGAAATGCAGGGGCCAGTGTGGTAATGAAACAAATTTTACTTCCACAGTATGCTGCATGAAAGATGTTTATTTTAAGACTAAAATCAAATAAGCATTGATTTAGTTTTGCGCATGGATGGTTTTTATTGGTGCTGTTTGCAGATTATTCTCCCTGATGAAATTATTTTTCATGTTTTAAACATCAGCTCTACACCACACTTTCCTTCTGGTGACTACAGTAACTGCTGAAGACAGCTGAATCTGCTCAACTGTCCTTATTGTATGACAAATGTGACACCATAATGGTAATATCAAGGCCCTCAGTAAGTGCCTTTGCGTTGCCTTTGTGTCACATTTTGTTTATGTGTCTGAAATGACTGAATCCGACAGTGGTTTTGGTTGATTAGCACTGCATTAACATGTTGTTTATGCATGTGTCACACAGGCTTAGACACTTACCCAATCATCTATAAATCATTATATCCAGGCAGTCCAGGGTTTTCTAATCTGCATCAAATCAATAGACTGATCCTTTTCATTTATTATGGAAGCTCCATACTGAAAAATCTAACCTTCAATCAACTGTATGAGTATGAAGAGCTGATGGAGAGTCGGTGCTTTACATATATAAGAGCAATTTTGTTTGTGCAGTACACAGTATTTTAAGCAAATTTTCCTTATTTTACATACATGAATGTCATTTTCAACTGGAAGTTTTATTTGTAATGGTGTGTTTTTTTTCCAGTATTCACAGTATATTTATTTTTACTTGAATACATTACTATCATTGCGTACATCTATATGATGCTGCACTTTAACTAAAGCTACAACTCTCCTCAGCTTTGTTCTGATGAAGGACAAAACCTCTTTAAAGATCTCATGCTTAGGCCTATGTTTTGAAACGATGCCTCGCCACTACAAGCGGTACAGAGCTGTCTAAACGATGGTTCCCTCAAGCTGATGCACGTCCGTGTCAGTCGGAGGAGAGTGGATCCAATTACTGTCTCTGCGTGGTCGGAGAGGCACCGTGTGTGAAATGTTCCCTTCACCGCAGAAGAAGAATGAACGCAAGGAATTTCAGCATTGAGGACAAATGAGGCCATGCCCAGTGCTGCACTCATTTCAGCCAAAAAAAAAAAAAAAAAGTCGTCAGTGAAGCTCTCACTGGATGTTTAGGATGACAGATAATCTCCCATTAAAGTCACAGCCATGTCTGGTTGCCAAGGCCCCGGAAAACCTCAGTTGTCAACTCGCTCTGAAAATCCTGTGGATTCTGCATGTCTATGTGTGTTCATATATGTATGTGTGTGTGTGTGTGTGTTCATATATGTGTGTGTGTGTGTGTGTGTGTGTGTGTGTGTGTGTGTGTGTGTGTGTGTGTGTGTGTGTGTGCTTGTGTGTGAAAGAGATCAGTGCAGGCTTTCCTGTGTCACCTCCTGAACTAAACCTCTTTAGACCTGAAATGACCCAGGCACACACACACACACACACACACACACACACACACACACACACACACACACACACACACACACACACACACACACATGAAAACACACACACACACGTACATGCATACACACATTTTCAGAAAATTGCAACACTGACAACATAGACATTTAAATAAAGTTTTATCTTTTCATTTTTGTTTCGTCATCAGTTTACTGGATCCATATACCTTAAAGGTCACAGAGGTGTCTGTAGGATTAGTAGACGCAGGCTGATATATAGATTGACAGATGGTCAGTAGTCAGATGACGTATTGATTTCTATTTGACCAACTGATATTTGTTATTTAAGTGAAACATCTTCAAGAAAAGCAAAACATCACCCACCCCTGAGCCGTCTATGATCCTTGTTGACTACCAGAGAACACTAGCTGGTCCATTACGCACTAATAGCTCATGGCTGTGACGGTAATAATGACATCTCACTGTGTCCCGGAGCCATGGAAACAAGATAATACCAAGAGAAACACTTCGTAATAATGGGAATGTGTAGTTGTGTGTGTGCACTTGTGTGAAATCCTGATATTCTCCCCTGCAATTAGCTGCAGCGTGCACGCAAGTGTGTGCATGTGTGAAAGTAATCCAGAGAGTGTGAGAGATGCTGTTAACACTGATCTGTTGCCATAACAACTGCAGCAGCCCTGCTGTTAGCGTGTTGGCTCACTGACTGACTGGAGCGCTGTGACTGTCTGGCTGGAGAACTAACTTCAAGACTGCAAGGTCACTGATTTACTGACTATAGTGTTGACAAATGAATGGAGTGGTTGAAACACATTGTAATTTTCTGCATAATTTCATTTAAAAAGCAAATTTCAAAGGAGGTTAAATCGAAAGCAACTGGACTTAGTTATTTGTCTAGGAAGACGTTTCACCTCTCATCCAAGAGGCTTCATCAGTTCATCTCACAGGAGAGCAAACTCCTCAGGACTGGACTCTGCTGTCCATTTACATCTCAAGGAGAAAGCCCACTCCTTTGAGGACAGCAATGTTCAAATCCTAGACAGAGAGGACAGATGGTTTGAAAGAGGAGTTAAAGAAGCCATTTTTGTAAAAGTAGAAAAACCGTCCCTCAACAGGGGAGGAGGTCTGAGACACCACCTATCGCCAATTTACAATGCTGCCCTTTCATCCCTTCCCAGGAGACTCAACCATCTAGCCTCAAAGAACAACCACTGTTCACAAGTGGCAAGTGACTCCAACGACTGCCGTTAGAACACAATAGGGCACTAACGAAGTCGAAACCAACTTCCCACCAACGACTGTCACTCCAACGACTGTCGTTGGCACTTGGAGCACAAAAGGGAACCAGTGACATCATCACTTGTGAACGCCCACACAAGAGGTTAAATAGTGAGTCTCCACACCAGATAGTTGGACCAGTCCCAGCCTGGTCAGCTGCGTACATGAACTGATGAAGCCTCTTGGATGAGAGGTGAAACGTCTTCCTAGACAAATAACTAAGTCCAGTTGCTTTCGATTTAACCTCCTTTGAAATACTATGACCTGGACAAATGAGAATATGCACCGGCTTAAAAAGCAAAGCTACTCCTGCAGAGTTGTGTTTTTCTGCTGCATTAGTTCATAATTTGCATTTTCTAACTATTAATGTGGGAGTCTAATTAAATAGAGTGATGCAATTCCACATTTTCATTTGTCTCTTCTGTTACTGAATCAATATTTTACTGGCAGAGACAATTGTTGATTCTTCACAAATTCAGTGCCCTTTCGTTATATAGTTTTAGGTATTTGAGCTCAAGACATACATGACCTACAAACCTGTATTTACAACGGCTTTCAAATGATCTCACTGTATTTATTTTTGTATGTGATTATAATTTATTAATAAACTCCATGCACAGTCTGTTGGTGTGTTTTCTTAACTTGCAGTTTATGGGTTTTTAGCTTTCCTTTATACACAGCTGATGTTTATGTGTCTACTCAAGTTGTCCAAATGTGCAGTATGTATCTGGGGGAACAGTTAGGCAAATGAGAGGAAATTAAATTGAGAGAATTGAAAAATGGGCTTGGTGAGGCCTGTGTGGTGTGGGCCTACACTTTAGGCTTGGTTGTGAGTTGTTCGACACTGTATGGGACCTCACTTTTTGGGGGATGGCAACAGCAGAAGAAAAATAAACTGGGGAACAAAGAAATGTCATACCTGTAAGAGTCTGGGTGATCTTGTGAGCAGGAAATGGAAAAACCTTGACATCACACAGCCACCTGAGTGTATGGACTGTCTATATAGGGACTGGGCAGAGAGTTAAATGCATCATGGCCGCAGATCCTCTCCTCGTCATCTCGCCGGTCTCCTCTCCAGCTGACTGTCCTGAGGAAACTTCACTTTCCCAGAAAAGTGGTTAAAGAAAACAGCTCTTGAGGCTTCATGTCACCACAGTGACACCTACTGGTCACAATGTAAGATGGGAAAATAAAAACCTTTGACAAGTGGCTTTTGCGACATAGGCCTAAATTTACACTAATTACTTCAATGCATTAAATGTATTAAATGTCTTCTGAGAAATTTAAATGTAGTAATGTGGGAAATGATTTGGAAACTTTCACATTTCTCTCCTTTCACATTTTTATTTTCATTTAGAATAAAAACTTCTCAGTTGTGCTCAGACCAAGATGATTTTGTTGGACACTGTTTCATTCACTTCTGGTTACGCCTGTACAAAGTTTTAATTTTTTTTTTGCACTATATGTTTTCTCAAGGGCTGCTTTAAATGTACTTGTTTGCATTTCAATAATCCAGTTTATTTAGTATAATTAGATGTTTTCATGGAGATAACAGAACCCACCGTAGGCTATGTGCATGATTAAGCCCCATACCTTATAAGGGCCAAATTGGGGCTTTTAAAGTGTAAAAATAATTCTGGAATTGGTTATTATAAATCATTCTTTGTAAACCTGTAAAATAAATCAAGTTTGTGCACATGTCAATTGATGAAAATAAGTTCTTAGATGTTACAGTGGCAAGACATTTCTTAAATTTATCACATTTATTTTTGCACTTGTTAATGTTTTTCTATAGCTATTTACAGACATGCACGCATTATTTATGAAAAATAATATTGAGACAAATACTATGGTGGGTAAAAGAGCTGCTACACTTGAAGCGGAACTATTGCATCGAGAGATACGGACATTTTTTGATGTTACACCTTCAACCCTGTCCGTCCAATCAGAAGTCGCCGCTCCGCAACGTCATTCCGTACACGTGACGAACTGTCATGGAAGCCCCCATGCGTATTTCTAAATTGTAAAAGGCACCCGGATCGTAGTTTTTCCCCACTTGTTTGCCCAGATATGAGGTACCTGCTCCGGCTGGGGCCTCTGTGCGCCCGCCTGCACGTCCGCTCGTGTCACCACAGCGTTTACAGCAGCCACGCACACTCACGCAGAGTGGGAGTGGACCTTGGAGAAAAGTGAGTTGACTTTCCCAGCTTCTGTTCTCTATCAGTGGCCTGTCCACTCCGTTCACGACCAGGACCAGAGTGTGTTACCTTACCTGTGTGATGATGTGTACGTAGCTTTGGTGTCCTCTTTTTCCTTCGTGCACACCTTGTGTTGTGTTAGTGTAGTTGTGTTGCAATGGTTTGGACACACCTGGGCCAATTTACACCCACTCAGAGCTTTGTAAACACACTTGAAAAGATATCACAGCTTTTACAGCAGCCAATAGTCTTTCTGTTCTTGATTTAGGATTTTTTTTTACCCACTCTTCCCTCAGATCACTTAAATTTTAATACATTTTAAACATGTCAGCTTTGTATCTATAAGATAGACAGATGATCTTCTTCTAGGGCAATTTCAGTTGTTCAGAAGCACTAACAATAATGGTTATTAGTAAACAGTAATAGTTCAATAGGCCTGCTAGAATGATGTGGAGAGGGAAGTTGGTAGTGAAGTATTTTATGAAAAATTGATTGAGGATATGATTTTGCCTTTAGATCTGCGATGGATCATTGTATTTTGATCTTTTTATTTTTCTAGGAAACTTGAAATATCTTCGGGGAAGTTTGCCAGGTTTGCTGATGGAGCTGCTGTGGTACAGGTAAAAAAAAGAATGTATTTGTTTACAAGTGTAATTACTCATACTTTATTTACGAATAATCCTCTAATTCCGCTTCTGTTGCCTAAAAATGTAACAAAGATGGCTTCCTTGTGAAAAGAGATGAAGTGTAGTGAGGGTTAAAGTGAGCAGTCATTGATGTTCACTTGTGACCCTTTTTTTTAATAACCTGTTGTGTCTGTGTTTCTGTTTGAAGCTGGGGGATACCTCTGTGATGGTGACCGCTGTGAGCAAAATCAAACCCTCTCCATCTCAGTTCATGCCTCTTGTGGTACGTTCTCCTTAAGTTTATTCGTCTGTTTCAGGCAATCAAATAAGTCACATAGAAGATATAAAGTGTTATCCAGCCATTTATAACTCAAAACAACCTGAGCTAGAAAATAAGAGTGTTTTTATTTATTTATTTTTTTAAATGACGCTGCACAAACTCATGTCCATCCAGTCTATTTGGTGCCTGAATGTCCACAATTGATTGACAGGTGGACTACAAACAGAAAGCAGCCGCTGCAGGTCGAATCCCCACCAACTACTTGAGGCGAGAGCTGGGCACCACCGACAATGAGATCCTCACCAGCAGACTAATAGGTGAACTACACGTGTATCTGTGGTGCTGCAGGTCTATACCGATGTTGTACTGTGACTCACTGTATTTCCTGTTTCTGACCCTCAGACAGGTCCATTCGACCACTGTTTCCTCCTGGCTACTTTTACGACACTCAGGTCAGTTCAGGTTGAGAGTATTTTCATCTCGTTGTGATAATATCTTGGTCCAGTTTTGACATCCAAACAATTATGTTGTTATGTTATGTAATAAATGTGACCTGTGTCTATTTTTTCCCTGAAGATCCTTTGCAATTTGCTGGCAGTGGATGGTGTGAATGATCCAGATGTGCTGGCTATTAATGCAGGTGAGTTAAATCTCAGTGTCTGTGTTTTCAGCAGAGTTTAGCTTTACAGATTGTTTACTAAAACAATATGTTCTTCCATTAAAGCTTCAGCTGCTCTGGCTCTGTCTGACATCCCCTGGAACGGACCCATAGGTGAGAAGCACACAACAATTTTTAAACCTCTTCACATTCATTTGATTCACTGACTTTATGTCCTGGTTGCGCGATGTTGTCTGATTGTGTCTGTGTGTATTTACAGGCGCTGTGCGTGTGGGCCTGGTGGATGGAGAGCTGCTCATCAACCCCACCAGAGCAGAGATGAGTTCCAGCAGCCTGAACCTGATTGTGGCCGGAGCGCCCAGCAGTCAAGTGGGTGAGTTGGCAAACACTATAAAAACTCCCAGTAGAAACTCAGGTGTTTAATTACTCACCAGAAACATAGTGATTTTGAAATGACACTTGTGCATAACACATCATAATCCTTTAAAGGGATAGTTCAACATTTTGGCAAATTGGCCCATTGTCATAACCCCTATAGTTTCAGGAGTAGGTTCGCTACTTTTATCAGTGTCAGTGCAAGCTATTTTTAGAACGGCGGAGCAGAGCCGCGAGCTGCTCAGAGCTACGCTGCAGAGGCTAATGGGATTTATTAGTTTCCCTCATCAAACTCATCAAATACACAATCCAACAACTCCAAAACGCTCTCATGGACAAGTTGTGACCTGCACATTCACCACGCTATGAGATAATAACAGAACGTTATGAGACAGAGTTGTTTTAGAGGTAAATTCATGCAAAACCGCTGATGCACGTTCCCGTTGGGGCAGTTTTTCAGCAAGCAGTCTCTGCATTTGCCTCGAAGACAACTCTGTCTTGTAACGTTCTGTTATTATCTCATAACTTGGTGAATGTGCAGGTCACAACTTGTCCACGAGAGCGTTTTGGAGTTGTTGGATTGTGTATTTGATGAGTTTGATGAGGGAAACCAAGAAATTCCATGATCATTTATAGATCATGAGATCTGTATCCTTCTGTATCCAGTATTTGCAACCTTTAGCTCAACTTCACAGGTTGTTGATCTAACATCTGCTCTGTCTGTGGCTCTCTGTCTTCTAGTGATGATTGAGGCGTCAGCTGAGAACGTGCTGCAGCAGGACTTCTGCCACGCGGTGAAGGTGGGAGTCAAACACACGCAGCAGATCATTCTGGCCATCCAGCAGCTGGCGCGAGAACAGAAGGTCACCAAGCGCAACCCCGTCAAGGTGTTCGCAGCCCCGGCAGACATGGTGGAACATGTTCGACAGTAAGACCAACGACGAAACAGTTTTCCTTTGTTTCAGAGTGACGAAGATGATATAAATGTGATTCAGGGGATGTATAATTTAAATACAGCACTAACGTTATATAAATTAGATGATGATGATTTCCATTTAGTTTTGGGATTTCTTAACACTGAATAACAAAAATAGGATTAATATTGTTTTCCATGTGAGGTAACAGTTTTTAATTTTCTCTTTTGCAGATTAGCTTCTGAGAGGATCTATGCTGTTTTCACTAATTACACATATGATAAGGTATCTGATTTGACCACTTTTGAATGCATTGTGAAGTCAAATTATTATATTATCATTCATTTTGTATGTTATTTATGAGAATGCTAAAGTTTTTCAGAAATTTGATTAAAAATGATATTATTTCTTCAGATTGCTAGAGATGAAGCTGTTAATAAAATTCGACTAGAAACAGAAGAGGACCTAAAAGGTTAGTTCATGCTCATTATTTGTGTTGCATTTAGAAATAATGTTGCAGCTTTTTCCTGAGAGTGTGTTGTGGCCTTATCTGTCAGATCAACAATATCAACTCAACTTCTCTCTCATGTAGAAAAGTTCCCTCAGGCTGAGCCCTTCGAAGTTATTGAATCCTTCAACACAGTGAGCAAAGAAATCTTCCGCAATTTAGTGCTTAATGAATACAGGAGGTAAGACCTGCAGTATAGACACACAATGTGCTTTGTGTAAGTGATGCAAACAATGTATAATATCAATGTTTTCTTGTGTGTGTGTGTGTGTTAAGGTGTGATGGGAGGGAACTGACGGCTTTAAGGAACATTTCCTGTGACGTAGACCTGTTTAAGCCGCTCCATGGCTCTGCTCTGTTTCAGCGAGGACAAACACAGGTGTGTGAAGAGCACAAAGATCAAATCTGAGATTTCTGAAGCAGTTCTTACTAACTAACTAAAATATTGCATCTTTTACACTTGATTAAATTAGTTTTTTGTTCCGTTTCCTTGGTCAAGACATGCTTGTTGTGCTTTTCCCTGCAGGTGCTGTGCAGTGTCACATTTGATTCCCTGGAGTCCAGTGTCAAAGCAGATATTATCACCACAGCTCTGAGGTAAAACAATCATTCATTTGTCCTGTTCAACAAACCCACCCTACATTATCCACACAGACTAAAGTATTAAAATAATCTAATTCATTTCTTTTATTGTCTTTTTTTTTCTGCAGTGGCATCAAAGACAAAAACTTCATGCTTCATTATGAAGTGAGTTAAATCCACTTTTTTTTCATTCATCAAGTGTCACAAATTATTAGATATAATTCTGTATCATGTCATGTTTTATTTTAAATTATTTTTGCCTTTCATTTCAGTTCCCTCCATATGCAACCAATGAAATTGGAAAGGTGGGAGGCCTCAACAGGAGAGAGCTCGGTCATGGTTTGTATAAAAAGTTAAACCTTCTCATGGTGTTCAGTGTCTGCTCACCACATCTCTACATTAAGAACGTCATGGGCAGAGACTGAGTGGATAAACTGTGTTTTCCAGGGGCCCTGGCCGAGAAGGCTCTGAGACCGATCATTCCTAAAGACTTCCCGTTCACCATCAGGGTCAGTGCTGAGGTGCTGGAGTCCAACGGTGAGTGTGGTGGTGACACAGTTTTTTTTTTTAATACAGTCATCAACCGGTAGAGGAACAACGTCTGAAAGTCTGCTGCTGTTTATTTTTTCTACCTCTCTCTGTTTCAGGATCCTCTTCAATGGCCTCAGCATGTGCAGGCAGCCTCGCACTAATGGATGCAGGTACCAGAGCGGGGATGCATGAGATGGTTCTCATAGAACTGTTGATATCAGTAGTAAAACTGTTCATATGTCCTGTTGTTATTTGACTTTGTGCTATTGGTATGAATTTATTTTTTAATAAACAGTGTATCTTGGATTTTTAAAAAACAACAACAAAAAACATACATTTTTAAAATTCATACGTACTATAGCCACAATTTTGACAATAGTTTAAACCTCTTGATTTCCACTAGTAGTATTAGTGCTTCCCAGTGTCCTTTGCAATGCAGATAATATTTGAATGCTTTACCGTAGAGAATTTATTATACAACTCTAAATGGCTTTTCCTATCTAATTTAATGTGATAACACCTTGCTTCTATGTCCACATTTGTGTCTCCCAGGTGTCCCCATCTCCTCCGCTGTGGCAGGTGTGGCCGTCGGTCTCATCTCCAAGGCCAACCCAGAGAAACCTGCTGACATCCAAGACTACAGATTATTAACTGATATTCTGGTACATATCAAAAATAACTCATTTATCACCACCATGTTGAATACAAAGTATAGTGTTAAGTAATGCAAAATAAAGAGAAAAAATATATATTTTTGCTTAATAATATTAGAGATATTGAATAAGAGTTAATTGTCGTTTTCTAAACAGGGAATAGAGGATTACCTTGGAGACATGGACTTCAAACTGGCAGGGACACACAAGGGCATCACTGCTTTACAGGTACTTGTATCTGCTAACTTTTTTTTTTGGCTCGCTGTGACTGAAATGGGGCAGGAAGCTAAATAATTTACACAAACAGATAAAAATCTTCCATCCGCCCCATTTCCAGTGTTGTGTAAATATTAAACAGTTCTGTGTGAAACAGCATGAGCCTGAAAAGTGCTTACCGTACTTTGGAAGCTGCCCAAACTGTTAGATCACCTGTTTTCTTTTCACATCATTCAACCTCCAGGCTGATGTGAAGATACCAGGTTTGCCTCTAAAGGTGGTCATGGAGGCTATACAACAGGCCACAGGTAAAACACACATAACAGTGAAGCTGAACATTTTAGACTAATGAGTAATCTGTGTGTATTTTATATTCATTTGATGGCCTTTGTTTCAATATTATGTTTCAGTGGCAAAGAGGGAAATCTTGGGCATCATGAACAAATGTATAGCAAAACCTAGAGAGACGAGGAAAGAGAATGGACCTCTTGTCGGTAGGTGTTGTTTCAGTATAATTAAACATATGCTCTTTATTTTAAAAAAGGAGTTTAACAGATCATAATCTGATGTACATGAGTGTTGTTCTGCTTTCAGAAAATGTCCGGGTGCCTGTTTCTAGACGAGCTCGCTTTGTTGGTCCGGGAGGTTACAACCTTCGCAGGCTACAAGCTCAAACAGGTAAAACTCAACTCATTAATCAGAAACCCAACCAGGACTGTGAAGAAGCCTTTAGTGGTTCAGACGTGACACTAACCAGGGAACAACTTCAAATCAAATTCACCCTTTCTACACATTTTGTTTTTCTTCTTCAGGTGTGACAATAAGCCAGGTGGACGAGGAGACGTTCTCTGTGTTCGCTCCGTCACCAGGAGCCATGAACGAAGCTCAAGACTTCATCAATGAGATCTGCAAAGATGATGTAAGCCTCACACTCATAATACAAAACATCCTAAATCTATACCGTACTGTGTGTATGTGTGTTTTCAGCTGCATGTTTGGATGCACATTTCCAAATTCACATCTGCTCTTCCAGATGGTACATTGACTTAAATCAGTTTATATTTCTATCTTTTGTTCTGCAGCAAGAACAGCAGCTGGAGTTTGGTGCCATCTACACAGCCACCATCACTGAAATAAGGTAAATAAATATTCACTGTAAACGGGGACATTTTGTGCATGTTCCTAGTAACATTGAGAAATTAAATCCGATTTTTTTTAGTGTTGAAACGTCTTCTAAGTGCTTTTCCTCTGCTCCTTCAGGGACATCGGTGTGATGGTGAAACTTTACCCCAACATGAGCGCTGTCCTGCTGCACAACTCACAGCTGGACCACAAACGGGTCAGTAAATTTGACAGTTTGTTTCAAGGTTTGAAATTGAGATTTTTTTTTTTTTTCAATAGGACATACATATTAATGAACATTTCCATGTAAATATGCATGAGATTGTAGCCGAGGCTAATTTCCATCTCTAGTCCCACTGGCAGGTTGGTGTTCATAGAAAAAGGCAACAATAAGATAAATGTTACTGAAGAAGGAGATAAAAAAACAAACACAAAGGCAATAAAATGATTAAATACAGGCGAGACATCTTCTATGTTCAGGAGTTAATAAAATGTTAAAGTGCTACTAGTGCTAGTTGAAGTTAAAGCTCATTGTTTTGTGTTTCTGTCCTTCAGATCAAACACCCAAGTGCTTTAGGTTTAGAGGTGGGCCAGCAAATACAGGTATGTATACAATAACCAGAAGCTGTATTGTTAAGTGCATCCTGGGCTGCTTGTGTGTAACTGGAGTTGTTCTATCAACAGGTCAAATACTTTGGACGGGACCCAACAGACGGGAGAATGAGACTTTCACGTAAGGTGCTCCAGTCTCCGGCTGCAACTGTTGTCAAGACGCTAAGTGAGAAACAGAGCATCTCCATGGGTTCAAGCAACAGCCACACAACCGGCAGTGACTTGTGACACATAAAGTCCTGATGAGAAATCTGCCAAAAACCCAGATAGCATCAGATTCTGCCACAGACTGAACCAGTGTTGCACATAAAGAGAGTTACCCAGTTGCTGTGGGTATGGACGTGATCAAACTGCACTGGACTGAGCTGCATCTCATCAAATACAGTGTCCTGCTTCCAGTGGATGTGCACAAACTGAGAGGAAAACCCCCTAAATAACAACGAGCAACTGACACAAGTTCAGATGTAAGAAAGGTGTTGTATTTTTTAAGTACCTACTTTTATGGTGTCTTACTTTCACATTTTCCACCCCAGCCGCCATTGACAGCATCAACATATAAGACGGTTAGATTTTCTACTAGTTACCCCCGACACAGTCACCTAACAGCACAATCCAAGGATGGTTTTGTTATTCAGATGTGTGGTAACACTGCCTCTTGTGGTATGTGACTTCCATATTTGGTCTCCACTCTGCCAGGATCAAGATAAGGACAAAGAAAGCAAAGTGGAAGATACTGTATGTCTAATTATTGTTTTTTATATTTACTCGTATTCATTAGCAGTATATGTGATCCATCTGTAAATAAAAAAAGAAATACTGGTTGCTTTGTTGTGTTTAAATTTACAGCTGCTCATAGTAAAAACATACCATGCACACATGTATGAAATGAAAATGCAACACAATACACACAGGTTTACTCCAAAATGAATAATTAAGCATGATTAATTGTTCCCCATGGCACTTAAAGCCCCTGTAAATGTGCCTGTCTCCAAGGCTCACAGAAGGGGTGGGGCCAGACACAAGACCCTCATCCTCAGATCAAAGACCCCTGAAGACAATGGCTTAACATGCGCAGGGTTTAGCCTGTGGGTGACTGAAATTAATCAGACGGTGATGAGACAGTTTCCTACACTAATGACGTGTATAACCCCGTGGCTCAGGAAATTTGGGAAATACCCATCTACCCAGGAGCTGGTGGCCCTTAGTGATTCATGTGGTAGACTGTTTACTAAGATAAATGGCAATCAGCCAGGCATTATAGAGATATTTATAACTCTGCCTTAGGGCAGGGAAGTACATTTTGTAACAAATAACCCTAAAATAATATGTAAATTGGCAACATATAAAGATGCCACCTCTATGTTGAGTGTAAAAATGTAATATTGTCTATTGGGAGTTTATGCTGAGTATACAGTCAGTTAGCAGTTCATCTACTTAAAACTAATGCAGTCTAATATAACAATATTGCAATAAATAGCCTAATTCTGTAAAAAAGGTTATAATGTTAATTTGTATTAACATTATTTTAGAAGGGGGTTGATTGAGCTGTATAATAATATTGGAGGATGGCATTTTCAGTGCAATTGATATTTAGCCCCTCTTCTTGATATAAACAGGGTGGGCAAAACCATAATCTGTCTGTATCAACCCCTTTATAGAACAGGGTAAAAACTGAACAGTCATGGAGGTGGGGTAATATTTGAATTATTGATTTTTTTTTTTTTAATTTTGTGTGTGTGTGTGTGTGTATCTGTTACTGGTCCAATAGGCTAATGCTGCAAAAAGTTTAATCTAATGCTTAAGATAGTTGGTTAGGAATGACTTGAAATCAATGTGAAGAACTGTGCTATTTTTTGTTTAATTTATTCAAACACCACATGTGTCTATTATTTTATTATTATAAAATATTAAATACTGTAGTATATTAATACACTGTTATTATCAATATATTCATACAAATTATATAACATAATAGGATATTATTATTTTATGACTATTATTACAGCAGTTTCTTGTAAAGATTTTCGTTGTCCACGTGACTTTACAATGACAGTAAAGCTCTTGAATCTTGAATCACATGTGTCTTTTATTTTGATTAATAAGTTAGTAAAGCTAATTCCTTTAAAAAAAAAAAACTGCATCAGTTTTGTGTACATCTGCATGTTAACAGCTGCTGTTGCCGTTACCTCTCCCGCCTGTAGGTGGCGCAGCGAGCTCGTGGCGCTGCGGCTCTGCCATTGGACGACAGCGCTCGAAGGGGGAGGGAGGGGGGAGACCCCGCAGCAGTGAGCGCTTGATTGACGTCGAGGAAGAAAAAGAACACAAGATCGGATTACAAGATGGCGGTCTGTGGACGTTAGCAAAGGAGGCCGCCGTTGGAGTTGTTGTGCTCTGTGTTAAATTTACAGTTTGATATTAAGCCTCCTGTAGAGTTGTTTCCCACATCGTAAACGTAATGTTTTTATGAGATAGCTACTGGTGTGTTTTATCGCTATTGAGAACTTAACTTAGACGTGCATGTTTTGTAACATGCGGGTGGAAACAAAGTTAACAGGTCGAGGGTAGGAAAACAGTGAGACGGGGGTGAGGTGATAGCTTGTTAGCAACCAGCTAGCCTGCTAGCTCCGACTCGGTTAAACCATGTCGGACACTCGGCGGCGGGTGAAAGTATATACCCTGAACGAAGACCGGCAGTGGGACGATCGGGGTACCGGACACGTTTCGTCAAGTTTTGTTGAACGGCTTAAGGGAATATCGTTGTTAGTTCAGGCCGAGTCGGACGGTAAGTGCTCAGTTAGCCTAGCCGCACTGACGTTACGTCGGCTAACTTTAGCATGCTAACCCCCCCTTAGCATGCTTCAATTGGCCACTATGCTTACTCTGTTAACTTATTGGGCTTGTTTTGTTTTTGTAAATTTGCTGCACCATTGGGGGGTCAATTTCGCCTCCTACCAATATAACGTTTGTGTTTGTACACAAAGCAATAATTTATTGAATAGCTGGTGCTAGCAAGTTCGTTCGTTCGTTAAGCAGGCGACGTGATCTCTGTAGCATGGGGGGCCTCAAAGTCTAGTCATAACCGTACAAAACTTGTTATTGCTCATAATGGTAAACCGGTATGTGGCCATACTCATACGGCAAAAATGATTAAGTACCCGGAATTGGCGTTTGATGGAAAAGCTTTAACTTTGTATTTTTGCGTCATTGTTCTCTATCTGCTAAGCGTGAAATGAAATGCTCTCTGCTCATGCACGATAGATTCACCAAGGAATCGGTTAAGTAATCATTTGGCAATCTTTGCTTTGAATGTTTACAGCTGTTTGAAAGTTGAGTTACCCTTATCTTTGTGTTTTTTAGGGTCACTACTATTGGAGTCGAAGATAAGCCCGAATACTGCATATCAGAAACAACAGGTAAGGATAGACTATCTGAGTCTGGATCAGCCACAAAAGGCATGCATGCACTACATACCCGGTGGATTGGAGTGACACGTAAATTCAACAATGAGACTTAATTTCTGGACAGTTGTTGCTGCGGTGATGAAGTGCAAATAATGGAAAATCCAGGTCTATGGTGATTGTATAACTGGAACACGAGGAATGCGCAGATCACATCATAAGTAATTGCAGTTCTATCAGATTGCTTTAATTCAGACAGATCTTTTACAGCTATTTATCACATAGCACAAAATACCAGATCAAAAATGAATGTTCAGATATTGAAGACAAAGTGGTCTAATCCAGCATTTAAATGAGTTATTTCCATGCTCTTACAGACATTGGCTTTTTTTGTTTGTTTTGTTTAGTTTATAAACAAAGTATTGCTCTTTTTGAAGTGTGCTTAAAGTATGTAATAGGGTGCATGTGAGTGTCCTGCAATAACTTTGAAACATTTCTTTTTGCATAGTTGTTGATGTTTCTTTGCCCTTTTTTTTTTTTTTTTTACCAGGACACACTGATTGTCTGGTCAGAAGCAGACAACTATGACCTTGCCCTCAGTTTCCAAGAAAAGGCTGGCTGTGATGAGATCTGGGAGAAGATTTGTCAGGTAAGGAGTATCCAATTTTACCATACGTAATTTTGTATTGGGTTATTATAACACAGTTAGGAGAGGTGGTCATTGTTCAGAAGGTAGAGTGCACCGTCGTCTGGTTCCCTGGTTAGCTGTTTGACCCCCTGCTACCTTGACCTCAGGTTGCATCAGGAAATTTAGTTAACATGTAGCCATATAAAATATGTGCAGGGGATGCTGCTGTGGGGATCCATCCATACTTGTTTAATTCTTAATATCATTATCTACTGGCTATTTTTTGCCTAGGTTCAAGGCAAAGACCCTGCCCTGGACATCACCCAGGACCCCATCGACGAGTCAGAGGAGGAGCGCTTTGAGGAGATACCCGAAACAAGCCACCTAGTAGAGCTGCCTCCTTGCGAGCTCAGCCGACTGGAGGAGATCGCCGACCTGGTTACCTCCGTCCTGTCTTCGCCCATACGGAGGGAAAAACTCGCCCTGGCCTTGATGAGTGAAGGTTACATCAAGAAACTCCTGGGTCTCTTCAGAGTATGTGAGGATCTGGACAACAGAGAGGGCCTACATCACCTTTACGAGATTGTCCGGGGTGTGTTGTTCCTCAATAAAGCGGCACTCTTTGAAGTGATGTTCTCTGACGACTGTATCATGGATGTGGTTGGCTGCCTTGAGTACGACCCAGCGCTGGTTCAGCCTAAACGGCACAGGGAATTCTTGACCAAGACGGCAAAGTTTAAGGAGGTGATCCCTATCACGGACTCTGAGCTCCGGCAGAAGATCCACCAGACCTACCGGGTGCAGTACATCCAGGACATCATCCTGCCCACGCCATCTCTGTTCGAGGAGAACTTCCTGTCCACACTCACCTCCTTCATCTTCTTCAACAAGGTGGAGATCGTCAGTATGTTGCAGGTGAGGCAGTTTGGCTGTTGCCTAATTTTTCACTGTCCTGTCTCTGACTGACACTTGTTTGACAAATGCCAGAGTGTGTGTGCTTACTGTAGTTCAAGACAGTAACAACTCATAGGTACTGATACTGATAAATGACTGATGTTACACCATTGGAAAAAAGAAATTGTGATAATCTACCTATAAATGTCTTCATACACAATGCAGCTCAGGAGAATTATGGTAGTTTTTGTTCACAGGTGTAAAATGAAAAAGATGAGTGTAAAGATTTGAAATGGGATGATTCAGTCTAATGAGAGAAGTGGAGTCATGATTTCACTGTTTTGGCCTGTGTTGGATGTTTCAGAAAAACTGTTATATGTTTGCATTTCTCCTTTTTGTTTGGGATTTTTTCCTTCACTGTCATGATGTCTTAACCCTGTTTTTCTTGTGTCACAGGAGGACGAGAAGTTCCTAACAGAGGTCTTTGCACAGCTCACAGATGAAGCCACGGAGGACAGTAAAAGGAGAGAGCTTGTGAGTAAAACAATTGTCCAAATATTTTACTTTGTAAAATGTAGAAACCTGATGCTTGGACTTTATTTTCATGTATTCGTGGCTGTGAGAGTGAGATGTGTCCGGTGTTAAGTTCTTGTTATATGGATTCATTTGGCCGTGTGTAATGCTATTTCCTCTACAGTGGTTAAATATTCATTGACTTGTTGTACTATTGGTATAATGAATTTGATGTGAATTATCTCCTTGTCTACTGGATTGTCATGCTACAATATTGGCAGTTTTATTCATTCAACACTTCAAACTCTCACTGAGGGTAAATAAGGATATAATTCAATTTCCAAGCATTTACTATCTATTCAGTTTGGGGAAACCTTTGCATCCTAAATCAGACTGTTTCAGAGTGAACTAGAAATCAATTTTACACTGTAAAAAGGACAATGCTTTGGTTTTTGACTTTTAACATCTCACATCAACCCGTCCATCTGTTTTTCCTCCTCAGGTGAACTTTGTCAAGGAATTCTGTGCTTTTTCACAAACGTTGCAGCCACAGAACAGAGATGCTTTTTTCAAAACTCTGGCAAATCTGGGCATTTTACCTGCTCTTGAAATAGTCATGGTATGTTTTATAATTATATGAAACAGTTATTCTGTTCTCCAAGAATATTTGATCAGGGTAAAAGGGTTGTGTGAGTGTTAAAACTCTGCGTTTGTTTGTGTGTGTGTATCAGGGAATGGATGACCTACAGGTGAGGGCAGCAGCTACAGACATCTTCTCTTACCTGGTGGAATTCAGCCCCTCCATGGTCAGGGAGTTTGTCATGCAGGAACCACAGCAAACGGATGACGTAAGCATCTTAACATCACTGTCAACACGCACGCAGCCACTTCATAGATTACATTATATGTTTTTACATGTTCTAAAAATGTCCCGTGTAGCTCAGTAGGACATTTATACACAAAAGAAGTGAAGCTTGTTCAGGAAATCTACAATCATTTCCTCCTCTTCCTTCCCTCTGGTTGAGTTTCTCTTTCATTGTGAGTGTATGATTGGACCAAAGCTGCATTATGTTGACTGTATCTTCTGTTGTGTGTTTGTGTGTGTGTTTCAGGATGTTCTGCTGATAAATGTCGTGATCAAGCAGATGATTTGTGACTCCGACCCAGAGCTAGGAGGAGCTGTCCAGTTGATGGGCCTGCTCAGGACGCTCATCGACCCTGAGAACATGCTGGCTTCCACCAATGTAAAACATACACACACATGCACAATATTTTAAGTTTAAACCTGTCACACAGTTTTGTATTGATGGTTATGAATTTGCAACCATACAAGAATAGCTTGAATACCTTTCCTGCCTACAGCTGAACCACATTTGACACCTTTTTTTGTTGTTTCCTTTTAGAAAACTGAGAAGACAGAGTTTCTGAGTTTCTTCTACAAGTACTGCATGCACGTCCTGACTGCTCCTCTGTTGGCCAACACTGCACATGACAAGAACTCGAAAGGTAACTTATTAAAAGAGACTTACAATAAACAGGAGTTTTTAAAATTGGAAGATGATGGAGTATTTGACGATTATTCTGTCTGGGTCTTTCAGATCTGCAAGAGGGATCAACTAAGATCAACCCCGTCTGTCCAGGTGGGCCATCAATGTGTAGCTCAAAAAACAACAGCTCCTCAAGAGAGTTGTTCTTGAGTAGTCAATGTGTAATGGGAATTGGGGAATATTTGCCTTATGCATTTGTAATGTCCTGTTGTGAAGTAGCTGTGTTGTTTTTGTGTAGACAACTTCCAGACAGCTCAGCTGCTGGCTCTGATCCTGGAGCTTCTGACCTTCTGTGTGGAGCACCACACCTACCACATCAAGACCTACATCATGAACAAAGACCTACTCAGGAGAGTGCTGGTGCTCATGAACTCAAAGCACACCTTCCTTGCTCTTTGTGAGTACCCACACATTCACCTCTCTGTGCTCTCTTGTCTTCTCTAAATGCCCTGTTGTTTGTAAATCTACTTTCTGAATTCTGCCATAAACTGTGGATCTGCTCTATAATCTAATACACTGTAGATTTTAAAACAAACACAGCTGCCTGGTTACACAGTTGTCTTTTTTTTTTTTTTGTCCAAGGTGCCTTGCGTTTCATGCGCAGGATCATTGGTCTGAAAGATGAGTACTACAACCGCTACATCATCAAAGGGAACCTGTTTGAGCCTGTCATTAATGCCCTGCTGGACAACGGCACCCGATACAACCTCCTCAACTCAGCCATCATAGAGCTCTTTGAGTTCATCAAAGTGGTGCGTAGACACACAGATGATCCCTGGATTCAAAAGCATTATTTTGCATTGTTTGCACACGGCATTGAAAGTGAATTGTGACCCAATTCTTCTGTTTCCAGGAGGACATCAAGTCCCTCATCGCTCACATTGTGGACAACTTCTACAAAGCACTTGAATCCATTGAGTACGTCCAGACTTTCAAGGGGCTGAAAGGCCGGTACGAGCAGGAAAAAGACCGGCAGAGCCAGAGACTCAATAGGTCAGCAGACTGAATGAACTCAAAGGGCAAATGAGTGTGGTGGCGATCTTTATAGATATTCCCAGTTCACTCACTCCCTCGCTTCCTCGCGCAGTTTCATCACGTCTTTCCGTGGAAAACTGTGTCTCAATAAAGCTGCTGTTCTTCCCCCAGATATCGCAGAGATGCGCGGTCTATGGACGAGGACGAGGAGTTGTGGTTCAACGATGACGACGACGATGACGATGGAGAGGCTGTGGAGAAGAGGATGGAGGAAGACTTCTCCGACAGCTACGGCAAGTACATGGAAGCCAAAAAAGGTAAGCTGCACTCTTCTTTACTGTATGTGTCTTTCTGAAATCCTTTTCCTTAGATCACGACCGCCCATTCAGGATTGATAAGTTATATTGTCTCTTACAACAGGAGCTGCCAACGGAGCCAATGGTGCCAACAACAATGGGAAAGCTGCTGTAATCCCACCTTCCCCACCAGCCGTCACTCCAAACAACAGCTCAGCTTCCTCTGTCAAAACAGTTGCTCTTCCAGCCACACCAGTAGTGAAGGTAATGCATCCCTACAGAATGTGTAGAGTCCAATATCTGTTGTCTTCGTCCAGTTTATATTAGACTCACTTGTGCCAGCCACTGTTAACTTGTCATAGCTCTCAAGATTTAGAAACTGCAAAAACTGTTTATCTGAGGTGTGTGAAGACTGAATTATATGTATTTTATCATAGAAACGGAACTGTGTGTCTAGTTTTGTCTCTTTGGTAAAGCTGCTCTTCAACACAGACATTTACTGGCCTCATAAATGTAAATGATGCTTAATGAGCAACTACCAATAAGTGTGTGTGTGTTGTTGTTTCTCTCAGACTGCTCTGGTCGGTTTGGTGGACTACCCCGACGACGAGGACGAAGAGGAAGAGGACGAGGAGGAAGAGCAGTCTCCGAGGAAGCGGCCCCGCCTGAGCTCTTAAAAGGCTAACTGTCCTCTATTTGGTCGTGGTGGATGGACACTGAGTCCCTCCCATCCTCCCTCCTCTGGTCGTCTCATTGGTCCTTGGCCTGCCTGTGCCACCCGTCAGTCTCACTGAGGAGACGGGCAAAGACGAGCTCCCACCTCACTCAGTCCCTCCCGATCCCTGCTCCTCTCTCCCTCAGCAGGAGGAGAGGGAGAGCTTCTCTTTTACTGGAAAGAAAGACAGATTACTCTGTGCTCTCAGCCCCGTTGATTTTACCTCTTCCCCGTAACGACACCCTCCTCCAGGAGATCCCAAAAAAATCTCCTCTCTTCCTCCTGACGTTTGCAAACGTATCCCTTTTTTCTTTTATCACACCTCCCTGCTCTCCCAGTGCCCACCTCCTTCTGAACATCTTTTTATTATTATTTTTTTATTTCTGTTCTTCCTGAACAAAATTCTCCTCCTCATCCTCCATCCTACGTACAGACCGGAGAGGCTGTGGTGGAAATCGGTGCCAAGGCGGTTCCCAACTCTGCTCTGTTGCTATAGCAACAGCAGCAAGGAAGCTGCGGTACTACAGCAACCCCACAGGAACCCCTCGCACGTCCTCATTTGAACTCTCCCTTCTCATCCTTCTCGAACCCAAACCAAGTGAGCTCCAGAGAGAGAGAGAGAGAGAGAAAGAGGAAGCCAGAACACAACCAGCCAGTGTACGAACTGTTCAGCAGGCCAGTCAGGCTAGCAGGACTAGCCGTCGTAGATAGAGAAAGCTTGACTGGCTGAAGCAGTGTGTGTGCGCTGCCCTGCCACAGGACTGTTCACTCTTGTTGGGGATAGAGGGATCTAGGCAACGTGGAAGAATCAAACAAAACTTCGAGAGACAAGGGAGGTGACAAATGACAAAATGTACTAGGATGAAAACTCAGCAGTAACGAGGCTTAGATCCAGAGGAGCAGGACTCAAACCTTCAAAAAGCCATGGCATCTGACTGGCCAAGGCACACACGAGAAAAAACACAACACACAACGTCTCACACACACAGACACACAAACACACAGGACTGCGTTAGCCAGAAATCCTGTTATTTCATGACTTTGTTAAAAAGTACTGTACAGATGTTTTTTTTTTCTTTTTAATCATTTGCCCCTGATATGATTTTGAAAGGGGAGAGAGATACCTACCTACCTGTGTATTTTTTTTGTTGTTGTTGCACAAAAAGGTGGGGTCACTGTTCGCCCTTTCAGTCCAGTTCATTTGATTCAATGTAAAATGCTGGTTTTAAAAATAACATATTAAAACTGCAGTAAAGTCATTTTTGCAGCCAACATTTTGAGGATGTCTTGAGTTTTGTATTATAGTGGATTCCACATTTTAGTGGCCCCCCGTTATGATGGACATGTCGTAGCCCAGAGCTGTCGGTGTGCTGATCAGTAGACTTAATGCACACGTTTGTTTCAGGAGGCTCAAGGCGTGGCGCTCTCCGCTCAGACAGATCTCAGGTTCAGAGCTCAGCTGCCCAATGAACGACACTGCTAGCTGGTGAAACATCTCACCTTCATTACTGAATGCAGAAGGATTTGGGTGAGTCAAAGGGCGGTTGACGGCTTTTGATCCCCGTTTGAAGGACATCACTAATCAGGTCCAGGTCGGATGCATTTGGCTTTGTTCCACAGTCCGTGTCTAATTTCACGTTTTCTTTGGTCTGTCTCAAAATTGTGGTTTGAAATATGTTGAAGGAAAACCTTTTTTTTATTTTCAGTTTTTAATTCAGATTTGATAAATGGATCGATGACCTGTTTTTTTTATTAGTTATGATAAATATGATTTTTAACCCCAGAGTTGATGCAGTGCAGTTTTTAAATCACATGACATTGGTCAGGTGTTGTTGTGTCTCTTCTGACGCAGCACAGGTTTGGCAATGAGACATTTCAGTGTCAGGTCGTAACATTTAGTTCCGTAAAATTTAGATCCGACTTTTCTCTACAACATTTGAATCAAATCCCAAACAGCACAAGTAAAACGATTCTTCTTGCCAATGTGCTTTTCAGGAGTTCAGCAGTACGTGAGCAGTTAATTGTCTTTCCTCCTGTCTGTCAGTGTCGCCAAACAACATGACTGTTTCTGCGCTCCCTTGATGAATTTGTACCAAGTGCATTTACTACCACTATCCATTCTTAACATTTGTATGAATTTGATAAGTTTTGAAATTAAATGTGACCCTGACATTGAAATTGTGAATCGAGCTTTGTTTCAATATATCAATATGATTTGGCAATTGGAGCTACAAAATTTCTGATTCTCAGATGAGCTCAGTTGAGTTCAGATGGTTGTATTTGATCAAATGACACAAATTTAACCGTTCCTAAAATAGTTTTATGATTATTCTGCCATTTGAAATTATTCCACAGAATGAAATGAGGTTTTTTTTGGCCTTTTTTGGTGTTGGAAAGAAAATGACTCGTACACATCATATCCTGTACACAGGAATGTGTTAACACATTTAAAAAGTTTCCAGATGAATCCTCTGAGACCAGGTACACACTGACGGAGCACTTGACAACAGACCAGAGTCCAGATCGTTTCTATAAAATGTGATTTATTAAACAGCATACCTGATGACAATAATTACATAGAAACTGGTGCATCCTGTTTGCTTGAAGTAAAGACTGCAGAAGAAGATAAATACAGCATTCCTCCATGGAAAGCGACACATTGTCGTCTTGGCCCCTTTAAGAACACATTGCAGTGTGCTCATCATGACAATTTCACATCCATGCGGTTTCCACAGCGCTCTCTGACTAGGATGAGCTGCTACAGTGTTTTCCCTCTGGGAATGCTAACGACAGCGGAAAACAGGAACGTACACTTGAGCTAGCTAATATTCACTTCAACATAGGACAGTTGTTTCCCATGCCAATAAAGCCCCTTTACGTTGAGTTGAATTGCAAACTCCCAAATCAAGTCTTTGCTCACATAATGCTTTACTCACTGACACACGTCTGTGCCCAATGATTAGTCTGTTTCACATCACGTGACATTAACAAACATTTCTTGTTCCAGCGTGGGAATTTTTTTTTAAAAGTCCATAAATTCAGCACTTTTCATTTGGGCATTTCATGGTGTCATTAAAGTAAATCTCATCCACTTAGTGGTAAATGCAGTGATTTGTGGACACAGGCCCGGTGCATCTGGTAATAAAGTGTCTGGGTTTTCCACTGAATCCTTTCTATATTAGCAGCATATTGTCTGTGTGTGTGTGTGTGTGTTGCGTGACATTTTCTGATCTTGTTGTAGCTATCTAACAGGGATCATAGAACACTTGAGCGGTCTGTTACAAGCGCAGACTGCCTCACACAGGTGCATCCAAAATATGAAAGAAGATGCACCGGCGTCCTTTGCGCACAGCTATGTCAAGAACTCAGCAGAAGGAAGATCTCATTTGTTTTCGTTTCTTTGGGGAAAGAAAAAAATCCCTGACCTGTGTCACGGAGGAAGGGTATAAAGGAAGCCATGTGTTTGATTAACAGAGTAAAGAGATAGGACATTAACAAGAATACTGCAGATGGAGGGGAAGTTACTTCTTGATCACTTCTTCTTTCAGCTTGTCAGCCAGATGTTTTCTCTTCTGCAGCTTCTTCCTCTCCTCAGCAGATATCTCCTGTGCAAAGAGACAAGACCAGTCAGTCAGCCAGGTTAACAACCTGATAGAAAATATAATAACCAACCACCACTGAGGGTTACAACAAAAATGGTGAAAAGTGCAGAAGACTGATTAAAATACAGCACAGCACAGATACAAACTAAACTAAATTAAAGCAGCTGGTTGGAAAATTCAGCTTTGTTACATCTGTTTTTCAGGGTTTGAAATAAAAATGGAATCAATAATTAATTCAAGATCGTAAACAACATGTTTTCAGTGGATGTGATGATCACACCTCATTTTCTTCACTTTTTGGCTTTAATAAAAAAGGCAATGAAGCTGAATAAAAGAGCTCAGGCTGCAGACTGTTCCTACCACAGAGGACTTGCTGTTGTTGTTTGTGTATGTGTATGTGTGTGTGTGTGTAAGACTGAGAACAACAGAAACAAAAGGGGAGAGCGCACTACACAGCAAAGCCAGAACAACACATGGGGTCACCTTCTGTTTGGAGGAGTTGGCAGAGTGTTGTGTCGGAGGAGCAGGAGAAGAGAGAGGAGGGGTACAGGCCCCGTTCCTCTGGGACTGCCCCTCCTGACAGGCAGCACCAGGCCAGATAAAGACAGGGCGACATTCAGAACAAGAACCCAATAAACAAAAGTCAGGAAATAAAAATAAAAATAAAATAAAACCAGGAGTAAAACTGGTTGAAATAAAGGATGAAATGAGAACTAAAATTTAATCCAAAGGTGCGGGCACAATGTGACCACAGTGACCTGACTTTTAATAACATCTCAATGTCATTACACTTCTTGTCCTATAGGATCCTTTGACTTCAAGTGTCCTGACCTCTGACCTCTGACTTTTTTGTGAATGGAAGGATGAGAGCAGGAGGAAGCAGGCTGTGTTTACCGGGGTGGTGGTGGTGGTCGGTGCTGGTGTGGGGCTGGTGGTTGTCTCCTCTGCTGTGGACGTCTGCTTGGTTTTCTGCTGCTCTTTCTTCAGCGCATGCAGCTTGTCTCTCTGCTGACGGAGATATGCTGCCCTCTGCTGGAGCTGCTCCTGCTGTGACACCGACAACTCCTGCAGGGAGGAGGAGGAGGAGGAGGAGGAGGGGGTGAGGAGCGCAAATACAGCTCAAACCATAGAGAGGCAAACACTGAGTCCTACTCAGTTAATTATGCCCCCAAAAAAGTAAAGAATAAATTTATAACCACAACTGAATATATTATAAAATAACAACAGCAATGTGGCAGCTATTAGCCATCCATATTTTCTACCGTTTCTCTTTGAATGTAGGAAAAACATGACATTGCACCCATTCATTCATTAATTTCCTTGTTTGTGAATGAATTCAGTGTCTTACAACAGGATGTGTCACTGTGTGTTAATGTGTTCAAGACAAAACACACAAAAAATCTAAGACATTAAATTTGTTAAAAATGTTAAACTGTTTTATGATCTGGTCTCTGATGAACAGCCAGGTTTATCATACACTACTCACAAAAAGTTAGGGATGTTCGACCTTCGGGTGAAATTTATGGAAAAAAGCTCATGCTACAGTGATATTATATCATAAAAGAAGGGCATTTAAGTAGAAGTGTGGTATGGTAATTTCTTCATCTCAAACAATGTATTGAGACCAAAGCTAACAACAGTGGTGGGTGTACCGCAACAGAAAAATGTCAATATCTTGTCATGTGACCAAGGACGTCCACTTCTCTGACGACACTGTGACACTCTAAGGTCAGTGGACACGTCCCTCTGACAACATCCCATCGTTTGAAGCCTCAACATGTCCCAGGTACAGTTGATGGATTGTTATGTGTCGTCTTGGTCTCATGATGTCAAAATGTAAACAGCAAGATGAAGAGGATCGTTTCAATACAAACTGTCATTGAACTAGAACATTTAGTGGTCGAATCATGGATCAGACACTTGTTATTGTTTTTGCAATTAATCACCTTGTGGGAACAGCATATTATGTTGTTATAAGTACTGAAACATTGAACAGCTGGACTGGTGCATTCAAAAGTTTAGAGAAGGTCAAATTAAGTTCCCCTGTAAAGGTGTTAGTGCATTTTATGTGCATTCTGAAATTTCATCCGCAAGCCAAATATCCCTAACTTTCTGTGAGTAGTGTTGTATGTAATACGACAGTCACACATAGAGTATGTAACAGTGCAGCGTAAGCAGCAGGCTCACTGACTCACAGTATAGGGCTTAGAGAAGCCAGCCTCCCTGTGTGCCTCCTCCAGCCACGTCTCAGCTACAGTCCTGCTGCTGCTGCTGCTGCTGCTCTGGTCCTTGGGGAGAGGACTGTTGCTGGCCGAGGGCTCGCCGGGCTTCACCGGAGCTCTCACTGCTGGAAGGACTCTGGACTCCACACTGTGACTGCCACAGTCTGAGCACACATGTACACGAACGAAACAGTTGAGACGTTTGTAGCTTTCTCAGTTGACACTAATTATATAAACATATGCAAATAGTTGAGTAAATACAAATAATTAAGCCTAACTATTGTTTTGAAACCCAAGATTTAAATAAAACTCCTTCACTCATTCACCTGGTGTGGGTTTAGCTGCCGTTTTGCTTTTAGCAGCACTTTTCTCATCTCCAGCTCCATGGGCAGCCTTCTTCCCCTCCTCTTTTCTGACAGAGTTACTTTTGACCTGTAGGAAATGACCCACAGGCATTAATGTTATGTACATACGCCATGTACAGATGACACAAACTGTGTCAAATCCAGCTTCACTACTGCAGCATGCAAACAATGGAAAGCAGAAGCTACAACACCACAGAGCCCTTGGATTGTAGACAATGGACCTGATTCTTTTTGCATCTTTTGCCGACACCTGACTGTGACACTGGATGGAGGATCTGGATGGTTGAACATCTCTGAACATCTAAATTAAATGTTTTACGCCATATTGTTCACAGTTTCTTCTATGCAACACCGTCCTAGTCATCCTACAGTCAGCAAACTGTTTTTTAAAACCACTGACACAACACACACAATCTAATGTACAGCCTTTAAAACTACAAAGCTACTACATGACCAACCCACTACACAGGCTATACAACGTTGATCGTTCAGTTACCAGCTTTAATTCAGTGTTTCCGTTCACTAGTGGGGTGAGGTGGCCATTACTGCTGCTGTTGCCGCCCTTCCCCCCACCTTTGGCCTTAGCATGGGACAAATAGCACATTGGAGACAGTGTTATTAAAAAAAAAGAAAAAAAAAGTCTGGGTCTTGTGGGTGTAGCTTTCATAAAAGAAGCCTCACAGGGTTAATTTGAGATTTCTCTGTCTGGCTGGTCACCAGGTCTAATTTGGCACATGCAGCTCATTGATGCTTTACCTTGGCAGTATTGCTTTGCAGGCTGGGAGAAGAGCTGGTAATCAGAGCTTCTCTGCTCTCGGCCGTTGGCTTATCAGAGCAGCTGCTGGAGGTGGAACCAACCTCTTCCTCAAACAGCAGCCTCCGCGACATTTCCTCATCATATTCTTCTTTTGATTTTCTGTGGACGAAGCAGCAGGAGAGACAAAGAAAGTGTTTTATTCTACCAGTTTCCCCAGGAATTATTGCATATATACACACAGGTATTAGCCCAAGAGAAAGTAATTCCTTTGCAAAGCCTGTCACTGGTCCAGCCACAGAGCTTTCAGAAGCCCCTTCTACGGAGTATGTTTAGGAGGCCAGGTGTGATAATAGCCTTGTTAATCTACAGTTAAACAGGCTCTATTGTCCACTCAGCTTTTGGCAAATGGCACGCATGGACTAGATACTGAAATAAGAACATCAGGGATTTCCACGTTCCATATCCGAGCTCGCTCACAGGCATCACCAGGGAATCACACACAGATCCTTTAATTTAATTTATCTAACAACTTTAATTGCCTTAGGCGAGACTTCCGCAAAGCATTTACCACGAGGTATGGACAGGTGTGTAGAGAGAGACCATGTGAAAAGAGCAAGAAAAGGATGAATTATTGTTTCATTTTTCCAAGAAAAGCTGCACAGGATCATTATGATCCCGGTTTAATGAAACTGATGAACAAAGATCCCCTAAGGTATGTCACTAATAAAAAGATATCGAGTCATGTTGTATCATTAATATGTCTACTATTGTTTTTTTTAGTTGTATGCTGAGAAATTACACTGTGACAATAATGAAAAAGTGAACGTTTTTGTTACTTTTCAGCATTTTGATCACAGTCATTTCAGCTGTCACTGTGACTGTGCTTTGTCAGAGATCCTATAAAGATCTTTTATTATAGCATCCAAAAGGGCTGATTGAGGTATTGATTACACAGCAACACATTTGGACTGTCAATCAAACCCAGAACTGCTACCGGCCCGTCTTACTCTAATGGCTCTTTAACCACAGCACAGCAGGCGTCAAGAGATGAATCCAACTCAACCATTCAGTCAGGTCAGTACAGACTGAAAGCTGCTGACTCGCCTCAGACTGGTCCGTTAAATAAAATATTTATGAACATTAAGATTCTCATGGTCTGTTATCATCAAAGCTGCATTCACGGACTAAGGGGGAAAAAAATCAGGAAACACTTCCTTCATGATGCAACCAGGTGCTTGTTGGGGAGTCGACTGCAGAGCATTGCATGGACAGTATGTGCTTTCAGAAAATTTAAGAGAGAAGACAATAAGCAAACATGAAAATAACCAGCTGTCAAAGTAAAAGGTTTTTCCACTTTGATTTTCCAATTTATTGAAATGAAGTGAATGAATGTACTGGTGATCTGGAGGCAGGACATGCTGGATAATACAATGCTGATAATCTGTCAAGGCACCCTGGTAAGACAAAGGGGATGAAAATACTATTTTCTCAGTTGCTTGTTTAGTGTCTATCCCTCCAACCTAAATTAGCTGGACCGTAAGGAGCTTAACCGCGGCCCTATTACACTCAGTATGTTCTACTTGGTGAGGCTACCGCTAGCAAAATCCCATTAGAGAGCAGCAGTGGCAGCTTCTAGAAACTTGGGCACATGCAGGTAATGGGCACCAAAAGAAAACGTGGACAATGACATACCAGAGCAGTTTAATGGAGAATAAAACTACGCTAAGATGAAATCAAATGATACCTGTATAATTAATAAATAAAAAGAAAATACATAAATACACATGTATCAACCTAAACTGCAAGGTGTTTTGAGGACTAACATGTCCAACAATGTCATAAGATATCAAAGAAATTTAAAGCCACAGTTAAGACTCTAACTTTAATTCCTATGTGAGAGTGAGAGTGATGCAGAGAGGGAGAGAACAAGCGACTTACTTGAGAACCTCTTCCAAGATTTTCATCTCTCGCTGCTGCAACTCTGTCATCACATCCACACCATCAGTCAGACACTCGGGGAGAGCCCCTGCACACATGAACAAGACAAACATTGTACCTGTAGCTGCATAAATTGCTTTTTCCTGTTTAGTTTAGTTCATTTATTTGTGCGTTTGATATTTAAAAAAAGGAAGAAAATAAACAAACAACAACAAAAGAAAAAAGACACACAGGTGGGAAGAAGAGACCTGCAAAGGCTTGTACGAAGAACCAACCCAACACTAAAACTAAAAACCAACTGTATACGTTTGCCACCTAAAAAAGTTACAGATTATAGTTTACAGCCATAAATATATTGGAAAAAAAAAAGGGTACGTGGTTACCGAACAGAGAACAAAAATAAAGTGTGTTTAGGTGAATGTATGTGTGTCAATCAAGCCTACCGTTTGTCTCTTTAATGACCCTGAGGGCTTGAAGCTGCAGCTCCATATTCTTCTGGACCATGAGTGAACGAAACATTTGGAAGTCATCTGTGGCCAGGACGGGCAGGAACACCGACTGAACAACGAGAACAACAGCATGAGACCACGACAAAATAACAGCACCCACAAGCTAATGATTAAAGACCAACATTAGAGTAAGGCAGGGAGAGGCATCTCAGACAGAGCTACAGTATACTCCATGTGAGTGCCCATGTAGGTACATGTGCTTCATATTGTTGCCAGTTTATTTAAACATTAGATACTGTTACTATTATGGGACAGGTGTTCACATGAGATTATATAAATCTGAGAAATTAACTATAAATGATAAATATCAATTTGTTTTTATAAGCGTATTATTGCCCTCTTAGCCACTAACAGATTTCAATAAAATGTATGGTATGGCAGCATGATAGACACTTGACTCCAGTCCCTTCAAAAATTAAGCTATGTTTATAAACAGAAAGGTACTTAGGCCTAATCTTTCACATGAGCTTCCTGTCTGTGTGCAAAGCTCTGGGCCCCATCTGAGCAAGGAGCGTCTTACTGACCCACCTATAATACACGCTCATCGCTCTTAGTGCAATCGAACTGGGTCACTAGCTTCTCAGCATCCATGCTCAGCTTCTCTCTTTCTCATCCTTATTATTCGTCTTCTCCTTTTATCAGCCTGTCTTATCCCACCCTGTATGTGCCTGAAGCTCCAAACCCACAGTAGATCCTGTTTCTGAGTAATTTAATCTCAGAGAAGATGCAGGCAGCCACAGAAGACCTCTGCTCTCCATCAGTGACTCTAAACCACATTTTCACTGATGATACAACAATGGGCCTTCTCATGTTTGCTTTTACAAAGTAGCTGATCTGATAGAAAAAAGGCAAACTGGATACTTGAGCAAGCATCATATCAGACTGACTGTTATTCAAAAGAAAATGGTGTGGTAAACCATGTTATTAATTTCAATGTGAAAATCAAATAATAATAATTTGTTGTGTTCTCTATTTTTCTGTCACGTAAACCAAACCAACAAAAAATGAGATTATAGCTGTAGTCCAAACTCATACTGCCTGTGTAAGACTGAGAAGTCTAGTTATAGTCTATAATAGAACAACTCAATTTGCTGCTACTGTATTGCATTACTTCTTCTATTTTCTGGGCTGCCTGCCTTCAGGATACAAAAATCCTAGTGAACAGTGCCTAAAAAAACCCTGCTAAATCACAACACTGCACAAGTTAGCAACAATTAAAAAAACAACAAAACAAAACAAAAATGGTCTGCCATACAGATGACTACAATAACATCAGCAAAAGTATATTATATAAAGTTTTAAGTCCAGTCATGATTGTTTTGTTTAAAATATGCATGGGTGGACTAAAGCAGCAGGAAAAATACTCCTCATCTTTGTTTTAGAAGATTTTCACCTGCTCTGCTGATTTATCTCAGTGGTAATTAATGAGATCCAAGTGTCCTGAGGGTTGCAATGAAATCCAAATGTCCATTTCTGCCAATATGGCACAGCCACGTTACTGATCAGTGCCAAGGAAAATCCAAGGATAGACAGTAGAATTTTAAACTGTAGCTAATAATCCTATTGCATACTATTTGATGCACTCCATGTGTAGTTGTGTACACTAACTTAGTGCAATTGTTTCCATGTGCCCAGTTTCACCTAAAGAACAAACTCCAGTAGGAGTAGGATGGAGAGGGTTACATTTTCAGGCCGGTTGTCAATCATTACAAAACAGCGGTATCTAGTCTGCAACATTTGGCTAAAACATTAACACTGGCCTGGCATGAGCAGGAGTATTACATGTCAAGTTTTATGCACAGTTGTAGAACTATTATTGATTCAAGATACATGTGTGTGTTTATAGCTGGGTTACAGACAAACTTCTGATGAAAATCAGTGTCTGGGACCTGATTTGTAACATTTGCGCTCCACTTTCTGAAATAGCCTGTATTTTGTATGAATTTAGTTCAGGATAAAACATATTTGTAGGTTGCAGTACTGTACTTAAGCCCTTGCAACATCATCTCAACATTATCTTAAAGAAGAAGTAAGCGGAATGTTTGTGTTAATATATAAGTCTTAAATAGTTATATCTTCCGACAGCAATCACTTATATAGAGTGTTTGGTCTGAAACACGGGTCTGTCAGTCACTCTGCTCTGCTGTAAACCGAGGAGAAAACTTTCCTTGTATCCTACAACCTTTATCCAATGAGGAGAGAGAACGGCATAAAGGGGCGGTCCTCTCTGTGTGTGCAGCCAAGGGATGCGCGTGAATGTGGTGACGTAGGGACGAGGGCGGGGACAGCTAACTCCATCGGCTGACAAGAAGTTAGCCAAAATGACCGGATCGCTTACTTCTGCTTTAATATCATGGAGTCATTATGTTTTTATGTGAAAAAAATAAAACAGTAGTACACTGAGAACGGCCTTAACCCATAGAAAATCTATAGCAAGTTCTTAGACATATTTGGATGGAAATATGGATAAGGAAGAGACAGAAACTAGCTTTGTTTTGGCACCAGATAAAATAACAACAACATATCTGGCTTATATAAGCAAATGCCACCCTTGGTTCTCCATTCAGGTTAACTGGCAGGGTGACAGTGGTGTGCAATCAGGGATACCTGCAGAGTTTTAGACTTGGCAAAGGGAGAGGTGCATGCATCCAGAAACTGCTGCTCATTGATGCCAACCTCCTGCATGTAATTCTCTAACAGCTTCTCCACCTACAAAAGAAAAGCAGCTTACATCATTCCAGTTGGATGAATCAGCAATACAAAACTGTTCATGATGAGTAACACTGATGAGGCAGTGTATTAAAACATGATGCGTCTTTGGACATGCAAATTGTGATACTTCCATTGAACATATTTGACTATTGCAGGTAAACGGCTGTACTCACCAGTTTCTTATACTGCTGATGGATTTCTGTGTATGATAACTTATTTTCATCTTCGTCATCAAAAACTGGAAAAAGGCCAAATTAAAACAGCATTCATAATATGTGTTGTAACACAGCTAACAGACTAAACTTTGAAGCATTACTTTCATTTCATTTCGTCATAATACAACTCAGCACATTTAACACACTTTGGATCCAACATTACATAAAACATAGGAGACAATTAGAAACTATAGTAAACTATAACACTATAGCACCCAGAGGAAATGGGAGCATGACATGTAAATAATGTATTTCCATAGTGGTGTTTCCCAATGTTATTTACTTCCATAGTATATTGTTAAAACATTTTATACTGTGATTATGGCATGCTACCTTTACTCTCTTGTATCACTTGTGGATAAATATGGAAACAAATGATCTCAAGTTTTGCGTGACACTAAAAGAGGATAATAAGTGCGTTGTCATGTTATCAGACGGTCAAGTATCAGACATTATAAAATAACTACGTCAATGTAAACAACGTAGTCTCAAGTTAGCATTAGCTTAGCCTCCGCGCTAACAGTCCAGGTGGGGCTTTAAACGTACTATGCAGCCAGATATCCAGGACTTAAAGTTACCCTGTTTGGTTTTGTTTTTTTCTTTTACCTGTGCATTTGTTCTCCATGAAATCCGTGACAGGAATGACCCACTCGGGACTTCCCAGGTAGCCAACGATGCTCTCTACGACCCACTCACTGTCATCCTCAGCCATGTTGGCTGCTGCTGGGTCACGTTAGCAACAACAACAGCGGCCGCACAGCGAACAACTTCTTCGTCTTCGGGTCGGCACGTCCAGCTCCGGCGGCTCCGCTACAGCAGCACGAACACACACGGCCCGAAGAGACGGGAAAAGACATTTGGTTTCATCAACTAGTCCCCCATTGCGCGCCTCGGTGGCCCGTTTGCCCGTTTGCCCCCCACCCCCTGCCCACTCTTGACTGGACGGTCCCCGAGGAGAAATGCGCACTCATGAATTTGCAGTCGAGAGCGTTGGTGGTGGTGACGCCTAATCGGTTGCTTAGGTAACCGTTACGTCAGTGCGCTACGCTGCGCTGCTGCTCGTGTACAGACAGGTACGAGCCAGAGCCTGAGGATCACTGTTGCTATCTTAAACACTGACTATACAGGTAATATACAGTGGCTATTAGGCTAATGCCAACACTGGTGTGGTGTGTAACATAAGCATTAAATCTTTAGTAAGGTTTCATCCTACATCAGGACAACGCTGGGGAGAGTTGTAGCTACAGTAAATACTGTAAAGGCACACCTACAAATAAAACCTCCAATTGAAAATGATAGGCTATTCATGCAAGCAAAATAAGGACATTTTGCTGAAAATACTGAATATGAAAATGCTCACAGTAGAATATCAAGAAAATACTCAAGTAATGTTTAGTTACTTCAAAATTGCTCTTCTTTGTGTAGCTACAACACTGACTCTCAGTCAGCTCCTTCAGAGCTTCCATAATACATGAAAAGGATCAGTCTATTGATTTGATGCATATTAGAAAACCCAGAGCACTCTGTTGTTTTCTTTTAATTTATTTATTCCTACACATTTAAATATAGGAATTTCATATTTATTGTGTTTTTGTAGCCTTGTTTTCTGCTCTTTTTCTTTTAATCTATTTAAATCCCTTTGAGTGCACCTTACAGCAGTTGCTTTAAAAAAAATGTTGTTCAGGTGACTGTACAATGACAATAAAGCTCTTGAATCTTGAATATTTATCATGGCCAACACACACCTTTATTAGAAAAAAATAAAATTAAGGTGGCCTATTAACATGAACTCCAAAAATGCCACGGCGGTGGGTCCTTCTGTCAACATGGGAATCAAACCGTCAGTCTTAACATCAGGAGTCACACATTTCACAGACAGAGCATTTGTCTGCTGTGTGCATTTGTGCATATCTACAACCAGCACACACCTCTATTTTCCATGAGGCCTTATATGGCACGTTACAGCCTTTATATGAATGAAAACAGACACATACACAGAAACTATTAGCTAAGAGTAGGTAGTATTTTTTATTAAGAGTAAAAATGTAGCGATCAGATAATTCATTATGTGCATTAACAAGGATGTTCAATAAATATACATTCCCTCTGTATTTTTAAAGGTATATAAGATTTCATTTATATCATCTCTTCAAAGGCTCACAGCTACTGTGCACAGGTCATAAAGGCAGGGCATGCAAGCAGCAGAGCAGTCATGCCGAAAAACTTCAACAGAATAAAGGTAGGCAACGTTAAAAAGCTTTTACAGTGAGCGTTATCTCAGACCCTGTCTACTTTCCATTTGGACTTCAAGAAAACAATCACAGTTTTCTTTACTGTAACTGGAAGGATACACACATGGTCAGGTCATACAGTCAACATTGTTCTTTTTTTTTTGTCTTTTTTGTCATTTGCATTCAGCAAACTGTATATTCTCGCTGATTTTAAACCTTTCAATAGGTCTCCATTGAAAAGATGACGTTAAAGGTGTAGTGCTGGTCCATGCTAACTGGAAAATTGTCACAGGTTTTTCATGATCAAAAATAGTTCACAAGCAAATAAACAAGTAAAATACATGAAGACCTCGGTACAGGTTACATTAGCAGCATTCCTGTGCCGGTACAATAATCATACACAATAGCAGCATAAAGTAGTGAATCTGACTACAGACAAGCTGTCAGATTACAAGCAGTGCAGCGCGGGGAAGTCGTGTCTTACAAGAAAATATGTGGACGCTATTTATTGAGACAAAGCTCTTCAAGTTCTGTTCTCTGTGTATGGACAAACTGTTCTACAAATGACACAGGTGATTGTGTTGCTTTGTACAAGCGTTAGTTTATGGATGGATCAGTGGTTGTGTCAGGGCATACATACAGCAGCAACAAAAAAAGTCCAAGAAATTGATATTTCTTTTCATGTTAGAATGTTTTACACTTCACTGTTTCATTAACTTTAATTGATCCCGTGGTCCTGTGTTTTTGTTGTGTTGTGTTATTGTTGTTTTATACCATATATAAAAGGCAATATAGTTTATATGAACTTAAATATAAACAACTGTAAACATTTATCAAGGTTGATTTTATTTTTTTAATTATCATCTCTTATCGCAACAATTAATTGAGCTCTCGCTCTTGTTATGCTCATGACATCCTCTAGATGGCAGAAGTCTTCCACCAGATAACAATTGTCAAAGGGTGTGTTTCTGACTGGCAAGTGTTTGATCCCTCTGATTCAGCTGCATGAATCCTGTCTTCACACATGTGGAACATGTGATGACAGGACTTAGTGTGTGTATACTGGCTCATATTTGACCTGTAGCACAAATACTGTGGTGCACACAATACATACTGTAAATGCTCTGAAAAGTGGTTATGACTAATACCTGATTATTTTGGTATATAGGGCGGCAACAAACATTAAAGGTTTAGCTGTCCCTCGATTTTTTCAGTCAATCACTCTCAAGTCCATATAAGGTGTAAAAATACTGATCACAATTCCTCAGCGCCGATGTTGACAACTTCAAATGTCTTGTTGGGTCTGACAATGAGTCTAAAAACCCGTAATTATGTGGTTCATCAACTGATTCCCAGAATAGATGCTTATTAATTTTCTGTTGATTGAAAAATCTATTGATCAACTAATTGTTTTAGCCTTGTATTATTCTACCACAACGACGGTCTGTTTGTCTTTTATAATTACAGCTAAGCTTAGCACACATTCTGATTGTGACAGCTTTGGTTTACCAGCAGAATTAGATTATTTAATTCTTCCTACTAATTGAATTCAGGCAAAAACACTGATTACACTTCTGTGCCGCTTAAAGCACTGACAGTAACACCCTGCAAATTGTTGATGTAGACATCGTTCTGTACGCCCCTGGTAATGTTTCACTGTTTTCCTTGATTAATGGCTTTTTCGAAGGTAAAAACATTTCTACAGTATAAAACCACAGCCACTGTTGCTAAAAGTTGCAGTCATAGGAAAAACTGTGTGACATGCAGTCATTCAAAATTCAAAAAGTAAGTTGGTACAAGCTTTCAGTTGAGTGTAAATCCTGTATATTAAGCTCTAACTCCACATGGAGATGATACATAGGCCATATATATATATATTTAGACACAGGCATGACTTACAGACCACTGTGTCCTTGAGGTTAAACTGCAACTGTCAAGCTCTGTTAAAAATTCATTGTATTGATTTGGCTGACAGCAGAGACCCTGTGGCCCCCCTCAGGAAAAACTGCTCCTTTAGTATTTGTTCAGTCACAACACTTCATTTGGAAGGATACTATAGATACCCATTCAATCCCTCTTTTCTTTTTTCTTTTAGGATTTGTATATTGAAACATCAATGATTATTTATCAGGACCCTTTTGGATCAAAAGTCCCTTTTTCCCCCAGGGGAATTTGCAACAGTTAAAGAATATTGTAATGAAGGCTGTGATTTTTGCAATTATGTTATGTAATGAACACAGTAAAATAGATGTGTATATAAACCATCTAATGACTTCTATAAAATAAGACATTGTAATTTTCATTATCCTGCTGTGCAGATACATTTGACAAGTGAAGTCTTAGGTTGTCTACTACTAGACTAATTGTAACGTTCATCAATATTAGCAGCAAGTTAAAAAAAAGAAGAAATATCTCTACAAGAATCACTTAATAAATATCAGTTCCAAATAACAGTTCTTGTGTCCAGTGACATGGATGAAATAAATTATTTTAGCAGGTTCCATTAATTTCATTACACAGATGTAACCGTTGTCTCTTAACTAATGGTTCCTGGTTCATTTGGTCTTGGCTAAAGATAAGTTACTGTTGGTAGTTATAGATTAATTCATTTCAATGTACAGTGGCTTATTCAGAATACTGCTGGATAAGCACAACATTATTTACACGAGGCTAAAGTATCCACTATCATTCTGAGTATGTGAGGCAATTCAGAGATCCACAACATGAAAAGCTGTGTGGTTAATCTTTCACTTTGAACGCTACCTACAGCTAGTGTAGCTACATGTGCTCAATTGCCCCCCATCTCTGTATAGGCATGCAGGTGCCATTCCCCCTTTTAAAGGGTGATTAAATAAGACTGCCATAAACAGTTTAAATGACATACAATAGTTATGCAATCAATACGAATTTATCTGCTCCCTTTGCTTAAGTGATCTCAGCAAGGACAGAAAAAAAAAACATTTTAAGAGTAGTAAAGTTGTAAGTTACTACAGAATATTAATCAGTATTTGTTCTTCACCAAAACGTTTGGTTTTCGTTCTTAAAGAATCAGTCAAAAGTGCCGTACTGCAGAGGAGCGTCCACTTTCCTTCCTGAGTTCTTCCATTGACATCATGTCCCGCAAAACCACATATTACTTAGATTTTCAATTTTTTTTGGTTTTCTACAAAATTACAATAATAAAATGCTACAAAGACCCAGTGATACAAGTCCATCATCACTGGAAGAGAGCGATTCTCCAATCATCAAAGTGAAAAGGATCCCATCATGCTTTGTGGTCACAGTGATCCATTGGAGATCTCTCTGCTGCCGCTGCTCTCTGCAGACTGACTGGGTGGATCCATTGGATTGTCGGGGTAACCACCCTTGATTTGTACCTGTCTGTTTTCAAGATGACTTATTTTGACGTGTCCCCTCTCTTGGTAACTGTCTATAATTGGCACCAGTCCATGATTGATGCCTTCGTGACTGATTTTACTCAGTCTGTCGTCATGATGCTGTGTTTTCACTGGTGTCTGCCCATCGTCTTTACGACCGTTCCTCATCGGTGCAGGTCCGTTATCGTGCTGGCCTGCTCTGATAGGCACCGGTCCATTGTCTATGTGGCTGGTTTTTACTGGCACCAGTCTGTTTATCTGGTGCTTGTTGCAAACAGGGATCTTATTGGCCTGTAGGGAGCGGGTATAACGGGAAAACCAGTCCCTTTCAAAGGCAGCCCGCAGCTGCTCCACCACTGTGGCGTTCCTGTCTTCGACACCCTCTGGCTGGCTGATCACCAGGCCTGCTCCTGCATTAAAGGTGAACTCATTCCCCATCCAGTCAAGGTTACCTGTTAGGGCCCAGAGAAGGAAACAAACAAGTGTTTTATGGGGGAAAAAAGTCTCATTGCACAATAAAATAAACAGAATAGTGTAGCTTAGCTTAGTATAAAGAATGGACGCAAGGAAAAATAGAATTAAAAAATACAGACATCAGATGCGATGACTTCCTAAAGTAATTGTCAGATGGATAAACTCTTCCGAGCTGGCACGTAATGCAGGTTGGCATTTAATGTCACAACCTACATCCAATTAAATTTCAATGTCTATTAACATCAGTGTCCCACTGGGTTGTTTGCCAACTGTTGATACGTGATGCAGTTTCACTACAAATTGAAATTAAATGACTTTTTGTCTGCAGATCAAACATATTGAGGTGTTGTTAGGTATATTTTTCAACTTTGGTGAGAGTCAGACACTTGTTTTCATGTGCTTACTGTCTTTATGCTGAAGTAGTAAAACGTCAGAGTGGTAAAGATCCCATAAAACATGAAGAAAAACTGTACCTCCAAAAATCCTGACTTATTTCTTTAACAAAATGAAGTGAGCAGAAGTAAATAGGACACAGTCATAAAGTTCGGTCGATGAGCTCACCTAAATAAATGGCTCGGTCTGTTACCATAAACCTGTTGTGGTTTATTCCCTGGACACTGCCATCCCTCTGCACTCTGGGGTTGAAGAAC
Source organism: Trachurus trachurus (assembly GCF_905171665.1). Taxonomy (NCBI): domain Eukaryota; kingdom Metazoa; phylum Chordata; class Actinopteri; order Carangiformes; family Carangidae; genus Trachurus; species Trachurus trachurus. The sequence goes on from NC_139906.1 coordinate 10,248,808, forward strand.
TTCTACACGAACACACACACACATAAAGTGGCGCAGTGAGAACTGATAAAGCATATCTTTAGAGCTGTTAATCGTGGTGGCCTTGTACTTACAGCTTCCAGTGAGCAGTTGGCCTGCTCCATGCACAGGCTCCTCAGGGACCAGATGAAGTTGAAAGTAAGTGGTTGAGTCTCTTCCCAGCAACTTATCAGCAGACGAACCCGCACCTTCCTCAGGATCAGAGCCTCCCGGATGAGGCCATCAATACGAGACCAGTACCTTGGCACAGATACAAACACACGCAAACACACACACACTCAACTGCTGGAACAAAGCCAGAGGGGCATGTTGGCACACACACAGTTTAATCACTTGAATCAAAGCAAGGCATTCAAACTTTTGATGATAAACGCTTGTCAAATCATTCCAAGGAAATGAAACAGGAGGAGAGGAGTGGTCCTAACTTGTGTCCGTTGCTGCTGAGGAGGGGCAGATAGTCGATGATAGAGATGTAAATGAAATGGCGGGCCTCTTGGATGACCCAGGAAATGGCTTCCAGGTCACTGCTACGATCTTTGGGGATGAAAACATCTGGAGAGCTCTGTCAACAGAAGAGGAAAAGACAATGAGGACAATTAGGATTCAATTAGGAGGTCAATCAGAGTGGCAGACAGGCCATTGTCATCTCTCATCATTATTACCGTAACGGTTACCTATAGCACTGGTGGACTTTTATTTAACAGTATCTTTAGAAAAGAGTTTTAACTTCTTAATGATATGTACATGTGAATCTATCATGTGAATCTTAACTTTCTGTGCTGTGTGTACATTTTTTATGTTCACGTATATCAATCTTGCAAAAAACTGACAGATCCAGTCCACGTCAACTGATTTCTGCCGCAGGTAGGATGACATCATCTCCATCACTCATCTCCAGGGAGCTGTTGGCGATGAGAGATACAGTGTCCCGCAGAGACGCTGCGTATGAAAAATTCACTCTCCCACCAAGCTGACACCGCAGATAGAGATGGCTGCTGTGTCTCTTGTTTTAAAACCTGAACGTACATGTCAAAGTTCCTGATAATTCACAGCAGACGTTCTGATTCGGCGTTGCAGGAGAACCATTTACGGCAATGACAGTTTTACACCCGTGGGGTACAGATATTTTTTCACTTATTTTTCACAGTCCTGGCACTGTGCTGATATACACAGGTCATGCTGTAAACAGAGAGACCTTCAGCTGCCCATTTACTGCTAGCAAAGATTCCCTGGGAAAAGTGCTCCCTTATTTTAACTTGCATGGGTTTCCAAACTATTTATTGTAGAAACACACACAAAAAAAAAACATATCAAAGTGTTCAGGAAGGCCTCTGGCTGCTCATAGTCTGTTTCTTGTTCTGATAGGAGCTTTTGTTTTGTCACAATAAGCCCAAATGTGAGACCATTGCTGAGGTAGAAAATCACCCATGTTTCTGCCTGCCTCAGCCTGGGGTCTATCTATCGTCGTAGCAACCTCCTCAAATTGCCGAGGCCAACTCTGAGCCACAGCTGAGACCAATTCATTAATTAAGGAACTCCTGTGATATCTCTGCAGTTCATCAACTCTTTTGCTGATGTTTCAGACCACGTTTCCCATACATTTACATGAAATGGATTTGCACATGGCAATGCAAAAGGCCACACTGTCTCTAAATAATAATGTCTTCTTCTTACAAGCAGAATGGCCAAATGATCTAAGGTGCAGTGACAAAAGAAGTGCAACTCTGCAACTCTTTTTGTAGAATAATACTAACTTATAGCCTATGTTTTGAAAATACTAAAATAACAACATCTCAAGGGTCATCTGCTTGTCCCTGACATTTCTCTAAAAAAGAAAAAAGACAAGACTGACGGATTTCTGTAACCAAGCAACCTGTTTATTTTGGCAAAACATTATATAAACATCAAGTCGATTTTTATGTTCACCTTCTTTACCAGCGCAACCTGGTGACCTTTTCTTGTATTCCAGGTCTCTTGAGTGTACGGAGGCGAAATGTGGAGTGCAACTGTGCAAGTTTTTGTTTTGTTTGTTTGTTTTTTGTGGCTGTTTTTGGTATCTACTGTATCTAAAGCAGTTTAGTTTTCTCTCTCTCTTTTGTAAGACTTGGATTTGAGCTCTTCCTTTGGGAGTTTAATCAAAGGGGGAAATCTGGTTTGATACACTGATGAAACAACTTTCACTGACGATGACTCAATTCACCTAAAGCGCAAGTGTATTAATTTGATCGATTAGACCTGTTCTTCTACTGTTATGACATGAGATTGTCTGCTGTGAAAAATTGAATATCACAAATCTAAATGGTTTCAAAACATCAAAATGTTGTGAAAAAATTGAGACGTGTCCCAAAAATCAGACAAATTAAATGATGTTATCTAATATAGTCACTCTCTGGCTTTCTAGCGTAGCTATACATGAACCTGTAAAGGATCACCACAGACAGTGACAGTGACTTACAGAGATGTAGGCCTGAGCCTTGGTGCTGTTGAGAGAAAGCTCCAGAGGCTCATTCTTGTTGAACAGAGCAAAGAGGCGCTTGGACCAGAAGGAGGGGATGAAGTCTTTATACTGGAGCCCCCAGTAGAGACTGAAGACCCTGTGGAGGTCCAGAGCCAGACAGCTGCAGTTGTACAACAACACACCCAGCTCCTTCCTCTGGAGAGCAAAAACAAACAAAAAACTCTGTGTTAGACCAACATGAGCACAAAGACAGCACGGAGATAATTATCCTGAACATCATCGACATTACTTTCACTGTCTGCTCTCCATCAATATTCCCCTTAAATATCCTTTCCAGGTAATCATAACCGACCTTATTGCTATTCTTTCAACATTTTACACACCCATCCACACAGCAGGCAACTTCCACTGCTTGTCCAATTACAGCCCTTTGCCCATCATCACAGCAACAGCAGGGAAGGTTTCTCCTACAGTGGTTCCTCTCTCTGGTCTCATTTTTCTTTCTTTGCTCGCTGGCTGCCCTTCTTTTCTTTTTTTTCCCCAAAGAGGCACTTCTCCATTTCAGCTTCACAGCTTGTATGATATAAATTGCCTCCTTTCTCTCTCATGCACCCCACACACTTATTCTCTTCCTGCAGTGTTTATGAGAGCAAAGTATCCCTAATAAAGCTCAGATCAAACACCAACATACACTCTGAAAAGGACTGAGAATACAGCTCATAATGTGACTTGTTAAGAAAAACCATAAATATGGATGCCCTGATAGTCCAGCGATCCAAAACACATCTAATTTGACTTTATATGGGACATTTAGAATTAGAGGTATAATTTCAAAATAAAATACCAATAACTCACAATGGATTTTGAAATGCACATGTCTACATTTATATTCATAAAATGTACAGAAAGAAACCCATGCATCCAAATAGTTTTTGACATATCATCTTCCCCCTTGTATCTTTGGTGTCTAAATATAGTAGATGAAGCTCCATAACAAACAGGCCTGCACTTCAATGAAGCAAAGATAACCAGCTTTGAAGACAGAGATGAAAGAATGGCCACTGTCTATTTTTAGATGCCACCACCTTACATGCCCTCACTTTATGCTCCCACTCATCCACACTATGACTTTAACGAAGAACAGACACTGAGGTGTGTCTGTACAAATGTGTGGTTTGATGGGGCTCATGACTTTTTCATGACTGCAGTTGTGCATGGTGCAAACCAGCATATACTTAAACCATAGAAACATGTAAACCACTGGCGTAGCCACGGGTGTGCCAGGGTGTGCCAGTGCCACCCACAGAGGAAGCTGGCACACCCAAAAAATTTGATGCATTTTTTGTTTTTGTTATAGTCTTTAGCTACTAACATGTTATCGATCAGTTAATACATTTGTAAAAATTGCCGTCAGGTGATGCGTTGCGGAGAAACTGGACTAATGGAATAATTAACGAGTTCAAGGCCAGGCCACGCCGTCTTGCCCTTTAAATTGAGAGCTGCGCAGTGCGCACAGGTAAACAGCGATATCGTTGTCCTCTGCTGCTTTGCGATATAAAACCATCAGGCCAAGTTGTTACATAATCATATGTGATGAATGATAAGCCCAGTAGTTGTGTTCAGATGGTTAAACAGCTTTGTTGATCATGCGATCAAAGTCATTTAAGCGCCGTTACGCACGCCGCATCTCTCGTCCAGTGCGCTCCTCCTCTCCTCTCCTCTCCTCTCCTCTCCTCTCCTCCCTCTCCAGTACCTGGCTGCTCTGCTCTGGGACCGGGGCTGAGAGACGTCACCGCTGCCTTCACTCCGTCCGTGATCCCTCTGTTCAGCGCGTTTAGATCCGAGTGGCCTGAGTGTCCCACCTGAGCTCTGTGCCATAGCGCGCAGCTCCAGCTCAATGAATGACAGCAGGTCTCCCAGTTACCTGCTCAGCTGCTGCTCAACACTGGTCAGAGCAGCTCTCCCTCGTTTGCTGAGGTTTTATTATAAACTAAAATCTTCTTTTGTTCTTTGCCGCATAGGCCTATATCTCCCCATCTTCTCTTCACTTCATCTCTTCTCTTCTTGTTCTACCAACCACATTTTTACTTTCTCATAGATAATCTCCCACGTCTCTTCTGCTGCAGCTCCACAATATGTTTATTTGTCCCTCTCTCTATTAATGCGTCGGATCAAATTTTTATTCTGCGTTTGTATCCATCCAGCTCTCTGTCCACACTCTCCATGGCGGAAACGATTACGCGCAAAACCCTCATTTAAATACTGCGGTTTGCGCGTGTTGTCATTTAGTGTGTTACTCTTAGTAGATCACCTATTGTGTGTGCGCTAACCAGACACGCAAAAGTGTGTTTTTTTATGACTTTGTTATTGATTTATTTGAGCACGTCATATGTGTGAATGTTTAGACCTGTTGTACTGTTGACTATAAGAGCAGTTACTAAGCAGTTTTTTTTTACTCAGCGTTGCATATAGATTAGAAGATAAGTATGATCATACAGGCTTGCCATGATGCCACTGTTACATTATGTGCAGTCTGTGTCTGATGCTTGTTAAAGGCCTATGGCTTGTTGAGAGCGAATAACACATGGTTTGTTATTACTGTTGAGAACACACACAACATATAATGTTGGAATTCTTTTGAATATGTATGGAGGTGTAACGCTCAGTTTGTTGAAAATAAATTTGGCACACCCAGTCTTTGCAGGTGCACACCCAATGTCTTTTTTCTGGCTACGCTACTGATGTAAACATCACAACTCGGTTAAAATCAAAGGCAAAGGCTCATATTCAGTATGCTCTATGAAAATTTCAAAATAAATGCTGTATGTTTGAGTCTAAGCCAGTAAAAAATGCTCATCAAAGCACTTCACACCACTGCCTGTTTTGTGTGTGTATATAAATAAGCATGAATGTGCGTCTGTGTGGTGATTTGATGATGTGCGGTTGGATACTGTGGCGAGGGATCTCCAGTCCATGCTGGCACTGCCAATGTAGAGATGTCTCCTGTCCACCACCCAGAAGGAGGAGAGGAGGCTGCCTTTGGTCAGCGCCGTCATGTTCACGTAGTGGACCTCGGCGTCTAGAGACAGAGAGAGAGGGAGAAGGAGGGATGTCAAGAAACAGACAAAAAAAGCATCAAGAAAAAGGTTTAAAATAAAGTGAGTTACATATGCAGAGGGAGAAAAAGAGATCAGAGCACAGACGGAAAGACACAATGGCAGATTAAAGGAAAGATGAAAGAGTGAGTGAGGAGGACAAATGGGGAGGGGAGAGGGGAGGGAGGCAGTGAGCAGACTAAACAGACAGAGCTGAGCTGCTGCAGCATGTTTGAACACAAACAGACACACAGTATGTATAATACAGTGAGAGAGAGCGCTGACTGTGTCTGCTGAGTATCTCCAGCTCTCGCGAGTCAGTCATCCCGCTGGAGATCTTCAGCTGGATTCCTTTTGCTTTCAGCCACTGCAGCTTGGACAGCAGAGCCCTGCCCTGAGGCAAACACACCAAACAGACAACACTGTCACATTAAATTCACGCACCATGTGAATAAAAAGACAAGACTCCTGTTTAGTTTGAGGGTTTGGGTTTTTCTTCGATAATATGCCACAATCATTTATGTGCACCCGGTCTCTGTGATGTCCTGTTTGTCATACTATCCACTAACATCCTGCTGAATTTAGAAAAACACATATATCAAACAGCCATAAGCTACTGGGTTACTCTTGTGTAATATTACACATTCAACAGCAGTTATTTATGTGCAAATACCACAGGTTATTTTTGAAGTACGCAGTAGGCAGTGAAACAATGATTTCAGGCAATCCAAGGTCTACTTTCAGGTTTCAAGGTGTTTTCCCACAGCTGCAACCAGAAAGTCAGATATATAACTGACTCTTTTCATACAATATGCTGCTGCTGAGCGAATCAGAAAACCATATCTTATTCTAAGGGGATGTAGTAAAAGCTTGAGACAAATGATATAAATTCGATGAACTGGTGACACTGTTGACAGCAGGCAGTTGTTTCATAACATATCCAGTCTCATACAATGACAGTCACATTTGTTTTGGTGTTGTATACAGTAAACTAGGGGTGTAATCATAGACATATTTACAGTAGCTGCATTCATAGGATCCAGTGTTTCTGAGGCTTGAACTATTATTCTACCTGGATCAGATGAACACAGGCTCCTCCACAGATGTAGATGATTCACTTTCAAGCCTTTATGTGCATAGTGCCTCTGTGCTCTGGAAATTTTACACTTTACAAAGCAGTGTTGCAGTATGTATGTACTCATTTGGCTTGTATTTATTCCAAAAGAAAGTCATCCACCTCCTGACACTGATGAGTCAGGCAGGTGTTGGGGTGTTATGCAGAAAACTTTGCAAATTAGAGATGAGTCAGGGAGGTCTGAGCAAACTAAAATACCATTAGATGTCTTAAGGGATCTCATCACCAATCATGCAGGAGTGACATGTGAGGGAAACTCATTGTCTTCCACAGCACAGCACAGCTCAGGAAACTCAGGAAACGTCTCCTGAGTTCCCTCCACTGCCTATGATTTGAGACGATGCAGAGAACTGACAGTGATGCCTCTCAATGTGCCTTCACTAAAATATCAAGGACACAAACAGGCATGGTGGTGCACATGGCTGCTACACCAGAGCACCTCCACCTCCACCTCTTGTAGTGTTGCCTTTATAGTTTATTAAATTTCCTGGTCCAGCTTCCGTCCTGATGAGATGTATTATTTTTTGGCTACAGTTTGCAGACAGATTGCTACAGGCTGAGAGGCCATTAGCTCTTCTCTGCTCTGAGGCCTCTGAAGGAGCTTTCCAATCAACAGCCACAGGCTTTCATTGGGCCTGACATCTTCTATTTCTTTAAGCAGGAGTCTCTCTCTCTGTCTCTGTGTGTGTGTGTGTGTGCATACAGTCTGAGCCTGGCCAAACCTTAAAGGAAACTGCCAATGACAAACATCAGGTTCAATTCCAAAATGAATAGTTCGCTTCAAGGAGCCTGAAAATGGTCCAGACTGTAGTATTTTACCATCAAGTACAATTTTTAAAAAGATGGTTATTGATTTCCTACTTTGGGGATCATTTGGGGCTTTTCACTTATATCATACTGTCGTTTGGTCTGCTTTGACATTATTGACTGTCTTGGCTGAAGGGGAAACATCTTTTTAGTTCAATGACTTCTGTCATAGAACCCGATTCCTTATTGGTGCAGTGTCGGAGGCTTTCACCACCACACAACTCTTGGACACCAAAGTAAGATGAGCTGGGAAAACACATCCTTATAAATTAAACCTGGATCCTAAGTTCTTTTAATTGTATGGTCCCTTTGTCTTATGGCAGTTGCCAGTTGATTTCACAACTGAACAGGTGAAGAGGCAAAATTAACATCAACATGTAAAATGATAAATTTTTCACATAACGACAAACATCAGAGAAATGTGAGTATTTAAGAGCATTATATATTGTTTTTCCTGTCTCATTAGTCCCATTAGTCATCTCTAACCCCCTCAGCAATAAACTTTTCTGCACTTGCATGTGTTATGAACACAAAACTCAACTCAAATTGTATACCACAGGGGATGTTTTGCTGCAGGACAAGGACATTTAATTTTCTACTTTCTTACTTTACCATTTAGTACTTCATACTTTTAATTAAGTCAAATCTTAAACAGAAGGTGGGGGAGTAAGCTCACATTGCTGCATTGGCACACTGACATAAGTAAAGCACTGAGCACTTCTTCTTCTTCTACAACTGATTATTATGTAGAGGAGACAACGAGGTCAGTTCATGCAAAGACACAGAAGAGGAGACAGACAAAAGACAAAAACAGGCACAAAATGTAAATAAACTTCACAACTTTAATAGAGTCAAGTCTCTGATGGCCCGCTCTGGTTTTACCTGTCTTGCAGCCGGCTGGAAGCTGGATTCATATTCGGACGAGTTGAGCTGCCACCGCGGAGAAACTATCTCTACGACCCGTCTGGCTCGGTCCAGGAGGTCATACAGCCCCGCTGAGAGAGGCACGTGGGATGTACCATTGTCCAGGAAGGAGATGTCCTCTGGGATGTTCTCCACCAGCACGGCACTGCGGAAAATGGGGATGAAAAACTGAGCAAAGAGGCTTTAAAGGTGCTTTAAACAAGGCTGTAAAAAGCCCAAAAACGCATCATTAGTCAAGGCCGTAGAGACCTTCTAATAGAAAAACACAGAAGAAATTAAGATGGGGTTCATGGTCTTTCACAAAGCAATTACATGTTTGCATTAGTGGCAGAATCATTACGAGCTTTAATGCGACTGAAAGGAGGTTATACTCCCTCTCTCCTCGGTGAAAATTTCTCCACGACAAATTAGCCAAAAGCCCACTTCTCCCTCTTTCTCTGGCTCGTTAGCTTAATGAGAGAAATCAAGATTTCTACACCAACATGCCTTTAGCATCGTTAAATCTTACACAGTTTTCCTCAGGCAAGGTCTGAGAATAAGTGAAGGTTGACGCTCAGAGCTGTCGGCTGTGGAGATTCAATTTCACCCAGTCAGGGAGAGAGGTGGGATGCATTTTTGCTGTACTCCAGTTGGTTTCTCATATACACTACTCCCCATGCAATCACATGGTGCATTTTAATATCATCATCATCAGCAGTCTGGAGTGTTATACTATAGTATCAGCCAGCGTTAGGTCTGAATATTAATAACACGATGAAGTCATGACAAATTGACTTGAAGATACAGAATTGCTGCATCCGTGAGATTATCTGCTGAACATTTGGTGCAGTTGGGTATTTCTCTTTAAGATAAACCTGAACCATCACCCAGAGTGTTAAATCCTGTGGGAGATGTTCTCAGTGATAGGTAGGTGTTTTGCTTTAATGTTTTGTGTATATCACTGTGAATGTCCCTGCATTTCCTACCATGATGTAATGTCAAGTAGATCTGGCCAACCGAGACTCTCTGCTCTCCCTAATGCATTTCCCCGCTCCCACTTTACCCCACCGGGCTGCCTGAAAATGACAGGGGCATTACCACCGGAGTCAACAAATTAAATTACCCATGGCAGCCCTAGATCTGCAGCCACACAGAACCAGGCTATTAACAAGCTCCAATGCTCACTGCATTCTCCCTGTATCTGGCTCTGACATCGATTTCTGCCAACTGGATTTTTAAGAGACAAATGTGAGAGGGAGGGGTCGGCAAGGGTGAGCAGCTCAGATGTAAATTCTGCAGCACATCTGCGGCCGATCATTAAGGCTCTGGATAAATGCAATTCAAAAAACTAGCAGAGCCACTCCTGCACACTAAACCATAAGAAATATTATGATAAACAAACACTGCAGTTTGCTTATGGTGCCTCAGTTGATAGAGAGAGGACATAATCTAAGAAACATTAGGTGCAGTGCTCATAACTAAGTCGAGGTGAAAGTGTGTGCATGGTGGCAGTGAATCAGGGGAATATGCCAAGTACAATCTTAAAGTTTAGGACTCTTATTAAACATGACATAATCAACACAGTACAAGCACAGCCATTAATCTCATCGACAGGGTGTCATCATGACTGACAGGGGAATTAAATATGCTGTTGCTACCTGAATTAGCAATGTGCTGCAGACCTTATAAAACCTATTAAGTTCAATCTTTAAACAGGGAAATATCAGAACAGGTCAGCCAGAACAAAAAGTGATGATATTAATCTTTATTATTATCTCAGGATAATGATAAATGGATTGTATTAGACAGTTGTTTTATCCACCCAGCTTGGGGTCAGAAGATCTAATAGTAAACTTAACACTGACATATCAACTTATAAGTTTAATGCGCTAAACATGTAATTATTAGGATGTTGATAAAATTCGTAGATTAATGCACTTACTTTGTGTGTCTGCTGTTGAATGTTGAAAGTTGTGTTCAGTGGGTTCATCTAGTTTATATTCTTTGCTGTACACTGTACTGGACACTGTGTCATGATGTGACAATGATGATGTAAAAACAAAACTATGAGTTTTGAAATGCCAACACCAACAGGAACTGATCCATTATTAATAAAACAATATCCGTCTCAGATATCTGATACAATTTATTTTGGGCAAGTTAGATCACCTATCAGATCAGGTTCAAAGATTCATGCACATTCATCTCTGGATTGTGTCAGCTACCTAAGAGAATCCATGAACTGGTGAAAACAAAGTTGTTTTGAAAACTCCTGGCTATAAAACACAGCGGAGTCTGTGCTGGTGGACTCCCCGGTGAGAGCTCTGTAATACCAAATAGATCTTAGCACTCACAGACCAGTCAGAGCACAGGGTCAGCCAAAGTGTGACAGCTCAGGGTCTGGCGAGTGCTTCACTCAAGGGCACGGTGGCGGGAGAATGTGCTGCAGGTGATAATGCACTGGCATCGCTTTGAGAGGCAAGTTGCCAGATGCACAGTATTCCTGGCTGAAGCAAAGCTGGGTCAGGTTCTGGACAGCGGCCAAGGGTCAAACTGTAGGACTCACACCCTCTGGTGACGATAACATGCTAATTCCTGCTCATGAATATGCCGATCGATTCGTTTACTGAGGAGCCACAAGTAAAGCTGGTTCGAATATCGCTGTGGGTTTTTATTCTGGAGGATTTTCTTACATCTGGCACACAGCTTGAAGACTGAACTCAGAGAGGGAGTGAAATTAAGAAGCATGAAAAAACAACAAAAAAAGCGAGAGGAAATTAATACAGTGAAGATTAACGATCATTCATATTGAGGAGTATCTGTCTGTGTCCTGAAAAGACAGCAAAAACTAGGACAGCTCCAGTAAACAGCTTCCGACGAAGAAAGAAAAAAACAAAGATGGATGGAAAACAGACAGAAGAGGCGGAGAGAGGTAATCTTATTCTGAATGAAATCCTCTCAGTCCGCTCTAATGGCTTTGAGGTGTGATGAATGGTGATTCAGGGGGTGTTCAAGCTGCCAGACAGAATTTGTTATTAAAAACAAGAGAAAACGGGGGCATAGACATCGATCCTGGCCTGCACACGACTCATTGATCCTGCACAGCCACTGGTGTCCACTGCCGGTCCCCTCCACTGTAACCTATCTGCTAACTCATGGGTGTGATTCAGCCCCAGCAGCCGACACCTAAAGTGGTGTAAACTGGATCGAGTGCTACTGCTTATATGAAGCAAGACCCAGAGGGAGTGTGTGTGAATGTCTGGATATAAAATCCCTCACTCTCAGGATGATAATGGATTTCCATCTTCACCTGGAGATCAGTGAGCGCAGTTGGATCACTCAAATTTAATCTGCTGCGATGAACTCTCCCACCTGGTGTTTTATCCCCCAAATATTTCACACCATTACCAAGCTGTCACGGCTGAGGTGAATTCACGGGTCAAATAAACAGAGAACCTCGTAAAATTCACTGTACCACGTCAGCATCATGTACAGTATGTGTAATAATGCCAATTAGATGCTAATGCTCGTAATACTGTGCGCCTGTTATGGCCCCTTGGAGTAGAAATGAGAGCGGCAGAGTCGCCTCTTGACATCTGATATAAATTACCCACTCTCTCATAAGCTGGTGCTGAGCTCTGGGTGAGCACCAACCAGAACATTAATATGTGTATCACAGGACCTGCTGCTGTTCTGCTCCCAGCATGTGATTCATTTAAAAGGCAAATGGTAAAAGTCCAGTGTTTCATCAGGTGCGACCTAAACACTTCTCTCACGAAAAAAAAACAAACACTTACTATGTAAATTTCAATCCACTATCTGAAACTTCAACGCCATTGAAGCCTCCGTGTTTTTAAATAACGTAGCCCGCAAGTACTTAGTTAATTACATTTCTCCTTCTCTGTCACAGCTGGTGTTTCCAGACATGACTGATGGCTGTGACGGACCTGCCTCATCATTTTCCAGACCTCTTAAACTCCTGTGCTGTAGTTATATACTGATGTACCACATGCTTGCTGTGTGTGTGTGTGTGCGTTGGCTTTAGCAAAGTTTGAAATGAGGTTTTTGAAGTCTGAAATTGTGTGTGATGTGTCCTCTGCTCCGTCTTGGAGTCCGTTGCACCACTTCCTTTAAAGTTGAAACATATTCCAGTTGTAAGTAAGTGTAGATTTATAATTAGTATTTGCTTAATACTGACCCCAGCTATGCACCATGGGAAACCTAAACTCATTAAAGGGATAATTCAGGTTTTTTAAAGTGGGGTTGTATAAGGTACAAATGGCCCCTACATATAATATCTGCAGTAGACTGCTCTCTGCTCTCCCCCAGTTAGCCATACCAGCACATAGTGTTGGACAGAGATACAGACTACTGTAACATCACCGATGAATTTTACTCTGTTTAGATTGAATACAAATACAAATACGAATTACTTTATTAATCCCCAAAGGGAAATTCATTTGTCCGTCAGCTCATCTACCATTTGCAGAAGAATTAAAAAGTCTGTGAAGGGTCAAAGCAGTAAAATGCAGTACCGAAAATTACAAAAAATAATATTATTATTCCAGATGCCAAAATGTACCATCAAGGAAACATAAGCAGCAAGAATCACCTCTCCACGAAGGGAAGGAACACCTGGTCTCTGAGACAGCTGACTTGTCGATGTGCTCAAAGCTCCACAGGCTCAGAGGTTGAGTTCAGTCTGGTTCTCAGACTGTGCGGCAGCCGCAGATCAATAGCATATCAGCCGTGTGACGCCAGGCAATTACACATGTACATGAGCGATCTCTCAGACTGGCATTTGGATAAAATCAGATATCAGGATATAATCTGCTCTCACTGTGCCACAACTACGAAGCAACACACAGAGCTGAAAGTGTGAGAGTAATCATGTTGTGCACTGCAGTCAGAGCTGAAGTTGTTCAGCCTCAGGAAGGGAAAAATATAAATCAAATTAATTACATGTCTGCTTTTTCTCCCTGGAAAATGCACGGAGCAACAATCTAGACCTGAGGGAGATGATTTGATTTCTGAGTAGATGCACAGTAGCAGCAACCTCTCTCAGGTCTCCTGTCCTTGAAACGTAAGCACTATAGCATCACTCATTATGCAGATATAAGGGCAATCTACACAACAAAACAACCAGCTGTGTGCAACATGTCTAAATTACAACATCACAAACAAAAAAAAAAGCTGCTGAGTCATTTTGTTGGCAGTTAAGAGGCTCAGAAAGAGCCTTTTTTTCTATCAGTGGGGGAGTGATGTCTGCAGAGCCGTCTGCTGCTGAGATTAGATTATTCAGTGATATAAGAAAAGTCTTGGATTTCACTTGGAGCTAATCACTGGATCATTTTCAAAGTGTGTGAACACTTGATGTAAAAAATGACAAGTACATTTCCTTTGAGGAATTACAACCAACTTTAGGAAATCTGAGTGAGCATGAGCAGGGCTCGCTTCACCCTGTTATAAATGTGCCAGTCTCACTGTAATCTATCACTTTCTCGACGTCGCGCTGGAAATTGCTTTGAGCCAAATACCTTATGAAATCATTAATTATGTTACACTTGAACACCTTATAGTCATTTTAAATGATGCATGTCACATTAAAACTTCATCAGCAACTTTATGGGATATAAATAACAGTGCACGCTTTAAAGCCTGACAGCACACACATCAGAAATTTGTTTGGAGTTCAGTCTGGAGCTGACAAGGCCCCAATCATCCCAGACAGTGAGACAATAACAGCTGATGAATCTATTCATCTCTACCCTGATATCCTCCTCTTCCTCTCCCTCCATATGGTTCACCCTTGCACCCCATCGTCCCTCCCTCGGACTCGCATTTATCTCTCGTTCTACCCCACCGAGCTCCAGGAGTCCTTCAGAGGAGGAACGGAGTCCAATTCAGCTTCAAAAGTTGCCAGACTGAGAATTCTCTGAAACGCTGTTAAAGGGCTTATTTGAGGAAGATGAGTGAGAGAAATGATGGACATAATGAAAGAGAAAGAGGGAAGTAATTCAAGACTGAATGGTAAATTGAATGATATAGGAACAGGTTAGGAACTGGAGACAGATCAGCTGAACCACTGCGGACCACCAGGACACACTGCAGTGGTTTCAGGCTTTTTCGTCTTCTCATTCTGAAAACTTATACCGGAGAAACTTGCTATAGTCTGGTATAAAGTAACTTTCAAAACAGCTTGGTCATCATTTCAGGGAAGTGGAGGGGGGTGGGAGGGTGGCTACAATAGGATCAGGTTGAGGGAACAGAGATTTGTTATGTATTTGTGCTATGACAAGAGGTTTACAGCTTCGAAACTGCAGTTTGTATCTGATGTCAGTGAGTCACAGCAGTGCACAGACTGGGATTACAGAAACCTGGGTTTCTTATAGGTATCACAGCAATCACTTTCTACTCTATTTTCTTCAGATAGGGTATATCTTATTTTATATAGAGTATGGCTTGTGGGAAACACTACAAAATCAGAGTATCTCCGAACAAAGGCTCGGGCGTCCATCAGTAGTACTGTGCGTTTGTGGGTGTGTGTTCCTTACTTGCAGTCCCTGCTACAGTTGTCCTCCGTGATCCCGTCTTCATCCTCGCCCCAAACGTCCACCGCTGAGAAAATCAGCGCCACCAGCACGGCGAAGCAGCACAACAAGGCGAAGATCACAATGCACTTCTGCTGAGACTGCAAAGAAGGAAGAGGAAAGCAACATTGATTTCCGAGGCGTATTTTCTCCTCTTCAACACTACTGTAAAATGAAAAGGCCAAAGTGCCTCAACCTTGGCACCCATTAGCTGGGTGCTGTGGTTGACACGTCTCCTGATTTAATGCACACCTCAGCAGGTCATAACATGACACACAGAGGAATTTAACACAAACATGTAGAAAGGGCTCTGAATGACCTCGCAAGTTCAGCCTTTCATACACAGAACATGAAGGATGAGGTCAAAGGAAAGTAATGAGAGGCACAGAAAAGAAAGAATGAAAACAACATGGTCAATTCCTTTTTTTTTCTTTGACTTTATTTTAGTCAGTAACATTGGATATTTGGATACAATCCAAATGATCCCAGATGTTTGAGAGGGATGTTTGGGTCACTCTGCTCTATGAGAGAGGTGAAGATGTGAAGGAGACTCATTCACAGCTGTTAGTCCTCCACCAGCTGCTGTGGCTTCCAGCAGCTTCAGTTTATCTGCTACTATGCTGTTTACCTCAATACTAACAGACCTTTATGTGTATTATGAGGGTTACTGCAGAGTATGCTGATTTAATATACTCTATATTGCAACATGCAATGAATCAATATGAAAAGTGAAAATTGAATCAGGTTACAAGATGAATGTAAACTTGCAGAAATATCAAGGTTTGTATCTGCATTGCTTTGTTTATTATTATGTTAATCCAGATGATTAACATGAAAATGTGGTTATAGCACATGTTTCATGTATTGGTGAGCGATAATATGATAAGACTATACACACCCTCTGGGACACTCAGAGGCAAAGAAAGCACAAACTTGTACAAAGGTCTCTGTTGCATTGTGTTAGAATAACAAACATTTCTGCAGGACACTCAACAAAGACGTAAGGCAGCAGCAGATAAGTCGAAGAAGTTCTTTTTTTTTTGCATTTACAGTACAGCAGTTTAAAAATACCACAGCCTCCAAAACTGCAGAATATGAAATACTGATTGTTCAAGGTCTCGGGCAGGTAGGTAGGTAGGTAGGTATACACTGGAGATATAAACTAAAGATAGCAGAGTAAAATATTGCTAGATGAAAAATCGGTAAAAGACTAAGAATGACAGCAAAGCATAAGCATCGGTTAAAAAAAGAAGCTAAGAATGGCATAAGACGTAATAACAATAAAATATCACTAGTCTTAGAAATATTAGTTCTGACATTTTGACGTGATGTAATTAATAACATTCATTAGGGTCCGGGCAGCTAAGCTGCCGGGACACTATTGTATTCCTAGGAATTCTTCTTCTTCTTTCTTTAGGGTCCGGGCAGCGCAGCTGACAGGACACTATTGTATTCCTAGGAATTCTTCTTCTTCTTCTTTCTTTAGGGTCCGGGCAGCGCAGCTGACAGGACACTATTGTATTCCTAGGAATTCTTCTTCTTTCTTTCTTTCTTTCTTTCTTTCTTTCTTTCTTTCTTTCTTTCTTTCTTTCTTTCTTTCTTTCTTCTTCCAAGGAAGTCATACTTCCCATGGGCGAAAACTCACCAAACTTTGTACAAAGGTTCAGTCCCATGCCAGATTCACTCAACTCCAAGGACATGTGCCCCCCCCTCCTAGGGGGGGCACAATAAGCGTTTAAATTTAAAAACTTTAAAAATTCCTACCAAACCAACGGTAGATGCTACAGTGTTGAAACTTCACCACAATGTAGCCTCAATACTGCTGAAACTTTTGTCCACTTAAACTTATTATAAATTATGAAGTCCATCACTCTGTTTTTTTCAATAACTGTAAAACTTTTAAAATGTATCTCCTCCCACAATTTTTGCTCAATTGACACCAAACTTGCTACAGAGCATCTCCAGACCGTCCTCCACAAAACTTGTTTCTCGGATTTTTGATTAAGCAAAAATTGAGCCTACAGTGCATGAAAACGTTTGACTGCAAACAGTACTGTAAACATATACCATCAAATTCTTGATAAATACATTTTCAATCTTCCTGAAAAAAAATGACAATATTCTGGAGTCATGGTTGATGAAGTTTGGCAAATATCAGAATTTTAACTCAAAAACTGAATTTTTGAGAACATTTTGAATTCTGCTCTCATGGGAACAACTGCAGTCAATGTGAGAGTGGAATTTATAAACATCAGATTTTCTCTTATGAAGCAAAACACTTATCATTAAAAACAAATCACCAACATTTCCATGCTGTCAAGATGCAATTTATGTATTATCAGATTTTTGTTTAGATGACTGAATTATTGACATTTTGACCATTTCATCACAACAGCTGCCCGGGCACTGGCTCACCTGAGTGGATAAATGAAGCTACACAGCAGGTCTCACTACCAGCTAATTAGCTCAGCGAGTTAGGAGCTGGTTCTTGGTGTCAGAGATTGTGAGTTCGAGACCCAGCAAGGGTGATGATGATGATGATGATGGATCAAAATGTCACATATCCTTAAGCTGTTTTGCTGTCTAAATGCAATTTATGTATTAACAGATTTTTGTTTAGATAATAGAATTTCTGACTTTTTGAAATCTGCCTTGACAACAGCTGCCTGGGCATTGACTCCCTGAGTGGATAAGTGAAGCTACACAGCAGGTCTCACTACCAGCCAATTAGCTCAGCGAGTTAGGAGCTGGTTCCTGGTGTCAGAGGTTGTGAGTTTGAGACCCAGCAAGGGTGATGGTGATGATGACAGATCAAAATGTCAGTTGACCTCAATATGAAACACAAGACAATTGTCCTAATGGTGGCATCACAGCAAGCCTCTAAATTAAAAAAAAAAACAAATAGCTTGGACTGGTCCATGCGCGAAGGCTCCTAACATCTTAGACTCATAGTAGATGTTTGACAAATACATATCATTATTTTACCTCAAAAACTGATTTTTCTTTTTACTGTGGTTTCAAATCTGCCTACACGACAGTAAATGGTTTACTCAATTTGTGAAGCCACTGTTGATCTGCCACTTGTCAATTAGCTCAGTGCGATAGACAATGGTCTTTGGTTCCCGAGGTTGTGGGTTCAATCCTCAACTGATGCAAATTGAACATTATAAGGTCAACTGTCTTGTCTTCCTATTCTCCTGTTTGTTGCTCAGAATTGCCTAAATTTGCCCAAAAGTAGCCCGGACCCGACCCATCGCTGCGCAGCAGCTATCTTTCTTTCTTCTTCCAAGGAAGTCATACTTCCCATGGGTGAAAACTCACCAAACTTTGCACAAAGGTTCAGTCCCATGCCAGATTCACTCAACTCCAAGGACATGTGCCCCCCCCTCCTAGGGGGGGCACAATAAGCGTTCAAATTTAAAAACTTTAAAAATTCCTACCAAACCAACGGTAGATGCTACAGTATTGAAACTTCACCACAATGTAGCCTCAATACTGCTGAAACTTTTGTCCACTTAAACTTATTACAAATTATGAAGTCCATCACTCTGTTTTTTTCAATAACTGTAAAACTTTTTAAATGTATCTCCTCCCACAATTTTTGCTCAATTTTCACCAAACTTGCTACAGAGCATCTCCAGACCGTCCTCCACAAAACTTGTTTCTCGGATTTTTGATTAAGCAAAAATTGAGCCTACAGTGCATGAAAACGTTTGACTGTAAACGGTACTGTATACATATACCATCAAATTCTTGCTAAATACATTTTCAAACTTCCTGAAAAAAAAAGAGAATATTCTGGAGTCATGGTTGATGAAGTTTAGCAAATATCAGAATTTTATCTCAAAAACTGAATTTTTGAGAACATTTTGAATTCTGCTCTCATGGGAACAACTGCAGTCAATGTGAGAGTGGAATTTATAAACATCATATTTTCTCTTATGAAGCAAAACACTTATCATTAAAAACAAATCACCAACATTTCCATGCTGTCAAGATGCAATTTATGTATTATCAGATTTTTGTTTAGATGACTGAATTTCTGAAATTTTGACCATTTTATCACAACAGCTGCCCGGGCACTGACTCACCTGAGTGGATAAATGAAGCTACACAGCAGGCCTCACTACCAGCCAATTAGCTCAGCGAGTTAGGAGCTGGTTCTTGGTGTCAGAGATTGTGAGTTCGAGACCTAGCAAGGTTGATGATGATGATGATGATGATGACAGATCAAAATGTCAGATGTCCTCAACATGAAACACAAGACAGTTGTACTGATGGTGGCATCACAGCAAGCCTCTAAATTTAAAAATCCAAATAGCTTGGACTGGACCATGTGCGAAGGCTTCTAACATCTTAGAGTCACAGTAGATGTTTGACAAATACATATCATTATTTTACCTCAAAAACTGATTTTTCTTTTTACTGTGGTTTCAAATCTGCCTACACGACAGTGAATGGCTACTCAATTTGTGAAGCCACTGTTGAACAGCCACTTGTCAATTACCTCAGTGCGATAGACAACGGTCTTTGGTTCCCGAGGTTGTGGGTTCAATCCTCAACTGGTGCAAATTGAACATTATAAGGTCAACTGTCCTGTCTTCCTATTCTCCTGTTTGTTGCTCAGAATTGCCTAAATATGCCCAAAAGTAGCCCGGACCCGACCCATTGCTGCGCAGCAGCTATAATTTTATCTGTTTTTTCTGCCATGTCATGTCTGCTGTGAAACGGGCCTATTAAATATCTCTGCTTGGGACCAGTGTATTGATTATTACTTGATACTGCTGTCATTACTGTACTATAATACACATTGGTGTAAAGACAGAGGCTTTCACATTTGTTTTGATCACAACACAACCTTGTGTTCCTGTTTTAAGAAGGTAAACAGTGTGTCATCATCTGTCATTATTACAGCACAGTACAGTGTATCTGTTGTGAATTGCTGATGAGCAGTAGCATTTGACACAGTTTCTGGGAAACGTTACGCCCCAGCTATTTGTAAAACAATAATAAATGTTTTTCAATCCCTTAAGAAAGGTGCCAGAAAAGCCCAAACTAATTATCCTTTAACACAGCAGATCATTAGCGCAGTCAGCTAGACTCATTATCCCGTGAGACAAATCTCATATCATACATCATTGACCTCTGAGAGCCGTACAAACACAAAGCCTCGATTATTTCAATGTGTTTCTGGCAGCTGAAGACGTTCACGCCCAGAGGTTCTCATGTGGGAATTAAATTAATCCAGCAGGCCAGGCAGTCAATGGAGTGTCCCCCCGTGGACCTCAGAGAAAAACTGCCAGGGATATTCAGCTTTATATTCTCATCCTCATCAGTCTGAGCTGATGTCTGACATGGGAATTGTGTTTTCTATGTTGTGGCAGGGCTGGTAGGTGAAGTATTATTCCTTTATGTGCAGCCACAGTCAGCTCATTCTCCTTCAATGCTCATGTTGGTGCAAAAGCTATTCGAAAGTGTGACAGCAGCATGAAGCTTAAAGAGAATGACCTGCTGACCATGAGGCAACTGGTTCACGTTCACAGACTTGATTGGAAAAATGTAGGAGAGGCGGGGTGGAGGGGGGTGAACATTCATCTCTACCTCTCCCCTTCTGTTAGAAACAACTCCAGGCACTTAACAAAAGCATACTCTGCAAACACTCACAGGGTAGATGGAGGTTAAATCAAAGCTGCCACTCGTGCCTCGGCCACTCGTACTGAAATAAAAACAAGCACGGATGATGAAGGGAAACCTGCATGAGAGTCGAGCCCTGCATGCCTCTCATATTTCCAGTGATTTTCTACCAGCTGCTGCATTCGTATGTGGTCAGATGTGTATGAGCATAATGGCAATTATATGAAGAGGTCAGACTCAAAGTGTGCACTGGGGACAGTGTTACCTGACACTGGAGCACAGTTATGGATCAATACACCTTCAATTACAGGAATCAGTCTACCCCACTGTAGCTGCTTAGAAATACAGCACAAAGACTCAGTTTAAATGTTAAATAGTCAAAAATGAAAAGCAGAAAGAAGTCAAGTCTACTAGCTTGTCATTTCTTCACCGCTGGGAGCACCACAGACAGAAAATCATTTCCCTCTATTGTACATGACAGGAAAACATAAACCTGAGCAGGCAAGTCAGGCACTTTTTGCTTACAGTACGTATCTTGTTTAGTAGAGCTGGGTTTTCACAAAAAAATCTAGCCTACAATTTAAATAAATCTTTATTTGAATAACACAATGAGGACAGAAATGTCAGACAAAAGCAAAGATTTGTGCAAGAACAAGCTGTTCCTATGCAAACTGGAGGGCAGATTACTCTCAAAATACATTTTTGACGACTACATTAGCAATGGCCCTTCACCTGCAGTCAGTCAGTCAGCTCTACCCTATGGAAAATCCAGCTAGAACCAGTTCCAAACCCACAGTATATTGGCCAGGAGCGTGCCTATGTTCCCTCAGCCCTATGTTCCCTCAGCCCTATGTTCCCTCTGGACTCTCTCTACCTATCTGGACTCTGTCTATCTGGCCTGTCTAGCCTCTACCTGGTCTTTTTACTAAACTTAACCAACTCCTTTCTTCATTGCCTAAACCCAACCAATGGTGGGACCAAAGGGCTGTGGGAATAGGGCCTAATTTTCAGTGACAACAAAAGTTAGAAATGAGGGAACATAGGGCTGAGGGAACATAGGGCCTAATTTTCAGTGACGACAAAAGTTAGAAATGAGGGAACATAGGGCTGAGGGAACATAGGGCTGTGGGAACATAGGGATGACCCCGTTTTGATGAATAGATTAGGTGAAGTCTGCTAACCGCTAGCTTCTCTAGTTGTAGCAACTTTAACATTAGCAAACAAACAGCCTATTTCTCCAGGCGCAAACTGCATTCAAAAAGCCACTCATAGCCACAAATAATGCTCAGAACAGCACCACACGTCATCAACAGTACAAACAGGGTCCCAGCACATAATACGAAGTTAAGTAAAGTTATGTTAGCTTTGCCTGATTTCTACTGAAACGAGACGAAAACAACTCACCCACTCTACTCCAGTTATACCTTATGCAGCAACATTCGGCGTCCAGGCACTGACAAAACACGTCTGAGTCCGACTGGCAGCACAGTTTCAGCAGCCATTGGCAGGCACTGACCATACATGACCACTTGATTCGCCCAGCACCACAGACCGGCATCTCTCCCTCTTTCACCAGTCGTTGTTGTTCTCAAACTGCATAAACTCAGCCGTGTTGTCCCGTCTGTGACGTCTGCTTATCGCCATGGTTACATGGTTACAGGTTACATTGGCTTGGAAGCGATTACCGCGAGTCGCAGCTCAATGATGAAAATTTTGTGTGATCATTACTCCATGCAAATGCAGTCAAAGTTCCTATGTATCTTGTCTATCAGTTTATAAAAGCTATTATCGAGTGTTCACAGGGACATGAACGGAAATTTGGGGCATTTCTAACTTTAGATATTAGAAAATCACCAAAACAAGCGCGAGATTATAGATGCAACGTCAAATGCAAGATCAGGACGACGTTTGTTGCGGGAAGAGACTGCCTGTAACATAGTGAAGCAGACATCACAGAAGGGACAACAACACCGTTGACTTTATGCAGTTTGAGAACAATTGGTTTCATCTGGATGGACGCCCCTATCAGTCTGAGACCGAGTTTACCGGAGACGAGCTGAAGGAAATGGAGGAGAAAAGTGAAGGAGGGAGAGCTGCCAGTGGAGTCTAGGTGCTGCTGGGGGAATCAAGTGGTCAGTGTGTGGTCACTGTCTGCCAGTGGCTGAAACTGAATGTTTGTGCTGCCAGGAGGACTGCATAACGTAACTGGAGGGGAGTGGGTGAGTTGTTTTCGTCTCTTTTCAATAGAAACCAGGCAAAGCTAACGATGTTTGATGTCTCGTATTATGTGCTGGGACCCTGTTACTGTTGATGACGTTTGGTGCTGTTCTGAGCATTATTTGTGGCTATGAGTGGCTTTTTGATCGTGGAGTGGAGAAAATAGACTTGCTAAAGTTGCTACAACTAGAGAAGCTGTGGGAGCTGGTGGTGAAATACCTCTGTATACCCTTGCTGTATGCACTGACACCGCAACTCAGTATCATTATCAACACAGTAACTCTACAAATTTGAATCCTGATTGATCATATCAAAATCAACAAGCCTTTGTTTTAAAAGGTATTTTGGCCGTTTACAGTTAAGTTACAGCAACTTAAGTTAGAAAATTCCACTTTTATTCCAGTCTTGAGTGACTTGCAAAATAAGAGTCATAAATAACATGATTTAGAGAGATTGCTCAGCAGCTGTTTTAAAAAGCTCTCCAGAGTCCATCTAGGCTGTGCAAGTTGGGTGGCACCACGCCAGACTCTCTCTCTTATACACGCACGCACACACATTCAAACACACGCACAGGAACAAACACACACTGCTACCATCTCTGATCGCACATAAACTCTGCAGACAGAGGTGAAGGCCAGGCCAGAGAGGGTGGATATTTAAATATCCTCAGATCACAGGGAGAAGTTGGAGGCTGAGGCTGTCTGCCCTTTCTCTATGCAACTCTCTACCAAACTCCTGCTCATCCATCCAAAGATATAAAAAATATCTTCTTCACAGGATGAGAACAGACAGAGTGTTAATTGTCTAAAGTAGGCTTTATTTTTGCTGATACGTCTTGTGATGTATCCCTCTATAGGTCAGGAAGTAAAGCAGATGCACACTTGAAACACTGCAGTGAGCTGACCATTCATGATCACAAGTCACATGGCCCCCAGCATGGCTTAAAGCAGAATGAGTTTCTCCACATTAAAGCCTGAGAAAAGTGTCAGAGGTCTAATTATCCTCTTATGAGCATTTCCTCGTTGTCAAGGCGTGGCGACAACAAGGAGCCATGCTGCTCAGGGGGATAGAGAAGTTTACAGTACACCACACTAGCAGTGCAAAAGAAATCTGGGCAAACTATCAACAGCACAATTTGTGTTTAGAGCACAGGCTCACCCTACGTTTGGTGGCAAGATGGTTTTACCACTGATGTAAACACCAAAAAAACAATGTCATGGGAAAATTCACCTGTATCAACTGAGCTCCTCCACCTGACCCCATGCCAACAGTAATATTGAAGAGGGTTATAAATAAAGTTTAACTTGGCAGCCCTATTTCAAATGTTCTTTCACTGATGAATTAAGAGGAGTCAGACAAGACATTCTTATATAAATGTAAAAATACCCTACAGATAAGTCTGGTCTGGATTTAAAGTCCTGATCGTATTGGTCAAGAGTTTGCTTTTTTAGATATACTGTATATGTCTACTGTTTTTTGTTTTTAAACAGTAGATTCCTAGATATAGATCAAATTAAAGAATATATGGGGTTAAGCTTAACCTTATCATATGTTTTCATCATGAAAAATATGAAAAAGAAAACTTGTAACAGCATCTAAATGTAGGAGAGTAAAAACTCCAATATTTTCTACTTGAATGAAGCATAAAGTACCATAATATGCAAATACTCAAGTATATTGTATACCAGAAAATGTTCTCAAGGACTGTCCATGAGTAAAAGTACTTACTGAAAATAAGTTAGGCTACTCTGTATCTGAAAATAACTTGTGACAACAATGACCACTCAGGTTGCATGCATAAACGTTTTTAAGACATTTCAAAAGTGTGATCCATCAGACATTTCATTTGTCAAATACTTCAAGTACTGAATACGACGGAAGAGTCTGAGGTTGGCTTAAACTCTTCTCCTATGGTCACTAACATATGGCTTTTGATGCGCTGATGTCTCTTCAGTTCTGACGAAGCTTTGAAACTCTTCCCACACTGGTCACAAACATATGGCCTTTCTCCAGAGAGTGGATGCGCTGATGGACAGTTAATTCCCATAATCTTTTGAACCTCTTCCCACATTGGTCACAAAGATACAGCTTTTCACCAGTGTGGATGCGCTGATGTTCGGTGAGACCGTTTCTAGCAGCAAAACTCTTACCGCACTGGTCACAAACATACGGCCTTTCTCCAGTGTGGATGCGCTGATGTCTTTTCAAATGTGATAATATTTTGAAACTATTCCCACACTGGTCACAAACATGCAGCCTTTCTCCTGTGTGGATGCGCTGATGTCTTTTCAAATGTGATGACGCTTTGAAACTCTTCCCACACTGGTCACAAACATACGGCCTTGCCCCAGTGTGGATGAGCTGATGGTCTTTCAAATGTGATGATCTTTGGAAACTCTTCCCACACTGGTCACAAACATGCAGCCTTTCTTCAGTGTGGATGCGCTGATGTTCGGTGAGACTGTTTCTAGCAGTGAAACTCTTCCCACACTGGTGGTCACAGACACTAGGCTTCTTCACGGTGTGGACACACTTTGGCTGATGTGGCCCATGTCCTCCAGTTAAACACCTTTCATCTTCATCTTTAGGTCAAAAACAGATAGTCCATACATCTGCTGGAAACCTGATGTCCAAATAGTGACAGAATCCACACAATGCATACGTAACACACATGTCCACTCCGCTCACGCAAACATGAGTTAGAATTTTTTTGTATTTAGTTTTGAAAACACTTCATGAATTGTTGAGGAATTCAGTCGTGTGAAGACACTGAAGACCAGCATCTCTAAGCAGCAGTGAGGAAACATTAAAAAATGTTTTCCAGCAATGTGTGAAGTCCTCAAGGTTAAATCAGGACATGGCTCTGATACAGATGTGCTATATGAGCTTTCAGTAAGGTATTATTTTCACTTATTGTTATCTGGACAGAGCCCTGCATACAGCTGTGTTTATCCATGGATTAAGACCATAGCGTTTGTATACTTTCAAGTGATGTATGTTCACACTACTGCATAGCCTACAGTATGAAGACACACTCACACGGTTTGCAAAAAGAGAAAAAAATCCGCACACCATGAGCTCCCTTCAGAAAAATTTAATAGCGTGCCGTTTCGAGCAAAACAATGCTCTTTTTCAAACTGCTGTATACACTCACACGGTTTACCATCAACTCATTCATCACATTCAAGCAGCACTCTTGGAGTAAAATGAATATTAAATGACTGTGAATCAAGTAAATCTGAGTACACTAAACAGGATAAAACAGGAACCATTTTAGAAATTGCAAATATACTATATATATATATGCATTTTCCTCCACTACACTGCTTCCTTGTGTGATGCGTATACAGTGAATAGATTTAAGTGTTTTTGTAGCAGTGGCTTCAAATTAAATTGTATTTCCTTTACAGTAAAAACAAGCTGTACAACATCCAAAGCTGAGCTCATTTCCCTGTGTCCAAGGCCACTGCCACGGCAACAGCATTCATCACCACTGATTGGCTGAAGTCACTCAGTGAAGCTGACTGTACAACCTGGATTTGTCTCTGTGTCGCTTTTGATAAAGATAAAATAATCTGCAATTCCTAACAAGATAATATTACACTGCGTTCTCCTATGGCTGCTATGAGTTATGTACAGTGTATAAATATACTATGTCTATAGACAGACAATGCAGCCAGGCAGTAGCTCTATGTGTCCCTGTGTGCAGTTTATTTATGTACAGTAGCTTCTGAACAATGAGTGACAGTAAACGAGCAATATCAGACAAGCTGCTGTCATGCTGTCTTACTGCTGAGGCGGCAAGTTTCTGTGTGTGTGTGTGTGTGTGTGTGTGTGTGTGTGTGTGTGTGTGTGTGTGTGTGTGTGTGTGTGTGTGTATGCTTGGAACACACTCCAATAAACTGTCTGGTTGCTCTCACTTGCCATCTCTCCTTAGCTCTCCCGAGATATAGTTCATAATGTTTACTGTCTGAGTGTGTGTCTGTGTCCATGCATCTCCACTGTCTCTGTTTCTCTTTTCAGCGTATTAACTCTATCCTTATCATTGCAGGTATCACAAATAAAAAATATGGTATAGGCCCAATCCCTCAGCAGAGTGAAATGTCCCCGTCCAGTTGCTCCTGCTGTAAGCAAAAAAAATGACAATTTGGGAAATGGCTTGTTTGCTTTTTGGCAGCCGGTTGGACGACAAGATTTATATTACTCACATACACTATTATTAGCTTACTGCCAGGAGGCCTTTAGCTTATTTTAAAGAATAGAAGCAAATGGAAAACAGCTAGCTAAGCAGAACATGTCAAAAAAAAAGTACAGGAGTATAAAAATATATAAAATTGTAAGATGTACATACAAGAAAAAAGTGTTAATTTACACAAAAACCAAAAAAGGGAAAATGACAGGTTCCCTTGTTATCTGCTGGATTTTTCTTGTTACAGACTTTGTTACATCAGTCTAATCTTATATTAAAGTTTTCCGTTTTCCATCACTTCACAAATACTGTGGGTTTAGTCATGTTATAAAACTTTTCACTTTTCACCTCGTCCCCAGTCGCAGCGACAGCCACCACTTCTGGATATTGAGGTTTAGACTGAAGCACCTTCTGATCCACTTCCTCTAATGCAGGCTCCAGAAAGCTGCCAGTTGTGACACAGGTTTGTAAGCCGCATTTAATTAAAAGTGAAAAGTGAATAAATTATCTCGACTTGTTTGACTTCTGCTGCTAAAATCTCAGATTCTCAGACTGTAGCCTATTTAATGCAAGTATTACTGTAAATCCTCATCTGATCCTTATGTAAGTGATAAAGTAGCTTCTCCTGCAACCACTTCAGTGAGGAGACCTTGAGAGGTTTTGATCCTGAGCCATTTTTTTTTTCTTTTTTCTATAAGCTACTTTCTATTATTAGACCAGGATGGGTTAAAAGACACAAGTCTCCTTCATGGCATTATACTGTAAGTATCATAAGTCTTTTTTACTGGTCGTGATCAAGGTGAAGTCGAGGTTTCACTCCAGGCTGCGTGGAGGAGATGGGTCTCAGGGAAGTTCACTATGATTTCAAGGAGAGTGAACTGGTGCTATATAGGATATTGACTGATTAAAAAGCTTTCGGTGTTTACATACACACAAGATGTAGGAGTTCAAAATGAAAAACTGAGCAAAAGACAGGAGGAAACACGTCAGTCACTCTGCCTGTGAAAGAAAGGCTGAGTATGCACACAGGTGATAGACACAGAAAGCAACGCAGACTGACAAGGGACTTTGTGATGACATTGGTGCAATGTAGAAAATGCATTTGTGAATGTGTGTGTGTGTGTGTGTGTGTGTGTGTGTGTGTGTGTGTGTGTGCGTGCGTGCGTGCGTGCGTGCGTGCGTGCGTGCGTGCGTGCGTGTGTGTGTGTGTGTGTGGATGTGATGTCCACTGGTCAAATTCATGTGAATGATGCATGGTGAACCTTTACTTTGAACACAGCTTCAAAGGCAACTGAAAGTATTGACGAGCAGCATCAGGAGTGAGTTCAGTTTGTTTAGGGAAGATCCACCTTGGTATAACTTCACAGACTTTTACTATGACCCCTAACAGTGTAGTGTGTATTTGGGATTTGATTGTCTGAAATCTGTTTTGCACAGACACCTTTGTGTTAATGTGCATGTTTCATTCTGACCTGCGGTCGATGAGGAGAGTTGTTTTCCTTTTGTGTTTTCTTTCACAGCTTCATTGCTTCACAATTGCAGCATATTGACTTCTTTGTTAACCAAGATTGTACTTTTAGCTTTTACACGTTGAAAACTACTGAGACAAACTAAAAGATGACAGTGTGCCGCTGCACCCTTGCCATCATTGTTTTGTCATTTTTCTGCCACTGCTTCCTTTGGCTTTATGGAAAGTGACACTGAGTGCTCCTCTCCAGAGAGACAGTCAGCTCTTAGTCTCTGTGTCTGTCGGGGGCTCCTGAGTGAAACCAGGGCTGCAAGTGCTCTGCCAGCCGGATGAGTAACTCAAGCACAATCACGGCCGCTTCATAAGGATGTGACTTTGTCATAATAGGAGTCTAAAGTTTATGAAAAATATCAGTCATCCAGGGGAATATGGTAAAGGTCACCTGGACATGCATCAAGTCCTTCAGAGAGTTTAATATTTGGAACAACTGAGGATGAAGTGTTTGGATGAGCAGGAAATCTCTTTAAGACTACAAAGCAAATCCAGTGCGGTTGAATTACAGAGTGCAGTAGCTGGTTGGCCCAGGGCCCTTTTTCCACCTCTGGTTAATTTGAAGAAGCAGTGATGATCTCAGTTTGACGCCACTGGTCAAATAAAATGAAGGAATGGATGACCAGATCCTTGGCGCTTGGTTTGTAGTGGCTGGAAACCCCGAGCTACAGGTCTTTGAAGATTTTCCATTATCATTCTATTTGACAGCTCTGTCTTGTCCTGTGCATTTATGGATCTGCTCACTGTTGTGTTGATGACATAACCTTCATTTATTCAACCGACAACATCTAACATACTTGTACTTATAACAATGTCACTGGAGTAATTCAATGTTATCTCAAAGAAAAGTGACAGCTGCTGTCCGTCCATGTTGACTGAATCAAGGCTGAGCACTTTCAAAGTCACGGTCTAAAAGCCACGTGTCAGAAGTTTTGGAAATGGAAGCAGCGTCTTAGAAATAGCGATCTCACAAATAACCCCTTTCATGAGTCAAATATGAGACAAATTAAAGGAAAAACCATCTGAGGAAAGTGTTGGGCCACCATGAACAGCATCAATGCAATTTTATCTTCAAACTCATCAGATTATCCAGTGACCTTTTGTGTCTGTATGGAGGCATCTGCATTTGTTATGCTCTGCTACTTATTCATTATTCATAGGTTTTTCTGTATTTTATCATGTCCCTTCATTTTGCCTTTATTATTGCTCTTGCTTTGCTTTATGGTAATTATACACTGTGCCATATTGTTTTTTTTATGCTTTTTGATCTTGCAAGCTCAGATGTGGATAAAAAACACCCAAGGGTCCAGATGGTCCACTGCTTTAATGGCATTAAAATGGGTGATGAGATGTTTTTATGGACCATAATTGTGCACGGATTCTTTTTTCTTACAGATTTTCTATACATGCTCTTATCCTGATGATGCCATTATACTTTCTCTAATAAGTCCCTTAGTAAATGTATAAGTAAACATCCACATTATTCATTTTCTGCCTCTGTACAGCCATGTGTGTTTAAAAGCCTTTGCTAATAGAAACAATGTTTGGCTTCATGCCAGCTTCTGTCTCTTCTACTTTCAGTCTGAGAACATAGAACATCATTGGTACCGATCAATACAGCAGGAACGTCATCCATCTTTAAGACAGGTACACACACAGGACAAGGGTGTGATGTGGAATAATAGACAGGCAAGCAT
This sequence comes from Trachurus trachurus, assembly GCF_905171665.1. Taxonomy (NCBI): domain Eukaryota; kingdom Metazoa; phylum Chordata; class Actinopteri; order Carangiformes; family Carangidae; genus Trachurus; species Trachurus trachurus. The sequence continues at coordinate 10,279,070 of NC_139906.1, forward strand.
TTACACAGTTTACACATACACAGTTTCCCTTTGTGTTTGTCCTCTGCAAATATTCCTCTTTCCTATAATAATGATAATTCAGTTGGTGCAATTATTAATCTGAATCTCATCCCTGTAGTCCCTCTTTGCATTCATCACTCTCCTCATCGACGCTGTAGCTCTCAGCTGCTGCTGCTGCTCTTTGCAAACCACAGAGATGAACTCCTACTCTGTGCACTGGGTATGCTCTATCAGGGAATCATTTCATGGTTGAATGTCTAAGGAGAAAACCTAAAATCATATAACACTCTTAAGCCAACATGTGGGTGAACATTGTGACCTGAATTATTAATATTCTCTCTCCTTGTAGCTCTGTTTTGGTCTCCTCTAACCGCAAAATATGTGACTATGCTAAACTCTGTTTATCGGCTCGTTGCTAACTTTGTTAATGTGCAGTTTAGTGCTGAGAAAGCAGAAGACAGATGGCTTTTAAAGCCTTTTTGATCAGAACAGCTTTCTGCTGTGTCACGGTCTGCTCTGCTCCCCAGTTCCCTGTGGCCCCGGCCTCCAGCCCCTGCTCGCTTTCCCATGTTTGTCCCTTTATCTCTTCTCTCACCCCGAGTCTTATTAGCAATCACCAGAGTTTCCCTGCCCACTCAAACACCTGTTCCTGGTTTTCTCATCACCTCAGTCAACATATTGTAGCTGCCATTTCCACCCAATCGTTTCCTCATGGTGCTGCTGCATACTTTTCCCTTGTGTTCCTTTTATCACGTCTCTCTGTCTACCTGTGCTCCCGGCTGCCAGCTTCTTCATCGTGTTTTGCCTGTAAGCCTGAATTTCACTCCTAAAGCGCTGAAACAGTTTGGGTCTGTTCTTTCTGTGCAGCTCCAGCAGTTGTGACATCTGTGACTGAAACCAAACGCTGTGAGAGTGAACCAAGACAGTAAAGCCGCAGCTGCAGGCCTGACAGTTTAACAACGAACTGTAACTCACTGAAACAACTGCCTGCAGGGAAATGTGGAGTTGGGTGATAATTCTCTGTGGGATAATCACTGTGAGCAACTCTTTTCACATTACACAAAGTCACAGCCTTTGTTAATGTAAAAGTACTGATTAGAGCAGCTTTACAGTATTAACCAAGGCTGAAACTTTTTTAATAAAAGCAATTAGGGAGGAATTTCTAATTGCATGCTGCGTCAAGTCACCACAGTTAACACACTGTAACTCAGCTTCTGATCTCCACACACAAACTCTTTTCCCATTTCTTGCTGTTGACACTGTTATATTTCATGATGGATATAAAGTATTTGTTTTTTGCTCCCTCGATTTTAATTTATGTGACAAATGACTTTGTAAATCAAATGACTTTTTGCACAGCGTGAACCTGCTTCATTTCTATTTTCTTGCACCTCTGAGGCTGATAAATAAAGTTGTTCTAAATTGAATTGCTTCTCCACCAATTAAAGACTCTATTCCTCTGTAGAAGCTGAAGGCAAGGCCATCCATCACTCGTAAAGGCAGTCTGGGGATGAGGGAGGTGGAGCTGCGGTTCCAATCTCCCTCAGATTTACTCTGTCAGTCTGGTGCACCCTCACACCTTCACTCTTTAAAAGAAAACTCATCAATCCCTGCTCTGCTGGGAGCTGTGCTCCCATCTCGCAAACTGTTCATTTCATCTCTCTATCCGCATCCTCCATCCCTGGATCTATTCCCACTTGGGAACTTGTCTGCACTGAAGGTTATCACATTGGATTGTTCAGGAGCCAGCTGAAATTATCCATCAACCAGTTTAATCCACTATGTCATGTTTTGACAAGGGAGGCTGGAATACAGACACTGTATAGCTTATGTGTGCAGAGAAACTCTCTGTAGCAATGAAAACTGTAATTTATGATTCAATTGCAGCAACACTGGTCGCAGGAAGGTGTCCTCCCTCGACAGTCAGCTTGGACCAGAGAGTTATTGGTGTCTGATGGACCGACAGCAGAGACTGTGACTGATGTAGCTCTCTATCCTGAGAACACTACAACTGATGGGTGTCTACAGCGTCTGATTGGACATTGCACTTGTCCCAGCCAATCAGGACTGATAAATGGGTGTGATAAGTGATTTAGAAACTCAGTCATGTCCCACTTACAGCTTACATCTATCTTCATTTGTCAAATCATTCAACTCAACATTGAAAACTGACACTGACTGACACTTCTGTTAATGAAAGTGACTGTGGTACAGGGAAAAGTTTAGGAGAAAACCAAAAAGCACGAGCACGTACTAACATTCAAGCTGCCAACGCAAACATCATCTTTTGATGAGGCAATGAAGTTTGTCCCTTCCTCGCTGTAGCATTTGACCTTTTCTACGACCTTTTCAATAACTGACTTATAGAAAGGTCAGTGCTGACCTCTGAAGCCAAACGTCAGCGCCAGTCTTGAAGCTGACCTACCAAAAATGACGCACACATTTCTTAAACGCTACAAGTGTTTGTGTGTGTGTGGGGGACAGGGAGACAGTCAGACAGATGTGTGAGACAAAGACAGAGGGGGAAATGATGAGACTGATTCACACAGAAAGGATCAAAGCTCGACAAGATGATGAATTTGAAGCTACAGGCAGAGCGTGTAGTGCGCTACTGTGAAATCCAGACACCTATTGATTCTTAAACCCTCTGAGAAAAAAAGAATTACAGCCATGCACGGTTTTAGTGAGCGTGAATTTATGTGTTCTCACCTTTCCAAGGGTTGAAAACACAGTGGAGGCAGTTTGGTGTTTATGTGTGTTCGCTTTTGTGTGTTTCGAGTGTGTTTGTGTGTAAGCATCTGACTTGAATGATTTGAAGGCACGAGCAAAGCTTTGGGTAAAATACTGCAACGTTTTATGGGACCCTCTATACAGAGTGTGGCCCTTTGACTTTCACTGGGTAAGAAACAATTGTGTCCAAGTGAACAGAGAAAACTAAGATGACATACAAACTAAAAGGAAAATCTGTCTCTAATGGAGTCACCTCAGAAAGTTGTCAGCAGAGTCTGTAGTACTCTCCTCAGCCTGTAACATTTCAACACTGTTGGTGTGTGACTACATATGTGTAAAGTGTGAGCTTATTAGAAAGAAAAAAAAACACCTTGTTAAAACTCATGAAGACTCCTCCTCCTTCATTACTGTAAGGTTTCAGGGTTCAATTTGGTTGAAAGAAGAAGATTGATTCAAGTTTGGGGGCCGAAATCTGAACTGCTGTTGTAGACCTATGTGTCTGTTGTTTATTCCACTCTCTCTGATTTGAATGGGGTGGACAAAATAATAGGAACACATCTACAGAGCATAACACAGTTCTATTCACTTTATGTAGCCCCAGCTATTTAATTAACTTGTTTTTCCGCCCTGTGCTCGATTGTGTTGTAACCTCTGTTAATCACAGGTCCGATCGTGGATCCATGCCCAACAATCCTTTAACCAATAGCTAAGGAGTCAAACAGGGGTTGAAACACAATTGCAAGTGACACCCAGAAGGATAAGAACATCTCAAGTTTATGTAGTAGAGCTATCATGGTAAACATTACACCTCCTAAAACATATTGTCATGCTAATGTTAGCATTTCAACTCCAAGCACCACTTTAGTACAGCTTCATAGGACAGTATAGCATCACAGCAGCTTATTCTGTGACAACAGCTGAGGAGACTTATCAGTCCTTCACTGTAGGACAGTCTGTCCTGTTGGACACTGATACATTTGCTTTTGCTCGATGTTGCTTTTCACCTCAAGCAGAGTGCATGACAGGAGTTATATTGTGTTTACGGCTCCGACAGTTCATCAGCTCTGTGTCGGCAGGGATGCTGACGCTCACTGGGAGGAGCTGGCACAGCAGCTCAGTGGCAGAGTTAACACCAGGACAGGGAGCTGGCTTTACAACGTTTGTCTGCTCTGACTGGTTGCCCACTGCCCGTTTATTTGATATCTGAACTTTGTAAACATCCTGTTACTTGACCAGCTGCGTCAATGTTTCTATATTTAGGTCCTCGCTCCTGTTGCCACTGACCCAGTTTCTCACAAAGCTACTGTAGTACTGTTTAATCACAAACAGTACTTCCTTTGACTCTTTGCCCCCTGCTCCTAATTTATTTATCTTTCACTTCCTGTTAAGACATAATGCCTTGTCTATGCCCTTCAGGGCCTGTAATTTCCTGTCAGACTGTTTATCATGCTATATTACAGGTTTTATGAGTTATTCCATGATGTAACCACATTAAATAAAGAGTTTGACATTTTGGTAATGACATTTTTACATCTTATTATTGTAGTAGCTCTTAGTTTAACTTAGTATAAAAGCAGAAAACAAGGGGAAACAGCTACCGTAGCCAACAAAAATATCTAAAGCTCTTGATTAAAACTGCTTATAAATTTGGCACTTTGCTCTCAGCAGTTTCAGTGTATCAGCTAATTCCATTGAAAATGACAAATCCAGACTATCCAGGGCATTGCATCTGTTATCCTTTGAGGGAGGAAAAAAGGTGTGCCACACATCCAATGGATTTTGGGGTTAAAGCTCATTATCTCAAAACCCTCAAACAAAACAAAAACCATTATTATTATTATTATTATCTCAGCACCACTATTTTTGGGTGAGCCGAAGCTTTAAAACTCGAGCGGTGGTGACATTTCACCCACCTTGTGCTATGAAGAGCTCCACTGAGTCTGAGTGACCTTTACTTTGCCATGAAAATGTTGCACAATCAGAGCAAGGCTGTTACTCATCTCCCAAGAAGTCTTTGCACCTTCATTATTTCAGCTTATACACCAAGGCCTTGAAGATGTCTGTGCGAACAATGGCCATTTGTTATAAACCATCTCTTATATAAGACTCTGCACTCTGAAACTCCTGTTGTGTGCTGATTATCAGTAAAATGTCACTGCCATCCCCCTTTACAACCATTACAACCTCCTCTTCTTCTGTCTCTCTCCTCTTGCCTCCCTCTCTTGCAAACAGTGTTGGGCTCATTGATCCCAGCTGGGCTCTCCAAATCAATACATCAATTACCTTCCCATTAAAATGACACGAGAGCCCTGCTGACCATGATGAGACCTGGGCCCACTGTTAACCCACCCAATCAACCTCCAGTCAACCTTATAGCCAAGCTTTCCTCTCGGTCCACTCTTCAGACCACACGCAGCCGTTCCGCATCCATTGTCTGAGCCTAACTATGCTTCTGTCAGCTCTGACACTTAACTGTTTAGAAATATGCAGAGCACGACTGTTTTTCCGGCTCTTGCTGCTTCAGCAATAAGACCAAGGAAAATATGTGTGAGGAGTTTATCTCTGCTTCTTTAGAGCCTTTAAGAGTCTGCGCTGTTGAGAGTAAAGTTTAAGAAAAGCCAAACTACATCCACTCTGCTTAATCCGCGTTTGCTGACTGTTTGAGACGGAAACAGGATTGACGAATAATTTGAAAGCAAATCAGTATTGAACAGCTGTCTGCTTCAGCCAAGAAGGTCAATTAATCAATCAGACTGTTTTCACATAGTTATTTGACTTTGGTTTAATAATAATGTTGGTTATACAGTAGTTACTATAATAACAGGTGATTATTTTATTGTTGAGTTGAAATGTTATATTTTTTTCTGACTTTTATTGTATTCTTCCTATTTATTGTAGTTTTTCTTTTGTATTTTTTTAGTGCTTCTTTCTGTAGATCTTGAGACATATACAGTTGATTTATTTGATAGATTTTATAACTTTTAAGATGTAATTGTCATATACATAATGTCATATCATGTCATACACAACTGAACTATACTGTAGGTTGTCTCTTCACCCTGTTTGCACCACCACCCACACATACACCTGTGTAAGTTTTTAATTATATTTAATCTGGTTTAATCACTTCACACTCCACAGTATTTTATCATCCCGCTGTCTGTGGTTCCACTCTTTATTGCTTTTACTGTTTTTTTCTTGAAAGGCACCTTTTAAACTCTTAGTTATTTAATGCAAACGTATTAATTTTATGCATTGGTTTTATTCATATTCATCATTATTATTTTGCAGAGTAGACTCCCCTACCTAATTCTATTTAATACACACACACACACACACACACACACACACACACACACACACACACACACACACACACACACACACACACACACACACACACACACACACACACACACACACACACACACACACACACACACACACACAGCCCTTTTATTACCTCTATTGCACAAACAGAGCTGATCCTCCAAGCTTCCAGTAACATAACTTTGGGGTCACACTTACAATATGCTACTGTACTGCTGGTGTAGCGATACATGAGATTTTTTTTTTGGCTACACTGCAGCGACCACATTGTTCTCGTCTTGCAAAAAAAAGCAGATGTTATTGCAGATGTCTTCATTTTTCCCCACACTTCCGACCAGCCATGGCTTCCTGCTCTCTTATGCAAATCTATAATAGAGACCGTATCCTATTGCCACGGCTCACGACACAACCAGCTATCACGAGTGCATGTGTTGTGTGTGTGTGTGTGTGTGAGCGTGTGTGGTGGAATCAGCAGAATGTCCAATTACACTGGCTCAGCTGGTGTATATAGACAGAGAGCTTGGTTTACTGAGTTCCCCCACCTTCCCCCCCCCCCCACACACACACACATACACACACACATACACATGCCCACTCAAGCACACACACTGTTTCTGAGCCAAAAGTGTTTCATTAAAGCTCTGCCAGTGGAGCTGCTTGGGCTTGATCCCCTGACAAGCCACAGGCCTTGGCGAAATTACCACTATGGCAGGAAACAAAGAAAGACAGTGGGAGAGAGAGAGAGAGAGAGAGAGAGAGAGAGAGAGAGAGAGAGAGAGAGAGAGAGAGAGAGAGAGAGAGAGAGAAAGAGCAAGAGAGAGAGAGGCACATGAATCGATCGACAGTAAAGGCTCAGCTTTATGTTTCCTCTTGTTTAATTTAATTTGACTGGACTGAGACCGAGGACATTACCAGCAGCGTTTAAAACAGGAAATCACCAACACATCAAAACAAGCAGTGTGTTGTGGATGTGAGTTTTATGAAACTCTTTTGATTATGGAAGAAGTTGATAAGAAGGGAATAAAAACACTCTGAACAGGTGCATTCACAAATACACACAAACACAAGTGCACTCATTACACTCATTACAAAAAAAATTGATTAAATTTTATTCAGGACATGCAATCAAGGTCAGAGTTCTTTTTTTATATAGCTGAATAAAGTTATCACCTTGGGGACAAAGAGAAGAACCGCTCTCCTGAAGGGGATTCAGCCCAGTATCTGCAGTGCAGCTAAAATACAGCTGAGCAGCTCTTCACCATGACTCGAAGCCCCTATGGCTTTAATGTACAACCTACAGCTGTTACAGCAGTTTTCCTCTCTTCTTTTGTCTATGCATGTGTGCGTCTGTACTTTTGGGGTAACGTGTGTGTGTACATAACTGCAATACAGTGTATATGTGTCTATCAAACACAAATTACAGTAAAACCTCGCACCGGCTCCCTGACAACGTGTCAGCTGACAGAAACAGTCCGGGAGTGTTTATTGGTCCTGGTGTGAGTTGCTTGTCTGGGTGTCTGTGGAGAGCTGTCGGCCTGTCAACCCTACACTCACTCTTTCTGTGTGTGTGTGTGTGTGTGTGTGTGTGTGTGTGTGTGTGTGTGTGTGTGTGTGTGTGTGTGTGTGTGTGTGTGTGTGTGTGTGTGTGTGTGTGTGTGTGTGTGTGTGTGTGTGTGAGAGGATGGAGAAGTTCCAAATGCCTCTTTCATTGATTGTTGGCATCAGATTAGAAAACTGACCTTTTAATATGACGTTATCATCACGGTTTAGCTCTTCTGATACTGATGACATTGGCTGCCTGATTGGTTGATTGGTCCATCAATTTGAGACTGATGTATCGCAACAAGCATTAGATTGATTTCCATGGAGTACAAACATTCATGGTGCCCTGGGGATGAACCCTAACCACTTTACTGATCCAGATTTGTCAATTTCTCTAAGTTGTGACAAAACACAGCAACGAAGTGAATGATATACCAAATTATTAAAATTATTATTATATAGCATTGTCACTGTGAATACCTAAACATCCATCTGTGTTCGTACAGAGAGGTGAGGTGGAATAAAGACAAAATATTACCATCTTGAACATACACAGCAGGATGTTTCAGTATACTAAATTAAATATCATTTAGATAAGCACATAAGGATTTTTCAGTATAAGTCCCTGTTGATAGTGTGAGGAATGTCCTAAAATGCAAAGCAGCTGTCAGGTTAGGGTTAGCAATGTTGCTAATGTTAATCTGCTGTTGTGTAGAAAACCTGCACCCAAGTTTACAAAAGGCATTTGCCTCTGAAATGAAAAATGACCCAAACTTCTTGACCTGCAGGTTAAAACTTATCTAACTCTTCTGCTGATACAATACAGGAAAGAATAAAACTCAAACAGCACAAAGCAGCGAGCATGGCTGTAGACGTTAAAATGTTACCACAAAACAAGTGAAAAACTGAGGAGGTATTTGTCACTGTCATTTAGTGTAGCACAGTCTGTACTAGATGCTGATACATTTTCTTTTGCTTTTAATTTTTTTTTTTTTTACCTTGAGCAGAGTTCATAACAGGAATTTTTATTTCGTATGTCCCTGACAGTCTGTCAGCTTTCTGGTGTTTCTGGCCTCCTTCCCTCACGCTCGCACTGGGCCTGCTGATGCTCACATAACGAGTTGGCACATCAGCAAGTTTAGCGGCAGAGACAACACCCGAACAGGGAGCTAACTTTAAAATCACCAGTGTTTTCTGCACTGATAATAACCCTCCCACATAAACTGTAATCTCCTGCACATCCTCTGTGGGCCTGCCAAGCTCCTTCCATGTGGCCATTAAAAAAATATGAGTTCAATTTTTCATAGCATGTAAAATTGCGTTGCCCCTGGGAGACAAAGACAAGGTCATTTGTTTTAATTTCCTTTCTCTTTATTAATAAGTTACCCAGAGAAGGAAAGCTCCACGGCTGATTGACAGCAGTGGTGTGATTAGGAAATGTAAAATTATTGCTACTCATGCTCAAAACTACTCGATCTAAAAGGTTGAAATTTAATGTTTTTCTAGTCCCACTACTAGTTACAGTTTCTTACACTGTCATGATTAAAGGAATAGTTCACCAAAAAATGAAATTCACCCTCACGCTGATGAATACTTTTTATTTCTCAATGTGCATCTGTGGAGACCTACAGTGAGAGGGTGGTTCTTAGTGCAACAAAAACTTTATATGAGAGTCAATAGCGCCCAACACAAAAACGGCCATAAAACTACACAAAAACCTTGTAATATTCCTCCATACTGCTCGTCCGCTGCAATTCAAGTGTCCTGAAGGGATATCTGGATTCATCAGCATGAGGCTGAGTTTGATGAACTATTCCTTTAATGTGCATGCGCTCTCTGTTCCTGTGTCCTCTCACAGTCCAAAGACAAGAACATCAGGTGGATTGGTGACTCTAAATTGCCCATAAATGTGAATGTGTGTGTATGGTTGTTCATCTATATATATTGGCCTCGTCATAGAGTGGGGAACTGTCCAGGGTGTATCACGTCCTCACCCACGTCAGCTGCGAGCACCCCTGCACAGATAAGCTATTGAGCCCATGGATGGATGGATGGATAATGACTCAGCTCCACTGAAGTGGTCCAGTGAGTCATGAGTCACCGTGCGCAACACCAGGGTGCTGAAAATGAATGGAGCAGAGTCCTTGGTGTCATCATCATCATCATCCATGTAATCAGATTAAGTTGCAACAAGTACCAATCAGTAGACTGTGATGCTGTTGCCATGACGTCAAACCCTCTCTGGTGTCTCCACTTAACAGTTTCTGTCATCCTGCCCCCACCTGTCCACTGCTCTGTCTCCAGTCCGGGGTTTTCCCTCCTTCACCTCTGCCATCATCAGCTGTGTACCAAGCTGTTTCCCATCAACCACCGGCCTCAGTCAGCATTTATTTAAGAGGCAGCTCTTTAGTAGCTTGTTGCCTTTGCATTAGAGCCAGAGTTTGGTATGAGTTTGCATTTCTGATCCTGCTAATGCAAAACTAATTGCTTTATTTTAATGTAGCCTATGTTATCTTTTTATGTTTTGGTATTTTGTTAAGCACTTAATATAATCTTTGTGTAGTCTTTCAGTGATGTCAGACTGCAAGGTTGTACGTAAATCTCTGAAATGACTTTGAGGTTTCATCACTTTGAATTAGGAAAATCAGCAGGGTACATACCAAAGGTACATTTAGTTTCCTCAGGGAGTGCAACTCTGGGGAATACTCACTTAATTAGTCTATTAGTTTTTAACAATAGCTGCTTCCCATGTAATTCTGCCAGCGCTCGACACTGTGAAATAAACACAGCAGTTCATAATGAGAACTGCAAAAGGAAAGCTCACTCTTTACGTGCACATTGTGTAGTTAGTTGCACACTCTGTACAGCTGAAGTGTGAGAACCATCAGAGATGTGAATACGGAGGAAGAGTTCTTACTCGAGCTGTGCAGAAAACCAAGGACAAATACTGTACGCACACACAGCCATGACTTCAAGAAGTTGCAGAATTTACAACGATGCCATATGTCACACAGACTGCGATAAAACTGTAAAATTATAGTGATTTATTATCCCTGTAGTGAAATTTGATCTGCTTCACCCTCGTGTCAGAACTATCAAGCTGCTGCATATCAATAAACTGAATGAGAACATTTTATATTCTCTAAAAAGGCATTATTCCTTCTCTTCTCTTCTCTTCTCTTCTCTTCTCTTCTCTCCGCTGCTCTCCTCAGTATCATCTGGTGTAATAACTGTCCATCCATAATTAATGCTTTGATAAATCAAACTGTGTGTTCTCTGCTTAGATCTTGTAATGTTCTTCTGAGAGGTGTCATTTGTTTTGCCTGGTTAAAGCTTATTAGGGCAAGATGGATTTCGTGTGTGTGTGTGTGTGTGTGTGTGCATCTGATGTATTTTTGGGCAGGTCTGAGCACTGCAACACATGCAACATAGAACATGCCCGTTTTCAGAGGTCAGCCAAGACTGCTATTACTGCTACACACGCGCACATGCACAGATGTCCTCTTCTCCTCCGTCGAGGCAGAAGTTGAAAATGATGTTTGCTTTTTGACATGAGCTGCATAAAAAGACTCAAGGTTTGTTTCCTGAGGGGAAAATGGACACATGCTCCACTGGCTTTGAACTTTCAGACCTCAATAACCTCTGTCTAGATCTAGACTAACATTGGATTGAGTTATTGCCCCTGAGGATATTGAGGGATATTGAAAGAGAGAGAGATAGAGATGCTTTGAGGGCCACTGTCACATAAACTCAATACTGTATTGTACAAAACAAATTCACAGGCCTATCATCTCGATAATATTTGATAAGACAAAGATAAAATAAATGTCAGAAAAACAGTGTGTGAGCTGTGTCCAGGTCAAGATCAGAGTTTGATTTGGTGCATGGATTTTATATCATTCCTTCACAAACTCGGTCAATAACTCGCCTGTGTCTACACATCAAATAAGTCATGCTGTTCTGCATCACACTGCCGAAATGATGCTTTGACAGAATATCAAACCAGCACCTGACACAAACCACCTTCCATAGCCATCTACTGCATAATACATTTTTGTTCACTCTCTTTTCTTCCAGCACAGTGCCTGTACCTACAGTAATAACACAAGGCGTTCTTCCACCGTGCAGCAACACTGAGAGCCAGCCAAGTTTTCCTCTCAGCACACAGGTAGCATCCCGATCACTGTCCGTAAATGACAGCAACCAAAGGAGATAATCAGATTACACTCACACTACACAGACATACTGTATAGTGTAATCAAAAAAAAAAAAAGTGCATAATACACACATAATAGCACACTACAGTCATAAAGCACTACAGTGCATCGTTGCATGTATCGGAAACAACATTCAATTAAATGCTGTAATGCAGCCGTACTATTACAGTAAGCACTCACAGAGCTCATACCTCTGCACAGGCATCTGGATTCTTTAACATCAGAAAATTTGCATCAAAATAAAGCAGGCCAGCAAATGCAAAAGGAGAGTAAAGCTGATTAGCTGATGGCAGGCAAGATAGTGGGTGTGTGAATCCTCTGCTGGAATTATACAGAAATGTGCTAAAAAATAAAAATTAAATTAAATTAATAAATAAATAATAACTGACTGTTCATTTGTTGTTCACTTGTTGTGCTGTTTGGATGCTGCACCATTGTCTTGTCCTGTCTGAGTGCTGTGTTCTATATTTTCTATGTCGTTTTGCTGTTCCTGTTTGTGTAGTGTAGCCTATCGCCATTTGTAGCCTATTTCATTTATTGTATTGTTTTTATTCCTTGTGGTGTACTGCTAGTTGTAATTTATTTATTTATTAGGGACTACGGATGTAAATTAGTGGCTCAGCTACAATCCGGCATATTTACTGCAGTATTTTATACCAATGTGCATGAATATGCACTGTCCCTACTCAAATAAAAATATTTACTATTATTATTAGCTATTATTTATAAAGAAAGGGCAGGAAAAGGGTTTCTACACCTGAATGTAATGCTTGAATGGCTACAGGGAGACATGGTCATGGAGTCATGTTCTGCACCATGGTAGCAATCACATCTTTTTCTTGTACATTTCAAACATTTAAGCAGCCTAAGTAGGCCTAGCCATGCTGGCGGCTTACTGTAGCACTTGTTGAAAGGCAGCAGAGTCACTGCAGCGAGTCAGGCTGCGCTCCCAAAAACCCTGAACTCCAGCTGCTCCCTTAAAACTCGAACCTTCAGTGTAAACAAACGTCCTGAAGAAGTGAGCTCTGGCCACAATGAGCTGTCATTGAAGAAATATCGCGCGCAGCCATGCAGCCAGTTTCACAGACTCTGGATCTCTGTCCCGCTGTTTTTGACTAACACGCAGCAGCAGCCAGTAGTTGGGTTGCCATGGAGACCGATTCAGGTGTTTGGGCTCCATTCTCTGCAGGCGCTTTGCACCATGGTCTGATGGCTTCTGGGTCTGTTTGTGCATGTGGAAATGTGTGTGTGTGCATCGATGTGGGAGTGTGTCTGTGTACCCAGAATACCGATGCTGTCTGTGAGCAGAATTATGAAAAACTCTCTCTTCTTCCTCTCCTCTCTTTACCACACCTTCTCTTCTCTCCATCCTATTGTTTCTTTACCTCAACCTTTTCTTTTCTTTTCTTTTCTTTTTTTTCAACTCTCCCCGCTCTCATCAATTTCTCTCCTCCTCTCTCCTCTCCACAGAGAGACAGTCTGAGTGTAGTGGGTCAGACTTGAACAGCCCGGTTTGACCCAGCAGCCCAGTCTTGTCAGGCAGCGCTCTGTGCACCCAGGCTGAAAGACTGATGGGACCGGGGAACAGGAAAGGACAGAGACCGAGAACAAGAATCAAAGACAGAGACGGTATGGGGAAGGAAGAGTAATGGTGAAGACAAAAGTATTGCTGCAGAGGTCTTGAGCTGAGGTGGCTATAATCTGATATCACACACTGGATGAAATTACAGTAAAATTGCCTAAAATCTTACGTAATAGGTCTGAGTTAAGTAGAGAGTCACTCAAAAACAGCCAGCAGTTCGCAGTTAGCTGACACTGGGCGAGTTGACTCTAGCACATCCTCCTCCTCCAACAACTTTCTTTACTTTCTTTATGGTAAATACACATTTCACCTCTTTAACACATTTTTAGAACTGGATTTTACAGGCAGCAATGGTAATTTTTAGGAAGATTGTCACTCTGGTGTAAACTGATGAACTTGAAGATCACAACCATGTCCACTCTATAGTATGTTTGCATTGCATTGATTACTAATCGTTTTCAGTCTAATTACTTTCTATTGACAAATTGTGTGCTGGGTCAACAAATCACATCAATTATGCCATGTAATCATATTCTGTGCATTGAAATTCTTCTAAAATCCATCCTTTGTAATGTTTACACACAAATTATCCTTATAGGCTGCAGCCAACCACAGTTTACACAGGGTAGGGGCGGCGCACACCCTGGACAGGTCGCCACAGACAAACATTTATGCACTACGGGCAATTTAGAGTCGCCAAACCTAGTGTGCATGTTTTTTGGAGATAGCCGGTCAGAGCCAACACAAGGGGAATAATAGGCCTACAAACTCCACCCTGAAAGGAGTTGAACCTTTAACCTTCCTGCTGGGAGAGAAAAGAGTGCTAACCACGCCACCATTCTTCTACCTTAATCCATTTTTAGCAATCCATATGAAATCCATCTAAAAACAACGACAGTCTGAGCTGCTGTCTTTGCCAGACATTCAAATGCAAGTCTATCTCTGAGTGAATTTACACTCTAACATCCACTGGTACGGCCACAATACATTAGACTAATGTCATCAACACATCCAAACTGCATGCAAAGGCAAAAAAAAAAAGTAATCCGTTACTCAGTCTGATTCAGAAAGTTATCTGTTAGAGTCAAAGCCATTTCCACAGCCTTTGCTTTTACTGTGTAGGTGCAGCAAAACAACACAGTATCACCGCATACAGACGCCAACCACCTTATCTCACCCTCACCACCACCACCTTCCACACTGTGTAACCTCACAATTACATAAAGCCAGTGAAATGTCCAGGAGTTTATAGAGGAAGGCACAAATCACATAATGAATAGATAAATAAAAGAGAGACAGCTCTGAACCCATTTGCCTCCCGCTGCAAATAAAGCACTGACTAATAAAATAAAAAATAAAACTCATATGTATCATTACATAAAAGTCTCTGGAGTCAGAGATGCACTTCACAGGTCATAAAAGTACTAAAGGAGCTTTGATACTGTGCTAAGTGTGTGTTGCTACTCCCTGGTTGCCTGCAATTTTTACCCCATGAGTGTGTTTCTGAGGTGTTCTGCAGTCACAGCAAACTGTGCGAGCCACTGAATGAAATATTCACATGATCCCAAGTCAGCATCAGCAGCTTCTCCCATAGAGTCTGAATGAGTGTGTGTGCACAGCGCTGGAGCCGAGCAAGGACTCGCATACAAGATACAGTACAGAGAGTGCACTTTCATCCTTCCAGCACAGTGACAGCAACACAGCGCGCACACACACACACACATACACACACACACACACACACACACACACACACACACACACACACACACACACACACACACACACACACATAGACACACAAAAACTAAACAAATTGATAGTAAGGAGAGCTTACCTTCATTGCGCATCCCTCTGTTGCTCGTCCACTCTGAAACACACGTGCTTTTCAGGGTGTGTGCGAAGACAGTAACACAAAGTGTGCGTCTCTATAGCTTTGGATATCAAATCTGTCTCTTCCCCACACAGGGGAGGAGAGTCTGTCGCTCCCCACAGCCAAAATGTGAATGTGAGTGTGATGGTTTGGTTGTTTGTAAATGCACGTGTATGTGTGTATGTGTGTGTGTGTGCGTGCGTGCGTGTGTGTGTTGGAGAGGGAAAGTACTGCTCCTCCACGCCTCTCCTGCTGTTATGTGAATGAAAACTCCAACAGAGAAGGACACACCTAAATCATGACATATCTATCTATCTATCTATCTATCTATCTATCTATCTATCTATCTATCTATCTATCTATCTATCTATCTATCTATCTATCTATCTATCTATCTATCTATACACTTTTTCTACCAACTCGCCTGCCTCTTCTTATGCTTCCTGTCCTCTCTCCTTTCTTCCCATCTCCTCTCTGTCTCACTTTCCTCCTCTCCTCTCGTCTCACAGTATCATGTGTTTGTCCACCTCCTTCTAACTCTCTGCCTCTCCCTTCCCTCCCTTCCTCCCTCCCTCCCTCCCTCCTTCCTTCCCTCCCTCCCTCGACATCTCCCCACCCTCTCCGTCTAATAGAAAGCTCACATTTCTCTGTTCTCTTACATAGACACATAGAGAGAGGAAGGAAAAAGAAAATAGATAGATGGAACAGCTCTCCTCGTTTTTCACTGTCCATCCATCCACCTGTCTTGCTGATCTCCTCTCAGCTTACTGTGCATTATAGTGCACTCCCCAGTCCTTGCTCTTGCTTAATTAAAGGTAAAGGTAAAGGTACTTTATTTGTCACATACACAGCTTGTACAGTGAGATACTTTCTCTGCATTTAACCCATCCCCGAGGAGCAGTGGGGACCAACTCCAGATCTTGAGCCAGTGCCTTTGGTCAGGGACGCTGACTGGAGGATTAACCTATGTTTAATTAAACTATATATGATTAAAACCAACTATTTTCAGCACTGGTCATATTGTTAAACACAATTAATTGAGATTGTAATATAAATCAAATAAAGTCACGGAGGAAATAACAGGTGAAGATCACAGGTTAACATCTGCAGACAATCAGACTGTTAAAGTATTATACACTCTACATTTACATCCTTGTAAACATGGGGTTGTAAATACTTTGTTTGATCACGTGATGCAGTTGGCCAGCTTGCATCAACCCCGCGCACACACACACACACACACACACGCACACTCACTAATGCATCCTATTTCCTGTCCCTATTTGCAAGAGATGTTACACGGTGCTCGAGGATGAATATCAGTGTGAATGAGTTCAGTGACATCGAGCACAGGTATCACAATCTAATTCTTGAAGGTTGAGTTCACATGGTTTAGTATTCAGCAGCAATATCAGCAGCACATTGAGATGCAGTGCAGCTTCCGTTCAGATGCAGAGTATGGATAGTAAATCTTCTAAAGTCAATCTGCCCTGCAGCTGTGTGCTGCCGACGAGCAGCCAACAGAGGGAGCTGACACACCTCACACGAGCAGAGAAAGGTAGAGAAGAGAGGCAAACAGTTGTCAGACAGGGTCATGGTATCAAGATAATGAGAAGTTTTTGGGTTTAAAATCTGTCGGTGATCAGGAAAAACGCTCAACGTTTCTAAACTAAGAAATGTTAAACAAGAGAATAGTTTACAGTAAGATAGAGGACACAGCGTTTGAGCTTTTCGTTGTTAAATCCCTTGTAAATACTTTGTCTCTGTATCTTTTATGGATCGCTGCCTGCAGCTTTACTACCCTCAAGCTTAGTACGATTTTTTACTGGCAATAGAAAAGCCCATACACAAACATCATTACTGTTCCCTGCCAACTTTCATAAATCACTTGCAAGACTATAGAGATATTTCAACAGTAGGTGACAGAAACATTGTTTTCCAAACTCTGTGTAAATTCTCCCAACAATTTAACACTGGTAGTAAACTGTGAAGCAAAAAAGAGCCAAGTCCTTTAACTCATTGAGTGCCAGCCCTTTTATAAAATGGTCAGTGCCATGTGCCAGCGTTTCGGGGCATTTTGAGTAATATTTTAAGACCAAGAGAATATTTTGTATTATGACTCTGAAAACACAAAATAGCTCAAAGGAAAGAGGAGACTCTCTATTTAACTAGGGAAAAACCATTTGTTTGTACCTTGTTCCATTCTTAATTTATCTTAAGTTGAATAGAGCCTGGTTGCACCAAAAAGACCACTTTTTTTCTAGAAAGCTGAGAAAAATGCATTTTTGTGAAAGAGAGTCTCTCAAGAAAAACAGTGATTTATCAGTTTTAATTTTGGCTTCAGAAACATGCAAGACATCTGAAAATTTCATTTCACATGTTTTTTCATTGTACAAAAAAAAAAAAAAACTAAAATACAACAAGTAGGAGTCCTACTATGCAGAGTGATGCCTGCTCTCCTACTCCTCCTGCAGTTGCTGCCCCCTCACCCTCTCCTAACCCCCTCCTCCCCCCTCCCCTCACCCCCTCTCTGCCCCTCCCCTCTCCTACTTCTCCTCCTGCTGCTGCTTCCCCTCGTCTCTGAAGGAGGGAGGGAGGCGTCATGGCGTCTTCAGCCGCTCTGCTGGACGCGGCCGCGGCAGCGACGCACCGCGCTGATCTCTCGGTTCGTCGTCACGTCGGTTAGACAGCAGCTGGTGAAACTGACTCCGCGATCCGCTTTCGCCTCGGCATTTCGGTGCTGATCATCTAGATCAGTTTACCTTTCCTGCCTCCTCCGATCACTTCATGCTGGAGCTATGCTAATAGCACCGTGGCTAAGCTTCCTCCAGCTCCACGTTACACTTGTTCCAGGCTCTGCCCGTCGTTTTCCTCTAGAAATAGAAACTTTTCCCAACTTTTTTATCTCTGTACCGATCGCACTCGTCTTCTCCTTCCTCTTCACTTCTTGCTCTGATCTACAGTCTTCTTCGTTCTACACATCCCAGAAGCCCCAAAATTACTCACAGTGTGCGCAACAGCGCCCCCATTTACCAGCCGCAGAAAACTGCATTTGACGTATATATACGTCAATGGCACTCAATGAGTTAACTGCTCTGTATCTCTGCAACTACAGTATGGTTCCTTCAAAATGCACCAAAACCTTTTCCTGTTGTTATGAAACCACTGAAATGTTCATCTGTGACACACTGTGTAAGTGTAGCATTAGTAGAAAAGAGTCAGTAGCTGATTGGAATAACAGTAAAGTTATATATATTTGCTGACATTACAGCCATCTAAAGTACTGGATATAACAACTGTTAGCAGCCACATAAAAATCAAATAGGAGGAGATATAGTGCCTCATGTCAATAGTAACCAAAAAATGGACAATTAGACCATCTCAGCTCTACTTAGGCAGATAGAAATAGAAAACAATTTTTATTTTGGGTCGTGCTCGATGTGTACACAACCACAAGAGCATAAATCTCATAAAATCTCACTGTCACTTTACCTAAGATGCCAACACTCTCAGTGCGCAGGGCGAGCACACAAATACCAATGGTGGCTTCATAAACATAACTCTAAACCGTTAGGGCTCTCTGGCTTTTGTCAGTTTACGCAGGCAGTTCATTTTGCACTAATCATAAGCACATAAATATGATTTATCATTATCAATGAGTGTCCTGTTGATCCTAGTCAGGTTCTCCATCCATCCCTATTCATATATTTATTCTCCACAGAATACTTGTTAAATATTTTGGCATATGAAGTTTATCTATCACTTTCTATTCATTTTCTCTTCCCTGCTGCATCATTACCTACATCAGTAGGTGTATTTGTTTTTCGTTATCTCTCTGATGGTCACCTCCAGCAGCGTCTAGTAAGGACATGCAGCGAGTGTCACCTAGCATCAGCATCAGATGTAATGACTTGTTCTCTCCATTAGGTAAAACTGTCATTTTTTCACAGCTTTTCTGAAGGACATAGTTTGTAGACAGACATTTCCACTGACGAATCAGAGCAAACTAAGGGGGTGGGAACATCTCTCACAGCCATAATGGCTGCAGCCTGGGCTGTATTTTACATGTTTTTCTATTCTTTTATATTACTGTAAAGTGTTACTGTTTGTCAAAGATGTAATACTATATATGTCTGAATGTCTCAGTCTGATCTTTTTAAATATCTGTATATGAACTATTGTAGTTAACATATCTTTGATCACTTCTCTGAGGCAGATTAGGCTACTGTAACATTAGATTGTCTGACTGGCTCAGAAGCACTTTACAGTAACCTGCTGTGACTGCCTCTGAAGTCTCTGAATCTCTCTCTGTGAATCTGTGAGTGAGTATGTTTGTTTGCTCCACATCAGATACTGGGTCTTTACAGTAGCAAAGAACTGGCTATAAATAAAAAACACAATAAGTATTCCCATTCCTTGAAAAACTGTCTTCAGACTATCACTCGCTCTACTCACACACCAAGAGAACAAAACTGTGAACAAAAGTGTTTGTATTTGTCACAGATGCCAGCGATGCAGCATCAGCATTCGTCTCTTCCATCCATCTGAAGAAGTTGGAGAGTATTTGTTCTCGTGGTGCACTGCAGAACTTTGAGTTTTTAAGCTGACTTGACAGCGCTCACAACAAAGAACAATGGCGACCTAGAACATGACCCTGTCTTATCCTGACAACTTACTGTGTGGTTCAGGTCGCCTCACAGCCAGTCTTTGGGAATCAGCACCAGCTTTCCTGTGCTGGGCTTCATGAAAGGTCAGACTGCTGCAGTCTCTCTGGTCATTGTCAGCTAACACTGCGTGACCCTTCAACATCCTGCTGTACTCTCTTCTGATGCAAAGTTCACTGAATTGACAGCTTTATAGTTTTTGACATTTTAGGCATATTAAACTGAAGCTGTGAAGCTCCAAAAGAACTTGCAATAAATGTGTGTATCAGGTGTTTTTACACAGTTCCTATGGGATTTACTGTCAGAATGTGACAGCCTGGAAAAGCGTTTGCTCTAAGAAACAACACAAGCCGTTTGATGAGACTTCACTTCTTTGTACAAAGAGAACATCCACCTGCACCAGATGGTGATTTATAACAGGAAGTACTCTAAAATCACTGTGCTGCACAGTCTTAGTGCTGGTAAGGACAAAATACAGACTCTAAGTGGTTAGACAGGATGGATACTCATGTTTCAAAGTTGGCTAAAACTTTTTCATGCTTTCACTTGCTCACATTTCTTTTTTTAACAGACACTATCAAGATTTAAAGAGTCTCAGCTGCCTTTGAATCAGACACAGATGGAAACACGCAGCCTGAGGAAGTGGGCACACATCCGGTCTAATCCATTATCTTAAGTAAACAGAATATTAAACTGACCACATTTAGCCAAAGCAAAGGACATTCACAGGAAATTCACCAACACTTCCACACAACAGAGCTACCATGCAAAGGGGGGCATAAGCTGGAGATCAGATATCCAGTCCTGTGACTGCAACATCTTCCAAGACTTAATATTTGAGATTTTTACATGTATATCTCAAAATCCACATGTTTTTGTTTCCTGTTTCTCTTGTCCAACTTACAGACGAGACAAGGGTTAGAGCAGGAAATGTAAAGACTGCTCCTGGTTTGGTTACATCTGCTCTCTGGTTCAGATTGAAGCCTATACTCTTGTGCTTCATGGTTCATCATACAGGAAGAACTATTTGTCATGAGGAAATGTAGTAGGCTACTTGTTTCAGTGGATGTTTGTCTCACATTTATTAAGCTGTCTGCCATCTGTTTGACATCAATTTATGGTGTAGAGTAACAACACTGTGTCAGAACTAGGAGTGTTTTATCAGCAGGGCACACTGTAAGCAGATGGTAATAATGTTGTGGCGTTGCTTATTTCTGTTTCAGCAGTGTTTGGAGTCGTTTCGGGCGCTCCACGATGACTGCACATCAGCTGATAAATGGCTCCATTGACAGCTGCTGTCAGCACTGCTGGAATGCTTAAAAAACCATTATCCTTTAACATCTGGTGTGATTGCAATTAGATTGCTCCTTCACTCAAAGCATTTTTCTTGGGGTTCAGTTTGTCAGAATGGGGAGTTGCTTTTGCTATTGCTATATAGTGTCAGCAAAACATACAAATAACTAATTTAAAGGAAGATGGTCAAACAATCAGTCCGCATCAAAATGTGTTTCTGTACCCAGCTGTTTAAAATAAGTATGTATTTCACTTTGTGCAGCCTTACTGATTAATCAACTGATGGAATATATCAATGAGTACATTTAAGTACATTGCAGCTACAGTAATTATCCCTCAAGAGCATCATTACAGTCAGCATACAATGAGACCAAATACCCACCACCACCACCCTGATGTTAAAGAAGAGGCCTGGTGGTAACAGCATCAAGTGATAAATAAGAAATGATCCTCACTGGCACATACAAAGATACAGCACTTCAATAGTGTTTGAGCTGCAAGCCAGGGCTTTACTCTTTACTCATGTATCTGCTGTACTGGAAGTTTCTAGGCTATGGCAGTGTACTATGAGCTTACAGTTTTACAAACATGACCAGTGAATTCTTTGCCTGGTAAAGTCACAACAAATAAAAAAGGAAAGGAAAGGAGAAAATTAAATTGGATTATGAAATGCCAACATGAAAGTTTCCTGTTTAATCTCACTTCTGAGTTAAATGCTCAGCATTTGAAGCAACGGGGAGCTTCTTCACAAGAGAAGATCCACATAGATTAGATTATGTGCCTCAGTTAAATCCCTCTGACATTTTGATGACATATGGATTTCACAAGTCAGTCAACACCCCATGATCACACTAATATAACACTTCTTCAACTATAAAACCAACACAGAAACAGAATGCAATAATTTTCAGCTAATTGCCTAATTAGTTTACCTCATGGAAAAGCATAGGTGTGATGCCAGTCAATTTTCATATGTGTGTCTCAGCATGAAGCTGTGAGTGTGTTCTTGAGTGTGTGGATGTGTGTGTGTGTGTGTGTGTGTGTGTGTGTGTGTGTGTGTGTGTGTGTGTGTGTGTGTGTGTGTGTGTGTGTGTGTGTGTGTGTGTGTGTGTGTGTGTGTGTGTGTGTGTGTGTGTGTGTGTGTGTGTGTGTGTGTGTGTGTGTGTGTGTGTGTGTAAAACAGAGAGAGAGAGAGAGAGAGTAGGATAGGTTGGATAGGTGCCACATAGTACAGACTAACATCAAAGGGGGAAAAAAGCGCAGCCAATTAGAGTAAATGAGATGATATTTAAAGCTCACGTATAGAAAACTGACAGCCAGCATGCTTCAAACCGCATGAATCCTGCAGAGACATTTAATTAGTGTTGAAACACACGTCTGCACATGGACAGTGCAACAGTCAGATGTCTGCAAACAGACACACACACAAACTTGTCAGCACTTTCCTCTTACGTATACAGTAGCTCTACAAATGATTTTCACATTAGGCAACAGCTCCCTCTACTGTTATAAAGGTCTAAATAATATAGATCCAATCTCTGCACTTAGAATTATTGTAGTGATTTACAGTGCACTCTACGTACGAGATTTTACTGTATACAGTGGTCTGTCGTAAAAACTTCATGTACTAATCAGAAAGTAAATCATGCAGATGATGTCATATAAATCATAGTTTCACTGTGACAAATCAGCAAATTTATTTAACAACCTTACATTATCTACTTTTTATGTAATTAAGGTTCAGTGGAAGAAAAAAAAAAATCAAATTTTCTCTGGTGTTACACTTCATATATTTAAGGTATCTGTATTCGTAGTATTTCATATTTATGCCACTTTTATACCTATTCCAGTACATTTAAGAGGACATTTAATGCAAGTAAAGCATGATGAATGTATAGCTGCATATTATTTTAGATGTACATGAATTAATCAGCATAGGATCAATCTTTAACAGCATTAAAGGCTAGGAAAAGACTGTCATTGTATTCAACAAATTAAAACTCTCTCTCCCATAAAGTTGGGGCCAAGAAAGAAGGGTCAAAACTGATGCAGGATATTTACTGATATGCAATGTGCATTGTAAATGCAAAGAAACCATTATGCACAATTGTTACTTATTGAGTTTTGGTGATTAGACTTTTTACATGAGTAAAGTTTTGAATACAGGAGTTTTTTTTCACATTGGGGCATTTTAATTCTACCATATTGCCTGATCCTGTTACCTTGCACGAACACCTCATGTGTAAAACATTTACTGCAGATGGAGTTCTCATTGCAGCAAGCACCAAGTTAATGACATTCACAGCTGATTATGTCCAGCTAGCTGCGTAGAGCATGGCAAATTGATGACTGACAAGCAGCATGAGACCCACTGAGAGAAAGTCCACCTATGCCATTGATTTGATGATATGGTGAGATGTGTGTGTGTGTGTGTGTGTGTGTGTGTGTGTGTGTGTGTGTGTGTGTGTGTGTGTGTGTGTGTGTGTGTGTGTGTGTGTGTGTGTGTGTGTGTGTGTGTG
Source organism: Trachurus trachurus (assembly GCF_905171665.1). Classification (NCBI taxonomy): domain Eukaryota; kingdom Metazoa; phylum Chordata; class Actinopteri; order Carangiformes; family Carangidae; genus Trachurus; species Trachurus trachurus. The sequence continues at coordinate 10,302,820 of NC_139906.1, forward strand.
TGTGTGTGTGTGTGTGTGGGACAATTCTCCATTGAATATATCGTCAACTGCTACAACAGCATCACACATTTACTGTAACATGAACACACAGGAATAGTGCTCTAATCAAAGCTAGACGCCTTGGGTTAATTTTCTGCTGTAGTGAAGTAAAGCTGAGTGTGAGCCAAGCTGTCACACAGGGAGCCAAACACTCCAATCACAAATTTAATTGGTAGCCAGAATTGAATACAATGATAGGAGTAGGCTATATGATGGATGATAGTAAACTTCTGCCCAAAGGCAAGGCATCTTCACACACACAGTTCATCACTCAATCTAAATTGTTTTCTGGCCATAAAACTCAGTTTATGCTAAAGGATCTTTGGAAGTTGAGTGAAATCTTCCCTGGTTATAATCACCCCCTGCAGTCACTGAAGTGTGTCCTCTTTCATCTTATTGGCTTCCTTTCTCTGGCTGCCGTCTATCTACCACCACCACACAGTATCCCGTCTAATGGGCATGGGAAAATGCCCTTAATTAACCAATCACACTCTTCTGAGAAAGATATTCAAAATAACAGATAACAAGTCTGTGTGACAAGAGAAAAAGAAGCTGATTTTTTTTTATATCCCAGAGGAAAAGATGACACAGGAGAATCTCACTGAAAGATCTGAGCTGTTATGGGGAAGCAGCTTTATCTCTCGGCGACAGTTGCAGCACCACCTCGAGGTAAGTGTTTCCTACTGGTGAATAAATGTCAACTCATCAATTAAAAAAAGAAAGGAGCACAAAAGTCTGAAAACATCTCCATCTTTGTCAGAAAAAATAGTCTGTGATCTGTGCTGCTTTGAAAGTGGAGACAAAGCCCAAAGTCTTCACCAGATAATGTGAGAGAACAGCAGTACCAACAGAGCTTTGTTCGCCTTGGAGGAAATCTCCACAGAAGACAGCAGCTTTAATGAGGCTCTGGTTTCTTTACAGTCCTTAATCAAAGAGATTTGTAAGGGTTAAAGTGACAACGGGAAGTCTTTTAAGGGCTTTCTGGAGATCAGTTTAACTCCCCTCCAAGATTTTCATGTTTTTGTAAATCTGTTAATGTGTGTAAATCTGCTTTTACTTAAAGTGGAAATTCATATACTGGATAAGTAGCTATGCCAACCTTCAAAGACTCTGCCATACAGTACCATCTATAGAAGTGCTTCATAAACTTTTCTGGCAGCCCTTAACTTTTTCTGGAAGCATAGCCCCCGTCGCCAGCACTTAAACTGATTATTATTATTTGTAAATCAGCAGATATCAATAACTGGAGGACAAGTCACAGCAGGGTTCAAGGAGAATCTTTTTTTCTTCTTTTTTAAAATCACATTATCAATGTGAACAGCCCATTCATTTTCATAAAGCACTGAAGACACAAGGGTTTCCTGTTTCACAGAGCAATCTTGTACTTTATATGAAACATGCTGACCTGAGTCAGATTAGGCTACTGCATTTTAATGAATCTGATTCAAGTTTAGTTGAACTTATGTGTCCAGGGGACCCACCCTAGTTAAGTATCTCTAGGGACCAGGGAGCAATGCTGCAAAACAGGGGATAAGATTGATACATAATCAACATGCTACTAATAATTCATGCTATGGTTCATCCTCAGCAGTGCATGAATCTGTCTTCGTCTCCACCAGAGTGAGATAACAGGTGAAATAAATCTCTTGGACCAGCTTGTCTGGAGGTGACAAAGCCTCAGGGTTTTGTAAAGTTTGACCAGTATTACTACAGACTGGAGTCTGCACATCAGTACAGTCACTGTGAAATTGAAAATGCATTCAGCGTGGGGAGCCAGCTCCACTTTGAGCTGCCAGCCCTTAAAATTCATCTGGGAGGCTGCACCTTCTTTGATCCGGAGTTAGCCTCCCATCCTGCCTGTCAGCTGCTGCCTCATCTACCTCCATCTAAGTCCGTCGTGAGAGCAAAGCACTCTGGATTCAATATAACTGCCGTAATAGAGACATTAATTTGATACCCCGGTGCAATGTGCATCCGAAACCACGCATGTGAAATATTAGCTCTCATTAGTGAACTATAAAGAACAGGACAATGCTAACATACAACAAGTAGCCTTGTAGTATCCATAATACAGCCATTAACCAGATTCCTAAATACTATTTCATCATCCACTTAGATCTTACATTGTTTTGGAAAAGCAAAAACAGAAATGCATCAGTGATCTTTGTGTAATAGGAAGGAGAGGTTAGTGAAAGAAAACCAACACAGTCGGCTAATAATGCCGTGTTACTGTACACATGCGTTGGTGCTCACTCAACTAATAACAGATGCAGACAGACTTAAGACAACTCAGGCATTATAGACACCTGATAGCTTTAATGTAGAAGAAATTGCACCTCTCGAAAGAGTAGGAAACAAAAGACGAGCAGTCGTCACTTCCTGTCATATTTTCGTGAGACGTGAGACAGTCAGATTGGGCTATTTTGGTCCTAAATGTTTGACATTGTTAAATTTTGATTCAGCCTTTCTCTAGGACTGACACAGCCAAACATGTCTGATTAATGACCAAAGTTTGTCTTGCAGTTGTCGACCTTGGCCTTGGGACAGATGCCAACTGCCAAGGGACCTGAACTAAGACTCGTACTTGAACCCACTGGCAGGGCTGTTGGCAGGAATTCTGGGCCCCAAGAAAAAATACTGTAAGTCGGCTCCTGCCCCATCACCATGTTTTTCATATCCTACGTATTATCTTTTTTTTCTAAATTTATTTCAACCACGACAACGATGGCAGTGAGTGATGATAACAGACAATTTGCCTGTCATTCTGATTTAATAGTCCTCCACTATGTCTCATGAAACTTTTGTTTTTCTTGTTTCTAATGTCATACCAGACATGTGACAACACAGTGTAGGTGAGCGCCCTGTATTGAGACAATAAGGGACAGTGCATTTTATTTTTCAATACAGGATCATCTCATATTATACAGGATTGTCCAGTACTATTATCAGTTAAATTCAACATATAAAAATCATGTTTTAGGCAATTACTGTGTTACGTCAGTGCACTCTGAGGGAGGCTGGGGCTGGTGCGAGGCCCATGTTCAAAAAGCCTGCTGATGCTTACGATGACAGGTTACAGCACATCTATATGGCAAAAATGATGCTTTCAGAGTGTTCAGACAGATAGGGTTTGAAGGATTTCCTGAGACTTACAACTGACTCAGAGTTTGACAAGTTGTTGCTGAACTCGTGACTTGAATCACGCTACTTTGACAGCAGAGCTCAAGGCGCCTGGAGCACTTTGTATCCAACTTCTTATCTCATTCTCCTTGTAGCCTACTACTTACTCCCCATTAATCATCAGTGTTAGCAGTCTAACACTTACACTTTAAATCTACCATCTGTCTGAGCCACATCTGATCAGGAAAACTCTGTCAGAGACTTTTCATGACTAGAATTAGAAATCTAATGGCTCGCAGACGAGTCCAGAAGTCTGATTTACCACACTGCAGATGTTGCCAAATACATCCTAGATTCACACTTTATGAAAAATATTACAGTGTGTGTGTGTGCATGTGTGTGTGTCAGTGCATTTAGCTCAGTTTGGTGTTGAGTTAAACTGCAAAAAATCCTTGTCTGTCAAGCCATTGCAGAAGGCTTGTCTGAAACATAGCTTGTCTGTCTGTGTGGCCTAGTGCCCGCAGGAAACCCACTTACTGTACGTGTGCATTTAAGTGCCTGTGTGCATTTTACTGTATGTGTATGTGTGTACGTGTTGGTCTGCAGAAAGGGGACAGGCTGATTCATCATCATCCTAGTTGGTTATGCAGACAGGCATGGAAAGCAGCTCTCTGGACGTGGCACTGTTCCCCTCCAGCATCAAATATTCAGCGCACACCTTTTCTATTCCGTTGCCCGACATTAAATCTCTACACCTTCGCCCTCTGTAGAATGCTGATATTGTTTACCTGCTAACAGAGAGTGTGCCGAGGACCTTATAACTCCTCTGTAATAGCAAACAAAAGTGACTGTTAAGTGGCACAAAGACATGAAAGAGAGGTAGAGTGTTACTGTAACAGGGTAAAATAAGAAACAGCTTGTTCCTCCTCCAGCAATAAGAGGAGAGCTCCCACAACATGCAACATTTAGAGACTTACAGTGCACAGTATGTCTCCTTCAAACAAAGCTCTCCTGAAGTTCCTCAACACAGTCTTTAGTCATATTTGAGTGCCAACACCCTGATGCTATGCCACCACTGTGATACCAGTGTTACTCTGATCATTCATCCAGACATTTTTAGCGTAATATAATGTTCTCATTCCCTGTAAAAACAACATGCACAGAGACGGCATGCTACAATGCATAGCCAAATGTCATGAAAGTATATTTTGGCTAATATAACTGAACCTCTATAACACATTCGGTGGCTTTGTCATTCCATTTGATCCTATTGCACAATAAGGCTCTCCAATTTAGTCACAGACACATTTGCATCTCTTTAATATGAATGATTTTGGGGCCTGATACTTCAGTTCCCCACTTGTCTCAGCACTTCAACCTCCTTCCATCTGTCTCTCAGACCTCAGCTCCAGCATCCACAACTTACATGTTCCAGTTTGTCCCTCCTACGAAGCCAGACGCTGGCCGAGTAGTCCTGCTGCTGCACCGCCGTTATTATGGAACTTGCTGGTGGACCAGAGAGCGGCGCGCCGAACCCTAACCCCTGACCCCTCAGGTCCTGGCCACCCATTAGACCACGGGTCCCTCGGAGCTCCATATGGCTAGATAGTTGGGTGGATGGTGCCGTTTCAGTTTTATTAAAAAATGAAAAAGTGAAAAATTAACCTGTTAATCTCCTGATAGTTGCTGAAGAAAACTCCTCCTTTTTTGGATGCATCATGCACATTTCGCTTGACTGCCTCTTTGAATTCCTTTGTAAACGGTAAAAAAAACAAAACATACTCTCATATTATCATCCTGCAAAGGGTGGTATTTGCAGCAGCTTTCTGTGAGCATTCAGCCCCAGTGACTTGTCCTCTCAGGGGATGTTTGAGAATACAGAAGATAAATATCACAAGCTTTCAGCATTAGCCGTGTCTTAAATGGACAGAATCTGAGCTAGGAGATTTACACTCCTCAAATGCCTCACCAAATAGCTTTCATTATCATCATACCCCTGTCTTCATATAGTAGAGGCATCTCTGTCTTCACCAGTGTAGGCAAATGTCCACAGGCTGTCAGAAATCCTGCTCCAACGTGGCTCCAGAAAGCTGCGCTTCAGCCTCTCAAGGTAGCTAATCACAGACCTGTTAGGTTCAGGTCTCAGCGGACCAGGGACTCCGACGACTCTGCTCAGGACTTCCACCGATTCAGGCATCCCCCGGTGTGAGAGCGTGTGTGTGTGTGTGAGGAAGAGGAAGAGGAGGAGAGAAGAGAAGGGAGGGGTGGAGAAACTCAAAGAAAGAGGTAGAAAAAGAGAGAGGGTGACTGACAGAGAGAGTTGTGGTGATGCTGATGCAGCGTCACAGAGGAAGGAAAGACCCTCCTGTGAAACACCCAGTGCCTCCGGTCGACACAGTAAATGGACACGTTCGTTTCTGCGTCTCTTCATAACGCCTCACTTCACATTGTCACTCTTTTTCTCATTAACATTCCTGCTTGCAGCCCCTCAACTCCTCTTTTAGGGCATTTATTACAGACTTCCCTCTCACTACAGCACATATTTCTGCCTCTACACGTTAACAACTCTTTCTACACACTACTACACACACTTTGCCAGCCATATGCAAAGTGGTTTTGTCTCTTTTGTTCTCCGTTTATTTCCACCAATCCCAACTCAATACTGATAAAGTTTTACCCTTTCTCGTTCAATCAGCAGCGGTCCTCTGTCCTTTGACTCTGTGAACAGGCAGCTATATCTGGCTACACATATGCACCTCTGACTGCACACACAGACAGACACACACCTTGGCACATCACAGCAGAGTGGTGCAGTGAGGCTGCAGTACCTCTCTTCCCTTACCTTGGCTTGCCTCAGTGTGCCAGAGAAGCAACAGAGCTTAAAAAACTTTAATTGGCTCATAGCTGGCATCCAGGCAAGCCTATATACACCACACACACACACACACACACACACACACACACGCTTGCGCGCACACACACACACCATCTAAATGTTGAAATCATTAGTGGCAAACAGCAAGTGCACCTTGACTCTTTGAAATGGAAACAATCCATTTTAATTGCACACCTTCGTTCCCAGCTCCTGCTGCTAAATGCTGACTCTCATAGATTAAAGGAATACACACAAAAAGAGAAGAAGGAAAATGCGATGCCAATTCAGAAATTACGGTTCATCAACAATGGAAATAATATGTTCTTATGCTCTTTAGTTTTCATTGCTTTGGTTGCCAGCGTGATTACCAGGAAATGTATTATTTTGCAGTTTATGTGTTTGGAAATGAAACACGCAGCAGGAGCATCATACTGTTATGATTCACTGACTGAAATGGACCACTGTAACTCTTTAAGGATAAAGCCAAGGCCTTGAGTTTGCATTATAAATGATCCTGAGCTACAGTTTGTGAATTCTCTTGTAGACCAATTTGACCACAGTCAATACAATTTGACCTTCTCTTGTTGCTGCGGGCTGGAAAAGTCTCTCCGACCACACACAGGAAGTAAATGTTATTTAACTTGTCTGTCTGTTCAGTGAGACAAAGAGTCCATACTTCAATCAATGCAGTGCTTGTTCTCATTCCTTCGAGTGGCAGATTATTTTTCTTTGGTGACACTCTATTCCATCTCAACAGCGCCGCTGAGTCATGCACATTCATGATTAAAGCTTACATCGCAAAAAATAAAATGTGCCCCCAAACTCCCGTTCCCTCTGATTCAGTCCTGTTGTATTCCAATCACATTTCTCTCTGCTAGCAGGGTGTACTGTATCAGTAGCCATCAGTGGAAACGCCAGCTGAATACTGAACGCCGAGGTTAATGAGGCAACTAGGCTGAACATGAGCCAAGTCCGTCCAGAAAAACATAAAGCCGGGAGGTTCAGACCATGGGAAAAAAAAGCAACATTTTGTGCCAGACATCAAAAAATGTGAAAAGCTTTCAATGATCCCAATTAATAGGTCCAACCATATCACAAAACATGACATATGCACTGCACTACATGTCAACATATAGGCATAGTGCAGTGCAGCACAGTGGAGAAAGTACATTTATCACAAAGGGATAATAAATCTATAACAACACAACAGAACATCCAACACGTTGCAGCGCAGCCAAACGCAGCAGAGCAGAGCAGAGCGCAGCCCCAAAGCCAAGAGCACACACAACATCTCCGACTCAGAGCACAGGTTATGAAACAATAATTCACTACTTTTGACTCACGGGGCAGCAAGGAGCAATTTGTTTACACACGCATACTTTCACACCAAGATATGACATGCTTCGTGCCAATTTTTAATGTTTTTTCAGAGGCTTGGAAATACAAAAAACACTTGAGCATTTTGCAAGCAGCCTATCTAACTTTTTCTGTGAAGCTGCTGAAGCTGAAATGTGCTTATCACTGAGATTCATGTTGTTCCCAAGGTTACTAAAGCCCATGTCACTCCTATTTCAAGTAAATCCACGCTGGGATAAATGCACCTTGTGACTTTTCTGTTTATAAGATAACTCATTTTTAAAGGACAATGATACTGGCTGTACCCACTGCACTGACTATAAAGTACATTTTGAAGTGCTCCTCAAAGCCTGCTGCTAAATAGACTGCATACTTTTATGTCCTGGAGCTGCATGGGGCTTTCTTTTCTCTCTATTTGAATCATAATAACTGTGCATACACAAACAACCCTTACATTTACTGTTTGGCATATTAATACAAACTGCTGCCATTATGTAAGAAGGAAAACTCAGCTTGGATCATTAAATAATAGATGAAGCTTTAGTTGCAAAGCTTTAAAAGAATATAAACACATTTGTATTTACTTAAAAGCCTATTTCAACTTTTATAACATTATCACAGATTATCCTTCTTTTCAATTCAATATGACAGTACAAACATATGCAGTGCCTGTCCCTGGAATACACAAGCACAAAGTACATCACTATAATGACTGTACCATAAGCTTCAATGACCTTTCCTTTACAGTGGTGTCCAAAGATTAGTCAGCCAAATATGCCTCAGCCAAAATCAATACCCACTCCTCTAAACCATCAACAGCGCTGAAGTTCAAAGACATCTTACCTCCATCACTCCCTCTGGTTCTGCAGACCAGTGCTCAGCCTCATGGAAGAGAAGTATGAAAACTGTTCACTCGCGGTGTGAAGAGAGCGTTAAATACTGTGGTCCATATCAGGTCGGGCCTGCGATAACCCTGAATAAGGAAAGGTTAATGGACTCTCTGTCTTGCCAAGTATAAGGATTAAATACTTTTCAGGCCCTTGAGAGTAACAAAGTCCTGCAGAAGAAACCACCATATTCTGTCTGAAGAGTAATCATTTGTTATGGCAAGATTAATCTTTTAAAATTAATCCGAGGCAGAGACCTTTACATATTGTACAGTCTTCCTTCCTCTCTGTGTGATAGCAATCACTCGCTTGTTCTCTGCTAAGTCTCTTATACTTCCCCTCTCCATCTTTCTCAATGTCTCTCTCTCTCATCCTCCGAGCTGTGACTCCAAGCTCCAAAATTCAGTCTCACTTTGACAGTGAGTCACACTTGTGACCAGTCATCCAGGCAGCCAGTGTTTGCTGAGGGAAAGTGACACATTAAGGCACACAGCATTTTATATGCAACTCAGGCCGTGTAATCATTAAATTTGTCTTATAATTCAGGGGCGAAGGGGGCGTTTTGTGACTGTTTAATCTGAACAATCTTTCCTCCCTCTTCAGGCTGAGTTGATGGAACGATGGTGACAAAATGTGGCAGATTAAACACCTCTGATATCTCTGCTTCCAATGCACATTATCCTTCTGCCCCCTATCACAATGTCTCTCACTCCTCTTTTCTCTCTCAGTGTCTCGTCATCTGTGCTCATGCATTGCAGACACTCAGGCTGCACAGTCTACACACAGTAGCCTAAGTCCAAGGTAATTAGACAGGGTGCTCCCAGTCAGCTGGGGGTGGCAATATGGAGGTTTGCATAAACAACCATGCAGATGTACTATTTGCAATGAGATACTAATGAAGTATAGGCAAAATATTGCAACATACTGTATTGCTAGACAGGAGACATGTTGCAATATGCTGCAAATACTGACAGCTTCAAAACATGTGGAGGCTTATGCAGAGCCTGTGTAAGGCTACCCAGCATAATATTGTAACAGCATCATAGTATCTAGTAGCCTACAATTGTTCACACTACACCAATAAACTGGCATTTGGGGTTACAGGAGCCTCAACATGAGAAAAGATGTGAACATTAAGAAATTGTCTGCTGATTAAATCAGTGTGAAGCTACAAAAAAAACCCAAGACATAGGCAACACAGTATAGAGAAGGCTGCATCTTCACATAGCCTATCATTTTGTACAATTTTGCATGTTAGTTTTGAAGATCATAACACTATGCAGCGTTTTTGAGGAGCCAGTAGAGGGCAGAAAGATTAAACCTCAACTAAATCAGCGGAAGAAGAAGAAGAAGAGGTGGAATCAATACAGCAGTGAAACCTCGAGTGAAACTATGGCAGATGACAAGGTCGGTCCTTAATTTTTTTAATCTACATTTGCACTATTGTTTATTAACGTACCTCTGCTGTGTCACTCCTGCTCCTCCTCGGTTACAGAGCCGTGAACGTGTCGTTTCACGTTAGCATGAATCTCCCTCAGCTGTCCTAGCTTGTGGTGTTAGCTTAACTTACTGTACTTGCTGCTCGGTAGGTGGCTAATTACTTTCCGTACAGGACTGTAAAGTAACACAGGATTAATTGCGGGTCGTTTAATGAACAAGACACCGCCTAGCTGTTTAAGTAGATGTTAAAATAAGGACTGTAGCTATTGGCTAACCTGCTAACTGCTAACCTAAGGCTACAGTAAGTTAGCTGGGTTCACAGTGGGAGCTAAGTTAGTTCAAGTAGAAAAGTTTGAAAGGTCTGTAAATACTCAGAGAAACAAAATGAAAGGACCATATGAAAACCTTTATTTCATGTGCTATACAAGCACTCAACTCAACTTCATTAGTTTGTCTGTTTTTATTCTATTTGTTTATATTAGTATTATTATTAGTATTATGTTAACCTATTGCTGCTGCTATTTGTTATTTCTTGTCCACTTTTATGGGTTGTCTGTGTGTACTGTAATCTTATGTGGGGAAGCCAAAGCCAAATTTCCACATAGGTGGACAATAAAGTTAAAGTTAACTTAAAAGTCTGTGGGCGTTCAGAGAAACAGTTTGAAAATGAAAATGAAACATGACCTTCAGTAATAAATGTGATTGCTATCTCAGATATTGTAACATTTCCATGTAGATAGGCTAGTTGTTAAACACTAGTAACCCAACTTAAAAAATAGCAGTGGTTCTTGTACTGTATGTGCAAGGTGATCATAAACCTTGGGTTTTAGGAAAGCACCACTAACGTGTTGTTGTTTGTTTATTTGTGTGGTAATGTAGAATCCCCTGGGGCAGCTCAAAGACCTGGTGGAGCTGAAGGACCAGCTGGAGGACATCCAGAGACGAGTGGAGGATGAGATACAGGCTGGTGTTCCTCCAGTGAGTCTCACACACAGCCAACGACTGACGTGCTCATGTTAACTCTGCCTTGAATTGTGTTCACATGTCAGGCAGCTCGAAAAACATGAAAACTGTCATGGATATACAGTAAAGTACTTGATCTAAAGACGGTTAAGAAGCAGGAAGACGCCCCACGACGAGTCAGTTTCCTGTATCTGTGTCACGTTGGGTTCTCCACTACTCCGCTCCTTCAGGAGACCAGCAGCTGGTCTCGAGTCTGTTGACTCCAATGGGAGAAGTGAACGTGAGCACAGATTATGGTCGATTCTTTCGCCCCATAGTCACTGAAGTAAATATTGGACTAATCTTTCACAAGCCACATACACTGTCCGTCTGAAAAAAAGGTCACCTCCTGGATTTTACAAAGCTAATTCTAATAGCCTCATAAGTACTGCGTGGATGATTATGTTTTAGCTGGCAACAACTGATGGAGTCTCATTTCTTAAACAACCATGTTGGAAGATGCATCCTGTGGTTGTGGAAAAGATGTTAATCTGTTTTAAAAGGGTCAAATTATTGGCATCAAGCAAATAAAAGAAAAAAGGAGATTGCTGAGACTACTAAAATTGGGTTAGGAACTGTCCAACGCATAATTAAAAACTAGTAGGATAATGGAGAACCATCATCTTCAAAGAAGAAATGTGGTCCAATGTGACCACAGAGTCCAGACCTGAACCCCACTGAGAATCTTTAAAAAAATAATGCAACACTGGATGAGAAATAAATGCTGTGACATTGCAGAAGCTTATCGAAACGATGCCACAGCAAATGCGCACCGTAATCAAAGCTAAAGGCGGTCCGACGAAATGTTATGTGTGTGACTTTTTTTTGGACGGGCAGTGTATATTCTGAACATTTAGATGGACAAATCACGAGAAAATGAACTTTGTTCGAGACCTGTCTGTGTCTCTACAACACACTCTTGTGAGATTTGGCACAGATCTCTTAGGCAATGTCAACTCGTTCACGCTAACTAATTTTCCCAATGGTAAATATGACTGTTAGCTGTGTAAATATTAGATGTTATCATAAGAAAATATATGTAAATACCTCACTGTCCTGCACTGACAAGTTTTATAAATCCACATTCCACACACATGTTCACAACACAAGTTGGCGACACAGGTGACCACGCCCACTTAGGAGACAGGAAGTGAACCATTTCATATCATTGACACAGCTTGTATTGAGCCATCTTGTCATAGTAGAGTATCTTTGCTTGATCTGATCTCTCCTCTCGTCTTTCTTCCCCAGGGAGGCAGTCTGCTTGCTTCTCCTTTCCTGAAGGGTTTTCTGGCTGGGTACATCGTTGCCAGGCTACGCTCTTCAGCATTACTGGGTGTCGCCGTAGGAACGTGTACAGGAATCTATGCAGCACAAAATTACGCTGTTCCCAACATTGAAAGCACCGTCAAAGACTACATTAACAACCTGAGAGGAGGACGCAAATGAGACGACGGAAGGAAAACTAAGAAGACAGAAGGGAGGAGATGGGTATTTCAATAGTTCAAATATTAGAGTTAATTTCACTCTTCCACATTAATAAGTAAATAGGAAAATTCTACTGTGGCAAGCAGATTTATAGTAAGATAAAATATTTTCTTCATCAGAAACTGTGCATCATGAATATGGAAAGGGAGAGACGAAAGAAATACTTATATTGACTGACCCTGTATCTCTTCCCTAAGTGATCACTGACTTAAATTTAGACAAACTGTTACCTTTGAAAAAAAAACATACAGTAGTTGCTATCATTGATTTCTGATCCCAACCCTGTCCTGCCTGAAACTATAATATGTGCTTTTCAAAGATTGTTTACGTCTGTTGGCTCTTTTCACCTCCTAAAGGAGCAACACTTGAAGGAAGCACCACACATCTTATTTACTATTTTAACAGATAGGAGTGTTGAGCTTCTTCCACAGTAATTTCTTTATTAGGTGCTTTAGAGGGATTCCCCTTTCCGTATCCAAAGCACATGAAGAATGTGGTCTGTCATCATGTCTTTTGCTGCCTAGTGGTCAGAAATCGGTGATAGCAGCCTTAACTAATTTGCACTTGTAATGTATGCTCAGGGGATGATGGAGCATGTAAAAAAAAAAAAAAAAATCGTAGCACATCACATCATGCTCCTCTTTAAAAACCTGCCACGGTTGGTGTTCGTATTATAAATGTTGGCAGGTGTCAGAGCAAAGTCTGTGGTGTCACGTGAGGTGTCTGTAGAGGTTCATAAAAACTCACTTACACTAGAGACTTTCAATTTTTTCATTCTAAATGACTCCTTGACTGACACACTCCTTTCATACTCAAGGAAAAAAATATATATATCCAAAAAATGTAGTAGTTCTCTTTATTTTACCTCATTGCTAAAAAAAAAAAAAACACAATACATTTCAGTCTGAAAAAGCTGGAGAACAGCAGTTGGCAAGTTGGGTGAAAATGTGCACCAAAGTTGGATTTTTGTGCAAAGATGTAGTTCAAAATGTGCTTGGGAGTATAGTATATAGTATTTTATGTAAAATGTATATTAAGAGTGCCTACTCTGGTCTGGACTTGATATCATCTCATGCCATATGTGCAATAGCCTTCTCCTGATGGGATATGGGCTGCCTCTTTCATATGCTGGAAACTAGTCGATCTTTTGCACTTGTTTGAATTTGAGGGTTTAAAACTGTTCTTTTTGTCTTCCAGAAATCAAGTGATTTAGATTTTTGTCCCCAAAATGTCAAACGTAAATCAGTGATAAAGTGACATTTGTGCTTATTTATGAGGTATCTGCATCATGAGCAGCAAGAGAGTTTAACTGTAAGATTAAGTCAATATTATGTCCTCAAATAATAATGTTGCTGCAAGACAACTGTCTGAAAAGGTTGTATAAGAAAACTAAGTGAACAGTAGCATATTCAACAACACAGCTGACGTGCAATAAAGCAATGTCATTTTTCGAAATGACAAGCATTACAGTTGATGGAAAGATACCAAAATAAAACTGAAATTGAAATTATTCCCTCCCATACTGTCATTGTTAGCACCATGTCTGTCAATATCATGCCAATTGGCTAAGCACTTTTATTTGTCAACAGTTAACTTGCACCAGAAAACAGTTTTTTATACATTGTATTTTGTAGCTTTCAGAAGGGTTTGTTCATTTTTGTAACACGCCCCTTTCAACAAGATTAAAGAAATCAGAGTTTTGATGTTTGAGAGAACATAACATGATCATATAGTACCCAAAATAAAGTTTCTATAGGGGTGTATTCATATGTGCCTCTGAAAACACTCAAGATATATGTAAATGCAATGTAAAAAAAAAAAAAAAAAAGAGTACTGCACTAAGGTTCTCACGTAACATAAACATTTGTGTCCCATGTACTGTATTGCTGCTGTTGAAGTTAATGCACACTTGGACTTGTGGGAAGTATTAGCAAAAAAAAAGCCATAAAAGAGAATCATATATAAGTTAAATTTGTTCTTACTTTGACTAGGAAGTGTATATTATACACATACTGTGTGTTTGATAACTGGAAACCAGAAACAACTTGTGCCTATTTACAACTGTTGTGTTGCTGTCCTTATGTTGCATGCTCTTAGTTCTTTAATTTTGTGTCTTTCATTATGTGTTTGCATGTTTATCTTGTTATTTAAGCGGTACCTTTTCTTTAAACACCTTTATTCTGTGGAGTATAGAACATGACGAGTGAGTTGATGGTGTTTTCATTTGCTCGTCAGTCTGTCTAATTGTCATCAGTTTTTACTCCTGCACATCAGAGCAGAAGTTTATAACTTCCATTGTGACTTTGTAAGAGAAAACAACTGAAACTGTCTTTATTATTTTTGGTTTATTTGGGACGTTCCAATAAAAGGGGAAAATACAGTTAAATACCTGTCTCGTTTGTTCCTAATAGTTCCCAAATATGTGAAGCAAGAACACGCTATTCTGAAATCCTTAACTTTTATTAGCCATTTAAAAAGAAAAAACAAAAGATGTAAATTAATCACTAGTAAAGGGTCACACCTGTCTATATCATATTGATTGCAGATAATAAGATGATAGTAAGCAAACTTATCAGGAAATATTATCATGATTATAAATTGAGGAAGTTGCATCGTCATGATAAGAAGGAGCTGGTTGCTGGTGTCTGGGGTAGATTCCGTCAGCTTCAGTTTTCCAAGAGAAAGAAACAGAAATTGTTTATTAAAAAAACAGAAAAAACAATGGAAAGTTATTTCCCTTTCCAAAATAAGTACTGAAACCACTGGGCTGAAATAAACTGAACTGAAACTACACCAGAGGCATCATCACACGCACATACATATTGTTGACAAATATTTTTATACGGTATCAATGTAGTATACGTACAGTAGTGAATCAAAGGAAGACTATACTCACCACACTATGCCTGGGCAATATCATCCAGACCCAGCATGGTGTTCATGCGAGCTACAAAGACAGAATAACATCACATCTTAGATTCTGGGCTCCAACATTATCGGTTCTTTCAGCTCTTGTTATCTGCTTTCAGACACAGTATTCTCGCTGCTTCCATTTCGCGTGAACATTTCTCATTTAATTCTGATCATTTAAAAACAGTCACACAACATTCATCAGTTAGACTTACAGATGTCTCTTTAATCTTGACACTGTCCTGCATTGCATCAGAGTTTTTAATCAAATCAATTCAAATTTACAAATATACAAAAGAACTAGGACGGCCACAGCCACACCAATGAGAAATGCATTAAGAGTCGTGGCGATTGATGTTTCTTTGAATTGCATCAAAGCTAATGAGAAACACTGAAATATCAGAAATGTTTTGGACATCTCACAGATCCTCAAACAAGCAGGACTGAAAATTTGAAGAAGGTTATATGGATAACCTCAAACATAACAACACCAATACATTTATATGCTACTGTGTACTACTTTAGCAAAGCTGTAAGTCTATGTGGAACTTGAGGACTTCTGTTTGTGCCGCAGTGAAATCCACTGCATTTTCCATAAAATCAATGATTTACTGAAACCTGAGAGCTTTTTGTTTGAAACTACTGATTCAAACACTGGTTGAACTATGTGGCTTATATTCTCAGTCTGGCTTTTGTTGAAAGTTATCTTGTCTCACCAGCTGGCCTGGCTCCACCGCATCTGACCGGTCCAGAGCTCATGGATCCAGGGACTTGTTCCCCGCTGGATGGGTTCACACACCAGCAATGGTTCATGAAGCACTGCTGGGCCTTGTAGAGGCCGCGCTCATCACAGACGGGGAGGAAACCTGGCACCTGCACAGGCTTCACACCAGCAGCCTCCTGCTGGCATGGAGTGCCCTGCAGAGGGACTGAGAGCAGAGAGGAGTTACATCATATCTGTCTTACAGAAAACACAAGACTACTATCTTAGATATGAGTGGAGGGAGAGGGGTGTGTGATTGTAATCATATGTAGATAGAGAAGATTCATAGATCAAGATGACTATTTAATTTGCTATATACTATGTATGTGTAGATGAATACAGTAATAGACATACTCAGTTTGCCAGTGGAGGACTCCTGCAAGACAATCAGTGAAATAGATCATTATGGTAACCTGTATTATTTATATCAATGTCAGGAAATCTGGTCTTGATCTATTTTATCCACCTCATCTTCAGGATCGTAGGTCAGCTTGGTCAGGGCGTTCATGGGCATGTGCATCCGCACTGGCACAGACACTACAGGCAAAAAGAGAAGTGTGTGTGTGTCAGAGGCTGAGAACCAAAGGAAACAGGTCCTACCAACTTACACCTTACGGTGCTACGGGATTGTTTGGGACACATATTGTGTTTAAATATTATTATTAATTTACAGTGAGATTACAGTTTTCTATTTATTCTTGCAACCTTGGCTCCCATCAATTAGATTTCAGCTTTTGAAAGAACAGAAACTAAAGAATGCAACCTGCTGACCAGGTTTTTGACAGATAAAGCTAATGCGTCATCAGACATTATACTACATATACATATATACTACACTATAAACACCGCAACAGTTGCAGTTTTTCCCGTCTTTTATCCAAACTGAATTCGGCCTTCTCACCAGATCTTCCCTTCGTCAGTTCGGCCTGCATGTTGTTGTTCTGCTCCTCCAGGGATTTGATGTCGCTCTTCTGGCTGAGGAGGAAGTAGGCGGTCATCACCTGCCCCACGATCAGGATACAGGCCAACAGGGTCAGACCGGCCACCTTGTAGGCCCGGCTGGGACGGCCTCTGGGAAACGAGACAAGAAAGAAGGGTTATTGGAGGAAAATGACACACTTACATTATAGAAACTGAATTACGTAAAAAAAACAAATAGGGGAAATATGAGGAATATCTTTTAATATGTAGGAACCTTGTTATGAACAATTGTTTCTACTGTATTTTCCCTGTTCACGCATCACTGAGTGGGTGACCTGCTCTAATATCGTTCTTGATAAATGATCTGCCACTGAGGAGGAGGTCACTGAGACCAAAGCCTTAGGCCGGAAAAAAGAGGTGGAGCAGACGATGAGGCCACAGAGGAGAAAATTGAGTATGAGGAATATGACTGAGGCCGATGCTCCTTTGAAACAGGAACCTGACTGAAGGTGGGAGTGTGCGTCACGCTGATTGAATGATGAAATCGTTTGTTGCCAAGCAGACACCTAAGTGAAAGTTTAGGAATTGTGCATCTTTTTTTGTGCCCTTTTTGACTTCCCTTTTTGACTTCTTTAGAAAATGCACTGATTGAAATGACGTGTCCCCTTTTGCTTTTTAACATCAAATAACTGAAATATCCAGCCAATTGATGCAAAACGTATTAAACAAAATCCTGTTTTCCAATGGAACAGTAACGAAAACAAGACATAGCCAACACACTTTAGTGTTATTTAGTTAATTACAACCCTTTAAAAGGCTATTTACAATTTTTATTTCCTAATTAACAACTTGATGTAGCCTTTACTTAATATTAGTGTGGTTTAGGCTACTGTTTTCCTTTGAAAGTCCTTTGGCTTCCATTATTTTTCATTTTGTCACAGATCCATTACTGTTGTTGTAGCTAGACGGATCAAATAAATCTCAGCTATTGATCTACTTCCTTTTAGAGAGTCTGTTGATTTTCATTGAGGTAAATGGAAATCAATTGTTTCACTGTCGTTATAAAAATACACAGTATTAGTCAAAAGTTTGATCAAACCCTTTTGGACAAATGGATTAAAATGTGATTTAAAACATGGACATTCACTGTAAAATTACTTTGGCAAGTGAAAAAAGAAAACACAGGAAACTCCCTTTTTCACGCATACACACACTATATCTTTGTCAGAACTTTTAACAATATCCAAGATGTACATTAGAGACTATTTTATAGAATTAATTTACAGTAAATGTGTTTGTGCTTAACATTTAAAACACTGTGGGCATCAGGTTTTTGTATCTCACATATCAAGACATTAATTAAGCAGCAAACACAACTCTTACCCCTCTGGTGCTGCCGCACTGGGAGCTCTAAGAAGAGGCTGAGCTGGGTTTTCTGGGTCAGACATGTTCACACAAACCTGTAAACACAAACATACACAAACAGAAAATTGCTTTTACCATAGGGAATGAATGTTAAAACACTTAACTACACACACCATGTAGGCTACTTACACACACAGACACACAACACACAAACACCCACAGAATTAATACCTTTTTTCAGTTGCGTATCCAAGCGGTTTCACAAAATTGAATGGCAGATCTGACTGATGTTTTACCTTAACTATGGCTGGACAGACAGAGGGAACCGAAATCAATGGGAGTGGAAAACCCCACACTAAGGACCAAAGTATGCACTGGCTGCTCCAGACTGAATTTCTGATTGGTTGCTTAGGCTGACACGTCATCTGTTGCCAGGGGCAGGGTATAAAGCTTGTAATCCAAAATCACTTTATGAGACATTTTTAACCCCTTTTAATTTCACATTATTTGAAAATGTCTGTAATTAATTAAATAAATATTCATTAACATAACATATGCAATAATTGCAAGCAAAAGTGACATGACATTTATGAAAATGCTAAATATTGAAACACTGACTACTGTATGTGTGCAACTTATTTATTTGATATGGCACATTGGTATTGCTATTGATGTTTTTGTATTAGCATTATTGTCTTTTTGCTGTCATGTACTTTAAAGTACAGTTGTTCTTTCTGGGTTTCTGGACTTTATTACTTCTGTGGTGAAATCCCTGGGGGCCCTCATTACAGCCCCTTATCCAGTTTTTTGTCTTACAATCACAAGAACACATCAACAATTACATAGCTGTTATGTTTTCATCATGAATGTGCCAAAGGGATGATACAGAATAAATGAATTTATTTTCCATGTCTGTTCACATAGACACACTCAAACATGTCTCCTGTTTTGTTTAGACTTCCTCTATGACCACGATGTCCTGCTCCCTCTACAGTATGTATCCGATTCTTAGAAATGAATCTATGTAAATTTTACACATGTACTTGTAGACTCAACTGGACTGCTGTCAGTGTTGCTTCTCACATTTGAGATATTTGGACATTGTTCGGGTTCAGGATATCTTGCAGAAGCTACTACCCTCGTTCTTACAATATGGACATACACAACAATGTGCAATAAAATTACTGAGCTAATGCAAATAGTTTGGTTTAATATTTGGTCACCTTTAAGGTGAAGGGCAGGTCAAATGATCTTACAATAAACGGAAAAACAAAACAAAACTGCAGCTTGAAAGTCTGACATTTGAAAGGCAGTAGCTGCAAAAGGAAGTGAGAGTTCAGTGGGATCTAAAGGGGACTTTGGTGAGACTGATTAACAGGAACAGTAGGTCAAAAAAGTTTGAATCATACAGTAGATAAGGATAAACTGAGCTTTTAAGTTTTCCCCACTTTCTTGTGTGAGTGAGATAATTTACATATGGACATTGATATGTCAATATAGCTAGCCCACTTGATTCCATTGTGTATTGGTAAGGGGCCCAAACATTAACCTGTCATCTGGATAGGAGGAAGTATAAGAAAAGGAAGAGATGTTTTTGATGATTAACCTCACAAATGTCAGAAATGTAATCACTGATGATTTAGATGGCCTACATAAAAACAAGGAAATTAGGAGTGACATTGCTAGAAATGCTATTCCATTAATACAGATGTTCTGGTCTTCTAGAAATAAAAAAAAACACAAATAAGATTGATATGAGAAAATATGAGAGTAGGCCATTTCTACTAGAATATAAACTGTGATTTTGAAATGTGAATTATTCAATGAAGCGAAACCCTTGAGAGCTGAGTGTGTATTTGTTTTTACTCTCTCTATATATGTCTCTGTTAGTGTTATAGCCTAAATACTTAATCAAAGTAACTACACATTTTTTATTAGTGTCTGTGTGCGTGTTTGAGGGTCGGATGGGGCGTAACCATACAGTCAGCAACAGGTGAGCGGGCTCTTTAAGAAAAAAGTGTCTCTGGCCCTTTAAGACTTTCGCCCGTTGTGATTGGTTGAACCCATATTGTTGCAGGAAGCGGGGATGAGCTGCATTTTCCCGACGGAATACACACAAATAATTTTCGGCATTGGCATTGGTATAAAGGTAATAATGCTGTGTTAATTGCGCTTAATATTGTGCGAGACAGTCATGTCATGAATTAATACGCCTCTCTGTGGGGCTGCTCATTCAGCTAACTTTGCTATCGTCAGCGTGAAGCGGCAAATTTGAATGAACAGCTAACCTAACCTGGTGGTAGCTAGCAAACATTTTGCAAATGCATGACAGGTTAGCTTCAGTAAATTCAGCGTCTCCGCTAAAGTTGGCGTGAATGAAACACAACTGCTATCATCTTTATGCTAATATCTTCGTTTGCGACGTTGGCAAAGTGTTTTACCTGCGGTTAACGTTATGAAATTGATCAGTTGACGCTAACCTTACGTCGTTACGTCGAGTCTAATGCTATTATTTTATGATAAACATTATCAGTGAGTGAATTTTTAATTAAATGAGAGCAGGTGTGCAACTTTGTAGAGGTACACCGTTTCTTGAGTTGCAGTTGAGCACAAGTATCTTAAAATAGCTTACTCATGTAGAGTATTGCACACAAGCACGGTGCTACTGTGCAACTATGGACAGTAATCTAATGTATATGTTTTAATGTTACAACTTTGATATAAAGCTGAATAACTAAATGTATTTCCTAACAGATGGCGCGAAGACCCCGAACAGCAACATGCAAAGCTGTAAACTACGCAGAAATGGATTCTGACCTGTAAGTGACTTGATTCACAACTCTTTTCTTGCGCTATCAATCCATTATCTACAATTGCATCTTCATTTTCATCATCATATGTGGCAGATTGAGCTGTGCCTCAGCTTTAAAGGATGATGTTAGCAGTTCACATTATTGTCAGTTCATCACAGGCCTACTGAAAAAAAAACTCATATTCACCTTATACAGAAATAAGATAATATGGCCTATCAGAGACCCTTTTAGTTTATTAACTAGAGAAAGTAACAATGCAAACCTGAGGAAAACACACAAAATATTGTGATATAATAATCTAATTTTCCACTTTTTTCATATGTTACTATTAGGTCCTTTACTGTGGGCAGTGATGAGGCAGGTGAGGCAGCTGAGGAATGGAGGCCATCAGAGCCGGCAAAAGCCCCTAAAAAGACTGCCAGGGTCCCAGCAACAGGGGAGAAGAAGGCAGCCACCAAGCGAGCTGCTAAACCAAAGGAGCCAAAAGCACCCAAAGAGCCTAAAGCTCCCAAAGTGCCTAAAGAGCCTAAAGCTCCCAAAGTGCCTAAAGAGCCTAAAGCTCCCAAAGTGCCTAAAGAGCCTAAGCCAAAGGCACCACGCAAACCTGCAGCAAAGACTCTGGCTGGAACAAAGAGGAAAAAAAAGGATGATAAAGATGGAGAAGCAGAAAATCAAAATGTCTGTGCAGAAGGAGAGGGGGCTGAAGACAGCGGGCCAAGTATCAGACCGAAGGCCGAGGTAAGAATAGTATATGTGTGTTACTGAGCCTTGCACATCAAAGTGGTTGTTCTTATAGCCTAACATTTGCAACAACTGGCTTTTTTTTTATTGTGTGTCTGGTGTTATTGTGACAAAGTACCTAGACTATCACTATCTTGTAGTATTTTTTCAATCCTGTTCAATGGCTTTTCTCTTCCTGGTTTCATACAGAGGGTATCATTCATCGTCTCAGAAGCTCCTGATGCTGATAGATGGGCGGGTGAGGGGTCATCACTGGCTGGCCTTATAGCGAAGAAAGAGGAAGTTGAGGATTTCACATTTGATGAACCTTGTCTTAAGAAGCAGAAGACCAGTAGTGCCTGCCACGGACAACCAATTACTTTGCCACCAGCACAAGCACAAGCTTTGAGAAATGAGCTCAACATGAACTGGGACTTGGTTCAGGTATTGTCAAGAGTTTGTTGGTGGCTTTATCTATATTTGTGGCAGATATTAAGCTATGCAGCGTAAAACAGTGTCCCTTACTTACTGACTGATTGACTGACAGACACGTAATGCTGAAATGTGTGGATGTTTTGAAGGTGGCCCTGTCAGGCACTCATGAAGTTGTTACTGTCAAATTTAAACACTGTAAGTGACCACCAATGTATATTATAGATGCCACCCATAATAAACATTGGTGGTCACTTACAGTGTTTAAATTTAGTTAATTATAGCTGAACAAATATATCATGGAGAATATACATTTTCACCACAGAGAGAATTAGTAGCTGTCTCTTATGCACATTTTAACTACATTCTCTTTATACTAAATTGTTCATAACTGGTGGTTATACTGTATTTGCAGTGCCTCACTGTGTATTTGTCTTCCCCTCAGCTGGCGTCCATCCTGACATGTGTGGAGCAGTGGGTGTGTGCAAACATAATTTCACTGCTTCGGGAGGAGAACACGGTGCCATTCATGGTGCGCTACCGCAAAGATATGATCAACCACATGGATGCTGATTCTGTCCGCGATGTCCAGCTGGTATTTGAGGAGTTATGGTAGGAAACATTGAACAACAATAAAAAAAAACACATCATATTACCCACTATTCTTCTTTTTTTTAATTTTTAATTTAACAGGGATAACGCTTAATACATACAGTATATTTGTGCCAGATTTAGCTGTAAACTCATTTTCGTCTGCAGTCCCTGGGCACAGCCAACGGTAAACAACATGAGAGCTAGGCGATTGTTAGTAAGAACTTCAAAAACAGTTACATCCATACATGGTATCATTATCATCTCACCTGCACACATTCTTCTGTAAAAAGGTACATTTCAGTTTTATTTAATCAATCAAACCAATCTAAATAAACTTTACTGTCTCCGGAGGGAAATTTGTCAACGCATACACACACATACACAATAAAGAGAGAACACAAACAGACAAACATTGCTACTAGTTCACTAGTACAGGAGTGAGTATACATATTGCACTTCCTCGATTGTTACATCTTGCCCCTAGTAATTGCATCAGTCTCTAGATATTATTGCACTGTGCATGTATGTGTAAACTGCACACATCAGTCGGGTTCAATAACAGGTAAGGTAAGGTATAGTATACAGTGCTGCAGCCAGGAACTGTTTTCTCATTTGAGCCTAAAAAGATTGACTAGGTTTTGTTTCTAGACAACATATTTGACATTGGCCACTAGATGGTGGTAGTGGTCAAGCTTTGAGGCCTGAAACAGCGTCAGTTGCGTGTGATTACTTTACACATGTATCACTTTGCCTAGTGTATGTGTCTGTGTTTGTTGTAATTAAGCACACTATATAATCAGTTCTTTTTGTATGTTTGTGTTTGTCTATGTGTGCTTGTGTTGCTTTAGCGCTCTGGCTAAGAAGACCCAGTCTGTGGTTCAGACCCTAAAGAAAGATGGTGTTTTGACAGCTGAGTTGGAACAAAACCTGAGGAGCTGCCGATCAGCTGATGAACTGGATCATGTGGTCAGAATCACATTTCTATATAAAAAAAAAAGTCCTATATATCATTTCAATGTGAATTGGAGATCTCAGTCCTTTTTTGCAAATATGATTTATTCACACTTTCACCCATACCTTATTGAGTCTCTTCTCTCCTTCATTCAGTCATTTCAATCCAGTGCTTCTGTCTTTGTCTTTAGTATTCTCCCTATAAAAAAGGCAGTAAGCTGACAAAGGCTCGCCGAGCCAAAGCACTTGGCCTTGAGGAGGCTGCCTCTGCTCTGATGAACACACCACACACTCTGGATTTAACGGCATGGCTAAAACCTGATACTGAAGGTATGGCATAAACACATCATTCAAAATGAGTAGTTTTATAGACATTAAATGGCTCATAGCACTTAAAGTTTACATTATTTTTGGATAAGAACCTCCCTTGTGGATTTGAGTTCTTTTTACATGATTGAGAAATTACTAATACAGCTACGCTTTTATGAGCAAATTTTTCCAGGATCTGGGATATCACTTGAATAACTTCACATACCTAATGGTCCCTAATTTCAAATGGTGTAGATGTATAAATTTAGACGTACACGTATTCATGTACAAGCAGTTAATTACAGTTGCGAATTAGACTGTTTTGAAATAAAGTATGCATGTGTGTTTCTGTAACAGGTCTGTCGACAGTGGAAGAGGTGGCCACAGGTGTGGAGCATATCTTGGCTGATATGATTGCAAAAGACCCTGAGACACTCACCTACATAAAAACATTGTGAGAACATATTCCTATGCAGTATGCACACAACACTTCAAATTTTTTGTCATGTACAACAGAGCACTGTGCATTTCTCTATTGCCCGTCTTCCTCCCTGCTCTTGTGTTTCGTTATTTCTGGGATCAAAGTCTCCTTTACTCAGTGCATTCCCTCTGCATTTCTCTTTTGGTGGATCAGGTGTGAGAAAAGTTTTGTGACGATCCAGTCAAGTGTGTCTAAGACAGCCCTAAAGGAAAAAGAGCAGAAGAACGCTGTCCAAAGCCAAAACAAACCGGGGGCTCACCAAAACAAAAACATGGACATTCACAAGTTTGACCTCTACTTTGACTTCACCGGCAACGTCCAACGCATCCAGCCCCATCAGGTAGATCTCTTTCATTGTACATCCATCCATCCATCCATCCATCCATCCATCCATCCATATAAGTGACATGTAAGCATCATTGTTTTCTAATCCAGGCCATTCAATTCAATGCATAAACATGGGTGAAAGACACACACACATATCAGGGATTGTTTGTTTCCGGCCTAAAATGCAGGGGATAGGAATGAAAAGAGATAAGAGATAAAGTTTTGTTAAATCTTTATTGTTTATTTTGTCTGATAATCTCACTTCTATAGTACTGTATTGTGTGTTTCAACTTGTCTGATACTTATAAAACACACACACAAACACACACACCCTTGCACACACAAACAAATGCACACCATCTGTTTGTGTTTGTGCCATTTCTGTCTGCTTAGTGCGTGCCGCTTCTGAATGCTAGCGATGTCAGTCGCAGTTAGCCTTGTCTGTGCCTCCACATTTACCCCTCCTGTGCCCTGCCCTACCTCCTCCGCTCCCCCTCTGTCCCTCTAGTGACTGGTGGGTTACTCAGAGTTGGTCCCGGGCCTCATGTGTCACCATAGCTTCCATCACCCGCTGCCTCTCTGCCACACCACACTCTCTGGCAACCGCGCTCTGCCCTACAGTCATAAAATCACATACACATACATGCATGCACACACTTGCTCACACACAAGCACACCCTGCAAGTCCCCTCATTCTCTCCTCTTAACATATGTGACATGTCCCCTGCCGACATGCCATTGGATTAGGAAGCTTTGATTGACAGGCGCTCTCCTGTAGTGACAGCTACTGCTGCTGGGCCCACAGGCGGGAGGAAGGATGTGGAGAGGCAGTGGGGGCGGTAAAGGGAGGGAGAGAATGAACAGATGAGCGATGTTGAGGTGCGTCCGTCACTTATCTCTCTTGCTCCGCTCTGATCTGCCTCCCTCTCTCTCTCCCTCCCTCTTTCTCTGACTAAACCTCAGCCCACCAATCCACTCCACACCTCCCCTTTTCCCCTCTCCTCCCCTGTGTTTGCGAGGCCTTTAATGCGATGACTCGCCTTTGTCACGGAGCGTTAATCCACAGGCTGCTGTGACCCTGCTAGCTGTCGGATTCCGGCTAAAATGAACCTTTTCTAGCCGTCAAGTTGGCGGGAAGGGGGAGCAGGTGGGAAATGTGTTTTGACAGGAGGCATGTGTGTATGCACACACTTGCCCGTTTGTTAAAGGAAAAGGAAGGGGCATTGTGTGAAGGGAGAGATGAAGACATGTTAGAGTTGGTTCATGCAAGTTCACCTGTGGATCTTTACCACTAATTATACAAAGACAAATATTTGTAAATCCAGTGGATGAAACAAGAAACAAGAACATTCAGTGTTTGTGGTCTGCTTCAAATTCACTTTGATAATTCATTTTTTTTTTTTTTTGAACATCTGCTAAATTATTTTCATGGGTAATTGATTACAGTATTTGTGTCTGAAACCCACAGACCTTCACATTTGGCATCATCAGTTCAAGAAAAGCTAAAAATTGTCACAGTTTAGAAGCTGGAACCAGTGAATTTATTTTCAGACCTAAAAAGTATTTTAATAGAATATAATTACATGCACGATAACTCTTTCTACTGATAGCGATAACCTTTTGCTTCTTATAACCGATGCTGATACCGATAACCAATAACATTTTTAATATTTTTTCACCTACCTGAGGTTAAGAAAGGCTAAGATGTAGTGAGTAAAGATGAATTTAACATTATAGCACTGTCTCTGATTTAACAAAATGATATGACAGTTATGACAAAAATCACAATTTTTTATGGTTTCAATTGGGGTCAAACAAACCGAGTGAAATCATTATTATTATCAGAAAAGATCGATAATCATCTGTACTGATAGTTATCATGCATCCCTAATTTTAAGTTTGATGTAATTCTGTACATTCACTTAAGATAGAAAAGTTATCTATTTAAACTAATAATAATAAGTATATATCAAGCTCTGTTAGTCTGTGTGTCTTAAAGCATAAGTCATTTGACATAAGTAGTTAGCTCTGATTTAATTCCATCAGATCGGATTGAAGGCTTTCTTCGAAGGGTCTACATTTACCTTATAGCTATTAGAGGCCGGTATGCGCTCGAGTATGCCAAGGCAGATTTGTTGAATGTGCAGTCGTCTACTTTTAATGTGACTTGCGTTGTGATCAAACGGTAGTTTAACACTGTAGTCTGAGGCTTCCCTGCAGTGGGGCTCTGATAAATGGAACTGCTTCATCAATTAAACACTTTTTTTTGATGGACTGGTAGAAAAATAACAACTTATTTGTACTGTCAACCACTCACACAAATAATCAGATTGTGTGAGTGGGTGTTAATGCCTTAGGAGACCTCATAGGATGTGATAATTTGGTGCTACTACTTTTGTGACACTGGTGCTAAACATAATTAATTTTGTCAGTATTATAAAACATAGTAAATCATCCAGAGTTTAGAGAAACATACAGCTCTGGTTTCTGCACAGTGACCTGTTTTTCATTTGAAGAGTGGGGTCCCATCTGAAAATGTACATATTTACACTTAAGTGCTTTGTTGTCAGTTTAATTCCCCTTTTTCTGTCTTTTTATACTTATATTAATATTCAAAGTTCACAACCATGATAATTTCTTAATCGAATTGTTAATTGAGCTCTATCTTGGCTTTTGATTAGTTTTTATTGCTGCTCTTGCGCAGCCATATCAAAAAGAGTAGAAGTGGTGTGTGAATCTCTGTGCCAGTACGTCTGTATCTGCATGTTTATCTTGGATATGTCGGATGGATAGATGTGTTGATGACAGTATTCCTGTAAAGAACGGGTGAGAGAGACAAGGAGACAGATAGAGAGAGGATGGTCGTTGGCTGACTGCCCTCCCCTCGGGGGCTGGTGGAAGGATGAAGGGGGCGTCCAGGGAAGACAGTCTGTCTGGTCTTGTCACAGTTTGGCCAGCACTTGGCTACCTGTCACTCCTGGCCCATGTAACACACAAACACACACTTCTCACTCTGTCTCACATCAACCTTCCTCTCAGATCACTCTCAACCTCCCACTAGTGACCCAACCCGGGCAGAAAGTGAGAGACGTCCAGACACTAGGTTGTTTCTCATCTGCAAAAACAGTGGCCAGCTACCAAAGCAAACGGGCAGAGACACAGATTATTCAACTGTTGGAGACGGCCAAATTTTAAACACAGTTAGGGTTTGGCTGCAAAGCAAAGAAAAGATTCACTTTGCGTTTTTTTGGTGCTTGAAATGTGGATTTGCGGCGCAGCTCGTCTGTATTGTCTTTAAATGTATGTTCATCATGCAGGCAGCAAATAGAAGGATGACTTTTTAATATCAGACACACAGAACCTGCATGAATACTTTCTGCCACATTTTTCTATTTGATTTATATTGTCTGAGTTTATTTGGGATACGGTGACGAACATCATATTTGGCCGTGAAACTTTCCACTATCAGTCTTTTTCTTTTTTAAACCATTTAACTTTGTTAAGTAATTATTTATTTTTAGTTGGTAAGTCATAATGTGTCCTTAATTATTTATCTAGTAAGTCCCCTATTCAACAAGCAGAGAGCATGTTAGGTAAAGTGTAGGAATCAGCCTGGCTTGACAGTCATGTAAAGACCACATGTCATTCGTCATCACACTAAGTGATGTTTAGAAGATTGAATGTTGAACCCTGAGAAAACGGATTTAGCAAGGCACTTTTGTATTTACCACTTTAATTTCACTCGTGGGCTTTTCCAGATGTTTAGCGGCTCCACGGAGAGGTGTTGTTCCTCCTTCCCTGGACAGCATGTGAAACTTCTGTGCTTTGATGAAGATTGCTTGAGAAATCTCATCACAGTCAGCGCGGCGGCCCGAGGCAGGAACATGCCAACAGAGGAGAAATTTAACTTTCATCATAATTCAAAGCAAGCTCGCTACATTAATTCTTGCCTCTGCTATGCCATTAGCTGTGTTTTTCATTTTTGTGTTTTGCAAGTACATCCGAGGGTGCCGCTGACTGGTAATGGTTGTGGCACCCTGTGTGTGTGTGTGTGTGTGTGTGTGAGAGCGTGGGTGGGGGGCGTAGGCCTTGCGGTCTCAGCGCTGATGGTGGCGTAGTGGTGGCATTTGTCAGCTTGCTTCTTCCGCTTGGGCTCCAGATTGACGTCTTGCTTCTTGGCCCTGTTTTGTGGCGGGCTAAAGGTTCCCCACTGAAAAGGTCAGACACTTACTACTGTTTGCTTAACAGCATGTAACAGTTCATCTGAAGGGGGACCAGCACACAACACAACAGGCCTGGCCACAGGACTCACTCCTGGGCTCATCACTTTTACACGTGTGTGTGGGGAGTTCAAAGGACTTGTTTTGTGTGTATAGAAATTTGGGATGCTGTTTTTTTCCCCCCCCAATTCACATATAGTACAGTAAACCTTGTCTAACCCACATAATATAAGTCCAATGTGTTCAAATGATGATTTAATATTTTTTCATTCTGGCCTGCAGTTAAATAAATGACCAAGAGCCTGTTGGTGTTAAAAGCAACAAAGACGTAAAGTGTAAAGATGTCTTTACACCAAAATATTACTGTCTGTTTTTCTACTGTAGATGCGGTTGATCAAACTTCAGTGATAAACTTAGATAAAGAAGCAACAATGACTGAGTGATGTTCCATATGTATTTATGCTGTTGCATTTCCAAATTATTCTTGGGAGCACCTGTTTATACATTTTATTGTCTTGCTGTGTGTCTCTGTGTGTGTGTGTGTGTGTGTGTGTGTGTGTGTGTGTGTGTGTGTGTACACACAGACCCTGGCTATTAACCGAGGGGAGAGTCTGAAGATTTTGACAGTGAAGGTGAACATTCCCGACAGGGTGAAGAGTGACTTCACTAGGTGGTGCATCAACAACAGGTCAGAAAAACAATAATACACAAATACCCTGAAACACACTGACAGACCAGACAGACACAAATGCACAAAAACAGTGCAAATACATGTTGTCATGCACTGGTTTATGTGGGGGGGGAGAAGATAACCTTATATTTTATATGACAATAATGGAGTTATTTTCTTTCATTTATTTATATATATACTATATATACTGTATATGAAAGCACTACATGTAGGTATGATATTTAAGCAATATATCACGACAGGCCGTGGTATATGCTCATTATACCACGGCTAAGGGGCGTTGTTCGGCCCGACGCGAAGCGGAGGGACGACAACCCCCTTAGAGTTGTATAATGAGCATATACCACGGACTGGAGTGATATATTGCTTTTATAAAACGGTTACGAATAAAGGCAATATAAAAGAGGGATATGCAATCAATTTCATGTAGTTTTATTCAACCAGAAATACATATTATCGAATAAAATAGCCTCACTGTGAAAAAATAGTCCCACCTCTCCAGACGTTAGCTCCCAGTTAGCTCTGCAGCTCGTCTTTTCCTCCGCATTTTTTCAGGTGAAAGTCACTGCTCAGTACCCTCTACCATTGTTAACCCTCCCCGGAGATGAAAGTTAACCTTAAACATGTGAATTCAACTACTTTAGTCCGTTTTTTAACATCGTAAAAACATCAGCTGTCTTTGGCTACGGACTGCAATAGTCCGTTGTCATGGATACATGACAACAACTTCCATTCATACCAGTCATACGTGCCTGAGGCGGAGTGATAGCCTATGCTGTGATAAGGTTTTAGAATAGTAGCCGTGGTATATGCTCAATATACCACGGTTAACAACCAATCAGATTGCGGGATTTCACCTTTCCGTTTTATAACTACAGATAATATATCTCGGTCCCTGGAAACTCCTAAGTGGAAGAGCTTGACAATGTGCATAGAAAAACTGCTGCAGATTCTTGTTCATCAAAGCCAATATTTGTGATATTTGGTGTTAAAGGATTTATACTGAATTAGCTCTTGATTGATGCTAAAATGCTAAACATTAAATTGCTTTTTAGCATGACAAATATGAAAGCTCCTCATGTTTTATACAAGCTATTCATTGTTCAAGGTTCATTCTTTATGTGTCTTTAGAGGAGATTTTACCTTGAGAAATAATTGACATGAATACAAAAAAAAGAAAATCAAAGCATGGCATAAGAAATAACAAGATTCTTTCAGGGGTTTTCTTCTGCTGCACCATTCATTTTAATCATACTTAAATGTCTTTTTTGAATTTGATACTGGAGAAAAACTCAATAACAAATGCTTTGTTTTTTATAAAGCTTGTATAAGAATATAGACAAGTGAAGCAGCACTTTAACAAATGTCCTCCCTCTACTTATCTTGCATAAATAAAAGTAAAAAGAAATAGAATTACACTTTATATTTAATCACGAGGTTGTGTTATTTGTTTGAAAGAAATAATCTGTTAATGTAACGTCTGACATTCAAAACAGTCAAAACACGCAGCAAATGAAAATACACTTAAACCAATTTCTTTTACAAAATCAGGTGTATTCATTTGTGTGTGCTGGGATGTGTGGTACAAAGAGGGAGAGAGTCTGTTTGTAGACAAGGGGAATTCACATTCACTTTAATAGATTGTATTTATCAATGGAAATGATAGAAGAAAAAACACCTTTATTCCATTATTTAAATGTAGGTGGAGGCCGAAGACGTTTGCAAGAGAAGAGCTTAATGCAGTCATCAAGAATGCAGTGGAAGACTCTTATAAAAGGCTTATTCTGCCTTTCCTCACCAGGAGTTACAGGTATTTCAAGTGTCTGTATATTTGCTTTCAGGGCTTTTTCTTCCTTTGATAACTTTGATACTTATTCATTTTCAGTTTCCCTATTGCTTGTCCCCTTCCCCCCATTTCTCTCTTATATATTTCTGTCCTTCCTCTTTTTTTAAAATCTGTAAATCCTTTCAACTTCCCTTCTATATTTCACTTTACCCTCACAATATAACTAACATCTACCAGTTTTTACACCCCCTGCTCCGAATCATTGTGATGAAACCCACTCTTCATCCTTCTAGTTCGCCAACGTTTTATCTCTCTCTTCCATTCCCTCTCTTTAGGACGAAGCTGACAGCTGCAGCAGAGAAAGAATCAATTGCCATGTTTGTGCGTAACCTCCGCCAGCGTCTCTTGGTGTGTCCAGTCAGGGGCTGTGTCATTATGGGGGTGGATCCTGGCTTTAGACATGGCTGTAAGCTGGCAATCCTCTCCTCCACTAGTAAGTAAACTCATAATGTGCTGGACTCAAGTGTGTATGGTCAGTAGTATTGATTTTAACAGGCACCTTTATATCACTCGCCTCCTTTTTTTTCTTCCATAATTGTTTGAGTTACAATGCTCACAAGCATACTTAGCCATGAGGTCACATCTTCTTCATTACACCCTTTATGAAAGCTTTACACAGGGTAGATCATACAATCTTAGAAGCAGAGCTGTGTCTGAAAGGAAAGCACATGCTGACCCACTGAGGTTGACTGCAAACACAGATACATACTTGTGCCTTTGTTCATCTAAAATAATAAATAAAAAGTACAGCTCTTTGGCTTCAAATATGTTACACCAACTTGAAATGAGACTCTGCTTGACTTCTTGACTTGTAGCGCTTTTGTTGTATCTGATTAATACATCAGAGAATATGGATATTGTCCTAGATGAAGTGTTGGCTTCTCTTTTGGTGGTTATATTTTAATATACTCACTTAGAATAAAAACTAATTGCTATGACACTTGTAGCTGAACTACTTTTCAATATTGTCACTGTCACATATTCATGGATTATCGACTCTTACATGATATGCTAAGTATATTACCCCTGCCCTCATTTTTTGGCCGTATTATTCTTTCCGTCTTGTTTCTCTGTCCATCTTTCCCCCCCCCTCTCTCTCTCTCTAATCTCATTATGATTCAGGTCCAAAAATATTGAGTCTTTTTGTTACATGGATCATTTGATTAAGCTGTAATGAAGCAAAAATATTTTGTCTGAGTGGATGCCATGTAACCAGGGACTACTAGACCCATTATTACCACTGAAGTGTGTGTGCATGTGCATGTCAGAGACTAGATGCCAGTTGGCATGATCCTGGCGGGTGGAGTGTGTGTGTGCTTGTGGATTTTTTGTGTGTCTACTGTACTGTACTGTATGTCTCAGCACGTCTCACAGTGGGTTTCGCACCACACTGTGCGAGGGTAGGTCCCACCCTCTGGGTGACTGATTGTGTGGCCACAAGTCCCGCTGACAATCTTACAACAGACAGACACCAGCATACGTATATTGCGTGTCAGGTCGAGCTGGATATGATCACAGGTGTGCTCACGTGACTTCCTGTCGGAGCTGTCCATTCAGATCTGCACCTCTCCTCTGAAGGAGCTGGGAACTGGCAGGGGCTGGCCTTCCTGTGGAGGCACAGACACTGCTGATGTGGAGTTTGTGAATTATTGAATTTATCTGGAGCATTACTGCCTCGGTGGAGACACACAGTGCAGAGACATAAGCTAAAGAGAATATCATCTACTCTAATGAGGCCGCTCGTTGTCATCGTTATACTTCGTCAACAACATTGTCATTTCTCTCTTTCTCTTTGTCTTCGTCTCTCTGCTCCCAGGTCAGATTCTCCACACTGATGTAGTGTACCTGCATACGTCAGGCCAGCATAAAGAGGCAGACAAACTGCACCACCTTATGACCAAATACAGGTACTGCTGCTTTTGGGTTTCAGTTGACTCGACTGAATCTGCCACTGAAAACAGAGAAAGTGAATGGTGGTGAGAATATTATTTTTTTTGTGTCCATCCCCTGTAGCTGCACGAAAGTTGTCATCGGCAACGGGACAGCATGTCGTGAAACTGAGTCCTTCTTCGCTGACCTCATCTCCAGGCGATTTTTTCAACCTTTGGACGTGTCCTACTGGTAAGGTCTTTCACCAAGCGCATGCACACACAGAGTCCAGTTACCCATGACCCTAATGATGAGGGAGACGGTGGGATGATGATGATGATGATGATGACGATAAATCAGAAATTATGGTTTAGGTATAAAAACGTAGAAAGTTGAGTGTAGGAAAGAGTGGGTGAACAAAGGGGGTGAGGAATGTGAAAGGGTAGAGAACAGAGGAGGAAAATGTGTGGGAGCGAGAGAGTGGGACACAGATGGAGAAAAAGACAAATTGGAATGTGTCCCTCAAGCGAATATTGTCTATTAAAGCCATCTGGACTTCGTTTCACTTCGGTCCAATTAAAGAGACGTTTTGCGGTACACGTTGTGTCTGTGAACAGGCCAGTCCACACTTCAGAATACAACGGCACAGATCCTGGATCCAAGTATAATAACCACTGGCCTCTCCTTGCTCCGTCTCTGTCTCTCTCTGCTGAGTTCCATGTGTGTTTGTTGACTTGAGGTTAGCGTTGGGACCACAGCCTAGAATGATTCTGAGCTTTGCTTGTGTGTGTGTGTGTGCGTGTGTGAATTTTCTCAGTATTTTTGAGTTCATGCACACTTCAGAGGTCATACCTTTTGGTTTAATAGCCCATGTTTTTTCAGTAAAGTTCCATTTTCTGTCTGTTTGCGAGAACAGAAACAGTAAAAGAAAGGAGGTTTATTAAGTTAACTTCCACTTGATTATTTTTCATGAAAGACATTTTTTTTCCCTTTGGAGCACGCCTGAGCACCTCCAGAGCAGCAAAATTTCACATCTTGATATAATGTCTCTCTTGTTCATTCTTCTTCTGCAGCCATTGGCACTCATGCTTTTCACAACACGTAAGAATGTTGGATTTGTGTTTGATGTGGTTCTCGTATCACCTGATATGATTAACTATATTTTTGCAGCACGTAACACATGTATAAGTGGTCTGCCTTTGCCTTAGTAGGGTTTGTAGAATATAGGCGTGTGGAAGTGCATGAACTTTGGAAGAGCAGAGAAGTGTTATTTTGACATTAACCATAGAAATATATGGTTGTTATTCAGATGATATCGCTCTTGAATTGTCTGGTCCTGTGTCTCACTTTGGTTTCTTTGGACCGTGGCTGACGCAGGCTCGAAAACATAGACCATAAAAGCTGAATCTGTGAAAAATGCGTCTCCTCTCCATCTTCTCGCACACTCTTCATATTTCTGTCTGCACTCTCCTTCCCTGCTCTCTCCGTCTTTCCTCGCTCCTGTGTTTTTCATCGCCTCTCCTCTTCATGCACTTCTTTCATAAAAGCACAACCAATTTAATGTGCTTTTGAAACGCTCTACAAAGTCCAAATGCTGGTCTACTTTCACTCTTTCCTCCGGGATGGGGTCCCCCACATATGTTTTTGAAATACAAGACCCGGGGGTATGGGCCCACTTTGCACATCGGTGTGGGATATATGTGATGTCTGGGTGGAGTTAACATGAAATTGCTTGACAAAAATGAAATTTCAACTCCACTGTAAAAGCCATAGAAGTGAGAGAGATATGTTACACAAATCTCAGCCTCTTAATGACCTCTTTTTGGTCTGTGAATAAAAAATGTGCTTAAACTTGAATTAGGTATGAGGAACATTAATTACAAAAAAAAATCTGTAAATAATTTTTAATGAATAATGAAATAAAACAAAACCATCGATCTTTGTGTCAATAAAAGATAATACGATTTTTTTTAGATACCTTGCATCTAAACGGAACAGAAATGTGCAATATTTAGAGTTGGATATATGATCGTGTGCCTTGTGGCTAAATTAGTGATGTGTGTTTGTGTTCTTAATTCAAAACCCTTTAAAGATATCTGTGTGAATGCTCGACCAAAAGTCCCCTGATGGATGATGATGATGATGATAGGGGGGCAGGCCTCAAGGAGCGACGGTTGTAAGTAACCGTGAGGGTCTTACTCCCCTGCTGACTGACCCACGGCTGACCCTGACCTGCCATTAGGGGAAACCTCATTACCACAGCAACAAGGATGATGGCAATGACGGAGAATAGCAATGTAGCATCAGGAACAGCGAGGGGTCTTAGTGCTTGCTGTGAAATGTCCACAGTATAATTAATTGACCCAGTTTCTGGTACACTTTGTACGATTCTATATGTATGAGCATTTTTTTGTTCGTTGACCTTGTACCCAAGTTGCTTCAAACCACTTTTGATCGATTGTTGTAGAAAGTCTTTGATGGGGAAACTGACACACGCGCTGCACAGACCGAGCTCATGCAGTACTGTCTCGTCTGTTTCGCTGCATTTACAAAGTCACTGACTCCACTTTCCATCTCCACCTTACCATCTGTGTTTCTTTGGCTTTCTGTGTTTTTTTCTGCTCTTTCTTTGTCATATCCAGCTACTAAAAACAGCTGTGCACTTGGAAAGACGTATTCTGGCTCAAAAACAAAAATCCTGTGTGTGTGTGTGTGTGTGTGTGTGTTAAAGGAGCGAGAGTGAGGTTATATTTCGTCTTCATTGTGTTATTTTACCAGATTGAGGAGCAGTTTTGGATTTTTAACATCATTACCTTGTTAGGTGGGATCAGTCAGTAAAAATGTGACATTAACAGTGTTGAAAGGTTTTTTTTTTTACATTTTGGCACAGGCACTGTTAGAGGTATTATATGACTGTGGTTTGTATGGCTCTGTGTGTGTACCTGTACAAGCACATGTGCATGCGTATAGGTCTCCACTCCACTGCTCCGCTCCACCTTGACAGTGCAGCAGTTCATTAAAGACCTCAGCCTCATTTGCGCCGTCTGCTTCCTGTCTCCCTATGAGCCTTCATTGTGTCACCACCACCCCCACCCTTCTCCACCCTTTCTTCTCCACCCGCGTGTCTGTCTCTCTGTGTCCTTCTGCCTCAGTGCTCAGCTGGAATGACAGCCAGAAATGGCAGCCTGCAGGACATCCTTACTTGTATTTTGTGTGTGTGTGCGTGCGGGAGTGTGCGTGCGTGAGTATGCATTTTTCATTGCCTTAGTCCTGTTCGAGTAGACTCATCACACTCACTGAGTCACTTCCTCCATAATTTGTACGGAGTGAGGGCTCTTCTAAAGACAACCATGCAAGGGCACAAGGTTGTGTATCTCTGTGTGTATGTCTAAATAGTGTCATGTAGATGGATGAATAGCTGTGAAAGTGTGTGAAAGGCCAGTCAGTGTAATGTCCAGGCAGATCATTTATCTAAGGTTAGATGCATGTTGCAGGCAGGGATAGGATTAGGTGGATTATTTATAATTTTTTTGTTGGATAAAAGAAAGGTGCTATTTTTAGGTATGAAATCAGTTTTTCCATTTAGGATCTCAACTATATTATGTCATTTTATTCTGTTGTATTTTTTATGAACCATTAACTCTACATAATGTTGGAAAATGGAAAAATATGCCCATAAAAACCAGATGTCATCAGTGAAATGCTTGTTTTGAGGAGTTTGAGCAGACAAATATGTTGAGTTAAGGTATTAGTCAGTAAATAATGTTACTGATGATTAATTCTCTTAAAAAATTGAGTAAAAATACTTACTTTATCTGAAGGTTTTCATGATCCATGTTATCTGTTGATGGAGGCTATGAGATGCTGGGGTGAGCTGCAGAAATAGTGCGTCCATGGTCCATGTGTTTTCACTGTTCCACTGTCTTCAGGGTAATTTCTCGCTTCAGCGCCTTAACTCAATAACCACCTCTTAACTTTTTTAAATGTAACAACCACCAAACTCCAGCCTACTGTACAACACTTTTCACTGAGACTTAGATGCATCACCAAATATTCCTGGAAAACCCAGAGTTTGAATGTAGAAAGTAGCATTATTGGTAAAATTAAGCTTTATTTAACCCCTTTCTATTGGTCATGAAATAACATATTACATTTTTAGAGTCAGCCTGCTTATCTCTTCAGTTGTGTTATCTCGCATTAAAATGATGACTTGCTTCAGAGTGTTTTTTTTAATAACAAGTGTATGACCTCATGAATATTTTGGCAGCAGTTTCCACCATCGCTGTGAACAAACAAGCATGAGGTTGCTTGTCTTGGATGCTAATATTGACCATTACATCATGAGTCCATGTCCATCATGATTTTCCCACAAATGTAGTTTTTGTAGAGAGTATAAGTACAAGTAGGAAGAAACTTATGCAATCAAACTATTTCACAGTTAACTCTCAGCTGCATCACACATAACCTTTTACTCCTGTCTTTGCTGAGTGAGGAGGGAAATAAAATCACGAGATCCCCCTATTAGATTTACAACAAAGTAATCTTACATGATTAAGCCTGAACAATGCCTCTATGAATGACCTGCATCCTGCAGGACATTGTACAGCATGAGGTATTATTTAGCTGACAAGGTTTGTCTGTGCCTGTGATGGCCCCCACTGAATGCACATTAGGTTATCTGCCATACAGCTGTGCCCCAATAATTTAAAGACCTCCCGCTGGACATCAGTTTATGACGTATTGGTTAAAAAAACACATCAGACTTAATTATTTCATACGTTTTGATGGCTTAAGACTGTATGTATATGGATGTGTGTTAGGTATATGTACAAATACGTGTCTGTTTGGTAGCCTGGTTATTGTTATTAACACCTGCTCATGGCTCACTCTGTGTGTGTGTGGCTGTGTGTGTGTTCGTTCCTATCTGGCTCCTGACAGGCCAGTGCAGCATGACCTTGTCTGTCATTGCGCTTTACCACTGACTGGTAGAGCATGCAGGCTTTGTCAAAGCTCATAAGAGTGCTGGCCAGACAGATGTCTTGTGTGTTTGTGTGTGTGTGTGTGTGCGGTTTTCAGTGGAGTAGTGCTTTCCTTGGTGACGCACACTGCTCTGTGTCGCCCTCGTCAGAAAGTGTTGTAGCTGATTGGCAGGGAAGACGATCCCAGATATGCTTATTGACCCTCAAAGAAGTAACTCCTGTACTTTGGAGAGAAGATTTTACAAATTCTGGCAGCTCACAGATCGACCTGTCATCGGCTTAACGACCGTACTTAACTAAGCAAACAAACCTGTTTGCATATCCATCTGTTGAAGTACCGGAGAAAACACTTTTTTTCAAGTTTCAACATGAGTGGTTAGGAAACATTACAAAGAGCAACTTTCCTCTGGAGCAAAACAAATTCCCCTCTCTGTTTGTTTTGAGAAATCATTTACAGGCAACAAAAGGCTGATTGTGGAGAGTTACTGTCATTATGTTCGACTTATTGACTTCATTATTTTTCTCCTAACCCTCTGTAGCTGAGGTATTTAGGCTGTTCAACTTGACTTTAATAATAATTCTGGGACTGTGTGTGCTTGAAGAATGACAAGTTGACACTGGTTATAGCAAGCTGAGTTTAATGATCAGAGGGCAAGAATATGTGGGGTAAGGTTAGGGAGATCTTTGGGCAATGATGATGATACACACTCACACACACAAAGTAGTAGGCCATCTCTCTTTCTAGGAGTAGTCATCACTCTCTCCTTGACTGGTTCATACTTGAAAATGTCTGAGGGCAGGACAAGTAGCTGCAGCAGGAAACCTATTCAAATAGCCAACAGTGCATGCCTGCTCTGACTGAGGCATGCTTACAACAAGTCCTTGACCGTCTTGCCCCCTAGCCCACTCCTGTTGGGATGAGATCATTATTACTGGCTAGTTGATAGACCTGGAGGACAGTGGTGTAGACTGTATATATGACTGTGTGTGGCTGCGGCTGTGTGTATCCCCTGTCATGTCCTGTGTCCGGGCGTGCTCCCAGGGCCAGGCCGAGTGAGTGATGAACATACAGTGGCAGGACCAGTGATGACTGAACGAGATCCAGGCACTTGGGCCTCACCGAGGGTCTGAAGGTTGGATAGAGGGAGGTGCAGAGGGACGGATGGATTTAGAGGCATAGAAAGGCCTCAGTGTACTTTTCCTTTCATAAGAGAGGAAAGGTTAGGACGACAACAACTTTGGAAATGTTAAACACATATGGATGTGGTACAAAAGTATAAAAGAAAAGTGTAATACCAGACAAAAGCATGAATACAAATCCTTCAAAATTATGGAATTACAGTATATTCGTTCAGTATGCAACCATAGAATTATCCTTAGATAATCCATTCATTTGTAATCATTCATTTGCTTCTTTTAAGCCAACAATTAGTTTATTGACAGGTGAAGAGAGAGACAGAGAGTGCTGCATTGAAGGTTAGGATTGCAGAGGGAAGAGTGGGCTGTCTTTGAATCACACCCTCTGAGCTCTGTAACTTTGGAGGCTGAAACATGAAGTAGACAGCAAGAAAAAGAGTGACGGACAGGTCTGCACATCCCTCAAGAAAAATGTATTACTGAAGTGTAATTTAGAAAAAAAATATTGTTTTATTTATTTTGCCCAATGTCACAAATTGCACCTTTACCTCATGGGGAGAAACTAAGCAGGATTTTCCCGTGCCTATGCTACATTTTTACCCTAATTAATTTACCTTAAATTAAGTAATTGTAATAGTTAAAGCAGAAGTGAGTGATCCGGTCGTTTTCGCTAATGCTGCGTTCCAGGCAGGCTTTTGAAATCATAAATCACAGCTTCAAGTCACAACTTACGACTTTGTAGCGTTCCAGGCAACCCACTCGTGTTTTTCCGACCTGTTTTACCGGTGAAAGTCATTATAACGGCCACTCGTAACTTCCAACCCGTGAAATCGTACCAGTACGTCTTTTTGTACAGTCTATGTACCAGATCGAACTGGTACGACTTCACAGGTCGGAAAAAAACGAGTTTCCTTGAACGCACCATAACAGTCCTCGTCCCTACGTCGCCACATTCACGGCGTCCCTTGGCTGCACACACAGCCCTGCATGCCGTTCTCTCTCCTCATTGGATAAAAACTGTAGGATACGATAAATGTTTTCTCCTCGACTCAGAGCAGAGCAGAGTGACTGACAGACCCGTGATTCAGACCAAACACTCTATGTAAGTGATTGCTGTCGGAAGATATAACTATTTAAGACTTATATTAACACAAATATATCACTTACTTCTGCTTTAACTACATGACTTGTGACTTGTTAAGAGTGAGAACGGAGGCTCTCTGCCTTCCACCTGGCGTCTCACGGCTGAAAACCAACCTTGCAACATCAGTGCAGTACCTGGCCATCGCCCCGGTGTGTCAGCTCTTGTCTCTGCACACCGCAACACAAACGTGCTCCTTAACCCGTAATCTCTTGTTTATGACAGTTAAGACTACACAGATATACACGTCACAACATTCATTGTATATCAAGTCAAGTCAAGAGATCTTTATTGTCCCCGGAGGGCAATTTACGGTGCAGCCAGCAGCAAAAACAACAATAAAAATACACAATAGTGACAGAACGAGAAGCTAATAATTAAAAGAGGGACGATGAAATACACAACAACGTGGGTGACATGGGACAACAAACAAAGTGCAACAGTGCCACGCTTGATAGAAAACTGGATATGTCATGTAACGTCATCCACCGCTCCATGTATTGATTTTTGGCCGGCTTCGTTGTAAACAAATACACATGGCTGAGAGGAGGGTCAGCAAAACAGCGGAAAAGCTACCGGACTTGCATAGCTTGCAACTGACCTTTGACCGTCAGTTTGATATATTACAACAGATTAGACCACAGCCAAGCAACGTTTCTCTAAAAAGAAACATACTTGTGTTTGTGTAGCTCATTGTGAGTGACGACGGGCACAGGTGGTGGACTGTGAATATATCTGTCGGCCTCGTCCGTATCACCCGCACCCACCCACCCCCCTCCTCCCATCATGCCCGACTGGTGGTCAACCCTCTGTCCCGTCGTCGCCCCCCTCCCTCCATGCCGTCCTCCCCTAGGGTCCCACCGTTCCCTGCGATGGTCCTGCGTGTGACAAACATGAGTCCGTCTGACATGCTGTGTGTGTATTTGGGATTTGGGGTGTGTGTGTGTGTGCGTGGTTTTTTTTGCGTGACACGAGTGCAGGCCTTCCCTGCTACCAGATTGACATAAGTGTCTGTGAGGCTTTGCTCTTTTCAGACGTGCCTCACACTGGCAGTTGGAGTTTGTGTGTGTGCGTGTGCCCGCCTGCCTTCTAGCGCCTCTCTAGAGACTGACGGCCCCTGACACCTGCCATTTGGACGCTTTTCTCTGTGAAAAATGTCATCGTCTTCAGACCCGACGTGTGTGTGTGTGTGTGTGTGTGTGCGGGTGTGTGTGTGAGAGAGAGAGAGATGGTGCATCCCTCAATTTGTCTCCCTGAGGTCAAGCTTTGCAGCTGACTGAACAATGGACCCAAGCTGTTTGAGCAGCCGGGACAGAGAAACTTGTGTGTGTGTGTGTGTGTTGATATGAGTGTGTTTTGGGTTGTTAATATGTGACATCACAGCTCATACTGCTACAAAATTAGGCAATCCAGTTATCTTGAATAAAGTCTTGAGTTGAGAACAAATGCTGCGACAGATTAAGTCAATGAAATATGACACTATATAGTTGTGTGTGAGTGTGTAGGTACTCGCTCTCAAGTGCCCGACTCTATACCCATATAGATGGCTAGTAGTGAATTTTCTATTGACTTCTTCAGTGACTTCAAGGTACTGTAGGTAACATCTTCATCTGATGGCATATTTAGTTTGATATGGCAGCTCTCAAATAAATGGCTGTTTATGCAGTGAAGTGGAATTATAGCTCATTTAGATTTCTTACTCCATTGTGTATAGATGCATATTTATAATAGTGTAGTTTTTTCATTGTGAGAGAAAATGTCCCTCTACAGCTTTTGTGTAAGATCAACACTTTACTTTGAACAGGAGATTCAAAGGAAAATAATGTTCTGCTGCTGCACTATTACTACATTTGTGAAAGGACAATCTGTCGTTCTTTCAGTTTAACAAGGCACTTTTGATGAAGGTGCTTTAGTTGGGTAAAATTTGTGGCTCGTCTTCTTCTTTTCAGTGCTTTTACCGTTTGGAGAAGCAGATAATAAGCCAATCTTTCCCAGTTTGAAAACACACACACATGCATTATTAAGTACATTCTTTTTTTAATTCATGAGGAGAAATGTCCTTGTTTCATGCACTGTTCAGCGAAATATTAAGATGTAGGCTTTTGTATATCTTTATATATCATTTAGCCTTAAAATTTAAATGTCTGTCCCTGCTCACTTTCTTGCCCGCTACCCCCTTCCCCCCTCCTTCCAACTTTTTGTCCTCTGTATCAGTTAAGCTGGTGATATTATTGCCTGTCTTCTTTTCTGACTGATATGATGAGCTGTTTTTAATTAAGATTAAGGATGTGTATGCCAGGAGGCTGTAATGAGGTATCAAAGTGTGTATCCATCTCTTCCAATGTTGGGTTTCTTGAGGGGCAGCAGGGGGCCAGTCACGACGTGTGTGTGTGTGTGTGTGTCAGGCCCAAGGGTGTGTCTCAAAGACAACCAGGAGGGGAACGGATAGAGGAGCCAGTTTTGGTGACTTTGCCCCAGGATGGGACAGGGCTGAAGGCAGGTCCGTGTTTATGTGTGTGTACAATTGAGAGAGCAACAGAGAGTGTGAATGTATGATAACCCTACAGGCCCGCCAAGTCATCGCTTTACACCAAGAGGCGACCATTGACTTTGTGTCTCAGAATGTGTGTGTGTGGTTGTGTGTTGTGTGTGTGTGTGTGTCCACGCATCTCGACCCTCCATCCACCCACTTAGGCCAGAGAGCTGTGGAGTTGACAACCTTCTGCTAACTGCCAGGACGATGCCCCGACTATGGCGACGGCCGTGGACACCGTGGCAATGAGAGCTCAGAGCTGTATCCATGACAGTGCCGTTACCCAGCTGCCCCAGCGGCAGCCTTAATTAAGTTAGACATGATAGGGGCTGGTGGCCTCTCTTTCTGCTCTCTCCCTATTCTCCTGTGTGTTTAATGATACCTTTTCACTATTTTTTTTTTTTTACTCATGCCCCCCCTCCCCCCAACATCTATTATTTCCTCTCTTTTTGTCTTTCTGTCTGTTTCCTAAACAAAACTAGTTGAGGCACTGACACTCATTCACTTGACCTCCATTGTCCTGCTGACTCTGAATGAGAGCAGAGAGTGAGGTTAGAGGTGTGTGTCCTGTGTTTTCTCTCTAATTGAAAGCTGTGGTCATTTTTGTAAACACTAAGAAAAGAGAGCAGCATGAGATTAAAGTTTTGTGGATTCTTTTTTTTTTATATAATAATAATATTCACTCATTTATCTTATGCAACTTACTCAGCATTAATTAACTTGCTTATGTGTTTGTGTGTGTGTCCCCTCTGTGTGTGTGTGTGTATGCGTGAGAGAGACAGTGTGTGTCGGGTTAATGACCAGCTCTGCTCTGACCTCTTTGAAGGTCATGTGCCAGTGCTCGTTAGCGGCGTGACCATGGCGATATGTCAGCTGTCAGCACGATGGATAAGGAGCTGACAAAAAGAACAGTGGGGCGGAGGAAGGGATGAATACAGGGGATGGGAGAGAGAGAGAGAGGAGGAGAGGGAGGGAGGGAGGGAGGGAGGGAGGACAAGTTCATTTAAATGTGATTCTCATCAGAAGGCCTCTGCCACTCCTCATTAACAAGATACGTATAATTGGCAA
Organism: Trachurus trachurus; assembly: GCF_905171665.1. Classification (NCBI taxonomy): domain Eukaryota; kingdom Metazoa; phylum Chordata; class Actinopteri; order Carangiformes; family Carangidae; genus Trachurus; species Trachurus trachurus. The sequence continues at coordinate 10,347,097 of NC_139906.1, forward strand.
GGTTGTTGTGGCAAGGTCCAGGCCTTTAGGATAGTGTGTGTGTGCATGTGTGTGTTTGTGCGTGTGTGTGTGTGTACCACAGAAGGCCTCACTCTGAGTTTTGTGCTGACCCCCTCATCATATTGGTCACCCCTGAGGAAACCTCCCCCCTCGTTCCTCCTCCAATCCTCCCTTTCTCTCTCCATTCACCCGAGAGAGAAGGAACACTAAACAATACGACAGCTTCGGTTGTAGGTCGGCAGCATTATCGCGGGTATCAGTGGCTTTGTTGTCCCACCGTCCTGTCTGTGTTGTGAAGGATGATAAGCAGCCTACTTTAACCTGAATACATTAATGTAGTAATGTGGTATCATTTGTTGTCACATTAAACCAATTTGAATTAGTTCATTTCAGATGTTGAGATTGACATGTGAAAAACATCAACAGAGAAATAGATGTATGCACTTGAATAAATGTGTTTTTATTAATCTTCCGTTACGTATTTGCGTTTAATAGTTCCTCTTTTCTAAGAAATTTCATTAAACATTGATTAATTCATTTTCAAAACATATCTTCTCCTCGCTTTGTCCAAAAGTATCGTCTTTTTCCCTCACTGTAAGTTTTCTATCTTCAATAGCCCCTCAAGTCATCCTGGATTCAATGCACCACAGTGTCACAGTCTTTGCATAAAGGTGCAATGAATGATTGACCCTTCATGATAGACCACGTTTGAGTTGACTGAGTCTGCCATTAGACTGAAATTAGAAATTGTAAAAATGTGGAAACATGGACATCAGTTTTTTTTCACCTGAATGTTCAACTGAAATCTGACTTTAAAAAAAAATATTTTGGGGAGAATTTGAACAAATAAAATATATTATGTACTTTTTCAATGATTGTTCAGTGGTTTTGTCACAGAGGAAGTGATTGTTGCGTGTGTGTGATAGCTGCTGGTGTGAGTGACACAATACATAAATCTTGTAGACCTGTGAATCAAGCAGCAACTGTCCTTATTTTCTGTCTCAAATATTTTATTGGACTCCCTGAAGTTGACCTTCAAGCAATCTGACAGTGGAAAATTGGAAATTCAATGTACACAAATAAGTCTGTTTTGTTTTCAGGTTCACATAAGAATGCACAAAAGCAGATTATCTTGACTTCAGAGCAAGAATCGTGTATCAAACTTATTTTAAAAAGATTTGAGGTTTAAGTTGGACCAATATTGGACAAAGTATCAATATCATAATCATGACACCAACAACACATTATGTGTGGGCACATTATCAAATAAATGTGACTGCAATATCAAAACCGTTCTATACTGACAAATAGTCATATACCACCATGGCCTCTAGATGGCAGTAGTGCCACATAAATTGTAAATATGCTGGATAGGTCTGCTGACTCAGTGTCCATCTCTTTATCAAACACACAACACATCATACTGCCCTGTCATTAAAGTGTCATTCATTTCAATGTGAAAAGGAATCGATCTGAATTATATGACTTAAAGATGTATATGTTTAGCAGCAATAGTTAAATATGAAGCCAATGGCTCATTTTTATTCTTCATGTGGTTCTTTACACCTGCCATCATATGAATAAGAATACCTAAAAGCTCTTGAAAGATTGCAATTGTGCTGTCAATGTTAAGGTAGAGCTACAAATGACGATGCTATTTTGGCCTCAATGTGCTAATGATAATCAGTCTTTTACTACAAAAGATCAACCAGGGTCAAGTAGGAAACCAGTATGAGAAGTTGTCAGCTGTATCATTTAAGGTGCAGGCAGTGGTGATTTTCCTTGATAGCTTTGCCATTATGTCTTTAAGCAGTAATAACTACTGTGCTTTTCCCATCTCACCTTCTCCCCCACTGGCCAACTCGCCTCTTGTTCCATGTTTCTATAAAAGGCCCTTCAACTCCTCCTCCCACTCTTTTTCTTACATTCAGTCTTTGACTTGTTTTCCTTCCCTTTCTTTCCCCAGTATAACCAATGAGGCAGGAGCATCCATCTACAGCGTGAGCCCTGAGGCAGTCAAAGAGATGCCAGACATGGACCCCAACCTCAGGAGTGCAGGTACACAAGCTTCTGATGGTCATTAAACATTTTGCCAGACAACTAGGTAATATACTCTTGGCATCTACTGTATATTCCTTTCAAAAAATACGACCACATTTTTTTTTTGTTACAGTTGCATTTCCACTCTTTTCCCAACAGTATTGTTTCATGATCCGTGAATTTCTGAGGTTCCCTTTTGTCTCTCTCTTCTTTCCTGTGCCTCATCCACTCATTTGCCACCTCTCCCTCACTCGGTCCACATACTGTACGACATCACTGAAAACACAGCAGAATAAAAAAAATCACACAGCAGAATAAAAAAAAAAATCACACTGAGTTTTGGAGAACCAATGTTTCCAGCAGACTTCCTCTATAAAAGCCGTAAATCAAGTGAGGCTGAATTATTCCTCACTAGTTTCCTGTGGTCAGCAGCACTGAGAGCCATGGAAAGCCATATTTATACCTCTAATGAAAGCCATGAGAAATCTACAGCGTCTGACTTTGGATGGGTATAAAAAGAGGGGGCTGCTCGGCCGGGACGCTCCGGTCACAGATGTGGTGACAGAGTGTTTCTGTCTGTCTGTTTTGCCTCGAGGGGGGTATGCATGTTTCTGCCTCTGTCTATATACCAGTGGCCGTGTACAGTAGTGTAGTATGTAGGAAACGGAGTTATAGGCACCCTCCATCTGTCCTGTTTAAACACAGAAGAGCTGGGGACACCTAGTGGTGATAGGCAATATTCCAGCCGTGCCTCAGGAGGGCTGTTTTTTGTGTTTAGCTTTTATCTTGAGTTTTTCGTGTATGAGACTGAGCAAGAGATTTGTCACGCGTGACCGCAGTGAAAACTCAGCACAGATAGGCTTTCCTGGGTCATTGTCACTGACTGATTGCCAGTTGCCGTATGACAGGGCAGGCTGTGCTTCAAAAGCTGAACTAATTTCACTTAACTTTTTTCACCTCAAACTCTGCAAGAAAAGTTCAGCTGCATTACAGCCACCCCCCCTCTCCCCATCCCCCCCACCACCCCCAACCCCAACCCCCTCCTGAGCCGGCAGAGCGCTGCACGTCACATTCTTCCAGTCCTCCCAAGAGATGTGTCTGTATCTGAAGAGGGCCTTTCTTTATTGTGTCTGTCCTCATTGCTTCCCAATTTTGTAGTGCTGTATTTGGCTCATAAACTTTCAATAAGTGCTGGAGAGTTATGCTGGACTCCATTTACAAATCGGCCCCGCTCAGTGAGAGGGAGGGAGGGAGGGAGGGAGGGAGGGAGAGAGAGAGCGAGGGAGTCGGAGACAGAATAGATGGAAAGACTATTGGAGAGTTTTGGTGGTGCACTGAGCAAGGCCAGGGTTGAAACTCCATCCCTGTCTAAATATTATCTCAGGCAGCAGCCTCCCACCGCAGCCAGAGGAGAGAGAGGAGAGGAAAGCCATTGATTCCAGACATACTCTCTCTATTACATCCCATCCCTCTCCTTCTCTTTGTCTGTCCGTTCCGCCTCAAAGATCTAAGTCTGACATGTCTCACGCAGCAAACTGCGTTGCTGCTGACCACTGAAATTCAAACATACACAAAATGTACATATACAAAACATTGACGAGCCACTTCACAGGCAGGATGGAGGAAGGGACAAACTGTACCCTGTAAGTTTTGATTCATCAAAGAGTGTATTTTGAAATCCTTAATTTAAAGTGGATAACACAGGGTCAATCTTTATACCTTGTTTGAACTCTGAACATTTTGTGCACTCAAATATATGACTGATGTTTCAGGGCGTCATTTATTCTGGCTTTAAAAATAACAAGAATAACAAAGAAAGAACAATGTATGGTGTTAACACCCACAGCTGACATGTCCTCTTTGTCTTCTTCATGGATTTGAGAACAGTTGTTTGGCTGTGTTGTTCTCCTCCTCCTCCTCCTCTCTGTGTGCCTGTGTGTGTCGAGGGGTGATGTCATGTATTATGGTGTGTATGCGAGTAAGGTTGTTTGTAATTTTTCTCCTTGTCACTGGGCCTTGCCAACTTATTCATGGAAAAGACATTTGGCTTCATGTGCAGCAGCAGCAGGCTGAAGCCTTACAGACTCCATCGTTAAAAGCAAAACCTCACTTTGGTCGATATGGACTGCGTGTGTTTATTTGTGCACTGCATTTAGCTATATGAGCCGGTGTATATGGGTGTGATTGAATTAGTGGTTTTAAAGGTTTGTGCCTGCCGCATCTATCAGGAAGCCAAATGACAGGTGCAGACAGTTAAAAGCCAGCTTTAATTATTATTATTGGGGGTGGAGGAATGACAATTAGGTTTGGCCTACCCTCAGGCCAGCGCTGTAATATGCAGGCTATTTGCATATTCAGCAATTATAAATATTATGGATTTGCATATTCAATAACTGAGATTCTGATAGCAAGTTCATAAAAAACACAAACCACAGAATCTCATGAGACGTATATCACATGTTTACCTCTTTGTGTGGTGTTTTTGTGTGTCGACAGTGTCCATTGGAAGACGTGTCCAGGATCCGATGGCTGAGCTCGTGAAGATTGATCCAAAACACATCGGCATCGGGACATACCAGGTAACCGTGTGTTTTGAGATGCTCATTGTGGGTTAGAGCCTCTTGTCCCTGGGCAGGGGAACATCTGCTGCGAGTTAGAACTGAAGCAAAGAGCTGAGCAGGCAAGTGTGTGTGTGTGTGTTTGTGTGAGGTTTGCGTATTGGTATAAAAGCACATTAGCAATAAACCATTATTGTACATGTGAGTATTGTTGTTGTGCTGTCTGCCGGAGGAAGATCTGGCATGTGTAGTTTTTATTTTTCTATGATTTCTTTTGAGAGAGTCCTGACTAAAAGGGCAGCTAAGTTTACTCAACACAGAAAAGGAATGAGATTAAGGAAAGATAACATTGAAACACATTAAAACCATAACAACACTGAACTTGTCCATTTAAAAAATACTGCGTTGAAAAATAAAGCCAACACAGAAATGCCAAAAAAGAACTGCTGTTCCTCAAATGGCCACTTGAGGCTGGCTGCAAAAGTGAGTCAATCTCAATAGACTCCAATGTTAAATGCTCAGGTTCACAGCAGAAATAAACATGTTGACAAAACAGTTTTGATCTCCACAGATAATTTGACTTTCTTAGATAAATTTAAGTTATGCATTGTGGGCGACGGGCAGAGCAGCTGTGGGTGACAGGTGGGTGTTTGCTTGGTGTCACATCCGAAGTGCGTGGGGGATGTCGTGAAGGCTTCATCCGTCTTTACGAGTGGTCTATGGGTCTGATCTGTTTAGTTATTCAGTTATTTTCACTCACAGTTTTTCCAGAGTTTAGATGTGACCTTTGCGTTTCAGGAAAAAGTAAAGACAACAGAAAGTAGACTCGGCAGCGTGAGTTTATACGAGTGGACAAATGAGGAAAAAGTTAAACAGGTGGAGAGAAGAGAGGCGAGCAGGGAAGTAGATAAACTTGGCAAAGGCCTGTGTCAACAGATGATGTTAAGGCTGACAGCAAATTCAATTAATGGAAGTTTGGACGATGACGTATGTTTGGACATTTGTTTTGCTTGTGTCCGTTCTGCTCCTTGCCCATATGTGTTCAAATGTGTGTGCAGATGAAACAACATTGTGTGTTATTATGTGAGACAGACAAGACAAGCATAAGGTCAGTGTGCATACTGTTTACACCAGTTATTAATGGACAATTGTTCTCCATATATAGATAGATACTGGAAGAAAATGGTATGAGAGGATGGAACTGGATCAAAACAAGATGGACTGAGCGTGATGAAGACTGATTTTCCTGAGAATTTATGAGAGCTTTTTACACTTGGAGGGCTCTGGAGGCTCAGATTAATGTAGTAAAAAGTGTTGAATAATGAAATGAATCATGATATAAACTTGAGCCAGTCTTTTGGACTGATTTCAGATAAAATTTCACTGAAAAAATTAGGGTTTGTCTATGTTTATACCTCCGGTGAAGTTGAAGGATTTATTGTAAACCATCAAACCATTATGAATTGTTTGTGCATCATAGTTGTTGTGTGCAATATAAACACTTCTGCTCTGTCACTGTTACATTTACATTTTTAAGCACAGGCCTCATCACCTCATTAATGTCCAAATTACTCCAAAGTGGTGACTCATTAGTTTTTTGAGCGAGCAAAACAAGACATTTAGGCTTCATTAATTCTCAAGTTATGAGCATTATAGTAATAATGAAGCACAGATGTTTGTTTTGCTTTAAAAAATCAAGCAATTATACAACAAACGATGCACAAATTGTTGAGAGCACTTTGGAGTCACCTGGGTGTTGATGGGGTGCTGTCAAAATGGGGCCTACGCTTAAAATGTTTAGATTTAACTCAAGCACAATTTTTTTTTTGAGTGCACAAACAAATTGAATTGGTGTGACTGATGATTACTTTACCAAACTCTTTGAGTGCAGGTTTCAGGAAAGGTTTGGTAGTTTTCCCCACAGATGTCAGTAATTTCATTATACTTCAACCTGAGTAATTCATGCAAAAGTTTAATGACAGAGTACAGTTCAACCTTGTTGCCGTACGCATACACACTTGTCAAGAGCCTATGTCTGACTGCTAAGTGCTCATATTCATTCAACCACTAATAAGTAATGCCAGAGGTGCGAGGAGAGGTGGAGGGGGGGAACATGAGTTTGTTCTTTCTTCACTGGACAAATCAATTGGTGTTAAATTAGCAGAATTACTGCTGTTCTGAGGCCAAGGCATCAGACAATAATGAGAGAGAGACAGAGAGGTGTTACTATGTCATGAGGCTGACAGATTAACAGTTGATCACTTAAGAAACTTGTTGATGAGTCATTTTTGTCGATAAACCGGGTTAATCGTGGCTGAGCTCATGTGAGGTGTTCAACTCACTTCTCCTTGGGTTTATGGAGAAGCCTTATGTACACGGATTAAACTTTTATGTATGCTTCTCTCGGTGTCAAAATGTCAAACATTTAGCAGCTGAAAGTCAGGGCTAAAAAAGTATCATCATTTGTTGATGCTGGCCGCCTGAGCATCGGTGTCAGTGTTAACAAGGAAAAGAATCCAGTGGTGTAAAGTAAGAGCCTCGGTGGACAACCAGTCCTAACGCGAGGGAGAAGGAACGGGGGTTAAAAAAGGACAGTAGAGGGTGACAAAAGTCAAAGGAAAGGGTTTTAAGGGTGAAGGGGGGAGAAACGGCAGATTTGAAAAGAGAAAGTAGGAGGTCACAATGTGCAAGAGCTTGAAGTGTATGTGTGTGTGGTTGGGTATGTTAGGTCACAGGCCCGTGTCTCTCATCATGTCCTGACTGGGCTCCCCAGGGTGCCCGGGGTTCTGCACCTCCCGCTCTCAGATCATGTGACTAGGTCAACAAATGATAATATAACCGAGTAAATAAACTCCGGGCGCTGACAGATATGAGATGGGACATCACTTTGACCTGCATGCGAGTTCACACACACACACACACACACACACACACACACATGCACATACACTCAAGCCGCTTCAGAGTTAAAGAAAAAGTGCGTGTGTTTGTTAAGTGTGAGAAAAGTGCATTCATGTATGTGGTTTTTCCCCCCTGCAGATTCTTTTGTGTAATTTGTGGCATTTTGAGCTTTCTGAAAGTTTATTACCATTAGACCCAAAAAGCATAAGGGCAGATGTAACTCTAGACAGCTGGCACAGCATGCTCCCTCTTTCTATCTCCCTCTGCTGACCCAGTGAGTGACAGCTCGGAGAGAAAGGAGGAAATGAGCTGAAGGCGAAAAAGGAGAGGCCCATTAAAACCTGATTGGACGTAACTGTTGATGTGGGAACTCGTTTCTCACAAGGCCAGCACTGGCAGACGGGTTTTTCTGGATAATGAGTTTGTGAGGTACAGTACATGCGATATTATTAGTATTTTTGGTTGGTATTTAATACAGTAGGATTAAATACCACTGATGCTCTTATAGATTTCAGATAAGTTGTACTGACAGTTTAGGTCACTATGGCAAGCTTGTGTCCTGACACTTCGGGGGGGTGTGGCCTTTGGACAGCTCCTCCATCTGTCAATCAGCTCCTTAAATTGCTCTGGTTTGTTGACAGCTGCTAATCCCCAGGGCTGTGAAACTAACTGCAACTGAAGAATACACACACAGACACACACTGCTGTGTAAGAAAACATCGCCTGCCACCCGGATATTAAAGAAGCTGTCATTCTTCCTCTCACCTTTTTTTAACTGTTCTACTTTTTTTTTTTACCCCCCTCCTAAATTCTTTTACTTGTCCCAGTGACTCCACTTCTCCCATCTTCGAATCTGGTTTGACGTCGCTGCTTGTTGTCACAGTGTCAGTTGTTTGAACAGGGAAATTAGAAACTGGATAAGGCTGAGGTTGGACGATGCAGCCCAGCGTGGCTTATTAGAGCCACTAAGACGGGTAACAGTATTAATATTTGAATTTGAGGTTTTGTACTTGCAGCGAGTGCAAGTGATGTCACTTTCACACCTAGGCCACTGTGCCTAATGCTGTGCGTGTGTTGTTCAGCAGTGCAAGTGTGTGAGTGTGTGACTGCACTTGAGCATGCTATCTTTCATTCCTGAATGGTTGTGCCTTTAGGGGAGACAGGAGCAGACAGAGCTGAGAGAAGGAAGGCGAGCAAGATGACAGTGATTGATAGTTCCTGCCTCTGCTATTTCGAGGCATGGGAAAAAAAAAAAAAGTCAGGCTCTTAAAGACTTGATCATTGGCATCAGCTGCCAAACATTATTTGCTACTATTTTAATTATTTCCCTAAAGGTATTTTTACAGCATGTACGTATGTGTATTTGTGGGTTGAGTGTGGTTGGGAGATGAGTATAACCTGTATCTTTGCTTATTTAATCGACTTACTTACGTTTGGTCGTCTTATTCAGCAGTCCATACAATATCAGGCTTCTTATGTAAGAGTTGTGCAGTTTACAATAGGTTAAATATAAAGACTGTAAGTAACTAAACCACACAATCACATACACACTTCGGAAAACAAAATTAAAGCTTAAAATGAAATTAGATTATAAGGAGGATAGTGGAAAAGTTATGGTAAAATGATCTGAAAATCATGCTGATAATGGGAAAGATATTCTGTAACTTCTGTGCCACAGAAAATAACCAAATTGACTCAAACCTCTTTTCTTTTTATTAATGGAATATTTGGTAAAAGTCTAAATTGATTTTAAAGATCTTGCTCAAGTCAGTCTATTATTTGGACTTCCTGTACCTGAAACTGTGCTGTGATTTTCTCATGCTCTGTTTTGCAGTCCCTCGGGTTATGTGTGTATGTGTGTGTGTGTGTGTGTGTGTGTGTGTGTGTGTGTGTGTGTGTGTGTGTGTAAATTAGTTTAATGCTAGTCATAAGTCAGCAGCTGAAACTGATATGACAGCAACTAGATAGTTTTATGTTTTTCCAACACCCTTCATGAATGCCTTGGGGCCGTTTCTCCACTTCCTGCAAAACACACACACATGCATGCGCACACACGCCGACGCACTCACACCAGCTCACGCCCACTCACCCTAAGCCTACATGCCTGGAATAGTATACAGTATGTTTAAGAGGGAGTTCTCCGAAGCCTGTCAGTCAAGGAAGCCGTGACCTTGAGGTAACCTTAAGCATTTAAACAAGACTGTGCGTAATTGAATAATTACGAAAGTGAGAGATATGAAGTAGTCCTTTTATTGTCACACTTACGCACAAGTGGGACACACATTTAGAGCGACTATACTCCAACTATTTCATACTGTAGGTCACAAATATTTTAGAAGTTTCCCAGAACAAGCAGACTCCGAAGCCACTAAAAACCCCACTAACACCCACAAACATCTGGCTTTTTCTTCTCGGTGAAAGGGTACAATCAGCATTAATTTCCAATGTCAGATGACTCTCTAGAATTCATGGGTACTATTCAGCTTCGACACCTGAATGAACACACTAACCTTCCTGTTCTCTAAGAGGGCACAAACACCGCAGCTACAAATGATTTTTGTATAGTGTTTGAACAGAAGTAAGAATAGAGTACAGGTTAAATTAAACACAAAGGAACAAGCAACATGGTCCCAAACATGAAGAGCACCTTCTCAGGGTCCATGAGTTGAACATATTTTAGTAGCAAATGCTCCTTTCAGTTCTTCTTAAAAGCAGACAGAGATAATTACATTTTACATTGTTGTCAAGCTCATTCCACATCTGTGGACATCTGTAAACCACACTGAAACTTATTGGCCAGTTTGCATGGAAACTACTGTAGCAGCTCACTCTGTCAGAACAAGGAGGCAAATCATCTACTGACAATATGAAAGGAGTCGATCTTTTGCGCCTCTATTTTGCCCTTACAAATTACAGTAATGTACTGTATTAGCATCAGAGGCAACCAATGTGCATAATTTTTCACAGTTTTTTACTGATGTCTTTCTTACCTACTGGTAATCTAAATCTAAATCTAAATTCTTGGCTAGATCTAAATGTAGATGTCACTACACTAAACATATAAATATATTACAGAGAAAAGAAAATTAATGTTTTCAGTTTGTTAGTGCTGGGTTTAAGCACTTAAGGAGCAGACAGAAGCACTTTGTTCTTTTGTATTGCTTGGCACTCTTCAGATGATTTCTGGCCATTTCAAACATGACCCTCTCACATAAGGATCCAGTCCATTGACTCTGGATGATTTTGAGGTTTGGGGGTCTGCACACTGGGGCCAGAGAACAGGAGAGTAGAGGAGGTTTCAAAAATGGAGGATGGTCGTAACATGTTCTTGTGTTTTAAATCTCTCTTAAGTATCTTTACACCACCTAGCAGTCCTGGTTTAGATGCTAAACATGTACCCAATTAAACGTTCACGTGCACCTGTGCTAACAGTGACAGTACCTGAAATCCTCTTCTGCTGCTCCCACCTCTATAAGGTTTCAGTAAGAATGTGAAGACACATTCATTAGGATTTTACTGCAGGTTAAAACTCACGCTGCCTCTCACACCTCCAACTTTCTCATGTGAAAACATTATTCTGCGGTGTGACATTACAGGTGATTTCCTCTCTCTCCTCTCCGACTACCTACGTCTCTCTCCTCTTCCTATATCCAGTCACCGGAAGTCATAAATCTTTCAGTCCTAGATTTGTGAGAACGTCGTATTGTTTGGAAAGTATTTCCAAGATGCCTCCGGCTGTAGAGTCTGAGGTGTTCTTACCCAGACTCAGACTGCAGGTCACTGAAGCAGTCAGCAGGGGCGCTGCTTCATCCTGCTGTCTCTATCTGTTTTCTCCTCTCTGCTGAGTCACACACTAATTATTATCTTGTTTACTGTAGGCGAGGTTTAAAGTGATATCACAGTATTCATTAAAAACCTGCATGCCATGAGGATAACTAAACCCAAAACCTGAGCTCATTAAAAACAATTCATTTTTTATTAAACATAGAAATGACTGAGAGGTTATTCCAGTCCCAGTCATGCAGAACTGTAAACAGTACTGGGGAAAGTGTTGAGATCATTTATTTAATTAAAAAGTACCAAGTGCCCTGATCTAAAAATATTGTTTTTATTGAAGTAGAGCTGCTGCCATCACACAGATGGTGCTTACCTTTTGAAGGAACTTAGTCATAGACCTTTTATACCCACTTGTATAATATTACTAAGCAGCCAGTGTGGGTGCTAGTGGTAATACTTCATTTGTTTAATCCATATTTAATGTTCAAGTATGCAGAGCTTTGTTGGTTCTGCCTTTCTATTGACACAGAAATAATAAAGGTACCAGGCTGTGTTAGTATATTTTTGATAAACCTCCCTTTTCATGCTCATGCTAGATTTTTACAGTGTTATGAGATACTTATTGGATAATATGGCTATTCTTGTCTGATTGCACATTCATTTATGGTGAACACTATAAATACAAACCAGGTTTCTAATGAGTTTTTTTATGCACAATAGCAGAGTGAAATGGAAAATGTGTTTGTGAAGTAATGTATCGTCTTTAAATACACCTGTAATAATTAAAGTGTCAGTGCAAGCATTCAACTGTAATTAAAAGTTCAGTGACTGTAAAAACAGAAGACTTATTGTTGACACAGCGAGCTTGCGCTTCCTCTCAGCATTGCTTCTTGGCATCGTGATTAATCGTTACATGTTTGTCTTGTCTATGTGTGCGCATCCCATAATTATGATTATTGTTGACAACCGTTAATCAGTGGTGTAGGTTTGTTTTAACAGCTCTTAAAATAGGTCTGTGAGCTTGTTCGTCAGGCTCTGATGAATGGGATATATGATTGTAATGTGTGTGAGGAAGGATGTTTGTGCTGAGCCTGGATGAAAACCTTCATACATGTGAATGTCTCAATTGTGGTCAAGTTTTTTATTTGTTTTATTTGCTTTATTTGTTCGGATCCCCATTAGCTGCGCTCTAGAGCACCGCTAGTCTTCCTGGGGTCCACATTTAAAACCAGTACATTTAACGGTCACAACACGAAAAAGACAAGGCAAGTCAACAAAAACTTACATTAAATCTGATTGTCATCTACATCAAAGAACATATGTACTGTAAGATACTCCAATGTATAAAATAAAATAACATAAAATAAAAGGGTAAAACAAATGAAAATGACAACAACAAACCCTACGACCCAACATAATAGTGAAACTTCCCTTGTGTTCTCCGTCGGCCTCTCTGTCCTCATCTGTCCTGCTGTCCGGCTACTGCTGACAGAAGAGTGCATTTGCTAGCTGGCCTTGTTGTTATCTGTTTACAAGCCAGGGTTTGTTCAAAGCTTGATCATGTTACAGCACAACCCATGCTAGTCTCGGTCACGTTCGACACAAACACTTGCACAAAACGCACACATAGCTCAACAGTAGTCTAGTTTAGAGTGACAGCTAATCCTCCAGCAGTTGCTGAGACATCAGTCTACAGCTGAACCCCTCAGTGATTTGGCCCTGTCTCGTTGCCAAGGGCTTCTGTGTTTCTAGTGGAGACAGGCTGCTTGACCTCAGAGGATTTCTGAAGTCTTATTTTTGTGTTTTGTTTTGATTAAGTTTTATTTTGATCCTGTCATTTTTCATGTTTGCATTTTGCTATTTCCTCCTCTTTTCCCCCCAACATATTTCTCCTCTCCTCTCCTCTCCTCTCCTCTCCTCTCCTCTCCTCTCCTCTCCTCTCCTCTCCTCTCCTCTCCTCTCCTCTCCTCTCCTCTCCTCTCCTCTCTGTCGTCCCTGCTCCTTATTAGGAAACAAATTCTGGCCTTTTTGGAAAAATATGTCCTGATTTTACAGTTGATTGGCTGGTGGTTGAGAAGTGTGAGGAGTTCATTTGAAGGATCTTTATCGACAGCGAGCTACAGTAACGAGAACACTGTGTTAGCAGGAAAGAAAGACAGAGAGATCGTTGACAAGCCAACCTAAACATTCGCTCTCCCTTTTCCCTTCTGTGCTCCCTCTGTCTGTCAATCAGCTCTCTCTTACTCTTTCTCTCTTTGCATTACTACCTGTCAATCAAACTTCTCCCTCTCTCTTGTACTCTTTTTCAATCTGTTAGTATTTTATTGCAAACACTCACTGCTGCTGTTTATCTCTTTAAGGATAATCTTCCTGCAAAAATTGAATTATTGGTGAATAAATATCAATAACATCCCCCCATAACATGAAGTTAACCCTGGTGACTGCTATCACTGTGTACATTGATACTCCTTTCAGTATCTTTGTGTGTGTTTTAAAATAAGAGGCAGGGTGTGTCGTGTGTGTGTGTGTTTGTACACCCATGTACCTGCTTCTATGCAAATCTTAATGTGTGTTTGCTCTGTGTTTCTCTAGCACGACGTGTCAGCGGGAGCTCTGAAGGCGGCGCTGGACGGCGTGGTGCAGGAGTGTGTGAGCTTTGTAGGGGTGGATATCAACATCTGCTCTGAGACGCTGATGAGGTAGACGATGTGCGCACACAAACGACCTGTCCTACACACACATACACACACACACACACGTCCAGACACACATGCAAATTATGAAACGGAGATGAAGTAGGGCTCAGACCTCTGACATACTTTCCCTTAGCAGTCACAACATGGCAAAGATTCATTCACACTCTTGCGCGCACACACACACACACACACACCACACACACACACACACACACACACACACACACACACACATGGCCTGCCAGTTTTCTGTTTAGACTAATGCTTCACACCCCTGCCTCACTTACTGGGCAGACTGGAATCAACAGAGGGGATTAGGCAAGGTTAGACGCTCACACATACGTACACACAGAAACACAAACGCTCTGCAGCAAACATTTATTCATATAGTCAAAAGTACACACACACTTTAGTACTATGACATGCACAGTACATTTATACGCTCAAAAACACAGGAAGTTCCCAAATTTGATATACTGTATATACACACACATATTTGCAGTAGACACAAACAGTGTGAAAGGAGCTGGCGTTCGCTGCGGGGCAGGCATCAGGTCATCTGTTTACCTGTCTGCAAGTGAGCCTTTTTCCACTCCTGCCAGAAGTTATGCTACACACATACACACATATTAAACACACACAGACGTGTTGATGACTGAGGTATTATGTGGACTGTTGACATAGCGGTGTGTTTTAGCCCGAGTGAGTCACTGTGGACATTAACAGAGCAGACCTAATTGAGTTTCAAATCACCTCTCTTCTTGTCTCGGCCAAAACTGGACGAATGCACTCACTAAATATTGGCTCATGTGTAACTCATATCTCATTTTGAAACTAAACCTCAGTTTCCCCCCCGAATGTAATTTTTTCACTGTTGTGTTTTCTCACAGTAGCATCCAGTGTCAAACGGTGACCTCAGAAATAAACAGAGCGTTGTTGTTTTATCTCCCAGGCATGTAGCAGGCCTGAACGCGGGCCGAGCGCGTAACATTGCAGAGTGGAGAGAGCAGAATGGCCCCTTCATGAACAGAGAGCAGCTCAAGCTGGTCAAAGGCATGGGGCCCAAAACCTACCAGCAGTGTGCCGGCTTCATCAGAATAAACCCGCAATCCTTACAAAGGTGGGCTACGTATGCACACTGACACAAACACAAACAGACTCATTACTTTCTTATTTACCTCTAATTAAAGGTTCAGTGTGTAATAATTGGCCAAATCTGAATATCCTACCCATGAATATATTTGTATAAGTGTATAATTGCTAGGGCTGACCCAAAAAAGCTTTGTTCGTTGCCATGGTAATCGATCATGAAGTCCGTGATCAATTTTTTTTTTCTTTCCTTTTTCCTTTTTGACACCGGTTCTCATCGGCAATTGTTACATTGAAATGACTAGGCTACTTGGCATCCTGGAAACCTGCCTGATTTTGGAGACATGCAGTGTTTGTTTGCCATATATTCATTATTTTCGCTACGATCGCAGACATATCGTAAAATGGTTTAGATCTTCACCTCATCGCTCCATGCTCCTGAAATACTCCCAGTCGTCCCAGTCGTGGTAAACAAGTTTTTTTTTCCCCCTCCGAGGCCACCATAACTTTGCGGACAGAAGGGAGAGTGCGAGTGAGCGCTGCAAACTAGAATCTGAACGCTAGATATCGCGGTTTTACCTCCATATTACACACTGGACCTTTTAAAGGGTTAGTTTGTATAAGTTGAAGTAGAATATATCACCTATTAACAAGCAGTTACTTAATTTTTCTCAGGTTTTCTGATATATTTTTTCTGTAATTTCTTAGATGAATTTTGTTTTTGGTGCTCTCATCATTAAAATGTACAAGTTAAAAAGAAACAAAGACACTTATTATTCAGCTTCAACATCACAGGACTGCAGTTGCGGTTGCAGCTCTTTTCTTGCCATCAACACAAAAATTGTTAATGCAAAACAAATAAATGAAGTAAAAAAGAAGGTTAAATACGAATATGTACATAAACAATACACATAAAGATAGGATATGTACCAAGGAGGTGATGTGCAAAACAACAGGAGACCAGATCAGCACCGTGCAAATGTCACAGATGCAATCAAAGTATTTATAATTCTACTTGCATAACATGTACATCACGCAGAGCAGAAATAGATGAGAGGAGTCGCCATGGATAATCCACATACCTCACTGTGAGCACTGTAAATGGAGCACATTATACTCTGGATCATAACAAAACCTTGTTTTTTGAAAGACTTACTTGACTGTGCTATGAATTGTGAAAAACTTTGCAAACAAAATGAGTTATCAACCACTGTATCTGAGCAGAAGCAGGAATATCAGAGTCAGGAAAAGTAAAACGTGAAGTACTTGCATTGCTTGACATCTTTACAGCAAATATGTTATTTTTTGTAATCTGGCGATTTGACTGTGATAGAAAGTTGAAGTTTTATATTCAGGCTGTCAAAGACATGGACCTCCTCCTCTTAAATTTTAAAATGCCTTTTTCTTTTTGTCAGCGCCAAAGCCTCGCTACATGTGGAGCCAGCAGTGGCAAAGAAACCAGCGGCCAAGAAGGGCAAAGGAAAGGCTTGTGTGGATGTACCCACCTCGTTTAACCCCCTGGACCAGACCTGCATACACCCCGAGTCCTACCATGTGGCACAGAGGTACAGCACACACACAAATAATACTCACACACACACACACACACACACACACACATACTTGTATAGCGGCCTACCCCACTGGTCAAAGCATGTTCGGGCTGAGATGGAGTTGATTTTGACACCGTCTCATATGGGGCTGGTTATCGTGGTGGAGGACTCTGATTTGATTTACACAGACATGGGATACAAGAGAGGAGGTGTTGGCTTTGTGTGTGCGTGTGTGTGTGTCCTTGTGTGAGAAATGATTGTTAGCGCTGCTGATGCTGATATCAAAAGCACATTGAACATCTGACATCAAGACTTCTATGTCCTTTCTGTGTGTGTGTGAGTGAGTGAAAGCGCAGGGCGGACGGACAGAGAGAGATGGTGGGCCTTCTCTCCTGCAGCTGTAGTCACTCAACTGTGTTTAGTCTACATAAGTTCTGACACTAGTGGCTCTAAGCATCGCTCCCTCATGTTGATGTGCCTTTAATGGCCTCAGTGCATGTGTGTGGGTGGATGTGTCTCTGTGCACACATGTGAGGATGGATCGATGCCGCTTGTATGAAATGCTGTTTTTGCTTGTCTGTCCTACTTTGGCTAAGTGATTGTGTGTGTGTGTGTTTGTGGTTTAGTGGAGACCGGACTGTACAGTTGTTCGTCAAAGAGGTGTTAGGGGATTTGAAGAGACTCTGAAAAGGAGAGATGACAAATTACTACCCCTCCTTTTTTTTAATACATCCTTTATTTCTTACTCTTGCTTTTTATTTGTGCACACCTTACCCCGATATCTATCTTCCTCATTTTCAACCATTTGTTCATCTCTCTCTCTCCCTCCCTCTCTGTCACTTTAGTCCTGTTCCATCAGTCATGGCTGGGATTAAACTAATCAATCATCAGATAAAACATTTGTTATAAGTAGAAAAGTTGACAGTTCACATTTTACTAAAGATCTTACGTGAAAGATTGTCTTTATAAAAATGCAGCTATGAAATTGAATCAGGGAGCAGAGAATTTACCAAGTATATTTTTTTCCTTAGTGTGTGCAGCCCACAACCTCTCCACATCTTTTTTTTTTGGTACGTTAAATATCCTACATTTAGCCAAGTAGGTGGCAGTATGTGGTTTTTCCTCTCCCACTCCGTAATTAAATCTCCCTCTTCTTCCTCACCAGTCTACTTATCATTCTCAGCTTTTATATTTTTCCTGCTGCTCAGAATTCTTTACCCTGTGTTGGCAAATGTCGTATCCTTTGTTATGACTAGCTTGTAATCCCTGTCTGGGAATTTACTCAATTCAATACTGATTAATTTGTGATGGTCTCAATTCTACAAACTCCTGCAGAATTTGAGACACAATCCTTTCCTTTTTTTTCTTTTTTTTTGTAGAACATCCCGTAGCATGTCTTGTGGTTTTTTACTGTATGTCACATCCGTCTTTAAAACTCAACGACGACGTACGGCAGGAAAAGCCACGCATGTCAGCACTTGCTCTTCCTTGAAATTCAGACAGCCTGGTGTCGTTTTGATGCAGCGGAAAATAAATCAACTGACACTGAACTTTAAATCTGGGGGATGTGTCACGCCTTTGCAAAGTACCATCGTATTCAGTGAGTGTGGAGTTGAGCCTGATTTGCCTGTCTCCTCACATAAGCCCTCAGATTACAGCTGTAATGTTTAGACATTGATTTGTCTGTCTCGGTGAGTTTTGTGGCCATTCATGGAAAGTAATTGTTACTAAGAGTTTTGGCGGTTCATTTCAGTGTCAGCGCTACTGAAACTCAGAAAAGACGATTTCGTTTAGAGTTATTCATTATCGTCATGCACTTAACTCCCGTCTAAATGAACATTCGTGGACCTGGGTCGAGCATCTGATGCGAGGACATAACTGAGATGCCTCACTGCTCTTGTCACATCGTCACCGACAACAGCTTGGGACAGGAGGTGTGGACGGACGACTGTGGAGGAATGCTGTTTGTGTGTGTGTGTGTGCCTTTATGGTGTATAAGGAATATCATGTTCATCACATTAGAGAAACTGGATCCCCCATTACTGCTCACAGCCCACTCATCATCTCCCCTTTGTAACCATATACAACACACATACACACACGCGTGCACACACAAGCTGGAAGACAAAGGCAGAGACATGATTTGTCTGTCTTTGTTTCACAGACAGTAGGATGCATTTTGTTTAAAAGCAAATATTCTTGTGTTACAATGAAACATTTCTGTGAATAATGTTAATATTCAGATGTAGAGGCGCCACGCTCTGATATTTCACATCATCAATGAAGCATGTTGTAGAGCTCTGATACGAGACCGAGGGGGTCCGCTCTATGACGAATATGTCTCTGATCTGCAGTCGGGGCCCAATATTTCTATAATACAAGGCAGAGTGGGTTCTTGCTGTGGGCCTGGATAAAATCTATATCCTAGCCCACCCAAACCCCAGGTTCACACATATATACGCACACACACACACACACACATAGTGTTGGTAGTAATTATATGAGTATGAACCCAACAGTGATGGGGGCCTCTGGACTCCCGGTACCCCTTAAATACTAACATACAGCACTGAAAAATGAGATGGGCGACACACACACACCTGAAAGTAGAAACCACCACACACCAAAACCATTGTAAGACCCAGAGCCAGAATGCAGGCTGCTCTTAAATCAACACCCTCCTCTCCTCTCCTCTCCTCTCCTCTCCTCTCCTCTCCTCTCCTCTCCTCTCCTCTCCTCTCCTCTCCTCTCCTCTCCTCTCCTCTCCTCTCCTCTCCTCTCCTCTCCTCTCCTCTCCTCTCCTCTCCTCTCCTCTCCTCTCCTCTCCTCTCCTCTCCTCTCCTCTCCTCTCCTCTCCTCTCCTCCATAATTAGAGATGTAAACTGGCTTCAAAGTTTGACATGTGAGTGGTCAGTGGAGAAATGCTTGCAGTTCTGCTTCAGCATATAATGAAAAAATAATTCAAGTTGGATTGAAGCTCCAGTTGCTAAATTTCCAGTAAGATGATAAGTCTCAGTTGTTTTGTCTGTGAGGATAAAAAGGCCGCACTTTGTCCTCCAGAGGCCCAACACAATGTTCTCCTGCTGCCTTTCTTTAAAAAAGATTTGTCAGCCTGTTGACACTTTAAGATTATTTGGCATTTTTACATTTTTTTCCTCACGTTGTAGAAAAAGACAGGGTATATTTCATATAAGAAAGAAGAGGAGAGATGACCCTCAATATACTAGGTCCCATGCTGGATACAAACCAATGGGGGCTACATGGTATGTGTTTTAGACTTTGAGGCCACCAAGACACAAATATTTCTTCTCCTGTAAAGAGATATATGACTGGAAAGTTAAGATGCCAAGAGGGACATAGGAGAGGGGCTCCGAGTGTTAGACAGGTATCCATTTTGGTCCAAAGGTGCTGTTGTCTCACCACCGAGCCATTTCTGGCACATACTCAGCTACTATTTTGTACTGATCTGGCCTTGTGGTGTTGAGGGATTGATTCTGCTTGTCTCCCTCTTTCGGACGGTAGACGCCGGTGACGTCGCTGGCAGGGGCCCCTCCATTCACAGCTGTCTCGTACATAGTTTGTACACAAGCCGTGTCGCGTTACATCCGCACTGTCCCGGCTACTGCCAAATGAGCATTTCTGAACAACATTGTGTATGAATCAACTTTGTGTGTATGTTCATGCGTGTGTGTCCACCTGTTGCGTCCATCATGGCAGGGGGGACAGCTGTGGAGTCTGTTTGGCGTCAGGCTGCCAGTGAGCGACATCCATCACGGACGCTACCCAGCTGGTCCTTACATGAATACATGCATAGAGGCAAATGCATTCACATCTATCACCAACTGTGGAAAGTGCCTACTGTAAATAATTTATATAGTATGCACCCTACACATACACACACACACACATCGTACATTTTTCCAGAACACTTATTTACTACTCCGGTGCTCGTGCCAGTTTGTTACTAAGTCTGTTTAGATTGTGGACTAGTTAATTAGTTTGGATTTAATTCTCTGACTCGGTGGATTTTAAATGGTGCAACCTGACTGACTGTCTAGACACTGTGGAGGTGGGACATCCTGCTAGAATAAAAGTGATACAAGGAGATTTTTCCGAGCAGTTGAAGGACAAACAGTCCGACCTCTGCAAAGTGGAGGCAATTTCATGAGACAAGGTGTCAGGGCGTTTACGGCCCACTGTGGATTTACCTGATTTACTAGGGGGTAAAATAAATGTGAGTGTTTGTGAGTGTGTATTTTTTCGGAACAGAAAGCCCAGTCTTGACAGCTCAAGACTTTGTGTGTAATTACTCTCACACCTCTCTTCCCCGCCCTGCCTTCTTTTCCACCTCCCTCTCACTTTACCTGCATTAGTTTAGCTTTTCTCTTCCTCCTTCCTATTTCTTTCCTTGTCTTGTCTGTCATCACTTTTCCTCCCTCCTTACATCCCCTCCTCCTTCCCTCTCTCATACTCCATCTCTTAAAGACCCAAGTTTCTTCCTCAGGCCATAAAGGATGTGGTGCATGTGCTTTTAGCCCAGCGAGTTTGATCCAGTGCATAACATTGTTTGTGCAAATCATTCAAAATCATAGACAACATTGTTTGTTAAATCTATATTTTCACACTCACTCTCATCTCCAGGTTTCTGTCGCTCGTGGGCGGGAGTGTAGACCAGATCGGGAACGTCGGCCTGCGGCAGTGTGTGGAGAGCAAGGTTAAGACCAGTAGTGAGGAGCAACTGGCCAGATCAGTGGACACCACACCTGAGACGCTCAAGCTCATCATCGACGGCCTCACACAGCCTCCTGGGTTTGACATGCGACAAAGTAAGACTCCTGCCGGTCTCTGCAGAAACACTCAAATGCTGACACAGCTCATTTCAGTTACACGGTATAAGAAAATAGTCAAGACTCAAACTTGCTTTTTAAATTACTGTGTGATTTAAAATTATGGAATAATAACAAACATAAAACAAGAGTGCAAATAATATATCAAAAAATGCCAAAATGAAAAAATACAACATATTCATTCATATTAACTCAACATTTTCACATAATTGTTGAAAACGTTTGCAGTTTCGGTGCAATCCCATATTGCCCCCGGGTCGGTTAACAAGAATCCAAACTGAGTAAATCAGTTGAACTATTTTTTTTACTTCAACCAAAGATCAACTTCTACTATTGCTACATATATCGTTGTGCAAAATCTTGTCACTTAACACGAAACTATCAGTGTATTTAATCATATAAAATTTCACAGGCACACATACGTGCAAGCCAGCAGCCACAGTAACTCCTCTAGTCTCTCATCTTTCCTTCTTGATGTCCTTTATAGGCCCCAACTGACTGAGAGAAAGCTGCACTGGTGTTTGTCCAGTTCTTTGACTGGTTTGCTAGTTGCAACACACACTGGCTTTTCTGGTGCCTTTATTATAATAGGCATATCTGGGTAGTGTAACTTGATAGGCTCTGACAGTGCTGTGGCTTCCTCCCTGTAGCCCAACAACACAGGCAATGTGTTTCTGACAGGGTGTGATGGGTCCAGCAGATTGTGTTGTTGGACAGAATATCACATACACAAAGACCTCTGTTTTTCTCCTTAATCTCATGCTCTTGAGTTCAGGCACACATAAATATACCAATAAAATCATACGCAGTCACAAACCTTTAGGTTTTATTTTGCTGTTGAGCCAATTCCTTTTCTCTAGACAAATTCAAACCACAACTGTGTCTTTTTTTCTTTTCCTTTTCTATATTCTGAATAAAATGTATATGAACTATGAGACTAGTTAGATAAGGACCTTGTACAATGTATATGCTTTAATAAGCTTATTTGGGACTAAAAAACAGAAGCAAAAGTCTGATGAAACTGAGAGAAGCCTGTGCTTCTTCATCTGAAAACAAAAGCAAGAAACATTACTGTTTTCAGGTATAGTGGCTATTTGTATTAGTATTTGCATTTGTATTAGGATTCTTAAATCGTGCTTAATAAGAATGCAATACAATACAAAGCCAATTAGGAGACGACTCCTTGGCGCTTCATCCTTACACAAAGCAAGGATAGAGAAAAAAAAAAAAGTCAAGTCCAAATCCAAACTCATTCCCATGCCTTATTACCAGGCTGTCCTTTTTCATACAGTTTCATGGAGAGGAAGTAAAGCCTCGGTACCCAGTTAGCGATGGCTAACTCTTCTTAAAATTAAGGAACGCAGCTTCAAGGTTCATTCTCAGGTTGGCCCTATTCGGTTGCAGCACACTATGCTTGGCCTCCTAGCCAGCGCTCAGCTGAGTAAACAGATGGGCCGAGGCTACCGCATGAAATCAGTGCTGTGGGGAGGATAATTGGACCGGACTATTTCCTGGGGCGCGAGCCTTCCTTGTTTGTGTTAATGCTACAGAAAGGGAAAAAGATCTCTCATGAACAGGCCAAGTGGAAAGTGGGATAGAATAAAACGCTGAAAAATGTGGAAGTATGTAGACCCAAGTATTTGGTTACTGCTCGAAATGTAATATCTGTTTGTCATTTCTCCCCCCCCCCCCCAACCCCAATTTTCCCGCATCCCCATTTCCCATTCTCCACCCAAACATTCTTCCTCATTGTCATTTTGCCACCTCATCGTTTGATATTCTCTTTCTCGATCTCTCCTTTTGCCATCCCCAGATTTTGGGCAGGCGGACTTTAAGCGGGGCATTGTGTCGATGAATGATCTGCGGGTGGGTGCGGTGCTGACGGGCCGCGTGGACAACACTGCGCTGTTTGGGGCTTTTGTAGATATCGGTGTGGGCCGATCGGGCCTCATCCACAAGAGTAAGATCACCCTGGACAAGCTGCCTGTCAGTCAGCGCCGCCGCAGCCTAGCTCTGGGACCGGGAGAACGGGTGGAGGTCCGGGTCTTGAATGTGGACCTTCAGAGGGGACGGATCGGTCTGGATCTGCTCAGGGTTCTAGAATGAAACCACTCTATTGCCCATGATCAATAATCAAAGGGATGATAAGCAAAGAACACAAAGCTACAGAGCAATTTGACTTATGATAGCTACGACCGTGGATGAGAACTGTTGGGGTTTTTTAGTTGGGCCAAACCCCAACAGAACGGACATGGTTCTTATCATCAGATGGCACATGACTCTTAAAACATGCAAGTTGTTCACTTTTCTTTTATAGAAAAGGCACTTTTATTCTGTTTTTGTAATTTCACAGATTACACACAGTCAACCATTGTTTGTATGATTGGGGAGTCATTTCTTTTGCAAAAAAGGTTCAGTTAAAGATGATCTGTTCAGTCAAAAGTCCACTGAAATAAAATCAAACCAGATTCCTCACAGTTGATGTTGATGACTGCGAGACTCTTTCTACTGAAGTCAAACCCTCAGGTTAGATTCATTCTAAGACTTTGTTTTGCTCCCTGTGCACTTTTTTTTAGTAGTAGTGCTTTACATAGAGTTTAACTTGATACTTGAATGCCTCATTCAGGGCAAAAAATCCTTTTTGTTCATCAACAATCTGCACACACTGTTTACTAATCATTTAGTAGAGAGTATGATGGGACCGCTCACTGAAATGAAACCCATGACATTTGTGCTTTAGCAGTAATGCTAATGACTTCATACTTCAGCTAGTATTGTTCAATGTTTATGGGTGAAATAATACTTAAATATTAAATATTATTACTCGTACTTACCCAGATAAATGTAATTTTGTGTTTGGTTTCATACTGTTGTGAAGAGTTTATTAAGACACATTTTTGATGTGTTGTTCAAAGTAGACTTTACAGTATTTGTGTTAAGTTACAGTAAACCAACTGAAGGACTCAATATGTAAATAAAACAAGGTCAAAAGTGAGTTTTGACATTGAAAGTATTTCCTGTATACATTACGATCTTTCGGTTAATTGTCTCAAAATGAAGAACGACACAATTGACTCAGCGAGTGATGTGATGTGATCTAATTAACATTGTAGAAGATGGACATAGATGAGAAAGGAAAAAGGGAGGATACAGAGGAGTTTGGCAGAAGGTGCAGTGGATGTGTGAAATGACAGAAAGAGGGAAGAAGACAGCGGTTAAAGATGAACATATTCTTCCAGACCACAGGGAAGATGTGAAAAAAACAGAATGGGTGGGCTCGGGGAGGGGAGGGGAGGGGATGGGCAGACACAAGGAGAGGAGGGGGAGGAGTGTTTCTATCTTCCAGACTGCAGTAAAGCCTGAAGGCTATTTAGGCATGGTCCCAGACACAATTATCCCAGGACACACACACAAATACACTCTAATCAGCTGCTTCAAAATTAATCCCAGACTCCCCATCCACATTATCTAATTTGTTTGCGTTCATGAAACTGGAATAAATAAAAAAAAAAACACACACACAGAAAAAAAACATAAAATATGATTCTGAGAAGGCCTCAGGTCCCCTGTGCAAAACCCCCTTATGCTGAACGTAGAATACCTAATCACTGTTAGTGCCGCTGCTTCACTATCTCCCCTTGGGGGAACAAATGGAATATATTCGAGACACACAAACACAAAGAGACGTTCGATCAAGATTAATCAGAAGTGGCAGTTTGTTAGTGATGATCTGAGAAAACTGCGCACACATTCAGACTAAATTCACATACTGTATTTCGTTGTCTTCCTGTACTTAGCCATTTTTCAAAAGGAATTTTTATTTTCTAATCAAGGTTTTTTCTTTTTTGACATTAACTTCCTTTGTCGTTTTGTTGTCTTTTATTTCTTTTGATCTCATGTGCTTTAGCTCGGCACAGTCTCTTGTTTTTGTGTTTCCAGTGTTTTTTTTTCTTTTTTTGTTTTTTTTCTTGGGGAACACATGTATTTGTACAAGTAAACACAGCTTCCCTCAGCATCATTCCTGCTTTTCCCACCTTTAATCTTCCTCCCTCTACTAAAACATGAGTGCGCAGATGGGACAGGCAATCTGGCCGCCAGCTACCGTTGCCCCTTGGAGCTTTTGTCAAACACTGACCAGTAATGAGCCTGTGATAAGAAGCAGAGTGACTGCGGGAGTACTAGTTGTGTAGTTCTCTGTTGTCCTCTGCTGCACTGTTACTCAGCTGTTGTGTTATGGATTGAGCTCAGGTGTGCCTTGTTGTTTTTGTGAAATATGAAGGACGTTGTTTTTAAGATAGCTGCTTAATGAATACCACACACAGCCACTCATGAAACCTCTGGATATTTTTTTTGTTTCATAAGTCTTAGGTTATTAAAAGAAAAGTTAACAAAGAAAAAAAAATCCCATGTGGTCATGTGGGGCTCTGTTTTATCATTTTGTTCAAGACTCAGCTGCAGAGACGCAGGTGGACACAAAGTCATCTTAACTTTTCTCACACAGCAGCAGAGGATCGGGCTCGCACAGCCAGTAAATGCATCCTGCCAAGCAAACAATGAGTAGAGAATATAGCTTTCTCTGTTGCTCTCTGCTTTCTCAGATCACCTGTCAAAAAAACAAGAGTAAGAGATCTGCAAACAACACCTGAATCCTGCAGTGCTTATTATGTGGCTGCTTCTAGCTTCAGATACCACGGTATTAAACAATGCGGGTGGTTTGCGGCACATAACAATTTATTCATCGTGGAAATTGAAGCAATAGGGGTTAAACTTTGAATGTTGATTGTGCTCTTTCTGTACTGTATGTGAGTTAATTGCTCAGCATCAGCAACATGGTACAGTAAATAGACGTGCTGCATATAGAGGTCCTGCTATCTAAAAGTAAAGTTGTTGTTCCATTGCTGTGATTGCTGCAGTTTGATTGCAATGATTAGCACTGGTTTCTCCGTCCAACAGAAACTAACTCCAGATTAGCAGTGTGACCAATAATTTCAGATGTATTATGCTTTAAAGATTTGTTTGTGTGTGGTCGACACACATTTCTACTGACAAGCATCACAAGAGTTTGTACTCAGGTGAACTCGCAACATTTGGTGGCGGCTCAAATCGGCATTTCACTTCAGCGAAACCCACTGTTTGGCAAACTCCCTGTAGCTTTTAGTATTAGACCCTGAAGAACAGTGAAATACAACCAACTCCCCATTGATTTTAACTTTTCTGTGGACTTCTAACATATACCCAAAAGTTTTTCAACATTATAGATCACCTACAAGTATGTTTTCTATTTTGGAATATAGATTATTTTAGGTCATCTTTAGTTTATCTACTAGTTATTTAAATTTTTGCACAGGGCTATTGTAGTTCATATTTCAAACCTCAGCTCAGTGCTGCTCTCCAATATCCTTCCTCCTGTTGTGGGCATGAATGTGTATTTGCATGTTTCAGCCCAAACAATGGGCTGTAATGATCAAGTCAATCAATGGATTAGTCAATTGACATAGAAAAATACTTTTTTTTGCCTAATTCCAGCTCATTATCTATGAGGATTTTCTGTCTTTTATCGACTAAACAAATAATAAAATAATCATCACAGTGATTTAAAGTGAAAAATAACTGTCAGTTGCAGCCGCAGTTTATTTCTGTATTTTTTGGAAAAAGTACAACATGATGTAAATTCATAACCATTACAGCATATCACTAACACTTAATGTGTGAGCACTTAGCAGTAAAAACCAGAGCACAAGGGAGAGGAGTTTTAATGTGTGAAACATGAATGACATTTACTCGTCTCATTTGCTGAACACTGAATGCGGTCAACTAAAATAACAAAACAAAACAACAAAAAAACGCTGTCGTACTCTTGTTTTCCAGTGTTGGGTGGCACATACTGAAAAAATCCAGAAAGCCAGAGGGTGAGAAAGACTTCAGGCTTCTGGCACCACTGGTGAAAAACAGGAGTGAAGTACGGGCGGGAGGGTAGTGGTGAGATGGATGAATGGAAGTCGGAGAGAGAGGGATGGAATGAGACAGGAAATGAAAGGCTTTCTCCGGTTTCACTCCCTGTGACCTCATCAGTGTGATCATGGGTTTTATGAGCTTTCCCTCTCGACGCCCACACACCACCTCACACGTGCCAGGACACACATCCACACACTCTCACACACATATACACACACTTCAGGCAGTATATTTCATTCACTGGCTCAGAGACAAACACAAGGTACATGTGTTTTTGTCTCTCCGTCTGTTACTTTTCTCACACTCTCTCCGTCAACCTTTCACATACTTCATCACGCACAAGGACACCCGACAAAGTTGACACTCAGAGTCACCGACACACAAGCACAGACCGAGAAGTAAAGATTTCATTAGTCTTTGCAGGGAAAGTATGATGCTCTGTGTGATGAAATACATCCATTTAACTAAGCTAATGTGATAGAATATATGAAAACCACAACATTTACACATCTCACATGAGCACTTTAAACCTGTGAGCTCACAAACGCACAATGAAACACAACAGGTTTTCCTAAACATGATCAAATATTAGCAGCTTCTTTCCTTCAAAGCGCCTTCAAAGTGTTTCCTCTTGCCTTTTATTTCCTCAGGCCATCCCATGTGCTAATATTCATCCCCAACTTTTTGCCAACCATTTGTAAAAACCCACCACTACGTCACTAACAACTGCAAGCCTCCATCAGTTTCGCCACTTATCTCCACAAAGCGGGTAATGCCTTAAGACTGTGTGTTTGTTTTAATCAGCATTAAGTCTGTTTGAATGTGGAGTGGAAAAGCGGGTAAAGGGAACCAGTGGACGGGGTTTGTCGAGAGAAAAGTTCCTTAGCAGTGATTCCTGCCTGGGTAAATATTGTCATAGGTGCCAGGTGTTCACCAGCCATCTCCTGCAGTCTCATACCCAACACTGAATATCATAAATTCAATTTTGATTAATTGATTTGCTTGCTATATGTATACCATTTTGTATACAGTATAAATACACAATAATGAAAATAGAGGCAAAAAAAATAATGGACAAAATCGGTGCAGAAAGTCAAACCGCAGCAATAAACGAAGAAATAAGATTAGTGTAGCTTTCTGGTTCCCAGGTTCGCCAGTGTCAACATGCTGTAAGAGTCGGAGAAAGAGACTTGTGTTTTTGGATTTTGATGAAATAACTTCAGAAGCGTTAACAGTCATAAATCATCTTAGTCCCACACTGAGGCCTGTATTGAAGACGGCCAGACAGCCTAGGACTGGCCATGTATATGTAAGCATATTAAAAACAACATATTTTTTCTAATTTCCATACATATTATTTATTTGTACTTTGGCATTTAACAGTAGGGCTGCATCTGTCCAGGTTTTCTCTAAACATAGGGCTCCTGACTTGACTTTCGCTGGGATACTGGGTAAACTGGATTGAACTTCACTGTGAGGGAATCACTGAAATCTTTTCCTATTTAAAGTAACATTAATCCATGAATTTCTGTGGCACTAGAACGTTGAGTTGGCAGCCTGAATGAATGAATTGAACTGTTAGAAGAGAAAGTAAAGTTTTATAATGACATTGGAAAATAAACTATGTAACGTGGATCTGTTATATCATGGCTGATACACCAAACCTGCTTCATAAACATCAGCATTGGTGCCAATACCAATCCAGCATATCAGATTTATCCATATCCCAAACTGTAGATAAAAAAAAATCTCGGGAAGATGAATTGCGCTGAGTGTTTTGTAAAAAGCACAGGCATGTGTGTATCAGATGCTGTTTAAATAAGTGTAGTCTTCCACCAATAATATTATGTAAAGTGGCAGCATTTTCAGCCCAGTCTATACAAAGAGGCATATTATATTACATTGAACATTTCTAGCAGTTTGGGCTTGTATCATGTTAAGCTAATACACTTATGTTGATTGAAGGTTGTTATAGAAGTCAGATGCAAATAGCCCACCACTTATGCTGAACTCCCACTACACACAAACATACATTATACTGAATAGCAAGTCAAACACAGAGATACATCTCTTTATACATGGCTCCCTCCAGAGTAACACAGTAAGATCCGTTCAGGGACAACAAGGCCTCTTCCTGTTCCCAGGTCACGACCGTGGTTGGTGGCTTATAGTGATTGACAGCTGAGTGTTTGGGTTAGGCTGCCACCTCTGGGTATTTACCATAGGCAAAGCCTTTATACACATCCAATATAGAACAGTGGTGAGATCTCACACACACACACATACACACACAGACGTAAAGAGCAGCATACACATTCACACAAACACACATAGACACAGTGTCTAGGCACATCCCCCTCCGTCCTCCATGCTGACACACACATGCACATATACAGAGAGTGTGCGGGCATATCTCACCGACATATCTGCTGGTCATCCCACAGGGAGCCCAGTCTGAGACCATAGCAACCCTGTGTCAGGGGGGAGGAAGGAAGTGGGAGCTTAGGGGGAATTCATTTACACGTAGAAACGGTTAGGTTATGGAATATCCCAGAAAAGTTATGTTTTAGCGCAGTTTCTCTGGATCATGATTTTTTTTTTTTTTTTTACCTTTTGTGTGGGAAGCTGAGTTGAAAAATTATATTAATTACAGCAGTGTACTGTAGCTCACTGTTTTAAGTTCAGTATAGACAGGATGGAAAATTATGGAAATTATTCAAGACCTGGCCCCTATGGTAACATGATCTGGTTGGCTGCATTAATTGTTATATGGAGATTGATGTCTCTGGACAGTGGGAGCTCTCGTGGAAAATTAAAATGAAAATAATATGGACTAACACAGCAGACTCTCCACTTTATGATTTGTTACAAACCATTACATGGGACAGGACTTCAACTTTCTGTTATTTTACACGTGGATTAAAATTTTCCATCTTTGTGTCATAAGATGCTGTGTCAAGTTGTGACTGTTAGCACAGCTGCTACTGTACGAAGGGCCAAGTAACATCTCTAGTCAGTGCAGACCCCTCAGGGCAAAGACAGGGTGAGCTAGCAGTGGCAGTTGTTTGTTTAGCTGCGTATTTCAGCAAGCCATTAATACTGAGGCCTAATAGTGCTGTCAGTAGCATTAACACACATGGGAGCAATTTCCTTAACACAGATTACACATGGATTTAGGCTACCAAAGTAGTGCTTCCTGGACATGGATTTAACCTGGAGTACAAATCTTCGGGGTGTGGCACACCTTTAAGGGAACACAGATAATACACCCAGTGAAAGTGATTTTGTGAATTCCCAGTAGCCGTATTTTAAATGCACCTGTTCTGTATGAGGAGCTAAACACTGTAGGAAGGCTCTGAAGAATAATTAATGACCAATCAATGGCATTTCCACACCTTGTCTTATTAGTTTATTTAAACCCCTGAAGTTTGGTCGAATGGACATTACATGAGTACAAAGAGAAACAATTACAACTATTTTGTGGTTCAACTCAACACAGGAGAGCGCAAGATAGTAAATAATCAGTTTTCATTCACAGTCACTACCAATCATGCATCATTTACACAGTAGCTGATATTAACTGTGATATGTTTGCCTAAATTGCCCTTTGGAGGATTAAGATAATAATGCTGACCATCTGGTCCTGCACTCCAACACTATTAGTTCTAACTGGTATTCTTCATTGGATGAACTCTACTCTTCCACAGATAAAATACAACACCGCCTTATCGGTCTATGAAGCAAGTTTAGATAATATTGCAAATAATCTTTCCCTTTAAAAAATAATTACTATATATTTTGGCAGGTGAGTGAGGTAGATGATGTAGAGAGGAACAATATGGCAGTTTTCCCTTTGTGTGATTGTTTCCCTGCTCCATCATTGATTTTCCAGTTTTCTTTTTGTTTTTTTTTGCCTGCCCCAGGTAGTGTACCATGAAATGAGCCGTTCTCATCTAGTTTACAGTTTGACACCTGCGAAATCATCGCATTCATAATGTAGCGAGACACCAAACACTCCCTCTCTCGTGAGGCTGTAAGTGCCTCAACAGTGCAGATATATATTGTTATCTGCTGAGAGATATTTGGCGCGCTCGCAGCAGCTGGATCTCATAGGACATTTTGTAAACCCCCACAGGTTTCTGTAGCAAAGCAGAATTCAACACAGTGGGTAGCACACTCAGAAATAGTGGTACAGGAGGAGTACATTTTTTTGGCACCAAATCTTTCACAGATGTGCTATGACAGGTAGGCACATAGATACATTCCTCTTGATTCACCATAGACTTAGTAGTTTCTGTTAACACTTGAGTCTGAGCTAAAGGTAGCCTGTAGTGGGTTAGCTATTGAATTAGTGAATACCATTTTTCTTTATATGGGTTTTCATTATTTGATTGATTATACATTTTTGTTTAATCCACTCAAAATTAATAGTAGAAGAGCACTGGTAGTGGAACAGATGGGCTACATAGACAGCCTGCACCTGCAAAGTATAGTCAAACTGCGTTTATGACCTTTTAAAGGAAAAATGATACGGGTACAAAAATTGACATGCAAGAAAAAGGATACTGTTTTTACCTGTAGACGATAGCTGCTCATATGCTTCTCCAAAAAGTACAATTCAGTTAGGTTACCTTACCTATTTCCAGAGAGCGACTGAGCCGACCTCCTACCAGACAGAAAAACTAGAGAGACATCGATGGAAAGAATATTTCACAAAGAGTTTGTTTAGCTGTTTGCCCCTGGGGCTATTTCCAGTTGCTTTTGTTTGTTTTTCTCCCGTTTTGGATACTGTGTAATGGTGGAGAAGTCTTGAACAATTTATTTCCCTGCAGAGGAAAAATTGCATTTTTGAATGAACCCATGGGAGAGAAGCAATGTAGATAGATTTTCTTTTAAGTCTTTTTCTCTTTCAAGTAAATATTGAAATGTATACTGCGAAGTCCACCGAAGAGAATTGAGATGAGACTATTTTCAGAGGCCCGGCTCAGATTGCTCTTTGGTAAATAAAATCACTAGCCGGCCATCTTTTCTTGAACAATTTCCTCGCCTCCCACAGTGTTTCCCAACCAGGTGTGTTCCCTTCACTATGATTCAGTTGTAAACAAGGCAGATATTGTCTTTCCATTGCATGATGCACTATAGTCCACTTCAGTTCACTGTTGTTCAAGTGAGTCCTCACAGCTTCTACTGTTTACTGTTTCTCTTTACAGGACTGAAATGGCCGAGGTTTTTGTAATACTTCTATTCTTCTTGTAATACGTCTATTTGATAGTGCCACTGCTTCATTGAAATGGTCCTCGGTCCTAGTTCTCATGTGTTTTACAGCCAGTGATTACCAATTAAATCTTCAGCAATATCAAAAAATATATTCTTTTATATTTTTTTGTTATTTTTTTTTTTTTTACTCATTCTCCAGTCAGCATATTTTCTGTATTGCCTTCAGACACATAGTCTCTTCACTTGCCCCCTGCTTTGATATGATAATAATCCTTCTTGACTTTTTATTTTTGATTTGCATTAACTGAACTGAACTAACTGAATTTTCTACATGAACCTCTGGAAACAATGTGACTGAATCGAAGGTGCTGGCAGGATATTGTATGTATAAGGACAATGACTTCCTCATCTACCCATATGTTCATTTGACTAAACTATGAAAATACAGACAGCTTGAAACCTGAGGATACCTGGGTCCTAACGCAACCAACCTTCCCTACAGTTGTGTAAAGCAAAAGCCTAAAATTTGTGATATTTTAATAGTTTGACTGCAGTAACTACTGCCACCTGCTGAGGTAATAGAAAAAGTGGGGAAAAAGGAAGACAAAAATAGATAAATCTAGAAATAAATAAATAGGTCAAACTGCCACAGACAAACATGTCCTCCAGTTGGATTTGCTTAACAGCTGGATATGTTAATATTTGCGGTGTTTGCTTACGTGTCAGATTTTTTGCTTTTTTCCTGAACCAAATGTCTTGTTCATTTCAACCTCACCAGCCTTGTTTGATGTTTTCGATGGTCAGCCAGTAACAACATGAATTCTGGCCCGGGCAAAGCAGACTTACAGTCTGATTTCTCAGCTCGGTTCCAGTGTAAATCTTGCCATGGAAAAGTATGTCAATTCTGCTTTTTGTCTTTTGTTAATTTATTGTACCTCTTAGGCAGATAAAAAATGACTTCAGAATCAGGAAAGGAAAAGAATGCCCCCCAACTCACACACATGTGGATTTATTCCAGTGAAACACGAGAAGGTAATTAAATATAATGAAGATCTATGCAGAACCAAATGGCCTGTGAGGGCTGGAGAGAGAGCCAGGGAGAGCTTTAGCCAGTCAGAGCGAGAGAGCGAGAGAGCGAGAGAGGTGGAGGTTCAGGAATTGTCTTGTTAGTGTGTGTGTGTGTGTGTGTCCACCTCACCTGCCTGTGGAAAAACCCAATGGTTTGGTGTGGTTTCCTGGGAATACACTTCCTCTCTGTTCCATCTGTTCCACCACACGTCACCCAATCAATCGCTAACCTGATACTCATGCCGTGCTGCCAGCCAGCCAATCGTAGGAGCCATCCAGGGTCATGTGATACTCCAGAGACAGTTGGCAGCCCATTTGTAATGTACAGTTAACTGTATAATGGTATTTCTACTCCACTGGAAACCACCAGCGTTTGTGTGTGTGTCTGACTGTGTGTGTGTGTGTGTGTGTAGATCTGTAAGGATCACTCCAGCCTTTCATTCTTTAGCACTCTGCTGATAATCTTTGACATGTATATGTGTGTATGTGTTTGCACACAAGCTGTATCACGTTCTATCTCTATCTTCATGCTGTTGTAACATAGTGAGACGTGTTTATATAAAGACATGTGGTAGAATCTGGTTTTGCATCCAGCTTTAATCATCAGTCAGTGGCACTAATGTCGGTTTGAGCTGCATTGCACAAAAAAAAAATGACCACAAGTGCAGATGCTTAACGGGCATAAATCTTCACATCTGAGTGATGTACATCAGCACTTGGATGACTGCGAGCATGTTGGCCGTTGCACAGTTTAAGTGTTCTCCAGATACAAAGCCACTAGACTCTGACTCTGTCTCTTAACGTCTCTTTTTCTCCCTCTTACTTTCTCTCCCTGCTTGCACGTGTACATGTTGTTTCCAGATCTATCAGCTTAAATGTTATCTGAATCTCACGTTTGAGTTTTTTTTTTCATAATCAAGGCTTTGGCCGTGTTGCCTTGTTGAAACTGACTGTTGTTTCACTCACCATTTCCAAAGCAAACAGATTGTGATTACAGCGTGAGGAGCGTGATCTGTTGTTAATGGTTTTCTAACAGTCTCAGTGACAGTTCTCAGGCTGCCACTGTGGTGTTGCTTTTAAAGAGCGGAGCAGGATAACATGGCCACTGTGGAGGTGAAGAGATACAGACGACATTTAAATAGGGGAATGGGACCAGAATGAAATGTGGAGGAGAGGAGTAGATGTTGCGAGAAGAGAGGGAACTCTTAGTGTTTCTCTTGGACGGGGTCACAGTGACTGGAACCAGAAAGAAGGTAATTGTACTGATTTTAAAATACTGTGAAGAGTATGGCACTTCTGTGGGAGAGCAATGATCTAAATTTTAAAACTGACGTTAATTTTTCCTTTGGGAGGGAGCAATTTAAATATAAATGGTATTGTGCACAACTTGCGCACATTTTAGTCTCAAACACAACTCGGACCATTAACATCGCAAGTGGTTTATAGTCAATTAGAGTTCAGTTGGCCTCACTGACCAAAAGCACCTTTTACTGATTGCATAATGTCTCCATACTTTCTGTGCAGAGTCTCTTTCTTTAGTTAATGGTAGTGTTTCAGTATAAAATCATCCTCCTTTACTACACAGTTCCCAACATGTACAGTCCACCACAAAAGTTCCCACAATGGAAACATGCATTTAGTATGCACTGCGTGTTGCATTTTATAGATGTTAAAATTGCAGTTGTGCGACACTTGACTTGACTTGTCTGTACTGATGCAAAATAATGATTCATATGTCAGTAATTTCATTATAAGGTTAACTGTATAGTGACGTATTTGGTGACTATCATATCAGGAGTAACTGGATGAATGGATGATTTTTAGATGGTAGGCCACGATTCTGCCTTGACCTGCAAACCAAATGAAACCAGCCTGATTTAAAGGCATTTTACTACAGTGACTATAAAGAGACTAATTTAATTTAAATGACTGTTTTCTAATACTATTAGATGTTTTGTTCACATTTGCAGTGTTTAGAACCACAGCACTTACAGTAAATAGGCCCATGTCCCGGTACAGTCAGTTGAAAAATAGACAAAGTTCTGTGTCGTAATAATTACAATTTTTTAACATATAAATTCTAGGATTTGGCTGTGGTCAAATCCTGGTCAATACAGTAATAACAGTTTTGCACTTGTCTGGTCCGCTGCAGTTGCAAAAACCTTAAAAGTCAGTTGCGAGTGGAAGCGTGTCGCCAGCGCGCTTCAGAGCGTCTCGCGTCTGAGAGATAAACACCTCTTTGTGTACGGGCACTTCACCTCAGAAGCCAGAGGCTTGCAGGGCATATTGAGCACATTTCATCTGAGTATCAACCAACTTCCCTCAGACATGAAAATGATTGTTTAGACAGGCATTGAAATGACTCTATTATAGTGTGCATGTGTGAAGACATGGGGGAAATAGATTTTCTCGCACCAGTGGTATTTATGATGGGCGAGTAAAGAGGCGAGAGAGAGAGAGAGAGAGAGAGAGAGGGTTGAAAAGAGAGTGATGAATGAGAAGCAGTTTTAGTCATCATGCTCTATCTCCTGAGCCTCTTTGTGTATTGTGGTTGGTTCATTCAGAGCCAAGTGGGAATAAGGAGGTGGTGTGTGTGTGTTTGTGTGCATGCATGCATGTGTGTGTGTTGGTCTTTGCAAGTGCTTCTGGTAATGTGCTTCTTTGTGTATGTGTGTGTGTGCGCCTGTGTGGTAATGCTGACGGAGAACAGCTTAGAGGGGGCAAGCCAGACGCGCAAAAGGCTGCCAGAGTCCTGCACACACACACACACACACACACACACACTCCAACAGGAACCATCATTATTAATACTTTAGTGAGAAGCCATCCTGATGTGGGGCCAATTTAGACCCACCACTACACATAAATCTATCCCAGAAGTCTGTGCTTCTGTCTGGCCAGCTGGCAGGTAACGTTGGAGGCCTTGGAATGAGGAGAGAAATCCAGCCAGTTACTTCTCCTCATCCCCGATTGGTGCTGGCCTGCAAAGAGAGACAGTGGGGGGTGAAGGGAGGGATGGGGTGGGGGGGTTTGCGCTTACTTTCTCTCTTTCTCCTCTTTGGCTGTTGATGCTCTTATTTAGGGAGACAAACAATGTACTGTATCACACTTGGGGACGGAACATGCTGTGCTCGGTTCTTTCAGATGGCTTCGGTTGATACGGTCTCATTTTTGTAGCTATGGCCAAAGCTTCCATCAGATTTAATAATACTGTTTAGTTTAGTTTAGTTTATTTAGATCCCCATTAGCTTTTGCCACGCAGCAGCTATTCTTCCTGGGGTCTTTACTGTACTTACCAAGATTGCTCAACTCTGGAAACAAGACAGCGCTCTGTTATCAGACGATCAGATTAGCTCTTAAGAAACCACTGCTTTGATCAAATTATCTCAAACTTTTTATTTGGAGGAACAACCAAAAGTTATATCGCCATATTCCCAGATCAAATTGATACGATTTTGTGTGCAAACAATGGAATTGCACAATGCTCTGTGACAATGCTCTTGTTAGAATTATTGCATTTTTAAGTGGAAAATAAAATGACATAAGAAAATAGGATATTTTTTTCCCAAGTAGCCTATAGTTCGATTTTTACATGGAGAGTTGGTTTTGTCCCAGTGCAAACCTCAAACAGATACGACTTACATTACTCTGTTACAAAACTGTCACCACCTTTTGTTCTCCAAGTGCACGTACCCACAGGTGCATCGAGCGATGAGGATGTGAATATGTTGTTTTATGAGCCAGTCATCTCTGTGTAGCCAAGCTAGTAAAGTGGGTT
The DNA here is from genome assembly GCF_905171665.1 of Trachurus trachurus. NCBI lineage: Eukaryota > Metazoa > Chordata > Actinopteri > Carangiformes > Carangidae > Trachurus > Trachurus trachurus. The sequence continues at coordinate 10,384,576 of NC_139906.1, forward strand.
GGCAAAAAAAGTGCATAGTTGAGAAATAAAAAATGCAGTGTCTCTCCCACAGTTTAAACCACAAGAAATCCTTTACCCTGCATGCAGAAGTAAAACTGAAGAGGGGATAATGGAACCCAAAACTTCATTCAACGCCTGCTGAGCTGGAGAATTATGAAGTCTATAAAAATATGCATCTTTATACGAGGGTTCATGTGTGCGCAGATTTGGTTTGCTGCCTTCCTGTTGTAGTTACAGGAACGCCGTATCCTGGAATGAGGCAATATGTTTCTCTAACTTGCCAACTTGCCAGGGCTAAAACACTAACATCAGACACATTCACACACACACACACACAATGGGTGTCTATAGACTCTATAATTCTCCCAACTAATTATGTTGGTCGAGGAGTAAATGTGAGCTCGAAACTTGGCTTGTGTGAGTCATGATGGATCGTGTGCTCAGTAGTCTGGAGTAGAGTTCATAATATTTACCCAGATACCGCAGGAAATGAATGGCTTGAAGTACGGCAGTTTCAATTTACACATTTTTCAGACCTCACTTTTTGGCACTTCCATTGAAACGGCTGAGATGATTATTCCTGTCTCCCTTTGTTTTATTTTCTCACAGCTCATTCTGTGCGTCCACTCCACTCGGCATACTTCTACCAGAGTACCAGGACTCAGTGATGACTCACAGTCGTCCCCTCACCCTAGCCTACCCCACAGAAACAGCCCCCTAGCATGCTCTCGTCCATGCTTACACCCAAAGTACCACCTTAATCAAATTCCACCGCCATTAAAATAATCACTCCTGTACCTTTACAGTTACATAGAAAGCTTGACTGATGTATGCATCCAGATTAAGGCATCGTGGCTGGCCTTCTGTCTTTTGCTCTGACTCTGGCTGCTAGAAACCAGACCCCTCCATGAACTTTTGGGAGTGCACTTTAGAGCTAAAATGAATCATGACCGTACAAGGTTGGTGTATTTTTTATTGAAATTGTTTATTCAAACTCCATAGTTGAGGAAAATGAAGAAAAAGAACAACTTTTTTTTTTTTCCATAAAATGTCTAAATCAGAAACAATGACCAGTGAGTGGTGATTTTCGGTGAAGGAGCACTGTTCACAATGAAACTGTTAATATATAAACAGTCAGTTGAAATTTAGACCAATAAAATACACAGAGAAGTAATGTAAAGATTACAGGAACATCTCCACTAGTAGCCCTTGTTTTCTTATTTGGAGGCTGGTTTGTAGCACCTTTCAGTATGGTCGTCAGACAATAAGAAGTATAGACATATTTGATTGATATGAGTTGTGATGGGAGAAAATCAAAGCTGTGTTGTTGTTGTTTTTGTTTTTTGTTAAAGAAACTGGGTTCATGTGATGTTAATGTTACAGAATCAAAACACAGAAGGAACCAGAATAAGTTCATATTACATGATAAAAGTTATGACAACTAATCTGTTTTTTAGGCACATTTACTCGTGCTTTAACCCATAAGATGTGGATAAAGTTGTGATAATTGCACTACCACCGCCTTTTCCAGGTTTCCATCTGATTATCAGTGAATTATTGACAGGTGGAAGCAAACATGTCGAGGCATGAGGGGTTATCACTGGTGATGTATCCCCCCCCTGAGGGTGTAAGATTTGGTTGGTTCACATGGGAAAGGAAGCTTCTCTGTAATATAAACCCCACTACCTGAGGCTCTACACACACACATACACAGACATAAAAACACACACGCTTTGGGCCTCCCTTAACGTTTGGATTGGTTGGGTTTAATTTTTTTGTTTGTATTACTGTGTGTGTGTGTTACAGCATGTGTGTCACTTTCTGTGCACATCTATGTACACCATATTAACACACAAACTTGTGTCATTGTCAGAATTTGCTCAACTCTGCAGTTAAGCGTAAACGAAGTCAGGTGACGGAGTTTTGATTTTGAGAAAACAGGGGTAGAGGAGGGAGAAGGTAGAAGGCAGGGGATGAATGAGGAAGTTGAGATGGAAACTTGAGATGGTCAGACCTCACCTGGAGGCGGAGCTGGCCGCCTCAGGGCCAGGAGCTGTCACTCACCGCAGGAGTCAGCGTGTTGTTCCCAGGACCTTTAGCTCAGGTGAGACAGAAGACGAGTGCAAGAGGGAAATGGTACGAGAAACAGAGTAATGTTATTTCACACATACTGCACTGATACCTGATAGTACATCTGCCATTGCATATAGATTGAACTCACTTTTTCACATTCCTCCGCAGCTGTATATACCGGTATACTGTACTGTATGTTCATTTGCAGTGTACTTAAATTCAAATTGACATCTTTGTCTGGGACATGTAGTTGGTGTTAGTCGGTAAACAAACTTCCACAAGCAGCAGATATGATTAAAGATATGATTAAAGTTGGTCGTCAATACAAAATACGTACTTTGCAGAGATATAAGTACTTTGACACTATTCTTGGCTATACGTACAGTATGTACATTTGAGTATCTGTCTGTGTGATGTGTGTGGGAATTCCCAGAATTGTGTCGACAGTGTCATGTTTCCTGCTCATGTGGGTGGTTGTCCCATGGTGTGCTCCGATCAAAATACCCTGCCCTTTGCTGCTGAATTTGTGTGTGTTTGCATGTGCTACCTATACGTTCATATACAGAAAACAACATAAAGTATCTTAATAAGATGTTGTTCCACCTTGAATCTCCAAAACATCTTCATTATTTCTTGACATTGCTTCTAAAGTGTCTGAACTCTTTTGGAGCGATAAACAACACTCAACCAAAAGCTGTTTTCACATTTAGTGTTTTTATGATGACGGTGCAGAGTGATGTTATTCCAAAAATCTCACATAGCTGGGGTGAGATCTTTCAAATGCCTTTGTGTGTACGTGAGTGTTTGTGCATTTCATTAGTTATATCGTCACCATATTTTATTCCAGCTCCAATTTCCAGGGCCCTATGCCTCATGTTAACTGTCGTCAAAGTGACGAAACATGATCCCCACACACTGGGTGCTTGTTTCACATTTATTTTCACAGGAAAGTTGCATCCTTCCCTGCATCCGTCTTCCTCCTTCCGTCTTTTATTGTCTGCAACCGAGATGAGTGGGATCAAGATACATTGGGGGAAGGAGTTTGAGATCATAATGAGGAAATAGAAGCAGGAGAAGAAACACAGTTTTGCAGAGTTCTATTAAAAATAATGGATTTTTTTTTAATTCACTTATTTAAATTACATTTTTATAGATTTTTTTTCACTGCTATCTGACATTTTATTGCTAAACATATTACACTCAGTTAGTTTCTGCCTGAATATTATATTCATAAATCTATCTAAATGTATAGATATTCAAGCTAATCGCTCATAAAGAGAGTTTTTAGAGGGATTTTGCTTTACTTCCTGTACAGCCTATGAAGTCCAGTGCTTCAAAAACTGTGTGCTCTCTGAGGCCAAGTCGGAAAAAGCTGCGTTTATCCACGGTACTTTGAGGGAATACAGTTTTTTCCTGTGTAGCCCCAGTGGGGTTTAAATGTGTAACCCTGACTATATCAGTGACATACTTTACATATTAATGTGTGAGGGACTACATTAATGTCTGTGCCTGTTGCACAAACATGGTTGTGATCATGCCCGGCTGACAGTAAGTGCATGCTTGTGTGTGCGCGCGCATGCATGTAGGTGTGCATACGCAGCTGACAGTTGACTGCTGAGTATAATGAATGAAGTGCTGAATGTATTTGTCTCCAGGGTCTCTCTAATTAGGGCACTGTGGGGAAATATAGTCCGCACATGCACACACATCTACAAATAACACACTCAAACACACATATCCCTCTTGTATCGGCCCTGTCTCCTCTCCTCTCCCTCACCAGACATTCCTCTTCTCCCCAGTGAGGGAACCATTAGTTGGGCAGCTCAGGGCTACGCGCTCCCCAGGCTCCCACTTGGCTCCCGCTCACTTAGCACCTCCCCACTCCAGGCCCTTCACTCCATGCCACCGTACGGCCTATTTCTGGGAGGCCCAGAAATTGGACTCTTTTACCCGCAAACAGAAGGCCTTTGATAGGGATGGGCCGGGGGAATGAAGCCCTGACCAGAGTAAGAGACCCAGTCAGTCTCAGCTTTCACAGGGGGACTTCCACAAACCTTCTGGGACATGATGAAGATGCGGGAAGTTCATTTCTCGGGTCCAAATATGCGACCTTGTACCTTTTTCTCTTTCGATTAACACTCGGCCAAGTTTTCAGCAGATCAAGGAAATGTTTGTAGACCAGGATGGGAATAGAATGAGGAATGTAAAATGTGGTTTCTGGACATTTTTATACACGTGAAAAGGAGCTCTTTTTTTTATTCCTCACTTGCTGCTACCCCACACTGCTAATCTCATTTTCTTTCCTGCTACCACTCGGCATCTCTCACATTTGACATGTAGAAAAGAATACAGAGGGCATTGTTTTCTTTGTGCGTGTGCGTGTATCTGTGTATGTGTGTAGGTGTGTAGGTGTGTGTGTGTGTGTGTGTGTGTGTGTGTGTGTGTGCGTGTATGTGTGTCAGCTTTCCTGTAAAGTTGTTGAGACACGACAGTCCTGGCAGATCCTCCAGTTCTTGTTGGATGAACTCTCTGTGACTTTCTGCTGAGTATGTCACTGCTCAAGTAGCCGACACACACACACACGCACGCGCACACACACACACACACACAATGACTCACACGTCGGCTCCCATTTGGCTAACACAGCAGGTAAATATTTAGGTGTCTGAATCTAAATGTGAAAATGAGGAAAGAGCTGTAAGCCATTGAAATTGACAGATGTTGTCACACCAGTTTGTCTAATTAACAGACATGAATTGCACAATTGTTGCAGACACTGTGTCAGGTAAAGTGACAAAGGGCGGTATGTCTGAGAGTGAAGGTGTTAAGCGGGCAAACATGCCTACAAGCGCTGAGCATGGAATACACACATTGTTGTCAGTCTTTTTTGGGGGGCAATTATATACGTGTCTGTTCCCAAGTGTAAGAATGTCATGATGTACACACTTAACCAACGTGTGACAGCATGTTAATTATGTCTAAAAATCTTTGTCCTGTCCAGAAGAAGTTTGACAGTTGTGCAGAAAGACGGTGAAATCTTTGGTTGCCTGTCGACTGTACAGTAAGAAATGTTCACCGACAGCCAGCGCAGAGCTTTGCCAACCAAAGACGGCGTGTATCGAGTTCCTACAGTGTCAGATAAGTAGGATCCGATTCCCACTGTGAGTGTGAAGGGTGCAGAATAATAATACTGTGGTGAGCTAGCATAATGCTACTGTTAAACAATATAAGCCTTTTCTCTCACTCTTACTTTGCTGAATCAGCGTTTCATATTGCCATCTTTCCCAGGATGCAGCTTGGTTTTTAGGTTTTTCAATGCATCTAAGCACCCAAATTGGCCTCAGACTTTTTAACCCAGTGTTTTTGTATAAACGTATATTGACAGGCTTTGAGATGTGTGTGTGTGTATATATATTTATGTGACATCCGTTTACAATATAAGCAAATCAGACCTACATAAACATACATATTTGTGTGGGTTAGATATGTCAATATATGCTATGTAATTGTTCCTATTTCTAATATATTTTACATTTTTTCTTACACATTTTTTATTTTGCATTTATTCTACAGGTATGTGTTGGTCACATGTAGAAATTAATGTTCATATTTGCATGTGGGCCAGCACAGTTTTGCTAGATTCTTACTTATTGCACCATTTTCCATGCAATAATATTGATTTTGTTTACAGATACAAGACAATAGCCGACCCATATGGCGTTTCATTACTAAAACAAACGATAAACTACAATAGCAGATATGTTTTATAGGTAATATGACTGCAGCCGGTCTACATCTTAACATAATTGGGATTTCAAGGAGACAAGGTTGAAACTGAGAATGTGGGTCTACGTGTGCAAGTTAAATTTGTCGCCTGTCCTATTTTGCCGCCATGTGCTCAGCTGTTCACACATCTAATCTCTGCTGGCTTAAACCACTTCATCATGCTAAATCCACCACTTTAACACACACACATGCACAGACACACATGTACTCACGTACAGTGGGCTATGACAGAACCACTTGCACCTAAAGGTTGATCAACAAGCTTGTGCACACACCTGCACGTACACACGCACACACTTTCGCAGAAACAGAGACAGATTGACCTGCCCTGCAGTGTTGGAGAGCAGCTTATTATGAAAGAGCATTTTCAGCATTCCAGTCGTGTCACCTAAAACCTGCTGTTTACCATTTAGTGCTGTGGGAGCTGTCCATCCAACCTCTGTGTGTGTGTGTGCGTATGTAAAACTGTCGATAGGCCCATCTAATCTCGCTCTTAAGGCTTTGAGTGAACATGTCAAGACCTTCCTCAGTTGTGTATATATGTGTGTGTATTTCTGTGTTAGGAGGTTTAGGTGCAGGTTGACAGGTTGTCATGTTATCCAGGTGCTTCTGCTAAGCCTAGTGTTGACATTATCAGTAGGAGATACATGGAGGCTGTGTGGGAGAAGAGGAAAATTGGAATAAGAACAGAAAACCGGCTTTCGTGTCATTTCTTTTCAACCTGACTTTTTTTTATTGCTGCAGACAGTACATCACCAATATGATACTGATGTTAGATTGTGCCTGACAATATCTTGTTAGTTTGTCTGAGTTACATTATTTGCACTATTATTATTTACAGGTTTCAAGGTAATCACAATGAAAGTTAAACTTAAAATGAGTTATTCAGTTTCTTCTGTAATGTGAGAACTTGAATCCATTGCATTGTAGATGGATCAACCTTTGGATGACCAACCGACTCCTGGCCACACAACCCCGTTCTGTGATGTTAGAGATGAAAATTTCAATTGAATTACCATGCAATCGTTTGCATATGGTAATATGAGTAGCTCTGCAGTTCACTTGTCCAGTACATGAACTTAATAATGAAACAGCAGTCTCACTGATACCACTTCTAACTGTAACTTTGCCTGTTTAAGTACAAGCAGACAGACGGTTGAGGGAAGTTGGAGATAGACGTGACAGTCGAGAGGATGCAGGTGACTGGAAGGAAATATACGGTTGCGGAGTCAAATTCACATACCCCTTTTATGACATCGCATCTCAGGTCGTGACCTTTGAACCTGGCCTTGAGGAAGTGGCTTGCACCTGTTTGGAGGCAGGATTGTCAATTGTCAATTGTGTGACTCACCTGCTCCGTCTTCACTGTCACTCGCAGTTTCATCTCGTTCACATCTGCGTGCCGGCTGGCTCCTCTCTGTGACCTCCTCTAAATGAAAAAAACAATGCGGCTGATGGTGAAACACTGTTACACTAACACGGAGACAGGAAGACAGGAGTGATACATAATGAGAGACATGTGCCCACAATTTAGCGTCATGTTGCATTTTTTATGTTCACCATAAATCAGTCATATATTTATTGTTTTGATTTATTGGGGTCAAAAGGGCAAATGCCGCCTTAAACACAGTGTGGGAAAGAAAACTAGTCGTTCCTTTCTTAAGACTTGTTTCTCTATTAAATTTTAGCATTATGTATGATCTGACGTGTAAATACCTTACACACCTGGGTGTTTAGAACAACACACACTGCAGGCATATAATGAATTGATCAGCATCTACTATATCTAAGTTAACACATCAAATAGCATATTGACATTGACATGCATTGATGCATCAGAATACACCACTGTCTTGTTTACCAGTGCAAAATGTGTAATGACCGACTACACCTTTGTGAATAGTCCGTTTTCACTCCCACGTGTTTGTGCCTTTGTCTTTGCAGCTATATGTGAACAGGTGTGAAAAGGTCATAGTGTGAAATAAGAGGTGATGGAGAGGTGAAACACAGCAAAAGGGTGAGAAACTGAGGCCCATAGTGGAAGTTGATGTTCCTGTGCCCCAGGGCAGTGTGTATGCATGTGTATGTGTGTGTGTGTGTGTGTGTGTGTGTGTGTGTGTGTGTGTAGGCGTGCATGCCCAGGGCAGAGTATTAGTAACAGGATATGGCTGCAGTAGAAAGCTGGAAACTTGTACCTCCTTATCTAGAGGGCAAGTGAGTCTGTGTGTGTCGTTTTTCTCATACATACCTGATCACGACGATAACATACACCCTGTATACTTGTGTGTGTGTGTGTGTGTGTGTGTCTCAGTGTAAGAAGTCTCAGCTTTCTGTAAAGTCCCTCTGATATAGCCCATGGCTCACAGGCAGGGTGAGACAGGGACTGAACTTTTATTTTGGCACACTTCACCAAACCATCACACAGTAGACAAAGAGGAACTGTACAGTAGACGCATCATGAAGCAAGAACATGTGATGTGATTTTAAAAAGGTGAAACTAAATTTAAAATCTCAAGGTGGTAAATGAATATAGTGTGTCATATTGACATGCACAGGGTGATATGGATGCAGAATAACAAATTAGTGTTATTGAATTGCACATAATACTTTTTCTAGATCCAAGAAAAATCTAATTAGAAGTTATTAAAAGAAGCAAACAGGGAGAAAAGAAGGAGGGTGCGATATGCTACAAAAGTTCCCAGCCTCAATCAAATTATTAAAATTGACATTACATGGTAAACAGTTTGCACACTGTTTGAAATCAGTTCTAAGTGCAGTGTAATAACATTTACTGAGATCAAGTAATTTGAACATTTCAGTAATTATGGTTCACCATCAGGCCAGTGAGTGATTTATGTGAAGAGTGTAATATTAATATTGTTAAGTGTCAACTGTTATAATTAATATCATGAATCACGTTGCTTTCATGGAGCCGCAGGATGAGTTTGGCGTGAGGTAACATGTAGGTGTGTGTGTATGGTACCATTATTTCTTCATTAGACAGTTGTGATCATTATCAGACCCTGTTTTTTAGCTTTTTCCTTCTCCAACATCCCTGTATCAAAACCCTCCCACCTCTCCTACTCAACCGTCTCCCCCCCATCCCCCTCCTGCCTGCTCCTGCCACCACCATCACTTCCCCCTTTTTCTCCCCTGTGTTTTCAGGGAGTTTTAGGTTCTGCCTGTTTTTTTTCTGTCTTCCTGAAAAGGTAAGACGATCCAACCTCTGTTTTTTTTTCTTTTTCCTGAGAACAATGCAGGGGGACGGTTGGAGCTGGCGAGGGACTAGAAAAGAAACGCAGGACAGAGTGAGACAGAGAGAGAAAAATCTGGGGGAACAGAGAGGTGAAATGCTAAAGCTAATCATGGTGTGACGTGTCACGGCTCAGGCCGACCACCTTCAACAGTGGAGATATAAACTCCAATCTGAGCTACACGACTCCTTAACATCTCCCATTTATTATCTGTAGCTCTGCTTTCTTGTTCTTTGTGTTTATTTATCTTTGTGCATTCCTCCCTTGTTCCATCATCACTTTGTCATCCCCATCTTCCTTTCTTCTTGATTTGAATCTACTCTCATTCATCCTCCTGTTCCCCCTAATCACTTGGACTTTTATGTCCTCTTTAATCTTCTATTTATTTTTATAATACATCTATATAAAATGCATATAACTTATTAAAGTATGTAACCAGTTTCACTTGACCTTGACATGACTCAGTGACTCATCCATTTGAATAACATTTATATTCAAAAATATCCTCTATTAGTCATCTGACCTTTGCCAGGAAACCAGATATTCTCTTTATAATGAGTTTGTAGGATGGTGTCGTCTTTTTTAGACCTTTTATATCCTGAAATACAAAAGGAAGTTGTAATGGACGAGCTGACTGTGATAAATGAGTGTCACTTCCAAACCCAGGGATAATGTCATGGTATCCTTCGTTATTTTGGGAGTTTACAGGTTTTGAAAAATCCCCATTTTAGCTCGGAAAATCCGCTGCAAGGGATGCTGCTATATTAGAGTTTGGCGTAATGATCGTGGCTCTGTCCTGTTCTTTATTGGATTTGGGAAAGTTTACACTCCAGTTACTTCAGCTGAACTTGTTACGAATTTAGTTCTATAAGCTAGAAATGACAATCCTGCTTTTGTTTACTCTAAAGACCCAGATGTGTCCGGCTGTATTTCTATCACTGCTAACAAGAATATTCGTATTTCCATCCATAGAACTGTGTAATCTTACTTCATAGCCATTGCTCAGCTTCAGCGGACGTATCCAGATGCTGTTCAGCAGCCATTGTTGCAGCTCAGTCACTCTTTGCAGTGTCACAAGAGCTCTTTTCAAACTCCCAGTCACCATCAGACATCCAGCATTTTATAGACGGCTCAACTCAAATCCCTTTCAAGAGTTAGAAAAGCCTTGCAGTCTCCTTTCATGTGGCGCAGCCAGAGGATGAGAGGGAAGGGAACGGCTTTAAGGTAGACGACAGTGAGATGTGAGTCATCTCGTACAGAGGAAGAGACGTACCTCTGTGGAAATCATCTGCTCTGTTCTCCTCTACCTATACAGCAGACTCACGACCTGGCATGTGTGAATAACTCTTTGTGTGAGCATCTATCTCTCCACCGATCATATTTACTCACTCTTTTCACTGACAACTCGATGAGAGGTTTGAGTTTTGTGTTTTTGTAAGTTATCACCAGATGTGGAGGACTTCTCACCTCCACTCACTTTTATGTTATTTGATTTTTTGGGATCCTTTTGGATTGAGAAAAACATACGACTGGTATAAATCCCTCTCTCCCCTTCGTCCCTTCTGCTTTGCCTCATTTTTCTGCATTTTTTTCTTCCATTCAAACATTCAAATTTTTCTTTTCCCACTCGCCTGGTTAAAATGTCAAGCTGGCTTGATGGTCTATCGATCATTACAATTCCTCCTCTTATTCCCTCCATCGCTCTCCCTCCCTCCACCCCTCCCTGCGTCCCCTGATACCTGATATGGGTGTCAGGTCATCGACGGTTGTGTCAGACAGAGTCATGAGTCATGCTTCTATTCGGAAGGCCAGCCTTATAAACTGACTGCCGTGTTGGGTTACTGGACAAACAAACTTTGAGCCAGCAGAAAATCCATTAGCTATATCGATAAACACAGGCGCACGCATGAATGCGCTCAGGTACACACAATGAAATGCAGATGGAGACAGACACATTCTTACACACATAAATACTAAAGCAGGCGAAGTTAAGCAATGGACACATGACACACACAAGTAAAACCAGAGAACGTGCACAGACATAAACATGATTTCATCAGCACTGCCAATAAACAGGAAGCAGAATGTCAAATACCTTTATGTGCCTATGTTTTAACACATCTGATGAATACATACCTAATAATGAATGGAGAAAGCATGATGATGTTTTCATCTACTAGACAGTATCAAAACATGTTTAGGCAAATGGTGGAATACAGTATGAGGACAAAGGGCGTGGTGACGACAAGGGTTTGGCCTTTCAACACCACCAAGAAATGACCAATTTGTGTTTTTCTGTTTTTCTTCCACTTCATTTTCCCCATGTTTCTCTGTCCAGAGTTCACAAACTCCTGCCTGGAAACACTGAGCTTGAACATCAAAAGGAAATGAGAGCTTTTTACATATATTCCACTCTTAATGCACAGGCACAAACACACAGATGCAAATGCACACAGTCATACTATACACACACACACACACACACACACACACACACACACACACACACACACACACACACACTCGGACACATGTTTCCATGCGGTTAGCACAGTGGTGGCACTTTGCTATGAAGGTTTTTCCTCAATTACGAGCACTGTAAGGAACCTTTCAAAGTGTGTTAACCCGTCAGTGAGGTTAGTGAGAGTGGAAATGTTCCCAGCACACACCAGTTGATGAGCTGGGAAGTTTTAGAACAAGTTTTACAGCTGTAACGCACCTAATCATGACATTAGACACCAAGTTCATATTTATATATTTGTATGCCTCCATGCTGGTGACAGCTGACGGTGGAGGTGTTAGGCTTTCACGTTGTCCCTCCCTCTGTCTGTCCCTTTTTTGAAGACGATAGCTCAGTAAGGCTTTTTTTTTTTTTTAAATTTGGCATAAACATCGACTTGGACTGGAGGAAGAACTGATTAGTGGTCAAAGGCCAAGGTCACGTGACCTCAAAAAACACTTTTTGGTACTCCTCAGCCATATTTATTGGTTTATCTGTATTATGTTTAGACATGAGAAATATTATTCAGGATAAATCCAGCTTGTCTTTCACTTCATCTTCTCCATGTCTGTTGGTTTCTCTGGGTTCAGTGAACTTCACGTTTGCATTTTTGCATACACACCTGTCATCTTCCTAGTGGTGCATGAACATACACTTAAACTGTCAGGACTGCAAGTGCTGTTATTAAAACAGGCCCAAAGTCTCGGCTATGCCAAAACTACATCAGGCAGATGGCAAATAGGGTAACGGGTTAACCCCAGGGCAAACAGGGTAATAGGGTAACCCTAACCCTACATGTATAAATAAGTGCTAATTGACTGTATTGGTGCTTATCAAGGAAAACTAAAATATGTGGCTAGGACTATCAGAATAGGTCTTATGCTACACTTCCCACCAGCTATCACTCCAAGACAAATTGATTCTAATATTTATAATTAATTTATAAATTCATAGATTCAATAGCTTGGTATGTGAATGAATGCATTTAGTCTATTTGCTGAATCATGTGCTTCCCGGGCCGTCCAAATGTTTGAACCTATTTTTCCAACAACAAATATATCGGGTAACTAGAGCCGCGCCACGTGACGAAGGAGACTTATAGGGCAGTTGCATCATTCCAATTTGACAAATGTCCTTTCAACATGAAGCATGATGGGACCTTTCCACAGTTACCCAAATAAAACTGTGGTGTTCGCCCACTCTCTGTCGCTCTCTCTCGTGCTCTCTGCCACCAGCAGTTGCAATCACTGCGAGTTAGCACCTCGTCATAAGCATTCTTTAGGACATATTAGCACAGGCTTCTCTGACCTATCTAGTTTCAAACCACACACACACGCACGTACACACATGCATACACACACATGCATGCACTGCAACCTAATATGATCTCACTCCCACCCTAACACAATTTTTACAGAAGGCCTCTCAACAACAAGTGCTTGGTATAAAAATATCCCATGTATCATTAAGGACGTGGGGTCTGATTGGTCGCGAGCAACCACATGTGACAGGTGCCGGCCAATGGAGAGAATGGAGGACAAAGAGGATTGAGTTACCTGCATCTTTGCTGCTGCTGTGTGTGTGTGTATTTGTTTGTGTGTGTGTGTGGTATTTATATCAGCAGTGAAAGTGTCAGTGCAAGAAGGTCAGGACTTTGGGTAAACACTTGTGTCTGCAGGATCTCCAGGACGCCTTGTTAAACGGGTGGCCAGTAGCCCATGGGTGTGAATCGACACGCATGCACACACACACATAAACGCAGTCACGATTCAAATGCTTCATTTGAGATGAACGGAATTCAATTTCTGTAGTTAAGTGACCCCACAGTCGTCCCCTCTGTCCCCCGACCGCTCCACCCCCCCTCCAGCCAGCTGCCTGTCCGCCTGGAGCAGAAATCAAGACTACCATATTGCACAATTTATGTCAATCCAAATGGAGCAGAAAGGAAAATCAAAGACTTGAGTAGGCGATAAAGTGCATATTTGCCCGGTGCTGTAATATGGTCTGTTACACTGTGAAACGCTCGCTGAGTGATGTGAAGTCATGCAGGTTGTCCGGTGGGAGCCAGCTCTTTCGATTTCATTCACTGGGTGAATTCCTGGTGGCACAAAATGAGTGTAACCACATGTCATTTATTGGCACTGTCTTGTGTTTCATATCCTTGATTAGCTGTCATCCTCTTTCTCCTTCTCTGAGCTCTTCATTGTGTTGAATGTAGACGGTTGACTTTCCCAGTGGTTAGTTTTTAAGGGAACAATTGCAGATTGTTTTTAGTGCCAAAACGCTCATAGATTTTAATTACTCATCATCAGACAACATTAATCTATCAACATTTCCATCTTGTCTCTTTATTAATTTTCGGGTTCAGCAGATGCACAACCTGTCTGACCTGGTTAATTACCGGTAACACATTTGCAGACAGTTTCACAATATGGGATTGACACATTGGGTGTGAAGCAAGACATCCGCCGATGCTATTTAGAGCCGTTCAGAATGACTCTGAATCGTCCACAGATCATACACCACGCCTCCCTCCACCCAGACCAGCTGATCGAAGGGCCACATGTTGCTTTTGGGATCACGACTGAGCTGGGAAATGAGAAATGGTCAAAAGTGTGCAGTGGCATAGTGTCAGAATCTGGAGTTTCGTTTTGAGCGGAGATATTTAAAACCAGAGCTGCCGGCGTTATATGTGATCCTGACCTTATTGCTTACAAAATCAGTTAATTGGGGCATAATATATATATTATTTATATGATTTGAGGTGCAGATTGTCCATTATATAACTATTTATATACAAATTAAGTGCAAGAAATGTCTAATATTATGTTGTTGTTTCACAGTGTTGTATAACCTGCACAGATCAAGTAGATAGAGATTTATGTGGATGACCAGAGCTCCTCTCTTAGTCAAAACTGTAAGCCTATGTGAAGAGGAATGACTTCATTAACTGTGTCACTTCTTGCTCTTAAAAATAGCTCAAAACACGAGACAAAGTTATAACTGTTGCGTTAAAATTAGCTTCTACGCCGCAGTTGAAAACCAGGCCAACGTTGGAGAAAGTCAAAGGATGAGAGAGGGAAGAAGTAAAAACAGACAGGATGGGTGGGAGGATTTAACACGGGCAGACATAGAATCAGACAACCAGTCTAAGAGACAAAGAGTGGGTGGACGACAGGCTCCCCGAGGAGACCCTCCGTCCAGATCTCAGACACAGCTCCTTAACTCAGCGTGACCATACACAAACTCTCAGACGATCCCCGAAGACACCGGCTCACACACACACACAAGCTGCTGACCCCGGGGCTGCAGGTTCAGAGGTTTATCTTATGGTTTCCCCTCTGCGTCCTTTTAAAAACTGCAGATGACAATTACGGAGAATTTGATTAACAGAGCGAGCGGCACGGCAATCGGGAGGGGGGCTTTTCTTTTTTTTTTAAACGGTGGGCCACTGGATCATGTTTCACTGGCTGTCATTTATACTGCCACGGGAAGGATGGGGGAGTCCCTTTACTGGGCCTGAAGCAGACTTCAAACAAAGCCCAGTGGAGAGAGGGAGGGAGAGAGAGAGTGCCAAGAGCAAAAAAGAGAAGGAAGAGAAGAAAGAAGGAAGAGAGAGAGAGAGAGAAAGAGAAAGAAAGAAAGACAGTAAAAAAACAATTGCACAAATGAACGAGCAGACAGAGACAATTTAACAAGAGATGTGGGAACATTCCCCCAGTCATCTAGAGTTGGGTTTCATTTTGGCAGCTCAGTGTGAATAGCCATTACTTTTCCAAGGCCATCACGTTGTACAATTGCTACTATGTCAGGAAGATAAAACCCCAATCCGCCCGCGCCTGCGTATGGATACTGTCATGAAATCAGTGCGACCATGAAACAGCCAGACAAACAGTCTGGAAATCAAGGCTCAAGTTGTTGAACAGGGGGCTGGAAGAATGTGTTGCTCTGGGGTTGCAAAAAAACGCCGAATGGAGAAACACTCGGCTGAGTTTTCGCATTCCGGGACGATGGACACACACCACTTCTACGCAACCGCACATGTAGAGAACCGAAATGACACATTTACACATATTAGCGCACAAACAGTCAGTAGGACACGTTAGGGACAAGATCTGCTCTGTTAGCCCCCCCCCCCCCCCCCCCCCCCCCTCCCACTCTGCTCCCCAGCCATTTTGATTGGGCCCACTTGGTTTTACGAGCACTTTGAGCAAATCCAACTGCTTTATTGAGACCAATTCTCCATCTTTCTTTCTTTGCATACACCAGCTCCTTCATTAGATGTCTTGTTCTCCCAATAGAAGTCAAATAAAATATGAATTTATGTTACAGCCGGCTGTTTAACATTCAGACAAGGGCCCTTGTTTGGCCCCTGAGAAAGAAAGAAAGAAAGACTGAGAGAAAGAAAGAAAGAAAGCACGGAGGACAGACAGAGAGAGAGCCGAGTTATTTTCCAGTCACATCAGTGTTTGAGTGGCTGGTGGGTCGTGAGTGTTATCAACCCAAACAAATCACCAAACCGCGGCCCTAATGCAGTCGCAGGGAGCGCTGGATTTATTTTTCTTTCAGGGATACAAATGGTTTTGTAATAAAATTTCTGCGCAGGCTTTTGGGCTTAATGGCCACCTCTTGACAAGTGTAAATGAATGGCCAGCAAGGGAGCGTGAAGGAGGGAGGTACAAGGGAAGAGGAGAGAGAGAGAGTGTGTGGTAGTAGAAGTAGTAGCAGTGAGAAACAAGGTTTGAGATGAAACATGCTGTTCTCGCCTCTGACACACACATGCCCGCACACACATGCACGCACGCACACAAACACAGTCTGCAAGCAATTTCACAGTGCTAGGTATTCTCTTCCTTGTTCAGCAAGACATTTTCATTAATCTACACAGCTAATGCACTCAGCTGTGTGTGTGAGTGCGTGTGTGTCTGTGTGTGTGTGTTGAAGTGGGCTGTTAGAGTGTGTTGTGGTCTGGCAGAGGTGGTTGATGGAAATGTGCTGAGTCGGAGCCATGAGGAAATGCAGCTGTTGAACAAAACGAGCTCAGCAATGACTGTAAATGAATATATGTGCGTGGATTCACTGGAGTCATTCCTTTCTTTCTTTCTTTCTTTCTTTCTTTCTTTCTTTCTTTCTTTCTTTCTTTCTTTCTTTCTTTCTACCAACTCTCTGTGGAAATAAGTCATCACTATACTACACACTATGCTACAGCTTTTACAGGTGCCTCCCTGTTTGTATGTCTGTGAGTGTACGTGTGTGTGTGTGTAGGTACTGTAGAGTTAAGTGTATCCGTCCCCGGTGAATTTGATGGAAATCAAATCCATTCTATCAGCCAGTGTTTACGTGACCTTGGCTCAAATTAACTGCTTCAAATCCAACCAATTCATTCTCTGTGATGTACTAATCCCGACCAAATGGGCCGTCCTGAACACACATTTCACACAGCCCTGTGTCTTTTAGTACAGGCGGACAAGAATCTAACATGATAAGGATACAAGTTTTGAAAGGATGTTGACATAGTCTCCATAAGATAACACATGACGTGTTGCTTATTTCATTGAAATATATCAGAAGATGGATTTAGATTAATTACTATACTTAAGTTTATTACTGTTCATTTTAAAATATCAGTTGAAAAAAGTGTTTATCAATGAACTGTGCAGACCTTTTCTTGGTCCAGGTCTAAACTTCCAAACATTAAAGGACCTATAGTGTAGGTCGTGGGTGAGTGGGTAATCCCCTCCCTTCCGACACGGCTACTAGAGTGAACATCTCGAGTTTTTGCGTGCACACGCATGTAAATCCCGACATATGTAATGGCAGGCTGATTATCAACAAGTCAGTTATTCAGCACGTTCTCAACATCTGCTCTCTGTCCACCCAGAAATCTGTGAGTCTGCCTCAAACAAGCAACACACACCGCACATATTAGACTCACATGCAGAGACAAAAATATGTTGGCATTTATTTTAATTTCGAGTTATTACAGATTTTGCAAGAGTTTAAGCTGCTTTATATACAGTAAGTCCACATGTCAATCAGATGCAGATATTCATAGTCAGTCCTTTCCCATCCTTTCCTTTCCTCATCTTTCCTTTCCTTTCCTTTCCTTTCCTTTCCTTTCCTTTCCTTTCCTTTCCTTTCCTTTCCTTTCCTTTCCTTTCCTTTCCTTTCCTCTCCTCTCCTCTCCTCCTCCTCCTTCTCCCCCCCCTTCTCTCTGGAACTAATTTCTTCCCCTGTAGCGAGTCTGTTTCAGTGACTTCTGAGATGTTCACAAGCTAAACTTGCCTTATAAACACCCGCAGGTCACAACCATTTGAAAATCAACCTTGTAAACATAACTCTGAGGAGTGGTCCGATGAGGGCGGAGGATAACTTTTCACTTGCTCTGATATTTCATTTCATCTTCTGAGCAAAAGCCACATTCAAAATATGGACATGTTACCTGGGAAAATAAATTGACTGTGTCAAAGAAAATCCAGTGCTCCACCTCAATAATTTCTCATTAGGGAGATTTGTAAATACTTTGGCACACGCACACTTACACACTCACACACATTCGTAGATACACAAACAAGTACACACGTTAACTGCAGCCAAGTGAGCATGGTCTGTGATTCTGAAGAAACACAAATACACACAGATCTAAATGGCTAATGTCAATGTCAGCATGAAGTGTAAAGAAAAATCTGTCAGTCACACACACATACACACACGCTTACACACACACACACACACACACACACACACACACACACACACACACACACACACACACACACACACACACACACACACACGCTTACACACACACACACACACACACAGGAAAAATAGACTCCTTGCTGTCATGTCTTTTCAAGTTCGGCCAAGAGACACATTGGTAGAAACTGAGGCTGACATTTCCAGTATGTTATGAAAAGAGAGAGAGCAAAATAAACATAATAAATAGTAGGATTGACATCATGTGTCTGCTCCGGAGCGCCAATATGAAAAAAAACTGGCCTGGGGGACTCTGTGACTCTCATTCAGGAAGAGCTGAGAGACACAGAACAGCAAAGAAACACAGGGCTTATTTTTACTGTGAGATATTTAACTGCAGGATGTAATTCCCACAGAAACGCTGCTCGGTTTATGATTTATTAGTTTCTTTTCTGAGCTTGTGTCACAACAGTGTGATGGGCTCTTGGTTTTGTTTCTTGCCTGTGTACTGTCGGTCATCAGGTGTCACAGGAGGCTCCTCGGGGGGGGTGGAGGTGTGTAAGGCCACTCAACACCATATAACCAAAGTCAGACATGTACAGTAAAACTAGAATCTAAAATTAGAATAGATTTTCTCTAAACTTACTTACTCACTCACTCTGGCCTTAATTGAGTAGTTTCTGTCTTCACTGTCTTTTATATTTGCCCTTGTGTGTGTTTTTGTCTTGATGCAGGGCCTGTGTTTTGCTCTAAATGGGATACAAACCATTCAGGCTCCACCTCTCACCTTTTTTTTTAACCACAGAAAAACTGGAAGGAAGTAAAACAATGTGTTGATGTGTGAAGTAGACAAAACAAGAGAAATAAAAGGGAGGGAGGGAGGGAGCGGAGAAGGAGGGAAAAAACAACAGAGTGTTGAAAGATTCATAACAGCCAACCAAAGCCCCCGAATGTTTATTTTCCCTAATTATGCATATGAGCTGTAACATGATACGCTGTGCTGTGGGAATGCCACAAAACTAATTATGGTGTAACTCCGATCCTAATTAGCCCATAAACACACACACACACACATACACACACGCTCGCAGAGACGTAGACACACGCTTTAAACACACATGGATACACAATGCAGTAAAAAGCTGTGTCTCTATTACCAAACTGCTTAAAAGCCATCAGTGCAGCTCTTACTGTTGCGCACACAGACGCGCTGAGCTGCCTCATTTACAGTTTACAGTTTAAACGCAGGCTGTGGTATTTGGTGTGGTCGTTAATGTTTGACTGTAAAGCTCACGGCTGCTGTTTAGGTATGTTAAGAAGACTGGGAGCGCCTATAAGCCACGTTATGTAGACATCTGATACATTAGTGTCTAGACGATCCTGCGCTGATTTTCTTTTTTCTGTGGGAATCTCCAAATAACGGCCCATCGTGTACAGTACAGGAGGCCGAAACATATGTAAATTGAAAGACAAATGCAAGGTTATTCTTAAATTTACATTGTTACGTTGTTGTCAGCATTTAATTTTACAGTATCAAAGATCAAGACAATAAAATATTAATCAATGTTTCCGTCCCTGTCTTGTTCCCTGTTTGGCAATGAGATGACGGACAATATTTCATCAAAGTTTATGAGTTTTCTCTTTAAATTTCCACATTGGGGTAAATACCACATAGGAGATCTGTGTCAACTATGACATTTTTTTTTTTTTTTTGTGATTCCCCCTACAACACAGTGCGAGACATGCCCTACGTCAGAGTCTCAGCCCTCAGTATGTCACTGTATCCTCACTTCTCCTGTTCCAGACATGGGTCCAGTGTAAACCCGGCATGACAGACACTCTATACTCTGGTGTAATGTTGCCGACTTGGCCTCAGCTACACTCTAACATTCAAATCACTGGTTAAACTATACATGAACTGGTCTATACCTTGATTTCCAATACGCAGCCTTTGTGTTGGAGAACCTGCAGGTGTTTGGAGTGTGGATGCTGTAAATTAGTACAGTACACAGTGCTGTGTGTGTGTTTAGTAGTGTAGCGTCTTTAGGTAATTTAATTTTAAAACATGAACCATCTGAAAACTCTACCAGGTGGTCCGCAGAGATTGATTGGCTGTTGAATTATAGCTGTTTTTGTACTTACAAAGCAACATAATGTGGTATAATTGCCTTGTTGCAGATGCTTATCCCAGCAAATTTCCTGTGTTATGAGTGTTCACATTTTGTTTGTGCCTTTAAATCAAAATAGAGTCAAATTTCAGTGCATAATCCACTGTAAACTTTAATTAAATGTTTACAAGAGGTGGTGGATTCACTTCAGCTAAAAGCATTTTTTAACAAATCTAATTCATTTGAGTGGATTATCTTCATCAGTTGTTATCCTATCTTAAGACCCAGCGCATGTAAAGAAATATAGCACCATAAGGTTTGCAGAAAGCCAGATTGGGTTAGATTAGAGGCAAGTCATTCAGAAAGGGGCACAAGGTGTGTAATTCTATCCCACCCCCAGCTCTCAGCTTCAATTTAAGTGAAAACGCTGCAAGCACAAGACCCTTCGTGCACAACCCAAACTCTGTAAGAGAATAACTCGAGCGAAACACCTTAAGCCTCTTTCAAACAAATTTGCCCGAATCAAAGTGGCACTTATGAATAATTACACCGGGTGTTTTTATGTTGGAATAAGAAGGAAAACAACAATTAACAGTGAAAGTTTTCTCCTTTTTCTCCCCCTCGGCCTCCTCCTCGCAGGCAGCTCTGTCGGCGTATGTGCCCTGATAGCTTGGGGAAGTATCTATTTACTTAGTGATTAGGACAATTTGACTGTCGCGGGCTAGTAAATTCAAACCATTCACTCCAGCATATTGGCCCAGACAACATCATCAAGCCACAATGTGAAATACAGACACACATACATGGTCAAGTACACACACTCACACAGGCTTAACCCACTCTGCTCAACACGCATACAAGACCCTCATCTGGATTTCTGTCTGTCTGTCTTTTTTCTCCATGTTACCCCCAAACTTAAATAAACCTTCACATATAATTACAGCCAATTCTGTATATTTTCATGTCCATTTCCTTGAAACACTCAAAAACGATAGCCCCTCTAAGAGCAGAGCGAGAGCGCCTTGCGTCTTGATGAGCGAACAGCACACACATGCTTCTCGACTCGGGGAAGAAGTGAAAGAGCGTCTTTTATTTATTCAGGGGTAAAAAGGTAAGAGCAACATTAGTCGCTCTGTCCTTCGCTCACGTAGAAGCCGCTGTGTATTTGGTTTGTGCAGAATGCTGTTCATCTGATCTGGTGTTGCCGCGTAGTGATGAAAACATTATCAGAGTCAATATTATGAGTGAGAAAAAGGTCCTCTTACGTAGAATGTGGTATTGTGGTCACATCTTGATGTCTCACTCGCACTAAGTGCCAGCACTGGTGAAAGAAAAAAAAAAGGGAGACAGTGGAAAGTCAAGTTAAACACTCAATCCAAAATTGAGTTTGGCGCCACCTGTGACCTTCTCACCCAAAACACACATGCACACACACTCACATGCACACTCACATGCACATTTTGCAGTGTAAAGAAACCGTAGAAGTATTTTATACTTTAACATGGGTGAATTAACGCAAACTGTCGCTGTGATTCTTCAGTTTGACAAATGACAAACATGTGGAAAGTTACACTGTTCAAAGACAAACAAATTTCGTTAAATCATTGCCATGATTAATCCCGTTAATCGACTCTCATCATAATTTCTATCCAAATGAGAGGTGGAGAATGACTTACGATCCTACGGGACAAAACCTGGCAGAACAAGCATTCAACAGCAAAACTTAATAGACAAGTCAACTGAGAGAAAAAACACCTGTGGATTCACTTGTGGGCATGGAGCTGATCTTTTGCTTCCAGTTCAGATGACTTCTGAGGAAACTATTGCAGAGTTGAGCTGAATTACATCTTCCACGTCCTCTTGTGACTGACTAGCATTAGCATGTTTGTTGCTGACTAACCAGTTAGCGTTCGCTCTGCAGTTCTACCAACTCAGCAGCTTGTTCTGAAGCCACGTCATCACTCTGCCCATAATACCACCTTTGGTATGTGGATGAACTTGGCTGAGCCGCAGTCTAGTGAGACCAAGGCTCGAGAGTGAAGGCCAAACTCACTGCCTTGCTCACATTATTGTTGTGTCGTTTGGTTTTTATCAAATGTCTATATGGATGCATTGAATTATTTTGCAATTCATGCAACTTGTTGCAAAATGTCTGAGTCATCAAACTGTCTTTACACCTCTTCAGTCTGAGTTTGCTTGTTATTGCAGATGGAATAAATCAATACACATACAGCAGCTTGGTCAGGAATGGATTTAAAGACTCTGTGGACTGTAGGACAGGACAGACCGTATGAAATAGTGGATAAAGGACAAAGTGGACTTTTTACTTGTGGTATTTATGGTCTCTGAGAGTTTCAGATTTGGGCAGCATTGTAGAGTAGAACAATTACATCTCACCTTGCCTTATATGGTCACAATGTGACTAACCAAGAACTGGATTATGCACACAGTCCAACTTAAATACTTTGAAATTCATGCAATCTTTCTGTTTATTTGTAAAAACAGTGTTGTGTTTTATTCCAAAAGGAAATGCTTCTCTGTTTCATGAGGTGGAAGTAGTTTGATTTTGTGCAGTCTACTCTTCTTCTACTTCCTTTGCTGGCTACTGCTGATGACTGTTGATTGTCAGTGACTGTGTCGAGTGTTTGACTGAGTTTCATGGTGGCGTGTACATGTTTTCTATACATTTGTGTTAGGTGTGTGTGTGTGTGTGTGTGCGTGTGTGTGGTGGAAGACTGAGATCTGGTCAGTGTCCCTATGGCCAGAGAGGGATGTAAGCAATTACCAATTCTCCAAACACTACTTTGCCCTATTTAAACATATTACATGCCTCTCACAGCCTCACAGCCACCGCAGGCCACTCCCTTTGCACTGCAACCTGTGAACAACACACACACACACACACACACAGAATATCTCTACACTGCACTTGCAAGCTGCCTGCAATTAACCAATCATCATCACCGTCATCATGGTCGTCATCATCATCATCATACAGAAGTGAGCACACACACACACACACACACACACACACACACACACACACGGTGCATGCAGACCCAGGTCCTCAGTGAGAGTTAATTTACACCAGTGTTGTTTTTGTTTAACTTTCACTTCATTCTCTGGAGGGTAATCTGTTTTGTAAGCTCGGTAAGCCGCCGGCCAAATCCATACAGCCCTGACCTGTCCTCAACAATTTACTACGTATCTCCATATTGATCCATGCCAGAAGAGAGCACGGCACTATGGGCTTGTTGATTTTAGTTCTGGTGTATAATTTTTCAGTGATTATATATAGTATTTTTGGGTTGTTGTTTTTTTCTTGCATGGAACATTTAACAAATCTTCACCATTTATGGAGGAATGTAACACAACTTCCACAAAACAATAGAAGTATACTTTGTCGCTTTTATATATTTCAGTCTAACAGTCCAACCACTAACTATGCAGTTTATGGACAAGTAAACTGATTGACACATGAATTCAAATTGAATGCATTTACACGACTTCAGACACAGAATTTCATTTAATTTAAGTTGACAAATGCTAAAAAGTGCTACGTAATTAGTTGAGAAAAAAAAGTTAATTTTGAAAAGTTCTCAGTTTTCCCCTTTTCATGTTTCAGACTTCTTTTTTTGACTAAATCCAGTATATAAATCTTCATCTAGCATGATTCATATTTGATCCATGACTGTTGTTTCAGCACAAAAGGGGACTCATAAGGCAATAATGTCAATGTCATGTGGATGATGAATCATGATGAATTTTTAAAAAAAGATGATAACAAAGAACAGTACATTGTTTATTGTTTAAACAACTGCAGAGAATGATGCAACACAACCTGTTTTGATTGCTGACTGATACATTTCACAAGCCTTTATTCAGAATGACAAGTTTACACTCGTATGAAATCCTTATGCCATAATAATATCATCCAGGTAATTATTGTCAGAATTGCTGAGCTGTATCACCTTAAAATGTTTCTCGTGTATCATCACATTCAGAGTGACAGGAAACAGCAGCTGGAGCTCTGAAGGGCTGATTGATAGGCAGGCTGCATGCTAACGCGTTAGGCAGGAATGGCAGGGAATGTGTCTCGCAAGGCGAAGGCCAAAAGGCAGACGCTGAGCTCGACTGCACCGTCCTGCCCACGGCCCTGACAACTGATCTATCTGCACACGGAGAGAGGGAGGCTGATTAGTTTAAGAGGGCCTGAGGGCTTCATTACAATATCACAACAAACAATTATCATGTCTCTGGAGGGGCAGAAGCTGCATGTGCACACACATACAGTACATACCCACGCACACACACACCACCGGCCTCACACACAAACACTTTATGGTAGATATTGTAACACACTCCTGACTGCTGCGTGGGAAAATTAAAAGCCATGCTATCAGTGTTTCACTTCCTTTAGCGTTAGGATTTCACCTCCTGAAAACTTGTGCAATATTTATAAATCTTTTACCTTTGCCGTTTTTTCTTCTTTCTTTCTTTTTTTTCTCCACATACAACAGGTGGTTTATGAACTGTAAAACAAAACGCCAAATGTCAGAGCAGTGTTAAACAGCTGAGAGGTTTTCTGGTCTTAACCTTTACATCCTGTTGTTCCTTTGTCTCTGGGGAAAATCCGTGAACTCTGTATAGCTCATTAAACCTGTGAATTTTATTGTTAGTTATAAAATACATTTAGCATCACAAGCTCTGCTTTACATTAACACAGATTTCTTCCTTGAAGTAAATACATGTATTTATATTTATCATAATTTCTCAGGCTGAAATAAAATTATTGGGTCAAGAAACAATAAAAAGTAAAGATTGTTGAAATACAAATTCCGTCAATTAATTAACCATTTAAATTAATTGAATCTCATTTATTTTTTTTGGCAAGTAATGGTAATTTGGTGTAAATATTAAAAATATACTATTAAAGAACTGCATTAGAAAAGGAATGAGGCACTCTGGTGAACAGTCTGTGGTGAGCTGCTGCTCAGACAAAGAGCTGGTGTTCGGTTGCATTGCAGTGGCCTTTGCTCAATACTCACACACGCACACACACACACATACACACACACACACTGCAGTAACCTTTTGCTCATTCCCCAAGCAAAGGTTATGTCCCACACACCACTTAACTCTCATTTGCGGGAGCCAGACTAGAACAGCTCATTCATAAATTCATGCAGCCGATACAAAGCTTCATAAATAATGTGTTGTGCAATAACATGAAACACTGAACAAATTCAATGTATAAATCACCACTTTTACCAGTGATTAGTTATTTTCTGTTATTTACTGTCACATCACAAGTTTTTTTTTCTTTCTTTTTTTTTTTAAACCAAAAATATAGTGAATATGAAGTAATTCAAGAACAATTCTGCAGACACGTATTTTCCTTAGATGAATATTTTTAATTTCTTACAATGTAAATTTAATGCAGTACTCGTACCAACACACACACACAGACATGCATATGTAGGGATGAAGTAATATTTTTCTGGCTGCTGCTACAAAGCTCTACAATATGTGGGAGAAGACAAATATTCAAACTGTAAAAATGAAACAAAACTCCTGGCTTTTTTATCGCTCCGCTCTGTTGAGTAATGACACATAATCACCAAAATTAATGGCATGCAGAATATTTTTGTACCATCATCCATGTTCTAATTATCCACCTGTCTAACAGCAGCCCAAATGCATTAAAGGTTAGTAACACTCATTACTCGTCAACAATGTCCAGAGCTCTTGTCAGCCTCATGATTAATGACCCTCTCACTCAGACAATATTGTTTTAACATGATTTCTAATAGAGCAACTTGAACTGCCAACAACACGCAGAAGTCTCTGGATAAAACGCAGAACATTGACACTAATGCAACATACATTAACTGCACAAGACAAAACACACAAGCCAGCTCAGTGCGAGCCAGATTATTAGCGATCTCTGCTATTTTTAGTCTCTCTGCAAATTGCACTTTTGGTGGTAACTGAATATTAGCAACAGTTTTTTTTTTTTTATTATTCCCAAAAACATGCTTATTTGAGTTAGATTTTCCATGTAAGACCAGTGGCAAATATCAACTAATATGACAATAATAAAAAAATATATATACACTGAAAAACATAGAAAAACATCACCCATTGCACATATTTTATTAATCTGAACAACAGGAGGATTCCCCCCGTGCCAAAAACATTTAAATAAAAAATCAAGACTTTGTTCCCCCTGAGGCAGAATATCAGTTCTACATCCTCCTTTTAGCCACAGACCTTTGAACCTGCTGGACACGGCATCAGTACACACGTTTCAGTTCAACTTACCACCCACACACACATCATTTCAAAACTCTTGAAGCAGGCCAGTAGAAGTCCTCGCTCTGTGGTCTTCCCAGCTTT
This sequence comes from Trachurus trachurus, assembly GCF_905171665.1. Taxonomy (NCBI): domain Eukaryota; kingdom Metazoa; phylum Chordata; class Actinopteri; order Carangiformes; family Carangidae; genus Trachurus; species Trachurus trachurus. The sequence goes on from NC_139906.1 coordinate 10,411,395, forward strand.
ATGGGCTCTGAGGTATCATCGTCTCTGTTTCAGCTGCACTGAATTAACAGCTACAGAGTTTCAAGGCTGAGCCCGGCCTCATCTTACTTAAAATATTCTCTTTTAGTATCCCCTGTGTGTGTGTCTGTGTGTTTGTGTTGTAGCTAGTTTTACAAATCACACTTCATTGCAATGCAATTTCTCTCTCATTATTTCAGGTATACATTTTGAGATTTGTGTTTGTGCTGATGGTAGTGCATCTTTTTACTATGTGTTTGAATACACAGCGTGTGTGCATGTGTGTGTATGTGTGTCCCAGAGCAGTGTAGGGTGTTAAAGGCGTTGGTTGGGGGGCTCAGCAGGGACTGCAGCATGGAGTCTTAATTCAATTTAAAGCTCCGTGTTTTGACAGGAGTTAAGAGTTAGCTGGGGTGGCGAGAGAGCTCACTAGTCTGCACTGTATAGATCAGAAACACACACCTATATACATGCACACACATATACAAGGACGCACTCAAAGTTGCAACTGCGACCGCTCACATTGTATCTGATTTAGCAAAAAAAAATAAAAAAATTCCAATAAATCTTTGACACAAGAAGCAATGAGATCATGTTTAGCACAGTCTTTCAATATAATGAAGTCTCCACCTTTTCCCACTGTATTATCAGTGTTAGTTTCATAACTGTGCCAGGATCTAATACTGCATAATTTGATCCAGGGGGATAGATTTAAATAACCGGCAAATACTCATTCTGCTAATAAGTGCCTGGAGGAATGAGCGGCGGCCTTGTCCGCCATAAAATGACGGCGATAAACACTTATAGCAATACCACAAATTAATAAACTCAAACGAGACAGCTATTCTCTCTGCCTGTCCTAATTACACATAGCTTGGGTGAGTTGTGTGTGTGTTTGTGTCCCTCTCCCTTGCACCTCTAAGTATATTCATGTGTGAGAATGTGTGGCCCCCTGGAGACAGAAAGCAATATATTTGAGATTTGCATAGAGCTGGGAGAAAAATATATTCTAATTGTGTATATTATTAGTCATATTCCCATTAGGGGCAGGTAACTAGGTATGCATTCGGCCTAAAGGGAGAGATACGCGCTATGTGCAGCAGTGTGAGTCTGAAAAGTAGGTGCTGCTGTGGGTTTTTTTTTTCAGCATGTTTGCGGTCAGATGCGTGTTTGTATGTGTGGTGTCCGGACTGTGTTTCAACAGAGCAGATTCTGTGTGTGTGTGTGTGTGTGAATTACAGATAGGCATACAGAAGTGAGCAAGAAATTGATGGAGAGAGGGAGAAAGAGAGCGAGAAGTGATTGTGGTGTCCTGGTAGGCAGGCAGGCAGGTTATGGGGCCTATCTATTTCATGTCTTCCCTTCCCATCGTCTGGTTTCCTGCCATTGATCAGAACACCCCTCCTCATCCTCCCCCTCTGCACTGATGGGCAGAAAGAAACCTGATCGTTGAGCAAGGAATGGTTGGTGGTGGTGGTGAGGGTTGGTGGAGGGGGATAGGGGGGGCAACAGAGCGAGTGAGGAAGGAGAAGAGAAGGGTAAAGGCATCAGTGCCGTCTGCAGCCTCTTCTGTCAACCATGCAGAGAGAACCCTGCAAAGAGCCACATCATAAATGGAGTATCTTATTCTGTCCTAATCTAATTTCCCCATTCCTCTCGGCTTTACTGTAAAATGAAAAGATCATCTAACTGTATGTGTGTGTGTGTGTGAAGGAGGAGGAGGAGGCAGGAGGAGGGGGAGGAGGGGACACCGGGAGACAACAGAGACCAAGTCAGGGAGATCGTTAGTAGAGAAGTGAGAGTGAGGAGGAAAGAGTTTTTTTTTTCCGTGGAACAGATGTCAGAGGAGTGTCAGTCACTCGTGGGGGGACGCTGTTTGCCGTAGCACCCTCAGAGTCATAACACAACCACCACCCACTCCCCCCCCCATCCCTCCGTCTTCCTCCGACACACAAATCTACGCTCACACACATCCACACACACACACACGCTGGGATTTTGAGTGGCAGTTGTGCCGCTGTTCTTGCTTGCTGGGGGGGGTCATCACCCCTGTCCATCTGTTCCTGATCCGGATCGCCCCCCCCGACTTCGAAAGCAGTCACCTCGCAAACTCTTGTCTTCTGAAAACACACAAAAGAAGAGAAAGGAATAAAGAAAATATGTTTTCATTTGTCTTTCTTGACACAGTTTTAAGTCTCAGAAATGTACATGTAAAATTAAAGCGTCACAACAGAGAAGCTCGACAAGAACGGATCGAGGTTAAATGAGCTGCAGTGAGCGGGGGCGCCTGCTGTGCAGAACAGCGAGTTTTAAATCTGGCTCAACAGGTCTCTGAAACGTTAAAAAGTCGTTTACCCACAGTGTCGACAGCAGAATCGTCATCGTCAAATGTTGCATAGCTACATATAGATAAATGGTTGTCTGTCAGTTGTGACGGCGCAGCGGGTCGATGTGTCTGCAAACACAGTAAGAGGTTTTTCCATCAGTTTGACGGCTGAATATAAGAAAGGGATACACAGTAGAGTGATCTTTGACTGTTAAATGATCTCATAGCTGTTTTTTTAGAGGACAGGACTCCATGTTGAATTGTAAACGTGATGCTTGTGGAACATTTATTCAGTGCTGTATTAAGGCAGAGGCAAACACTTTATAACAAGTACACACTATTAAGCATTAGTTAAGCATTAAATACTGAATTCATCATTTATAACACATGAATACTCATTAGTATGTAGTTTATAAACACTATATAAAAATGTTTTACTCATCAATGATAAGCACTATCTGTATGAGTATTAATGCATGTGCACATGTATGCATTATAAATGAAGAATTCAGTATTTATTAATGCTTAACTAATGCTTAATAGTGTGTACTTACTATAAAGTGTTACCAGGCAGAGTTGAATTTACTGAGTGCATCAGGCAGCTGCTTTGTACTGACAATTCACCCAAACCAAATGTGTACAAAAAAGCAGTATGCAGAAACGGAGGCATATGAGATTGTTGCTGTTCATTAGTGTTGCTATTATGCCATTAGCCGAGTCCTACACAGATTACTGAATACAGCAGGACAGGTGGAAACACCAACCCTAACAAACATTTGGTTTGCACCGCTCCATCGTAGCATTTTCAGATTCACCTTGAGACTGTGGAACCATTGGCTTCTTATGTGAACATTTTATTTATAGCGGACTTCTGGCTGTCTTTCTTCTTCTCTCTACTTTATTATGTTTTTTTTCCTAAATATATCATTTTTGTTTTTTTATATGGACAGCTTCTGAGTCTTGAATAAAGGAATTATTTAAAAAATAATTTACATGAAATCCAGTTTACACAGTGGGCGGCCTATTTCTTGAAAAGTCAGTCATTTCAACACTTTTATGACCATCAGAATAATTGTTTTCAGAAGCCATGAACTTGTGACCTGGAGGTTACCTGCTGCAGCTTCCTCAGCTGCCTCATTCATCTGCAGCTTCCCCTCGTATGAGAGGGAAACATTAACATGACAAAAAACACCAACAACAGGCTCTGTTTCTTATTGCAGAAGTATTGCTGGTGGTTTAATCATGATAATTTATAGCTCGTAATCAGAAACCGTAATCGGAGAATTGTTAAGTGTTTATTTCTGCTTTGGCCAGAGAGAGTCAAGTGCTGCTGAAATTTGACAGGCTCGAGTTACTCCACTGTTTTTTAAATAAAACTGCTTTATCAGACTCTGTAGCTCCATTACAGTAAATAGGTACAGTGGGATCCAAATGTCGGAGACCACATTCCTATTTACTGGAATAGGGAAGTGGTCTCAGACTTTTGTTCCCCTTTTTTTTGTTTGAAATGCTTTACATATTTTCCTTTTAGTCCAGATTTAATCTCTCAAATACAATAAAGGATGGTCACATATTTTTCACATTTTCTTCCTATTTTTCTCTCTCTGTGTGTCTCGCAGAAACAGACGGATGTTTCTTTCTTCCATGGATTTCTTTCTCACTCTCAGCTTTCTCTTACATCTCAAGGCAGACCTCAATTCAATACTGCAACCTGATAGGCCCACACAGTCTGGTCCCTGAAGCCCTGTGCGCTCCTACCTCCATTGTCCCAGCCACACCAACAAATTATCCACCTCCAGTCTCTGCACTGCAGCGCAGTCCCACTGAAGGGGAAACAGAGGGGGAAAGTAGCAGAGAGACATGTTGATGAAGTTAAATTAAGCATGGTAATTCCTCGTCCCTGTATCAGGGCTGCGGTTGGCACAAGTTGTAGAGATAAGGGTTGCGCCGTGTTATTGGATGGTTGAGTGATTAAAGAGCACGCACCGGCAGCAGGCTCTTTGAGTTCCTAGATCAGTGTTATTACAAGCTGCAGATTATAAGTGCAGGTGTCAGCACCTTAAACGCATCAGAAAAAATGATGGGGCTGTGCGAACCCTGACTGGTTCCTTTGTTAATACGTGTAAAGTTTTGCATTAGTTTCTTGTTCTTGCAGCGGTTCAGTCCAAGTCCCAGACAAAGCCAGTCTTTCAGATATACATGTATTTAAGTCACAGCAGTGGGAAAATGGAAAGAAAATGGCTTAAAACCAGTAAGTGTTCATTTTATCTACAGAGGAAATCTCCCACAGATGTGTATGCATTCATCAAACTGACTGATCTCCTCTGCTCGCCTGCGCCTCTTGCTGAGCTTCTATTGTGTTTCTGGTCTGGAGAGTTGGGAAACGCAGACCCTGAGAGGCTTTTTGGGGGATTATTATGGGCTATAAGGAGAAACAGGCTGGCAGAGGCAGAGAGCTTGGGTAAAGTGGTGGGAGATGAGTGGATGTACAGAGGCTGAAAAGGGCTCTGTGCTGTAAATCCAAGCAGGATGGGAGGATGGAGGAGATGAGCCGAGGACTGACTGTGTGCCCCGATATAAGCGGCTGTGTATGTATTTATGATAAATGAGGGCCACACTGTATGAAAGTGTGTGTGTCTGAACATGTGGTATGTGTAATTGCAGACATATAAGATACACACGAGTGTTTGTATCACCCACCAGTTTATGTAAAAGACTAGAAACATTTCCGTCTTCAAAGTTTACACCTTTCTTGTTTTCATTAGGGCTAAAAATGTTTTTTTATTTATGACCAACATGAAATGCACTGACTGTCGGTTTCGCACAATAAATTAACCTTAAAGGACGATGATACAGTTATTTCTGGCTTCATAAAGGTCAGTGAAAGCAAATCCACTGCTGAGATAACTGATAAGAGTCGATCTAAAGAGACTCTTTTGTTTATGAACCATGAAAAAAAAAAAAAACACACACGTACACAAAATGCGCAAACACATTTGCCTGAGGCATGCGGTGGTACCTCCTCTGTTTATTCCCACTCTGCTGAGCTAATAGAGTCAGATAATGAATTTACTCCCAGTCACCAAAGCAGTTTTTAATAAAAGGCAAATTCCCTCTCTCCGAGTGTTATTGCCAGCAGTGTCCTTACCACCTCAGAGACCGGCAATTACACCCTAATGGCATTATGCTGTCTCGCTAACGGTTATTGGCATTAAAACTGCTCATACAGTATATGCAAAATTATCCTTCGCAAACATTTGAATAAATACATTACATTTATATAATGTATTTTTGAGACATTTTATATTACACACACCCAAATTGTATCAAAGTTAAGCATGAGGATGGTGAGAACTCTGCATATGTATTCGTCAGACACATGAAGCAGATTTATTTTAGCCAATCTAATTTGCTTTAAATTAAACCCTTAACCCTTGCCCATATATTAACCGACTGTATAAATGGATTACAGTGTGTTAAGGCACCAACGCTGTGCTGGTCAGTGGTGGAAAAGGAGACGTTTTACTGTGTAAATAAATGATTTAATGCATTGAAACCTTTCCCTTAATTCAGCCTGAGAAACTTCACAAAAACACAAGGTTATGTGAAGGAAATTAGATGATTTCATTTTCCGTACTTTGAGAAAAAAGCAGCAGCTGTTGTATTTGTAGGAGTTAATAAATGTCATGGCCAGAAATTGAGGTTTATGCCCATGACCGGTGTACACACCCTGAGTGAGGCTGCTGCACGGCGGCACAGAGTATACTGCACTCACTGTATTCCCTGGCCCTGCAGCCTGCACACTGAAAACTCAGCCAACTGTAAAACAAGCTGCTTCCTGATTATTATTTTGTCATCTTCTGTTGTTGATTTTTTTTCTGAATTTATACTGAGACATGAACATCTCGTTTGTCCTCCTTCAAAAATACCATCTGAAGCGACTTAAACTAGATTTTTTTCCCTTAGTTTCAGCCACTTTGTGAATATATTAAGTATATTATCAAATTATATTAACAAAATTAGGAAATAATCTAATATAATCTAACAGTATTTGTTACGGTAATCTGCAACCATGTTCCTCTTCACCCTCATTAATCAACTGATGAACAGCTCAGCTAATTAAATCAGTTTATACAGTATATCTAAACATTTACATTTTATATTTTTAGGCCTTCTCCGGTTAAACACTCCAACAAATGTGTGCGTCTCGGACCTACACACCCCTCCTCGTCTTTCTCAAACAAGGAAACACTGCAACAACTAATCTAATAACTACAGCCTGCAATAAATCACTAATAATTTACAGAAGATCCCTTTAACAGCTTTGGACTGTGCATCACTCAGATCCCCCGGTCCCCATCCCTCGTAGCCTCTGCACTAATGCAGCGCTAATGCAGTGAACGGGGGGCTTGTTTTTATTAGCTAGTGTCCCACTGTTTGGATAATCTCTCGATTTACCAAAGCCCCTCGTTGACAGCCCTGCTTGTCGAGTCCCGAGCCCCTACAGGTGTCCAAACACGGGGCTAATGGAGCCAGCACAGTTTTTAAGGCAAGAACACGGAGAGAACGAGACACTAAGAGATATATGGAGTCCATTTTGTCAATGCCAGATTTTTCACTGCTGAGCAGCATGTGAACCAAACAGTTTGTCACAGATTCATCACGCAGATAGTTTCGGTAACTCTCACTCAACGACTTGTTTGTCGGGGGCTTGTGCGGCAATCGTACTGAAGAAAATATGAAAACCAAAATGTACAAAATAGGTCCACTCAGATGTTTGGGGCAAGTTCGTCTTCCACAACGGCTGTATAGCAATCACAACATGTCAAACACAATAGGCATCAACCGTAGCCTGTGGGTGAGTACCATGTGACCAGATACTCGGGCCAAACTAATAGAGCGAGAGCATCACTACTGATGATAACACAGGAAACACAGAAAAACAGCAGTGATGACAGTAAGTGGGATGTGCACATGTGTGTCAGGTCAGCCACACTCAATTGAATGGCTTTTGCAGGAGAGTAATTTTTCTAATCCTTGCACTTTTTCTCCTGAGACAGACGTGGAAAGAGTTTTGAAATCTTATAAACAAAGGCCAAAAAAAAAAAAAAAAAAAATCAACGAGGTTATTCAAAACATAAGAGAGTCTGGAAAATATGTGAGTTTCACAGTAAACCAATAAAATGTTCATTTTTAGTTCATTTCAGAGTTTTTTTTATGAATGTCCACAACTTTTCACCATAAAATTAGATGGATGATTAAATTACTCCACTTGTAAATACAGAAAAAGGAAAATACAAGTAGAAGTACAGAGAAGTATCAGTACTCAACAGTGTCATCTTGATTACTGTCCATCCTGTAGTGTGTGCAACGCTGCAGAGATAGAAAGTGCAGTAAGAGGCGTGTGTATGTGTGTGTGTGTGTGTGTGTGTGCGATGGTTTGCCATGTCAGCCCATTGGAATGGTTGATGAGTTCACACCAAGCAGGCCCGGGTGATGATGGGATAGCTCTTAATGTAGACAGCCATAAACACAGCAGGCCATCTCTAATCCTGAGAGGCTCCTTTGTGTACCTCACACTGCACAAACTGTTTTGATGAATCTCCCGACCTCTGACCCTTTGATGACGGATGGCGCTCTGAGGGGAAATGTAACCAGAAGGCAGCGGATCGCCTGGCCATCCTGTTTGGGCGATGAAATGGACTCTTGCTTCATCATCCCAGTTTCTCTTTTTTTTTTTTTTCTTTTGCTATGATATATTTAGTTTCAGTTTAGGGTGGCAGATGGCTTGTGGAGTAAAACATCAAGACACTGTTAGAGGATTTATTATTGCCTTTTATTAACAAAAATTACAATCTGTTGAATTTCCAAATATCAATTTTTTCCATTTAGATGTTTAAAACCTACACCATCTCAACAGTCTCACTGTCTGTGAGTGGAAATATCCCTCAGCAGCAACTGAACAGATTGAAAAAGTCCGCTCCGAATAAAAACTAAAGTCCAATATTGAAGTGGTTAAACATCTGTGGCCCAGACACAATCACTTGTCATGAAATCTAAACTACATTTCTACCACATCATACAAACACTCACACACTATTACACTGAGCATCAATCACGATTTTAAAAAAAGAGCAAGAAAAACGGCATTGTTGTCAATCAACATTATAAAGTTAATTTTTATAATTATCTTAGCTTTGATATTAGCTGATATAAGTATGTATGGATTAAATGGTTAGAATTAAAATAGCAGCATTAGGGACTGTCATTCTGCCTGTTTGAGAAAAAATATATTGCTTTTCAATTGCTTTTTATTAAATAAAAGTAATAGTTCTATATTTGCATACATAACAAGGAGGTGCAGTTAAAACAGAATGAGCTGTTAAGTTCTCACTGACCCGAAAATCAAAACCATCTTACACACACTCGTAGGCACAACGTGCACACATCCACAAACACACTCAGGTCGTGTCTCCTTGCACAGAGCCTGTTTGTAAGAGCAGCGCATTTGTGAACCTGACAGTGGAAAATCTGAGCCGCTCCTTCAGCCTCCGTTTGGTCTTGGCGTTTTGATTTGTTTGACAGGGGAGAAAATTATAACAGCGGGGGGAAAGAAATATGAAAATATGACTGGTAATACTTTCAAAACACAGATATTTTCCTTGCTGTCTTTGCAGAATCCATAGTGTGTGTATGTGCGCGTGTCTGCATGTGTGTCTGCATGTGTTTGCACTGTGTGCGCTTGCATGCATTCACATGTTTGTATGTGTGTTTACATATAGTGTAGTGCATGTGCATATGCAAACACGTGTGTGTACATCAGGCTCCAATGATACAACAATGAATCATCTTTACTGATGACATGGTACGCTAATCGTTTGTCTATATATTGCAGGTTTGTTTCCATATCTCAGGGGTTTCTTGTGGTCTCCGCACCATTTCTCTGACTTGATTCCATGCTCTTCATTTCATTCATTTATTTATTTATCCAGTCTGCTTTATTGCTTTGATTCTCTGAGCCCGGGGTTATTTTGTTTTAATGAACGCCTTATACTTCTCCTTTGTTAGAGTCAGTAACTGAAGTTTTCTGAGTAAACTATCTCATTGGAGATGATGGTTCAGTTGTGGAGAGCAAACACAGACTGTTCTCTGATTATTCATAAATCTGGCATATTCACATGAACTCTAAAACATCACATGCAGGAAAAAAAGAAGAAAAAATCAACTTTGTCCGCGTCATCACATCTTTGTATCCTCGTTTCGATGCATATTTCTTCTCTGTTCATTTTGCAAAAGAAACCTGTGACACTTCGGCCTTTGGCTTGTGGTCCCTCGCTGCACTAAACCCGGCAGCCACTTCAACGCAGCAGAGCCAGGGGTCAGCCCACATGATGAATAATAATGCTACAGTTTAATATAAGACAAGACAAGTTAATATTATCTTAAAGTAAAACGAGTAGGAGCTCTGGTTTATCTGTGTTTGTGTGATTAATCACTGCGTATGCCCCACAACTACTGTGCACATCACAACCCACCTCCCCAGAGAGTGTCAGGATTCAGTGAGTTTCAAAGAACCACAGAGGTTTTCTAATTGCCCCCCAAAAATAACACAACAGCTACTTTCAGCCTGCAGGGCCAAAAGCTGAGTCAAAATCTAACTGTCACTCTTTTATTCGCTGTGGTAAAACTGCTAAAAGCTGCTTACAAAGTAAATCTTGTTTTGATACAAACACTGTGTAATATATATATATATTTGCATGGAAACTTGTGGACATGAATAATGAATCAACTTTTGTCTTGTCATAGAAACCTAGTGTTCTCGCTACCGCAGTATGTTTCGCACACGCACTGAGTGGACGCAGTCTTTATTGGATGAGGCAGCGCTAGCTAATATATCAGACAAGCCTGTGGTGCGGCGAGTCACAGAGATTAAATGACTGTTCGGTGTTTGGGTTGCGAGGGCTGAGTGTTGGCCATCGCTCCGATGCCAGAAATGAACTTAAATCACACAGAGGCAAAAAAAAACAGACACAGAAAACACTGATGCTATTGTGCAGTGTGAGCAAACCCAGCGAGGCTGCCGGTGTAGTGGTGAAAGGAGGTAAGGAAAGAGGAGCAAGACAGATTAAGGATTCGAGAGAGAGCAGAGTGAAAAGAGAGGCAGGAAAGGGGTAATTAAATGAAACAAAGGAGGTGTGAAAGAAATGCACAAAAGGCATGGGAGGACATGAAGGGTAAAAATGAGAAACAGAAAAGACAAAAGGAGGTGGGAAAAAAAAGAGAAACAGGAAGAAAGTAAGTGAATGAGAGGGAGTTTTAGGACAATCGATGCAGCGTCTCTCCGCTGGGACCGAGCTAACAGCGCAGCAGACCGTGGATCTCAGGTGTCCAGTCGATGGCTGATGCATTAGGCTGCTGATACCCGCCGCTTTGGGTTCAAACACACATTTTCTTAATACAACATGAGCCCATTTCCCTCCCTCATTAATCATGTAACCTGATTAGGGCTAGAGGTCTGGCCTGTACTGAACCCTGCTCCACTCGCCGCCTTTCATTTTGTCAGGCTTCTCATCACACACACACACATGTTAGAATACACATGTGAATGCACACAGCGATATTAACCCGTGGTTTTCCACAGGTTGGGAAGTAAACGTGTGCATCCAGTCAAACTAAAGCTCAGACACTCTCAGACGTTAAACCTGCAAGCAGGCATACGCTGGCGTTCACAGGGTGGAGTGAACTGCTTCTCCTGCTGTTTTTACTCTGATCTTTCTCAAGAGAACATTTATTTAACCAGGATCAGTCTGCACCAAAAAAGCGCTTGTTCCATTTGGTGTTTTATTTTCTTCCTTAATGTCACTTGACATGAGTCCAAAACGCCTCCCACCAGGTGATGGTGATGCTGTGGTACAACTTTAAAGGATAACATTGTCATTTATTCTTTCTCTTGCTCGCAATACTATCTGAAGTTCTTCTCCCTCTTTCCACTCCTTCTATCCCTGAGCAGGAGTTTTGATTATTGTGCAGAGGAGGTGCCCCCCCCACCCCTACCCACTAGGCCCCCTATAAGAGTTAAGTGTGTGTAAAGTACACTGATATAAATACACAGCAGTGTGGTGCCACAGCTGCAGGAGAAAGAGTTGTTCTCTGCCTCTACAAAAAGTGACTTGGAGACATGTCAGTGTTTTGATTTGGACTAATTTCGGCCACTCGTCAGGGCAGCGAGTGTGAAAGACAGGCTGACAGACAGAGTTAAACATTCTGGTATTCATTGACAAACGACAGATCCAATCATTGATTTCCTCAGGCTCACTGTCATGCAGGCTAAGTAAGCTGTGACCAATAACCTGACCTGAATTTTATGTTTTACTTTTTTTTTCTCTTCACACATTCATGTGAATACACACTAAATGTTCACACAGTTTACAGACTTTGTATTCCTCCTGTCGTTCTTCTCGTTCACCTGTCTTCTCTTATTAGCTTTGGTTGCATTAATGCCAACACACACACACAGAGGCCCCTCATTTCAATCTCACAAACAATTATCATGTTAGTGGTGGAAAATATATACACACAAACGCACAAAACAAACATTTCATTGAACTTTCAAAGCGTTGTGCGACTTATTCCTGAGTAGAGACACAGATGCGCCTTCATGTCAGATGAGAGGATGGCTCAGATGTTCCACTATGATTTAATATTTCTGTTGCTTCTGACTCAGTGGATGGAAATACTGCACAGCACGTCTGCTTGAACTCTGTCTGACTCCAGCTTGTTTATAGATAATTGTAAATGAACAAATGCATCCACCGCCTCTGCAAACGTGAGCAGTGAATGTGCACAGATTTGTGTGTATGGTTGATTTTCTCCACTTTACTTGTGTGGAAGAAAATATTCATTTGGTGCGGAGTCAGAGACACACATAGGTGTAGGGTTTAATGGTAAAGTTTTACAGAGAGTTTGGAAAAATCCACCTGTGCACTCATAAGAGTTACCTGTGTTCTGTGCATGTGATGCCTCTGTTTCTGTTGTAGCTCAGTGTAGCTGCCTGGCAGTGAGCAGTAACAGATTAAAGTCACTGATTTGACATGATGAAGCTATTAAAGTTATCAGCTGTCTGCAGCATGGTTCATTCTGGATTGTTTTATGCACAGTGAAACATTTTGATAAATTTTGTGTCAAGTTCATGTTATGATTATAATATAAATATATTTTAATTTTCATAAACCTACCTATATTTTGACAGTACAGTACAGTAGTGCTATATATCGTATTTAACACTGAAACTCTTTTTGGAGTCTGATAAGTGTTGTTGAAGATCATTCGCTGTTGATATTTTGAATCATCAGATATTGTTTAGGATGAGAAAAAAACTTTATGACGACTTTGGCTCTTTTAGTTTTTCATCGGGAAAACACAAAGTTGAGATTGAGAGACTCAAGCTTACTTTTCTCTTATTTAAACTGGTTGAAAAGATTGTACAGTATGGTAATGATAGGAATGACATTATTAAGTAAATATACTGCATATTGCTGACAAGTATTATGTTCAGTCTGTCCTTTACGGTCCAAATGTGCCGTTTTGAAAAATTCAAGAAATGTCACCTTTTCCATAGACTGAAAATTAATTCAATCATCAGACAACTTTAAAACAAGTGACTGAAGGTAACTGAGTCACGGCCTGTTTAAAGTCTGGCCCAACATTTACAGAAAATCCGTGCAGCCGTTTAAGAAGTTCACTGGTGTGAGAAAATCTGTCTCCACAAACGTCAGAGCTCGTCCACTGAAAACTTGTCTCATTAGAAAAACATTACCACAAGTCAGAGCAGCAGCAGCATCCTATTGGAGCAGCAGCGCAGGTCTGCCTGTCTCAACTAGTGTGAGAACGCAGGAAGCTTCGCCAGGAACAGAGAAACAAGAACTGTGTGTGTGTGTGTGTGTGTGTGTGTGTGTGTGTGTGTGTGTGTGTGTGTGTGTGTGTGTGTGTGTGTGTGTGTGTGTGTGTGTGCACTGCAGGGACCTGGAGGGCCAAAGCAGACCAGGTCAGGCTGGGTTTACATGCCTGACACACTGTCACAGATACCCCCGCTGCGTCCGTCACTCAGCACATACACGCATAGATCCAGACAGTGACATACACAAACACACACACTCTAACATACACACGTGTACACTTGAACACCACTGTCCGATCACTATCTGTCAGCTAAATTAATCAGAAACACACTTTAGTCTCTTGAGTTTTTTCCTAAACTAATCAAAGAAATCCTAATCATAAGGCTTCAGTTAGATCTACACACACTTTATAATCCCCACAAATTAATAACCATAGAGATGACTCCTACAAACAAACAAAGTTGACTTCCTCTGTATTATCATATAAATTACCAAATTTCTTTGTTCTTGTGGAATTGATTCTTTCCGTTAGCCAAAATGCTAATTCAATAGACGAATTGATTGCATATAAATCTGTGTTTCATTACAAGTTTGAGATAGTGAGGTGAAGTAAGAGAGAGGAAAACAGAAAGTTGACTTTTATTCACAGTGAAACAAAACTCCCACTGAAGAAAAACAAAACAAAACCCAGCTATGATCACCTGAACCTGAAGGAGCAGCTACAGTGTTTTTATATAATGGCACAAAGATGCACATATGGTATGTTAAGTACCATCTCACTGTCATTTTCTCTCTAACATCATCACACACACGCACACACGTCTACACACACACACATGCGAGGATGATATTTCAGTCCGTGGTGAGGACAGTGCAGAGATTTTGAGTGTGCTGTCTGTGTGGTTTCCTGCCAGGGATTCATCCCTCAACAATCACAATGGCCTGGATATAGGATACCTATTCAAACACATGGACACACTCTAACGTTCAGCCCTTAGTCACATATGAGTTGTATGTGAGAACCAATACAGTAAACGGTACACTGATCCCCTAATTTAAGAGCTAGGCACTTAAACAGACAAAAATCTAAGATACCTTTCCTGCAAAACGTTGTTCCCTCTACATGATACACATGGAGACCTTCAGACTAAAAACACTTTATCGCCCCATATCCTCAACTGAGCCAGATTGTCTGAACCATTAGAGCTCCTATGCAGAGACTGGGGTCACTATAGGGATTAAAAAGTGATAGATGATCTATATTAGTGCTCGTTGGTTGGTATGAAAGCAGCAGACTGCGCTCCACATGCATGCCACACTAACCCTGAGTCTTTGCCTAATGAGCCCCCGTGGTCTCCAGATCAATAAAGTGTTAAGTGGCCCTTTGAAAATAACATTGTAGTGTTAAGTTGGTCTGTCAAGCATACAGTCCACAAACTGGGCAGCAGCACTTCAACTCAAGAGCTGCCATCTTGTTAACATAGATTTACTCATCAGTGGGTTCAGATGGACTCACACAGGCTGCTACACACACACATGGTGATACATCTGCACACATGCAAATGCACTTACTCATCCACAGATTAGCTACTAATTCTGCCTGGGGTTTGGTTGTATAAATAAACTATTTCGACTTTAAGTATAGATCTCTGCAGTGAATCACGGTGGTAATTTAAAGGCCACTTGTCATTTTACACGCTGTTTGACTAACGGTGATACTAATCACTACAAAGGGATTAAACACAACTCAGCGTCTTTCAGAGTGAAGGCCTGGGAGCTTCATGGTCAGATTGACATGCCACAATGTAAAAATGTAAAAAAAAATATAAATGAGAGAACAATAACAGACTAAAAAAATGCAGAATAGAAATCACCTTGTTTTATTGAGAGAATCAAACCTCTCTCCCTCCTCCTCCTCCTCCTCCTCCTCTCCCACCTTCACCACAACCAACTCCATCTTTCCAAAGAGTCACATTTAGCCTCACTCTGTCTCCCACCCACAGCCTAGCAACACACACGCACACACACACACACACACACACAGCCTAACTTTGAGGGCGAGCTAGCGAATTCCTGAGGGCTATCAGGTTTCGGGTTGCCTTGGCGACTGAGCACGGAGGCAGATCCATTAATCATTGAGAGCAGTTCACTCCAGAGTGGAGGTCAGACTGATTGCTGTGGATAGGGTATCATCCCAAACACACACACACACACACACACACACACACACACACACACACACACACACACACACACAATGTGGATCAAGGACCTTGATTTGGATGAAAAAAGATTATACTGCCTCTCCTCTCCCATGTACAGTAATATACAGTGTGTGTGGACGCACAAACAGACACATATAAATAGGACAGAGAACAACTGGCCGTGTATATAACACGCAAACACACACTCACAGTTTTCGCCAGCTCTTGTGTACTTTTTTTTGTTTTGCTTTCTCTTTCTTTGGCTCTCTCTCTCAAAGACACACACACACACACACACACAAAACAATCTCTCCCTCCAGTGTTGTCTGGGCATCAGGACGGCCGTGGCGGTGTCATGTGACGTGGCTGCGTGGAGCCGAGTGGATTAAGAGATTGGAGCTCCACATTTATTTTTCAGGGACTCGACTGAAACACTAGACCTGCACAGGTGTCTAGGAAAACTGAGAGAGCAACACAGAGAGAGAAGGAAAGAAAGAGAGAGAGAGAGATGGAGGAGAAAAAAAGACAGACAGGAGCAGAGAAAGATAGAGAGAGAAGTTACATAAAAGAAGCTATTAATTTTCCCTTACATCTTTCAACATCTTTTCTTCTTTCTGCGTTCGCATTTCTCCTCATGTTGCCAGCTTAAACTGCTGTGTGTGTTATTGAGCATCATAAATACTTTGTAAAATCATAATTCGAAAAATGTGATGCAACAGATCGGTGGACGGATACCAAAGAGATGGATTGCGAGACTGCACAAACAGTCAGAGGGATTTTCTTCATCCACGGTCTCTGCCACAGATTCAGTTTTTCTGAAAGGCCGAGCAGCGCCAGTGGGAGACGGTTGGCCACAGATGGTCAAAGACGGCCCAGTGCTGATACAATACGTAGTCATGCAACTTTATGCATGCACGCACACACACACACACACACGTACACACCGCAAACATGTGCATGTGCATCTAGCTCCAACACAGTTTGTGCAGCCAGATTTACAACATCCTGGGAAACTTGATGTAGACGCTCACAAATCAGCGAGGGTATGAAATAGAGTCACACACGCACACACCAAATCTAAACACATTTGTGTCACATGCACACACAAGAAACAGAGGCACAGCCATGATTCATGTGAGCCCGCATGCACACGCGGCAAACACACACATACTCTCGCAAGACACGTGCACGTGCACACATGAAATATAGGTACAGCCAATGCACCACTGAACCAGCTCCCAAAGGTGCCCACTAAATTTACTGGCTCCTACAGCCACTTCAAAAGCTCTCCATAACTTAGAGGCCAGACGATTTTATTGTTTCATGGAAGAAAGGACGGTGAAAGAAAAAAGAAGCAGAGGAGAGTGAAGGAGTGAAAGATAGATGTACTGGGAAAAAATTAAATCCTCCTTTGTCTCAGACAATTAAAATTCCTCTGGTTGAGAGGCACGTGCATACACATCTATACGTCGAAAGTGTGTGCGTAGTATCCCTGTGTGTGTGTGTGTGTGTGTGCACGGCTGAATGAACGCAGACACGGTGAAAATGTGCTCAGTCCGTCTTAAATCACTGGTGGACAAGAAGTACAACTTTCGTTCAACTTAAAAATCTCTTGGGGTTTTTGGACTCACATCTTTATTTAATGTGTCAACGATGAAGGAACTTTTCATTTTCTTTCTTTCTTTCTTTCTTTCTTTCTTTCTTTCTTTCTTTCTTTCTTTCTTTCTTTCTTTCTTTCTTTCTTTCTTTCTTTCTTTCTCTCTCCCTTTCTTTCTTTCTTTCTTTCTTTCTTTCTTTCTTTCTTTCTTTCTTTCTTTCTTTCTTTCTTTCTTTCTCTCTCCCTTTCTCCCTGCTTGTGTGTGAGCCACCCTGCGTGTTGCTATCAGTGTAGCTAGTTAAAGCTAATGATGTAGACACCCCTCTCCTCCAGGTTATGAGGCAGCGAGCTGGTAGCAGAACTTGTTAATGTCCACTCCAATAGTAACAATTTCCATCTGGCACTAATGATAAGCAAAGGTGACGTGTGGCCGTGCCTTCCTGTCACACCGGCCCACCGGTCAGTCCTGGTATAGGATGGAGGTGGCTTTCACAAATCGGTCTTTTTAAACTGGATTGAGTTTTGTCTTCATTGTTTCAAGTGTGCGTTTGTGAAGTGTAACAGAGCTCTTTCGACTTTTTGGTGTGTGTTCACGCGTCTGTGGTGGAAACCCACAGCTTGCACTGCTTCTTCTTCACATGGTTCTTGTCCTATTACATTATCAGTAATCAAATACTTTTGCACCTCAGTCGTTCAGGTAAATGGCTCCCAACGTACCCGGACATAGATACACACACACACACACACACACACACACACACACACACACACACACACACACACACACATTGATGGGTTAGATGAGACTTTGTATTCGGCAAACTGAGCTTCCCGGCAGGTGGTCCACCAAATGTTATCTTATTGACCTCTGTCCTCATGCACACACATTACACATGCATAGACACACACACATAGACACACGCACACAAAAACAAGCCAATTGAGTAAGTGAGCAGAGGGAAAGGCTGTGTGATAAGGAAGCCTCAGACAGTAGAACAAGGATTTACTGACTAAATCGACCTGAAGCAGAACAAAGACACAACACACACCCACACACATGTCAGAGATCATTATAAGGGTTGTTTTTTGTAAACAAAGCTAGATCCTGTGTATCAGTGTGTTTGTGTCAGAGTGGCCGCTGCAGTGGCGGCCCCTGTGGAATAATAGAGTGGTACCATCTGCTCTTTGCCATGGCTAAGGCCAAACTCCCAGCATACAGCTGGTGGTCTCAGATTTAGCAACCCTGCAGATTGTCTATCAGTGTTTGCATATGTACATGCGCGTGTGCATATCGCTGTGCGTGTGTGTGTCTGAGCTCCTTCATAAACTGATGTGTGTATGCTGCAGCCCACCAAGTCAGAAAACCCAGATGGGATGAGGGATCGTATTCTTGATTAAAAATGACGCAGACAGTGCTGAATTCTTCTGTGTGTGTGGTGTGTGCATATGCCTATGTGCGAACACACACACACACACACACCACACAACTCCCATATGTTGCTTTTGTACCTGCTGACATACTGAGTTAGGTAAAGCTTGGCTCTGAACTAGATGATAAATTCCAGATATCCTATCCACCTTATGCACAATCTGTGCCGACGGAAACAGAAATACGGAGCATTCACGGGCGCCGCGCAGGCTATTCTACGTAATTAACCTTTAATTAAGCAGGCAGAGACAGAGGTGAGGCAGCAAAGGGCCACAGAGGAACAATATGCTGTCTGTTCACTGACTCACAGGAGTGTTACAGCCCTGGAGTCGCTGCCTAATGGCTGAGAGATAAATCTGGCCTGGACCTGCTCTGAGCCTTTTGGAGCTAAAGGATAATCACTCTGTTGGTGACGAGAACACCGGAGTTTAATTAGACTGAACATTAGTAGTCATGGACATCAGCAGTGATAGCAATTGGCCGCAGAAAACATGAGTTCATTGCAATTAAAAGGACGATCCTTTGTTTCTTTTGGAAGATGGATTTAGTAGCTCTTGACATGATAAAACAGTGGCAGTTCAGCCTTTCTTTTCTCCTCCTCTAGGTTAGTATAGTTGGACTTAGATTTTTTTTAAAACTGACTTTAAAGGAAAACAGTCATGAACATGCCTGCATACACAGAAAACTTCAAAAGTCACAATTAAGCATAGAAGTCCCAGCCAGGTTTATCACTTTTTAGTGTCCACTTAAAACACTTCTGTTCGGCTGCAGGACAGATTTTGAAGTCTGTGTTTGTGTGTTTGCTGCAGTGTGCTGAGCTCCCAGGGCCACCGTATGAAAGTCAACATCTGGCTTATGGTGAATACAGCAGAATAAATGTGTTTGGCTGTTTTGTTGCATTGTGGAAAATAATTGTGTGTAGGATGCAGAATTTCAGTGCAATTGACTGACAGAGAAAAACTAAATTTGCCGTCTGTTTGTAGCTCCTCCTCTGCTTTGCTTGACTTTATGTCAGACAGTTTTTGATATACTTTTTAATACGTCCGGTACAAAAACTATATATAAATTCTCTTCAGTGGTTAAATAGATATCCAGGTCAAAAGTAAAAATCAAAAGCTTTTTGCTCTGCTTCACAAATTCAGAATGAACTTTGATACTCTGTGAACTGACATGATTTATGTCAGATTGTAAATGTTCGGTCCATGTGCTCTGACAAATCAAATTAAGTGTGCCGTGGACACCTCACATACTTTCTCTTTATTTATTTCTTCAGAAATAAAGAAATAACTTTTCTCTGATCTGAAGCTCTGAGCACTGACACATGACTTTTTACAGCAGGTAGCATGGAGAGGAGATTTGCTCTTTTTCCTGTCAGATATATCTTTGCCCTGCGCTGCCCTGCAGATCGCTGCACACACTCCTTTGACTATTTATGGCAGCAGTTAACTCCCAGCGCTCTGGTAAAGAGCTTCAGCAGCAGGTGAAGTCAGAGATGTAGCGGAGAACCATATCCCAGACCTGATACAACATTACAACACATAAACGTACAGGGATGAAAAATAGCACAGGACAGTCTCACCAGGGTTAAAGATGAAAATGTGTGTATTTGTGTGTATGTTTTAGGGGCCGGTAGTGTGACACCAGATTGATTCCAGACTGGTGTTTTCTGTGGATTTTGGAAAGGGAATACGCCCTGCCCTCCTTTCGCATTAGTGCTGCTGTTGCATAGCCTCTATCCATTCAACTGATGGATGTCGCCCAAGAGACTCGCAAACACACTGCAACCTGCAACTTCAGGAGAGAGGAGAGGACAAAGGAGAGGAGGGAAGAAAAGAAGACAAAGGAAGAACAGAAAGGAGGTCTAAACCAAGCAGACCCACTGCCAGCCACTTCTCTGCTGCTCTACTCTACTTTACTGGCTTCTATTCTTTGTGTGACACACAGCTTATTGTCCGTCTTCTCTTCCTCATTCCAACAGAGGGTCCATCCCTCAGGCCACAGACCATTTCAAAACAGCCTTTATTGTAGCACGCTGTTTCTTTTGATTACAGGAAGGTCTCACTTTACCCCACCACTCCATAGCCGAGCAGATCGTATTACCTACTGTTGTGTGTGAGCACGTCTGAGTGTGTGGGTGTGTTTGTGTGCGTGCATACTACTATATCCATGCACACGTGAATTGTTTGTCTCACAGTTAAAGGATATATTGCATCATGTTAGCAGCAAACATCCTCTTTTAATTTCTAAAAAATCTGTGCATCTACTATAAGGAGCAAATGCCTCCTCCACTACCAGAACAAACATCGTTTATCAGATAAGTTAATGTAAAAACGCGTGTATCTAAAGTCGGAGGCCATCAGTGGTCACAGGAAAGGCTGAAATACCTTTCATATCTGTTTCCAAATGCATATCACAACCACATTTGGAAAGACTAACTCAAAAGCTGAGAATAGAGTTGCACAGTGTTTAATAAATTGAATCTGACTGGCCAATAAAACCCTGCCATGTGCGCCGGAGGGGTCACTCAGGGGTCAAGGGCCCGGCCCCTGATCCAGACAGACAGCCTCGATTCCGTGTTTTCTGCAAAACACAAACGGGTGAAATTCATACTTCAGCAATGTCAACTTCCCTCTGCAGTTCTGTCACTTACAGCACATGCCTCAGAGAGAGCAGAGGGAGCGGGCGAGAGAGAGAAAGACAGGATATATCCTGTATCATTTCCTGTTCTGCCAAGCGATGTCTTTCTGACCTTGTTCATGATATGCCTCCGTGCTTCTCAGTATCCTCTCCCTGGCACTTTTATACACGATTGTGTCTCTATCTGCCCGTCGTTCTCACTGATGCTCCTTTT
The DNA here is from genome assembly GCF_905171665.1 of Trachurus trachurus. Taxonomy (NCBI): domain Eukaryota; kingdom Metazoa; phylum Chordata; class Actinopteri; order Carangiformes; family Carangidae; genus Trachurus; species Trachurus trachurus. Next base: position 10,432,697 of record NC_139906.1, read on the forward strand.
TATCTGTCTGCCTCGCTCTACCTCTTTCCCTCCATCTTTATCTCTCTCTTTTCCTCCATGGCCTGCAGCTGGCAGCGGGGATGGGGGGCGCATTGCGGGCTTAGTTGGGTGAGTTTGCTGCTCCCCCCTTCTCTCCAGGCGACACGCCAGCGGCTGCCTCTCCCTCTACATCCATTTTTGACCACACGGTCAAGAGGGAGTGTTTTCTGTTGCTCTTGGACCGCACTTTCAAAAAGCCTTTTCCCTCTCCGCGTCTGTCTGTGCTGCACGTCTGACGAAAACTCGGGCTCCGTTTTTCCAACCAGAAGTGCTAGTTCTGGCATCGTGAACAGCCTCCTGCCCCCCTCCCTTCACACACACACACACACACACACACACACACACACACACACACACACACACACACACACACACACACACACACACACACACACACACACACACACACACACACACACACACACACACACACACACACACACACACACACACACACACACACCACAGCCCAGTCCCCTCGTTGAAACACCAAATATTTCATTTTGGAAGCAGGGATGAGGAGGCGAAGGATGAGGGAGGGGAAAAAGGAGATACAGTTTATTTATGAAAACAAACAGGACGGGTGCTTTGACGAGTGCAGTGTAGATTGTGGGTATATTCACCAACAGGAAAGGTGAGAGGCAGGTAAATGTAAACGTTCATTACATTACCATCGACTGCCTGGCCTCTGATGTATGCTCCCTGGTTTCTTAAAAGCTCTCCTCTGACCAAAGTCGAGCTTCTTCTAATTCCACGCAGAGCTCTGGGAATTTATTCAATTACCCTAAAATGATCACATAAGAAAAAGGGCTTTAGAATCTGCTGAGGTGCACAGGATAAGCTTTCAGAGCTATCTACAGAATCTCTTTAATTCACCAAAAGTGTGTGTGTTTTACAACCTGAAAGTGCCTCAGAGCAGCTTTTTTTTGCTGAGTCCATTAAAATCTGCACCATCGCCCGTTCTGTAAACAGGAAAATTATTAGAGATATCGAGTGAATGTGTGTTGAAAGATGTTAACTATTTTAGTGTTTGCTGTTTCTTATGACTATAACAGTTCATACTTTTATCTATGTAGCCTACTGTTACTATTGATATTACTTTAGCATTTATTAAAACTTTAATAATTCCAATTTAATTTCATTGCATATTTAAAAAATCTGTTGATAATTCTTAAAGTTTAATAGCTGCTTCAGTGTTGTTGAGCAGTGCAAAAATATTAAAATCACAAGAATACACACATAAAAAAGAAAATTATCATGTTGCTAATTGGTTTTGTCTGTAGGAAACCCCCAAATATTCATGTTACATTCATAGAAGCCAAAGAAAAGCAGCAAAACTCCCACATATGCAGAAGCTGGAGTTGCTGAATGTTTGACATCTCTGAATGAAATCTGACTTTTGTTGGGTAGTTAATGAATTAATCACTTCATGAATTTATTACAAGTTTGTTTAAAGGGTTATGAAGTGTTTTTCTTTCTCAATTACTAGTTTTGATATTGTCTCAGTCATATGCTCAGTCATTTCCATTATCAAAGACGTCAGATATTATTTTTCTACGACTGGATCGTCTCCTCATGAGCTCTTAATAAATATGAATTAATTAAACCTGAATCAAAAACATTTCTCTGATTCCCCAGATCAGTGAACACAGGAAGCATCTGTGTGATGATGATGATGTTACTGTCCCTCTTCTCCTCACGGATCCAGAATGGAGGTTTAACGCTTCGGTCTAAATTGAGGTTAAAGAACATCTTTTCACCTTTACAAGACTTGTCCTGAACATGGAAACACCACCCAGACAGCTACACACACACACACACACACACACACACACACACACACACACACACACACACACACACACACACACACACACACACACACACACACACACACACACTTAACTCCAGGCGTCCACACACACACAAACACACAGCTCTGTGTTAATGAGAGTGTACTCTCCCTCTGTTTCGCTCTCTTTTCCGCCCCATCAGGGAATATAAAGTTTAACAGGCATTTTGCTATCACTGACCCTGAGGAGGAAATGCACACACCGCCGAGAAAGACGACTAATTACCCCCGAACGCTGTGGGTGTCTGTGCTGCTGTGTGTGTGTGTGTCAGTATGTGTGCAAAGTGTGCATGTGTTTGTGCTTGGAGCTGCACTTTTTGCAAGTGTAAGTTAAGAGCATGACACCTATTGATGAAAAGTTTCAATCAGGGTTTGAGGAGTGGGAGGGGGTGGGGGGGTGTATCAGCTGTGTGTGTGTGTGTGTTTCAGAAGAAGTTGAGTTGGTGGGGAGGTTTTAGATGGTTGGTGGGGTTGGGGGGTGCAGGCTAATTTATGTCAGCACTATAGCGAGCTCCTAGATTTATTGATGGTAAGGCAATACGGAGAGATCTCCTTCTTCAAAAACGCTCTGCAGCCCCCACACCCCCCACCCCCTCCCTGCTCCACACACACACACACAACTTAATGCCCTCCACCTTCCACCTCCCACCTTCTATTATACAACATGTCTGTCTTTCACACTGAACCCGAGTGTAACTGTAGAGGCCGTACTGCTGCTGTGCTGACGCAAAGGACATATGGTCCTGAAAGAAACCATTAGAGGTATTGGGGGGGGGGGGGGGGGGTGTAGATGTACTCTCTCTCCCTCACACACACACACACACATGCACTGTACATGGCCCACTCCTCTCACCCCCTTTTATCCGTCCCCATAAAATGACAGAATTCTTGAAATTTGTAGAGGGATTAGAGCAAAAACTGTCCTTTGGAGGGAAAGTGAATTTACCAGCTGAGACAAGACAGTAATTTGTAAATGGTTCAAGAGGGAGTATTAAGACATGGGAGGAAATGCACTGTAAATTTTTGTTAGCAACGTGTGTCTCACCTGCATCAAAACCCAACAACCATATTTCTGTATATCTTCCGTTTAGAGTCTACTGGGTTCTTTAAGTGCCAAGAAGAGTTGCACATGTCATCATAGGTCAAGATAAAGATCCTCCCTTGCATAACATATATAACACATATTCTTTTTATGAAGCCATATAATATTTTCTAAATTCTTCAAGTCTCATCTGTGGTATATATGTATATACATATAATATATACAGTATATATATCAGATGTAACGCTGGGATTATCACAGTAATCTGACAACTTTATATGCACCCCCTCATGACTTTTGACCTTTTCACACTGATCTAATGCCCGTATACACCCTGGCATTCACGTGTCATGTATCTTTCTGTTCGTATCGACACACGTACAGTATCCGTGAACCTGAGTGTTTTCTTCAGTAGAGATGAAGCAGAAACTACTTCAAAGTCCTGCTCCAGAATGCTCAGTATTTTTATATGCAGGTCTGGGTTCTCTCCCGGCCGTTGTCGTTTCAAAAGAGCTGAAGGCTTATAAAAGCCATGTTAGGGTTATTATGTACATCCTATCTGCTTCAGCCTCCACTGACCCTCAAACTGTGTGTGTGCATGTGTGTGTGTGTATGTGCGTGTGTGGTCATTAGTCAGAGCTACAGTGGAATCCATTTACTCTCAATAATTTCGCTGTTCGGGTTTTTGTGAGCCTGAGAGGAGGAACGAACATCCTGAGTTTATTGGCCATTAGAGCGCTCTAGACGAGTGCGTGCGGGTGCCAGTGCGCGCGTGTACGTGTACGTGTGTGTGTGTGTGTGTGTGTGTGTGTGTGTATGTATGTGTGCGTGCGTGTGTGAGTGTGTGTGTGTGTCAGGAGAAGTAGTTTGTTTGGCTAAGTGAGGCAATTTTGGTCTTTAAGTATCTCATGTCACTTCCCCTCAGAAAGGGGCAAGTGATACAAGCTCTCCATTCTTAGAAACACACACACACATACACACACATACACACTCCCTGTAGTCATACCCTAAAGTTAATTTGAAGCTTTAGCTTTATATTTAAATAGCTATTTTCTAAATGCGAAATATAAAGTGTATGTAAAGTTTAAATGTGATTTAACGATGATCAAGACTTTTTGACTTTCAATCAAAACCTCTAATTATTTTTCTTTCCCTCACCGTTGAGTCACTCACTATTGTTTTGCATGTGCACTCATGTCCTTCAAAGCCCAAATTAAACAAATCCGTCATGACTAATGACTGATGTAATTGAAATCGAAGCTATGAATCCCCCAGAAGAGACTTAGTGACATGCTCGGAGAAAAACAGAAGAATCTCAAACACGTACACTTCAGCACATCACTGGAGGAAACGTACGTCGTTGCTCTTCAAAAGCCGTCCAAATCCTTTAAGTCAAGTAAGATGTTACCTGATTGGTTCTTCAGGGTGGTCCTCTGATTAACCTGACCAGGCCAGAAACCCAACCACTTTGATCTGTGATTGGTGAGGTCACCCAATGAGGTCAGCCAGCGTCTGCGGCGAAACCGAGAAGGCCGGTGATGAAGTATTTGAAGAGCATCGTTCCAAAATGAGACATGACACCTAGTTTCACAAAGAGGAAAGAAAAAAAAGAAAAGAAAAGATGATTGTTAGCATGCATGAGAGTCAAACTCATATTGATTCATTCTGAATCCATCAGTCCACGACAGTTCACGACTTACAAAATCAGCTTCCTCTTACATTCAGTTTGATTGAGTCAAGAAAAACTGTTTAATTTCATAAAAATTAGCTTATGTAGCTTAAATCAATAGAATACATGGCTTTTTTACATACATATTCAGCCTATCATTAAATGGTGAGTTATTAGTTGCATATATCTGATGATTAAATGCAATTATTTCCCAATAATCACTTCATGTGGGATACCTGTCGATAAATTACAATCTCCCTTCCCCTTTTTCTGTATCTTTAGGGGCCCTCTTTTCTTTCAACTTCTCTTTTTTCCTTCCTCTGTCTCTCTCTTTCTTTGTCCCTGCTCTGACATCTCTCTTCGTAACCCCTGTTGCTTCAGAGGAAGATGAACTCTGAACAGCTGTGGTGCTCCCTGCCTGTAGTGAGTTATGGTGAGCTGCTGTCCTCTTGGCTTTTATTGATAATATTACAATGGCTGATGTAAATATGACTCTGGCTGCAACAACCCCCCCCCCCCCCATCAACCTAATACAAAGCTGCAGTGCACCTTGGTGGATGAATTTAACACTTAACCTGTGTGTGTGTGTGTGTGTGTGTGTACGTGAGAGCAAGTGAGGAAGTCGGGGAAAGATTCACTGTGGATCTGTGTGTGTGTGTGTGTGTGTCATATTCACTTCCTGACCCCAGGACACTCCTTCCCAAGGTAGAGGCTCAGCATCAGGCTACATACCGTTTGCAGGAAACAGCGAGCCGAGATCCAACATGATAAACGGCTCTGAGCTTTAAGTCGGAGAAAAGAAGATCCCGCCGTCGTGTGTCTACATATTTTTATCTGTCTATGCTGAGCTGTGACTTCCCATAGTGCTGTAAATAATACGTTCTTTTCACGGGTTGCTGTCTCTTATGTGTTGCAGACACAGAAACATGATTGAATTTTACTGGCACATGCACTTTTATGGGTGTCATTTCTCTTTCTTTGCCCATGTTTGAAGGCATTCCTTTCCATTTCTGTGTGGAAACAAAGACGGAAGGTAGAAAGAAAAAGACAGCGATGATCAGAGCGGTAAATGTTCCTGTATGGGCTAAAACTATTACAAGACTACACACACACACACACACACTTATCCACACAAACACTTGAGCCAGCAGCTGCGTTGCGAGCACTGACTAGGTTTTCGTTGCCCTGACCTTAAGGTGTAAATTCTACATTAATGCCTCGTCTATTAACTTGACTGAACTCTGATGCTATGACTGTTAAAGATACAACACACACACATACACACACGGGCATACATACACATACATATTCAGAGAGGCACCGAGAGTTGCAGCTGCTGTCCACCCACACACTCCAACCATGTCATTTGGACTCATTCCTTCCCTGCACACACACACACACACGCACACACACTGTACCACATTCACTGCATTCTGCCATAACACAGGCAGGCAGGAAGCAAATGTGTCATTTATTAGGGCCTGTTTCCAATCTGTGCTGATGATGAATATCTCCGATCTCCCCCCCTGCTGCTCCTGAATATTCTGAAACAAAGGCCTCTTATGAAATTATACTGTCATTAGAATGACTGCTCTGATTAGATACTGGGGCTGGATTAGCCATCTGCTTGGCTCTCAGGCAGAGGAATGATATGATCAGAACTAATTACCATGTATTCCTACATCTGAACACATTGAAGGGTTTGGTTTCAAAATATGATACGCTGTTTCATTTTGAGTGGCTGAAAAATTGAGTTGCTAAAAAATCTTTGTGTGGTGGAATCCTATATAAGATATCACTGCTCGGGCTGATTGTGCACTGTGATGCTATAAGACTTGAATATTTTTTTAAATATCTTTAAATATTTAAACTATACATTTTAAGGTTAATATCCTATTAACCTGCACGAAAACACAAATTCAGATAGTAAAATACTACAAAACGCAAAATTGTGAGTGCTAATAAAACAACTCTCTATTTTGAAGCTCCCTCGTCCAAGTAAATATTCTTGGCTTAGTGTGTGAGGGTCTTTCCACTTGTTTCCACATGTCAGAGAGTATTGAAGAATGGAGATCGTTGTGGACAGTGTGTGCTGGTGTCAGGAGTTGCCACTGTGGAATGGACATATGTAGCAATTTATCACTTGTCTCTCAGCACATGTGTGGGTGGCCCTGCAGCGGGTATTATTGCAATTTGGGAGCAATTGACAGTAATCCCCTCTTTCTGCTTGTGTGAAAGCTCATCATCCCTCTGCACGCCGACAGGCACGTCTTCACTAGAGACGACCTCCAGAGCTGGTACAGAAAAGCTTTGGGTCTGTCGTAGCTCATGCTGTATATCATTATCAGCTCGTCTCCAACTTTTTTCCTGGTGGTCTGGAGAGCCCTCTCAGTTAAAACCACTACACTCTCAGGGAAAGTAAGCAGAAACAAATCCTTGCAGGCGTGGCGATGGCAATTCGATGCACTGCTTTTAATACCGATGCATACGCTTTAGTCATTGAGCAAGCAGGCGAGCAATCCGACCGTGACACTCCCAAGTCAGGCTTTGCAGCAATCAACACACAAATAATCACTAATCCATAACATTGTTTCCATTATATAAGTTCAGCACAGAGGTAATGGTAAAAGTAAAGCCATTGAGGAAATGACCACCCATTTAGTAAAGTGACATACTGTATTTATCAATGACAGTTGACCCACAAAACAAACTGAGTTCAAAGGTCAGCTCATCTTCTGCATTTGAGTTATCACTAAAAGAATAAAATACTAATAGATGAAAATAAATTTAGTTTGGAGTAGCCTAGTGCTGTCAAATTTAACGCGATAATGACACGTTAATGCAAAACTTCTACGCCACGCCACTATTTTTTTTTGCTACTTAAACTGTTCAACTGCGGTTTCGGTTAAATATTAAAATCATCGCGTTCTGTCTTGTGCTTCCTGTTGGTGTGGACTTTTTTTTCATATTTATATAAGCGCACAATATTTCCATGACCTTGAAGATTTTTATAGAGCAGCCATGAGTGGATAGAAATGTTGACAGTGAATGTTCGGCAGGCGGTCGCTGAAGGATTTAAAGACGCTATTATACTATTACAGTCGCGCTTGTCCAAATATCATTTGCTGTGAATAGAAAGTCTTACATTATAATTTATGCTCTGGCTTTAAAGAGAAGCGTTTAAAAGGGAATCATTTGAATCATTGGCATAAACAGCGACACTATAAGGAGAAACTAAACCTAAGTAAAATGTAATGATGCATGAGGCGGGTCCTCAGCCTTGAGCCCCATCTTTTCTCTCAAATAGCTGTGGTTGCCATATGCTCACATTGACTATAATTGTTAGTTTCCTGGACAAAGTGTTCAGAGGTTTGCAGGCATTTAATATACCCTACAGGCAGAATTAAAAAGCAATCATGAAATCCAATTCTTCCATATAAAAACAAATGAGCAATACATCGTGCCACACTTCTATTTACAAAGCAAACACTTTGCTTTCATCTTCACAATATCTCATATGTTGCTCAATAGTGAGCAGAATACAGCAGAGGGTTTGATGGATGGTTTGGTTTAATGAGAGAGAAGTCATTTAGACGATTAATGGGATTTCTTGGAGGCTTTGCAGTGGTAATGGGCTTTGCAGATCCTGAATAAGGGAACGAATACACTGAAAGCACAAAAAGCTGTGAAAAGATAAAAGTAAGAACCGTAGCATAGAGTCAAGGCAGCAGCGCCAACAGGCACTGATCAGAAGATGTGATATGGTCTTTTTGTGGTGGTCTGGCTGCGATGACAGCACGAGTCTGTCGCCAATCAAATATACTTGTGTTCTTGAGAAAAACAAGAATCAGCAGCCTGAAAGAATCTGTGTCTTTTATTTTTTAACTATATACAGTAAGGCACAATAGCAGCATGGCTATAAGGATGGCGATATTGATCTGTCATTTCTTTGATTCTTTGGTGATCCTTTTGACTTGTGATACATTAGCTTGATGGTTTAGTGCCAAGTTTTCTAGATTTCCAAGGCTTCCCAGATATAGTATCATAATGATTTTGGCAATGGTGGCACCATGAAGTTTGAGAGAAATGTCTCAACAAGTGTTTAAACCGGAAAAACTCCCTTCAGATCATTTTTGATGATTTCCTCACTTTTTCATCAGCACCTTCACTGTACTTTTCTCTGTTTCTTTAGTCCTTAATCAACAAATACTTGCCTAAAGAAATCATCACTGTATCCAAGTACAGTATCACAGCATCTCTTGCATGGCTGTAGACTCTCAGTCTTTTTTTTCTCGACAGCATCCAGTGACGTCTCGAATTGCATTTAATCCATATGAAGCAATCCAGTTGAAACCAATGCTGATGTTATCTTGTAAGTAGGATGTAGGGTAGGGTGTCCATTGAGTCTTCAGGGATGATATATGGAGCATTAATGCAGATTATACTGTCAGAATCCAAGCCACTAGTTTCAATGTAATAATTTATATGAGGTTAAAAAATAGTTTTATGCCATAATGATGTCAGAAAGTAGAAATGATTTTGTGTATGTCAAATGTTACAGCTGCTTGTGCTGTGTTGTTTTCAACCTTTGCACATTGAGGCTACATATAAAAGAGAAAGAAAGCACCTATCACATGATCAAAACTTCATTGTCAATCATCTTCATGTCATAAAAAAACACCATGTAGTGAGATGTGTAATAGAGGCTCCTCTGCGGTACAGTATCAGTACAACCACTGACTCTATCATGGAACTATTTACTGCCCATATGGCCAGTG